>NC_085843.1:206174427-206923594 GCF_035594765.1 Anolis carolinensis
AATACTTGAACATGGCTGGATTATACCTTTCATTTTCCAATAAGTTGTGGTCCGCAAGATTACACACACATTACATTAGATAATACATAAAACCAAGCACTTCGGGGAAAAGTAGGTGTTTTTTTCAAGCCTTGATCTAGACTGATCCTCCCCAAACTCCTGAGAGAGATGGGAAGAAATAAGTGAAAGAACAATTAAAATATGGTAAAGCTTACGTTAAATACATTTAAGTCCAATTGATTTCAATGGGGGTGAAAAATGCATACTTAACTCTACCAACTAAATCAATATGCTTTAAAGATATTTTACTTTGACTAAATCATGCCCTCTTTTAAACATTTATTTCGTGCTATGATTTTTTTTATAGCAAAACTCAGTTCAGATGCATTATCTATCTATCCATCTGTTTATTCAGAAAGGTAGCAAATATTTACGGAAGTATCATGCCTTTCCAGTTCTATTAGCTTTTATTTTTGTATGTTTTCTGGGCTGTATGGAGCAGGGCCATACAGCCTGGAAAACATACAACAACCCTGTGATCCCAGCCATGAAAGCCTTCGACAACACATTGTTTTTATTTTACCTGCATATTCATAGTTTTGAATCCAAACTCTTTTTAAAAAAAAAAAAACCTTCCTGGGTTTCTTTTTTTCTCCCATCCCTGGAGTTCTTTTTCTTCCCTTTCCCATTGATCACTTGTCACATCCAAGACTCTGGCTCTATCTATACTGACCATTTAATGCATCTTGAAACTAGCTTCAAATTGCGGTGTCCAGACAATAAACTACCACAAAGGAGTGGGGAAGAAGCCCTTAATGTGCTTTATGATTTGTGTAGTCACCATCCAAAGCTCAAACTGGTTCCAGGAATTCCAGCATAGTCATTTGCTCAGTAAAACCATATTGTTGTTGTTGTTATGCTTATTATGTTTATTTTTTCTCTACACAAGGCAGTTATTTACTTTTTCTCTCCACAAGGAGACTCAAAGTGGCTTCAATATTGGTTTGAAACCACATTAAATGGTCAGAATCATAGAATCATAGAATCATAGAATAGTAGAGTTGGAAGAGACCACATGGGCCATCTAGTCCAACCCCCTGCTAAGAAGCAGGAAATCGCATTCAAAGCACCCCCGACAGATGGCCATCCAGCCTCTGCTTAAAAGCCTCCAAGGAAGGAGCCTCCACCACGGCCCCGGGGAGAGAGTTCCACTGTCGAACAGCTCTCACAGTGAGGAAGTTCTTCCTGATGTTCAGGTGGAATCTCCTTTCCTGTAGTTTGAAGCCATTGTTCCGTGTCCTAGTCTGCAGGGCAGCAGAAAACAAGCTTGCTCCCTCTTCCCTATGACTTCCCTTCACATATTTGTACATGGCTATCATGTCTCCTCTCAGCCTTCTCTTCTGCAGGCTAAACATGCCCAGCTCTTTAAGCCGCTCCTCATAGGGCTTGTTCTCCAGACCCTTAATCATTTTAGTCGCCCTCCTCTGGACGCTTTCCAGCTTGTCAACATCTCCCTTCAACTGTGGTGCCCAAAATTGGACACAGTATTCCAGGTGTGGTCTGACCAAGGCAGAATAGAGGGGGAGCATAACTTCCCTGGATCTAGACGCTATTCCCCTATTGATGCAGGCCAGAATCCCATTGGCTTTTTTAGCAGCCGCATCACATTGTTGGCTCATGTTTAACTTGTTGTCCACGAGGACTCCAAGGTCTTTTTCGCACACACTGCTGTCAAGCCAGGCGTCCCCCATTCTGTATCTTTGATTTCCATTTTTTCTGCCGAAGTGAAGTATCTTGCATTTGTCCCTGTTGAACTTCATTTTGTTAGTTTTGGCCCATCTCTCTAGTCTGTCAAGATCGTTTTGAATTCTGCTCCTGTCTTCTGGAGTGTTAGCTATCCCTCCCAGTTTTGTGTCGTCTGCAAACTTGATGATCGTGCCTTCTAACCCTTCGTCTAAGTCGTTAATAAAGATGTTGAACAGAACCGGGCCCAGGACGGAGCCCTGCGGCACTCCACTTGTCACTTCTTTCCATGATGAAGACGACGCATTGGTGAGCACCCTTTGGGTTCGTTCGCTTAGCCAATTACAGATCCACCTAACCGTAGTTTTGTCTAGCCCACATTTTACTAGTTTGTTTGCCAGAAGGTCGTGGGGGACTTTGTCGAAGGCCTTACTGAAATCCAGGTACGCTACATCCACAGCATTCCCTGTATCGACCCAATTCGTAACTCTATCGAAAAAAGAGATCAGATTAGTCTGGCATGACTTGTTTTTGGTAAATCCGTGTTGACTATTAGCAATGACCGCATTTGTTTCTAAGTGTTCGCAGACCACTTCCTTAATGATCTTTTCCAGAATTTTGCCTGGTAGTGATGTGAGGCTGACCGGACGGTAATTGTTTGGGTCGTTCTTTTTTCCCTTCTTGAAGATAGGGACCACATTCGCCCTCCTCCAATCTGCTGGGACTTCTCCTGTTCTCCAAGAACTCTCGAAGATAATTGCCAGTGGTTCTGAAATAACTTCCGCTAGTTCCTTCAGTACTCTTGGGTGTAGCTGATCTGGCCCTGGGGACTTGAATTCGTTTAGAGAGGCCAAGTGTTCCTGGACAACTTGTTTCCCTATTTGGGGTTGGATTTCCCCCAATCCTTCGTCCATTCCGTGTTGCTGAGGTTGAAGATGGCTTTCTTTTTCTGAGAAGACCGAGGCAAAGAAGGCATTAAGTAGTTCTGCCTTTTCCCTGTCCCCTGTCGCCATCACCCCATCTTCTCCTTGCAATGGCCCTATCGCCTCCTTTTTCTTCCTTTTTCTACCAACGTAAGCAAAAAAGCCTTTTTTGTTGTTTTTTATGTCCCTGGCAAGCCTGAGCTCATTTTGCGCTTTAGCCTTGCGAACCTTTTCCCTACAGGTGTTGGCTATACGTTTGAATTCTTCTTTGGTGATTTCTCCCCTTTTCCACTTCTTGTGCATGTCACTTTTGAGCTTTAGCTCAGTTAGAAGTTCTTTGGACATCCATTCTGGCTTCTTTGCACTTGTCTTATTTTTCTTCTTTGTTGGCACTGTTTGCATTTGCGCCTTGAGTATTTCACTTTTGAAAAACTCCCATCCATCCTTAACTCCCTTGTTTTTTAATATCGGCGTCCATGGAATGCCGCTCAGTAATTCCTTCATTTTTTGGAAGTCAGCTCTCTTAAAGTCCAGAATGCGTGTTTGACTTGTCTTAGTTTCAGCATTCCTTTGTATTGCAAACTGCAGGAGCACATGGTCACTTGCCCCTAAGGATCCAACCACTTCAACTGTATTGATCAGGTCTTCCACATTTGTTAAGATTAGATCAAGAGTTGCTGATCCCCTTGTTGCCTCTTCTACCTTCTGGACCATAAAATTATCTGCAAGGCAAGTGAGGAATTTGTTGGACTTTGTACTCTTGGCTGAGTTTGTTTTCCAGCAGATATCGGGATAATTGAAATCGCCCATGACTACTATATCTCTTCTTTGTGCCTGTTTGGTCAGCTGTTGACAGAAGGCTTCATCAAGTCCTTCATCCTGATTCGGAGGTCTGTAGTAGACACCCACGACAAGATCTTTTTGAGTCTCGGTTCCCTTGATTCTTATCCAGATGCTTTCAAGCTGGTTTCCCGGATTACAGTCTTGCATTTCTTCTGCAACGTAACTGTTTTTGACATATAAAGCTACTCCCCCTCCTCTCCCCTTTGTTCTATTTCTGTGAAAGAGGTTATAGCCCTCAATGGTTAAATTCCAGTGATGGGAGTCATCCCACCAGGTTTCAGTGATGCCTATGACATCGTATGTGTGGTGCTGTGCTAGGAGTTGGAGTTCGTCTTGCTTATTTCCCATGCTCTGAGCATTAGTGTAAAGACATGTAAGCCCCTGTGACCTCCCCTCGAACTGTTTATTTGGGATTATTGTGCTCTCTGTACTTGGTCCTTGCTGTGTTTGTGCAGCCCTCCGTTTAGCATTTCGGCGGTTCCCTGTGGTCGTGGGTAATATAGTGTTCGCCAGGCTGTTGTTCCCCTCCCCCAGTGGATCTAGTTTAAAGTGCGCCTGATGAGGTTTGTGAGTCTGTGTGCAAAAAGATGTTTTCCTACTTGTGTGAGATGCACCCCATCGCTTGCCAGTAGTCCATCCTCTTGGAAGATTAGACCATGGTCAAGGAAGCCAAAATGCTCCTCTTGACACCATTTTCTGAGCCAGTTATTGACCTGTACTATTTTTCCGGCCCTTGTAGAGCCGTGTCCTACAACAGGGAGGAGGGATGAAAAGATCACATGTACATTATACAGTTTTAGCTTTGTTCCCAGAGCTCGAAAATCATTTGTGATCTTTTGAAAAGTATGCCTAGCTGTGTCATTGGTACCTACATGAATCAACATAAGGTGGGGAGGGTGATGGGGCTTTAGGAGCCTGCTGAGCCTCTGAGTGATATGGTGTATTTTTGCCCCCGGGAGGCAGCATGTTTCTCGAGCCATCCCATCCGGTCTGGAAATGATGGCTTCCGTTCCTCTAAGGAGGGAGTCACCTACTACCAAGACCTGTTTCCTTTGAGGATTGACAGGGTCCCTTTTGTGCAAGACAGTGTGTATGTCCCCTGAAGAGTGTTCCTGTTGAAGTGAATCATGTAGGTGTAAAGTGTTGTCCTCCTCCTCAACATCCCCAGTGCATTCATCAATGACAATCCATTGAGATACATCCGAGAGCCCATTACTCTCCCAAGGATGTTCCTGTTGCTCCTGGTCTATGATTGGGGATGGAGCATTTGCATGATTACATAAGTGTGACTGTGGTGATGCACTGTCCCCGTCAGGGCTATCCCCTGCGCATTGATCCAGGGTGGTCCACTGAGTGGTATCTAAGAAACTGTGGTCCTCCACAAGATGTGTTTCCTGATTGTATGTTAATGATGTAAGAATTTCAAATCTGTTGTGTAAATGCAGCTGAGCAGAGGAGTTCTGCGGAGGCTGCCTGGTCCTGCGTCTCCTTCTATGGGTGACCTCCTTCCAAGCCTGAGGGTTGTCTACCTTTGAGTTGATCTCCCCATAAGGTTCCTGATCATGGTCTTGGTGGTGTTGGTGTGATGCAGGCTGCTGATCTACAGCAGCGTGTTGTGCAGTGTCCAGGAAGAGCTCGAGTGCCTGAATGTCCCTAAGGGTCTTAATACGGTGCTCGAGCTGTTGGATCCTCTGCTCCATGAGAGTCATCTGTTTGCATTTGGAGCAGATGTAGTTGTCTAGTTTTTGTGTGAAAAAGCGGAACATGCCACAGCTGGTGCATGTGATGGGAATGTTTTGCTTTTGTTGCATCTCTTGGTGAGCGTGGTGGCCAAGTGGGATCTTGGTACAGTTAAGTAATATGCACGCACTTTATGTGCAAACTGCAACAAACCACCTCTTTGTGTATTTGTTTATGTTGCTTTGTTTCCTGTATGTACTGCAAAGGATAGTTAGTAAAGGTGCCTTTTTCGTGCGCGCCGTCAGGCGCGCGCGACACTGGCAAATAAAGCTTTCCCAGAAACTCAATTAACAGGGGACAATGCCTGCTGTCAATCAACTTAAGTACCTGGCTCTTTCAACACAACAGTCACACAACAGTTAGACTTTGACCACAGGAGCCAAGCCCACACTCAGTTTAAAATCTTAGCCAAATCTTAGCCAAATCCTACCTGAAGCCAGGGAGCAAAAATGTCCTCCTGCTGCCTCTGCTTCTGCGAGAACCAACTGCCCTCTGGGATCAGGCTCTGGCAGAAACTCACACTGGCAAATAAAGCTTTCCCAGAAACTCAATTAACAGGGGACAATGCCTGCTGTCAATCAACTTAAGTACCTGGCTCTCTTTCAACACAACAGTCACACAACAGTTAGACTTTGACCACAGGAGCCAAGCCCACACTCAGTTTAAAATCTTAGCCAAATCTTAGCCAAATCCTACCTGAAGCCAGGGAGCAAAAATGTCCTCCTGCTGCCTCTGCTTCTGCGAGAACCAACTGTAGATGGAGTGTCAAGGAATTTTCAGAAATTGACTCTCACCAATTTCCTGCCATAGATTTGGGCGAAACGTCACTGAGCCCCTTTGAATAGAAGTTATCGTCAAAGTGTTAAAGTGCTTTATCATACTATGCTAATTATCATTAGGACAATATTTTGATTACTACCACAGCATTCCACTTCCCTCACTTGATCTCTGTTGTTCTGGAAAGAGTCACTATATGGGTGTATCTACACTATAGAATAAATACAGTTTGACATCATTTTAAATGCCATGATTCCATAGCATTGAGTGATGGCAGTTATACAGGTATCAAACTGCATTAAGTCTACAGTGTAGGTTCACCTATGTTTCTTAACAGTGCTCATTTTGTCGAAGGCTTTCATGGCCAGAATCACAGGATTGTTATGTGTTTTTCAGGCTATATGGCCATGTTCCAGAAGTATTCTCTCCTGACGTTTCACCCACATCTATGGCAGGCATCCTCACTACCTCACTACCTCTGAGGATGCCTGCCATAGATGTGGGTGAAACATCAGGAGAGAATACTTCTGGCACATAGCCATACAACCCGAAAAGCACACAACAATCCAGTGCTCATTTCATGTAGTTCCAGGATAACACATAAACATTTCTACAGAATCATAAATTTCATTTTATAAAATATAGTGATTCCTCAGTACATACAGAGGTTTGGTTCCAGGACCCTCATAGAAACCAAAATCTGTGGATGCTCAAATTTCATTATATCTAATGATATTGTGAAGTGAACATCCTTCTCTATATAAAATTGTGAAAATGGTGAATGACCTCCCTATATAAAATGGTGAAAAACTCAAATGAGTGCCTGAGATTGCTGGGAAGTGGGGGAAGCTACAGCATACCAACATATAATCTTAATGCTAGTCACATGGCAAAATCAAGTTTTGCTTTTTGGATTTAAAAAATAATAATTTTGAACCACGGTTGGTTGGATCCATGAATGTAGAACGGATGGATATGGAGGTCGAACTGTACTGGGCTAATTTGAACTGATCTGAAAAGCTGAAATAACTTGTACATTCCATGGGAATACCTCAAGATAGGGAAAACACCATACAGATCTCAGGTGGGGGGCATCTAAAAGGACAGGAACAAAACAAAGGACTTTGTTTTTTCCAGTCTGTCTAGAAGAGCAAATAATAAAAAGCATCAAAAGACTAATGTCAACCTTATAATCCTATGGGGAAAGCAATCAGCTGTACAAAAACTAGAATAAGGAAAGAGAAAGTTATGTAGACCCCCCCCCCCCCTTAGATTCTTGGAGCTACTACTAAGAAAGTTATATCCAAATATCTCTCAAAATAACCTCAAACAGTGGTGAAATGAACCATGGAGTAAGACATTCTTTTCAAAAGATGTTAACCATTGGGCAGACTCAAAAGGTAGTAAACAATGTTTCTGGGGGAAGTTTGTTCATTTACAAGTGATAGTCCCTTATCACAAACATAACATTATCAGCATGCTATCAAAGCTGAAATGTATCTAAATTAACATAATGAGATATTAAATACTGAAGTCTATTGAACATGTCTCCACAGATTTCTCGTTTTCATGCGCCTTCTTTCTCCGCACCCTCCTACCAACAGCAGATTTTCATTTCCCTCCAGCCTAAGTGAGGAAAAATAATTTTGACAGTGACTTGCTGGTAGGCAAATACAGAACTGTGTGTTACCGTCATATGCATTTTGTCGGTTTCTTTGGACATAATTATGTTAATGTGCCAGGGGTATCTTTTCCCCACGCTGATTTGTCACTGGTGGAATCAACATTGCTGGTTGGTTAGCTCTGAGCCCAGTTTCATGCCATAAGAGACCTAACCGAAGCCGGTTGAATTTTTTTCATCCTCACCAAGGTCAAACTCCGCTGCCCTCCAAATAGCAACATTCATATCAACTTTTCATTTCTGACAATGTTTTATTTTGCCCGTATGCCAAGATAAAGATCTTAGAGCAAATGTCTCAAATAAGTTAACCTTCATTTAGTAAAAGGAGAAGCTAGCCCTGGATAGGAAGCATGTAAGGCTGTTTAAATTATTCCATTGGGGAGGAAATGCCACACTTCTATTCATCTTGAGGTCCATAAGCAGTTTGTTTTCTTATTAAAATATCTCAATATACGCTATCACTGGTATCCACTCGGATGTTACACAAACCTGATGAAATGGAATAGGAGCTCTGTTGTCAATAGAATATGAAGCATGTAAAAGTTATTTGAATTTCTAAAATTCCCATCCAGCATGATCAGTGGCTTCTCTGGGTGAGTGGGTTCGGGGATCTGTAACCTAAAAAAGACTCTATGATTTCAAAGCTTATAGTATGAGGTCTAGACCTAGCCTAAAGAGCTCCATATGCTAAGTGTATAAACTCTAGCATCCTTTTCAGCTGCAGAAGAAAAAGTACAGTGGGGTAGTCATTCATTTGGCAATTGATGGAAAAACAAATTGCACTGTGATTCAGGATTCTAGCCATCCCATTCCACACCCTTCTAATTTTCTTGTCCACCTCCATCCACACTGAATCAGAATTCTCTTTCTACTAAGCATACTGGTCTCCTACCCTTTACCTTTTTATGAGAAGAACCTTTTCTTTTGCAATCTATACTACAGATCCTGGATTTCTACTGGAAATCATGGGCTGAGTATAAGCTACCCATGATCTTAATCTGGTTCTCACAAAGTTCTCTTTACTTCCTTAAATGTTTTAACAGAACAGATACAATTCTATGCATGTACTATCCACCAAGGGGCAAAATTGTCAATTCTATGCTGATTTCACCCTCTCTTCAGGTACAAAGCCCATCGACTTCAATCATACAATCTACTTCCAACAGGTCTCCATGCTTGAAGAGGATGAAATAGGCATAGGAGGCTATGGCAGCAACACGGGAGGTTTCCCATGTTGCATTGAAAACAATGGAAAAGCCAGGCAGTGATTCTTCCTCCCTCTGGAATGAGGTGAGAGGGAAGATAGATGATGCCGGGTGTGGGGTTTCCCATGCCCCCTGCCTGGAACCCCATATGATGTGTTGCAAATCCAGGAGTAAATCTGATGAGGGTCCTGTGTCCACTTTGGTAAATATCACTTTATACATTTCCATTAAAGATACTGAAGACTCGCCATGCCTGGAACAGCTACAGGTGATAAGGACAATATTATTTTTGTGGGTGTAATGGCAGATGTAGAAAGAATATTTGAAGAGGGGTTCATCAGTTGAATGTGCTCAAAGTCAAGACAGAGAGTCATTCGAGTGTAGTATTTCTCAAACGTTGGGCTTCCGGCTTTTTGTTGTTGTTGTTATTGTTGTTGTTGTTGTTGTCGCTGTTTTTGGGAGATTTGCTCCCAAGGCACCCTGACTTATTGACCATTCTGGTTGAAACTTTTGGAAGACCAGCATTTGAAATCTATGAATATAGTGGATTCTGTGCCCAGTCTCCACAAATGACAGGTTGGCATGTTTCTTTGTATGTTTCTCACAAGCAAATGTGAGCAGATCAATAGGTACTGCTCCAGTGGAAAAATAACAGTGCTTCATGCAGTCATGCTGGCCACATAACCTTGGGAGGTGTCTACGGACAACACCAGCTCTTCGGCTTAGAAATTGAGATAAGCACCAACCCCCAGAGTTGGACATGACTAGATTTAATGTCAGGGGAAAACCTCACCTTTACCTAATAATTCCAGAGAAATGTAATTATTCTGATTAAAATGTTAAAAAATTAATTTCAAATTTCACTATAATGAGATGAACATTCAAATACATATATAAGCATATATTTTACATGCCAAACATAGCATTAGCATATTCAATACACAAAGCAGGTGAATTTCCACAAAAGGACTGTCCTTCTTTCTTTCTACAGTTGTTAAACTGCTCTTTCTTATGTCTTTCACAAAACAATTAGGTTTTGTCATGTGTACAAATGTTTAAAGCAGAGGTTCAATGTATGATTTATAAGGGTGAATGTGCAAAGTTAATTAGTATAAAATGATAATGTGCATACTGTCATACTAGCTGAGAACCATATTATGATCTTACTGACACTGCACACATGTGTCTCATGCCTCAGAGGTTTCCCAGCACATCTCTAGGGAGCCTGTGAGTTAAGTCTGAACAGCAGAGATTCCTGATAAAACAACTTGCATGGTAGCAAACACTTGTGGTATATTTAGACTTACATGATGAAGAATGGAGGGCATTGTCACCAAATGTTGAGTTCAAAAAGGTGATACACTAAATGATTTAAGATGGTGTTACTTTTATTGCAAGCTAGTGTTAGCTTTCATTTGCATTATACATACTCTTAGCTTTCCTTGAGAGTCTGCAGTCAATTCTTTAGTGTTTTACTGGTGGGGGTTTTTTTCCTGGTTTAGCTTTTTAGCTTTTTCTTTTATGCGCTATTGTTTTAACTGTTGCTGTTCGTTGTTAACCACCCTGAGAATTGTGTATAATGGCATAGTAAAATGGTGTCCTTTCTGCAAAATGGCAAAATCCTAAATTGCTTTTTGAACTTTAAAAAATATTTGTTGAATCCATGGAAACAGAGCCATACTGTACATATTGAAAGAAAGGGCAGGCAGTTAGTTTGTAAATATACTCAATTCTAGGGAGGATACAATACAGCTATAAAAGTGTCAGAAGGATCCAAATAGTTCAAAGGGATGTCAAATCCTTTGCAAAGAAAGCATAGCACATTTGGTTTGGGGCCAATCGTAGCTTTCTCACCGTACAAAATAGCAATGGAAGGATTATGGTTTTTGTTGAGCATTTGAGGAATACCCACTGTACTGCTGGTCTCCTCAGAGACTTGGCTCTATTTTAGATTGCTAAGCTATGTGTAGCTCCTACAGAGGAAACTAAGGTTCATTACCGGAACAGCAGAGATGTTGATCCACTGCCACATTCCAAGATTTGCTTGGGGTTTTTCTTCATTTTGTTAAGTCCAGACTGGCATTACCAACATATCCATAGATCACAAGCATTAGAGGATCCACAGGGTTTTGAATCTGAGAAACTGAAATCTGCTTCCAATGTCTATTCATTCCCAAACATCCTGTTTCAGGACATTTTTCAAGCTACCCAAAGCAGGAGCATTGATGTTCCTCCCAAGTTTTTATCCCTAGACCCTCCAACACACTAAATGCTTGACCAGAGTCAGTCTCATAAGACCATGGAAGTTCTATGTTTTCAACCAAGGCATGAATTTTACTCACTTGTGTTACAAATTCCACACTTACATTGTGGAATGTAAGAACAGTATGTGCTGTACTACTCCGATACTCCGATACAAAAGTGATCATAGCTAGTACATTTTAGGAGCTATTGCCCCAAAAGGTAACTTTTCCGAGTTCTTTTCTTACTGTACTAGTGATGGTTTATGAAGGCAACTGGTCCAAGGCATTGGACCAGGCCAACATAAGAAGCCATGTGCCTTCCTGGAAGCACTTTTCCAATTCCCTAGTAGTCACAAATTAAATAACTGAATAATTTTCTCCCTTTTTTTGTTTTTAAGGCAAAGGTAAAGGTTTCCCCTTGACATTAAGTCTAGTCTAGTCCAACTCTGGGGGCTGGTGCTCATCTCCATTTCTAAGCCGGAGAGCCGGAGTTATCCGTAGATGCCTCCTATGTCTTGTGGCTGACATGACTGCATGAAGTGCCGTTACCTTCCCCAGAGCGGTACCTATCTATCTACTCACATTTGCATGATTTTAAACTACTAGGTTAGCAGAAACTGGGGCTAACAACAGGAGCTCACCTTGTCCTGCAGTTTCGAACTGCTGACCTTCTAGTCACCAAGTTCTGCAGCTGCTAGCAGTTTAACCCACTGCATTTTGTTTTTACATTGTTATTATTTTCTTGGCAAACTTTGTCCTCAGAAAGTTTGCTGATGCCTTCCTCTTGGGCTGAGAAAATGTAACTTGCCAAGATTATAGTTGAATTTCCTTGACTTGTGACCCATCTGCACTGCCATATAATGCAGTTGAATGCAGAACATTCAAAACACAATATCATACTGACTGTCTACACTACCTTTTATGGTTTGTTTGAGCTTGCATATGTATGTGCTTTCATAGAATTTTCTTAGGCAAGGAATACTTAGAACTAGTTTTGCCAATCCTTCCCCAAAGTATAACTTACAGCAAATGATCACTGATCATCTCCTATTCAGGTATTCACCAGGATTTAGCTTCTAATGGTGGATCAACACAGTAATATCCCAGATTATCTGTTTATCCCAGATTATCTGGCAATGTAGACTCATAAAATCCAGTTCAAACCAGATAATCTGGGATCAGATCCTGGGATATAAGGCAATGTAGATCCAACCCAAAATAAGGCAGGATTTGGTGCCTTTAGGTTATACTCCCTAGTACTTTACTAGGGGCCAGACATGTGTTTACTTATTTCAGCTTTATTTGTTTCAGCTTTAGGAAATTTCTGCACATGCAAGCAAGGACTATACAAAGAGAGAACAGTGAATACACCCATCAGACAAAAAAACTTTGTTTGGACTGTTCGAGTTTTAAAAAACACAATTATTATTATTATTACAAAATAATAATTACAACTTTAATAAACAAAACATTCCAGAAAAACTTGAAAAAAAATTTGTTTCATCGGGCAGATTGTTTCACCCCCTCTCCAACCATTTCACATGTATTTCTGAAGAAACTTCTGACAAATGTGTATTTAATAGTTCACAGGCTGGTGGGAAAACTTAACATTGTTTTGCTCAAACTGTATTGTCTTGCTACATTTTCTTCACACCTCATAGAGTCAGTTTCAAGGCAGTTGTCTGTGGCATGCTTTCTAAATTACCTGTCAAAAGGAAGGAAGGAAGGAAGGAAGGATGTTACAGCACAAGTAAAAAGACATGATGTGACATGACATAACTGGAGTGGGGTGCAGTGTTTCATAGAAGACGGAGCCTAACAGAAAATGTATCAATTATCTGGATGTAATCAGTACTGGTAATGCCGTCTGTATTCCTCATATCTCTGGAAACTGGGCAACAGAGTTTATGTACTGAAGTCACTAACATGGAAGCACCTTCCGTGCTTGTGAACAGAAAAATAAGAGGTAATGTGAAAACAGTGTTGATTATAATTGGGGATGTGGTCAGCAATAAAATTCCAATGCAGTATATTACAGGCCTGTTGCACTTTAAATACAGAGTGATGTTTTCATTTAGTATTTAGGAGGAAGCAAAAGGATAAACTCCTTAACTCTAGCGACTGCAGCTCCTCTCCATCTCCCTCTCCCTCCCTTCTACCCACACGCTATACCAGGGGTCCCCAAACTACGGCCCGCGGGCCACATGCAGCCCCCTCAGCAGTGGCTACTTCCTCCTCCGCCATGGAAGGTGCGTGTGGTGTGAAGGAAAAGGAGGGAAAGACGCATGCCTTTCTCTCCTCCCTCGCCCCATGCGCTCCTCCCTCACTTAGTGGGCACCTTCCTTGGCAATGGAGGAGGCGAAACTGCAATGGAGGGGTGCCTGTGGCGAAAGGAAGAGGCGTCCCGTTCTATCTTGCAAGGAGTCTCTTCCAACCATGTTTATTACGGTTTTATTATTATTATTATTATTATTATTATTATTGTTGTTGTTGTTGTTGTTGTTATTATTATTGGGTGGCTATCTCTCAGGGATGCTTTGATTATGTTTGGCGCACAAAAGTAGAAGGGGGTTGGAGTAGATGCCCCAAGGCATCTTCCAACCATGTTTATTATGGTATTATCATTATGGTTATTGTTGTTGTTGTTGTTGTTGTTGTTGTTATTATTATTATTATTATTGGGTGGCTATCTCTCAGGGATGCTTTGATTATGTTTGGCGCATAAAAGTAGAAGGGGGTTGGAGTAGATGCCCCAAGGGGTCTCTTCCAACCATGTTTATTATGGTGTTGTTGTTGTTGTTGTTGTTGTTGTTGTTGTTGTTGGGTGGCTATTTCTCAGGGGTGCTTTGATTATGTTTTGGTGCACAAAAGTAGAAGGGGGTTGGAGCAGATGGCCCAAGGGGTCTCTTCCAACCCTCTTTATTATTTTTATGATGATAATGATGATGATGATGATGATGATGATGATGATGATGATGATGATGATGATGATGATTAAATGTTAACATAGAGGCTGTATTTGTTTCCTTTTGGTTTTATTTTGTTTTTTACTTCAAAATAAGATATGTGTAGTGTGCATAGGAATTTGTTCATAGTTTTGTTTTGTTTTTTTAAACTATAGTCCAGCCCTCCAACGGTCTGAGGGACCATAAACTGGCCCCCTATTTTAAAGGTTTGGGGACCCCTGCTCTATACTAATACTGTTATAGACTGGAGGAAAAGGCTAGAGCAGATATCCTCAGACTGAGGGCCCCAGCTGTTTTGGTCTCCAACTCCCAGAAGCCCTATCCAGCTTGTTCAATTGTCAGGAATCCTGGGAGTTGGAGCCCAAAGAGCTGGAGGGCTGTAGTTTGAGAATGCCTGAGCAAAATAATTGAATCTACATTTGAATCTGTGCCTTCTGAAGTTGGGTTAAAGCAAGGCTTCTCAAAATGATGCTCTTTACATTGATGCCAATCTATGAGCTATCAGAGGCTGTGCCATGAAAAGAAAGAAACATTTTCCAATCCTTACAGCAAAGGTGATAACTAAGGGCCTTTCCACACAGTCATATAATCCAGAATATCAAGGCAGAAAATCCCACAATATCTGTTTTGAACTGGGTTATCTGAGTCCACACTGCCATATATCCCAGTTCAATGCAGATATCGAGAGATTTTCTGCCTTGATATTCTGGTTATATGGCTGTATGAAAGAGCCCTAACATGGCAAGAGCACTAGCACGGGGGACTTCCAGTGTGCCCTTTAAACCCAGTGGATATATTCATTTGCACTCTGTGACAAACTTTTGGCCAATCCTTCTCCAGATTAAGGGGGGAGAGAGAGAGATCCCTTGCACCCTGCAAACCCTGTCTTGGATGTGTATGGGCACATCTACACTGAGGAATGTATGGGTCAGTGTGATAACAGCCGAGAAGGAAGCACTTTATAGATATTACATCTGAATTCTTGTAACATGGAAGGCCTGGATGGTGGCAGAGGCTGGTACTGAACCAGTTCCAGAATTTGTGTTACCTTAATCAGTTTTGCCATAAGGTTCAGAGTATCCCCAACTCTGTTTATCCCAGTTCAAGGTGTGTGTCAGCTAAACACAGTGCTGTTAATCTGCCTTCAAGCTGCATTAAGTGGTCAATTTATGGAATAGGAGAGAGGGGATTAGGGTTGTAAAATAAAGGAATTTTAGTCCAGAAGAGCTGCCTAAGAACCTTGGATGAGTTCGCCTCCCTGCAACTGAAAGTCATATTAATGGAAGATGCTGTCTATGAAGATATTAATAACAACATAAATTGACTTGCTCCATGTAGATACAGCCAAAAATAGATTATGAATGTTCCTGAAATTGTAATGACATTTTATGAGGTCAGGAAAAAGACTAAAATAGGGAAGACACCAAGGATATAATATTTAGATAGAACAATAGGGAAAAATGAGGTCAAAAGGGCTGAAATTTTTTTTTTCAAGAAGTTTTACAAGATGATGTTTTTTTGGTACATGACATTGCCTAAAGTGTATAAAGATGTTTTGAAAGCATGTTAGACATGCGAGCAATGTGAAGGGACATTTTACCATACATTGTGGATGTGGAAAAACAAATAAACAAAAATGGATACAAACAGAATTTTGAAATGAAATCAGAACGACGCTATTTTTGGGGGGGATTATGAATGATTGCTTACAAAATAATTATGGACCACTTAAATATATGACCACTGCAGCAAGACTGTTATATTGTGATGCAGCCAGGGGCGTCACATATATGTGCGGAAGTGAAAAAATATAGAAAAGGCAATGAAGAAAAAAATATTCTTGATGGAATTGGCTGAGATGAATCAATTGTTTGATTAGCAAAAAACCCAATTGTTTCTTTTTTAAAGAATCGGGAGCTTTTTAAAGAATTGCGAGCAATTAAAACTAACTGGAAAAGGAAAAGTGTGTTTTCCTCATTTTTCAGACTTTCATCTTTTTTGTTTAAAGAGCATACTTACGCCTTTATCACATGGGAAAATTGCCCGTCCTATGACACTTTCCCCCACCAGATTCCATCACACAACGTAGATCTACTTCCAGCTGGGCTCCATCCCTAAACTGAGGTGAAAGTGTTATAAGAGGGAGCAAGGAGAACATGGGAGCCCCATTGAGAAGAACATGGGGAAACTGGGTGGCTATACACCTACCCCACCCCCCCCAGCATGGGATAGGCAAGGGGCAATGTTCCTCATGCTGCCCGCCAAACTCTCCACAATGAATGGCTAATCCCCCTGTTATCACCCACAATTTAGATCTCAATGTGATGAGATCCCTAGTGGAACTACGGTTGATACCAAATGTATATTTCCAAATGTATAAGAATGTACATATCACATTCTTAGGTCCCTGAAATCTCATGACTTGGAATAGTCCTGGCCCAGCAACCTTCCTGCAGCAGATTTACAAAAATAAAACATTTTCTTCTTAAACACAAGAAAGGGAAATATTTATTCCTATGTGTATCCCATCCCTGCTATCTCTCCTAACCAACAACAATGGGTACAATTCAGCCAAGGCAAAGCCCGGCTGTCTCACTCCATTTTCCACTTTAAAATATGCTCAGTTCAATTTAAATCAATTTAAATATTTTTGTGTGTGGTTGATGATGCCCAATATTTTTATTTAAGAGAAACACTTACACATATGACAAGAATTGACATCCAAATGAATGCAGTGGGTAAATGTAGGGATTTGTTTTGGCCTTTCTCCTAGCTGCTAGCCGGTGATTTCATGTTATAGTAATAGAAGAGAACTGATTTGTGTCCCTCCCTAGGTACCAGTTGATGATGTTTCCTTGACAGTAAGATTCACATAAACACAATCATACAGGTATAGTTACTGCAAAATGTTTCACATTACACTTGTGGCTAAAAGAAAAATCTATCCTACAATCACCCAGAATACTTTGCCAGTATGTATTGCTATGTGTATACTTTGCTATGAAAAACATTACTATACTACACCCAGATTTATGTGTCAAATTAAAAAAGCAGGGGGTGCAGGGGGATTGCTACACCAAATAACCAAAGTACACATACACAGAGAGATCATTTAATCAATTATATTCCCCTCTTTTATGGCACACTTGTGAATTATGTTCCTTTTGCATTTATAGTTAGGAGCCACAGAACAGATGGTGAAAGCTTAGCTGAAAGTGATGCATCTATTAAAATAACCTCTGCTGCCAAGTGATCATTCGACTGAGCTAGAGTTTCTCTCCCTATGCCTCCCCATCTCTGGTCTTTCTCTCTCTCTCATATTAAATTGTGTTGTGACTACATTCTAACACACTGGGCAGTAACAAAGCTTCAAACATATTGCTCTCAGGTGATGCACTATAATAAGGTAGATTACTAATAATATGAAATAGGGATAGAAAATGGAGGGTCTTTCAAGCTGAACACACTAAATTTTACCCCAGCATTCAAAAATGTGAAAAGTCTTTTAGTGGCTGAACATTTTTTAGTGAGATCCCTTTCTTGATGAGGATGCAGACATGTATGACTATCCTTTAGATTGCCAAGAGTAGCAGGGGTAAGCAGTGTTAAGCAGTCTCTTAGTCATCACTAATAACTGAATGGCATGCAATTCAGTGCCCTCAATGGAATGTTTATGTGAGCACTGGCTTTCAACCAAGACAGCTAAGATGTGTTGGCAACATACACTGAGGAGACCCAGTGCTTCCATGCAGAAGAATGGAAAGGAAGCTCATGGCCTATCAAATCCAACAGTGTTATCCAGAACAGCAAAACTGACAGAGGCTGCATTGCTTCTAGAAATCTACCGTGAGTTTCCACAGGACATAGTTTAATGGACCATGAAAAAACAAAATTCATGCAGGACATTGGTAGACTTTCCAAGAATCTGTATTGGGCAATTATTCTATGCCAACGGGGAATAAAGATGTGGTCTAAAAAAGAAATGGAGCTGTGAGAATGTAGCAACATAACTGACATGCTATCTCACCATTATGCAAATCCAGAGTGTCTGCAGATTCTTCTGCAGAACTTATCCACTCTGTTGTTGAAGGAAGGCTTTCATGGCTAGAATCACTGGGTTGTTGTGAGTTTTCCGGGCTGTATAGCCATGTTCCAGAAGCATTCTCTCCTGGCATTTTGCCCACATCTATGGCAGGCATCCTCAGAGGTTAAGGGATCTGTTGGAAACTAAGTAAGTGAGGTTTATATATTTGTGGAATGTCCATTGTGGGGGAAAGAACTCTTGTCTGCTTGAGGTATGTGTGAATGTTGCAGTTTGCCACCTTGATTAACATTTTAATGGTCCATAGTTTCAAGGCCTGGCTGGTAGCTGCCTGGGGTAATCCTTTGTTGGGAGGTGTTAGCTGGCCCGGATTGATTCCTGCCTGGAATTCCCCAGCTTTTTTAGTCTTTATTTACTAACAGCCAGCTCTTGAAACTGCAGGCCATTAAAATGCTAATTAAACTGGCAAATTGCAACATTCACATGTACCTAGAGCAGACAGGCGTTCTTTCCCCCACCCTGGACATTCCACAGATATATAAACCTCACTTACTTAGTTTCCAAAAGACCCCTTAACCTCAGAGGATGCCTGCCATAGATGTGGGTGAAACATCAGGAGAGAATGCTTCTGGAACATGGCCATACAGCCCGGAAAACACAACAACCCACTTATCCAGTCTATTTCTGATGAACCATTGAATTGTATATCTGGCTTATCAATGTCACATACAGTAGCAACTGAATCTAGGAAGCCATCCAGACAGGCCCATATCCTGGAACCTGTCTGGGTTTTTACTGGGGTGTCCAATCTGGGCCTTTCTGTAAGTTCTGGGTATAATGGGTTATTGGGCCTTTGGAGGCTCACCCCAGGTAGTCCCAGGAGCAACGAAAATTACCTAGGCGGGAATCCCCATTTGCCATCCCGAATGTTTTGGGCTCCTGGACCCCAAAGGTCCGGAATGGAACCCATCCCCTCCCCCCAGCCCCCAAAACCACCCTTAAAACTTCAAAAAACTTACCAGGCAACTATTCTGCTCCCATGCTAGCTTAACTACTTGGAAGGTGAACTGGCTGTGCAGGGAACAGCTAGGAAACTATTTAGTTGAATCAAACAAGTATTTATTAACAGACAATAATTTTAGACTTTCCCTCCCCGAGTCTCACTACAAAGTCTTTACAAGGAGATGTAAAGTCTTTGAAAGATAGACACAGTTCTGGCCGAACTGAGGCTCTTGAATCTTTATTTCTACTTATTGTCTCTTTCTTGTATGGTGTCCAACTGTCTCTAAGATGGGCTCAATATCTAACTCTGACTGGACTTGAATGCAGCTCCGAGTAGACATGCTATTTTGTAGACCTTCCAGCTTTCCTCTCTTCACCTTCTAGTCAGGAAAATGTGACTCTTCCAAGAATGGTAAGTACCTTAACTGAAGATCTGCCCGAGGGGATTCTTAAAGGGGCAGGGTGATGGAAGAGGCTGTCTAGACTGACCCCCCAGAAACTTTACATAAAATATTAATCTAACTCAGTGATTCTCAACCTATGGGTCCCCAAATATTTTGGCCTTCAACTCCCAGAAATCCTAATGTCTGGGAAACTGGCTAGGATTTCTGGGAGTTGTAGGCCAAAACACCTGGGGGCCCATAGGTTGAGAACCACAGCTCCAACTAAAAAGGGCTTAACTAGGAGTAAACAGTGAAGGTCTTCATGGGGCACGATAGCCACCATTAAGGTGATCCTTGTGTCCTCCTGGTGCATAGAAATGATGTGGCTGGAAACAGGGGGAAGAGAAGAAATTTTCCTACTCCCCCCCCCCCCCCGGTCTCCAGGCGCATCATTAATGGTGACCTTAATGGTGGCCTGGAAAGTTTTTTAAAGTTTTAAGGGTTGTTTTGGGGGGCTTCGAGGGGGGGGGGCTTAAATGTGCAGTGAAGGAGGTTCTTTAAACCTGCTTTGGCACACATTTAGGTCTAGTGTAGAAGTGCCCTAAAAGACCAATCCTGCTATTAAATGGAATGAATCAGCTGTTTCTGCTGCCCCTTCTACTCCGCCATATAAAATCCATATTATCTGCTTTTAACTGGATTATATTGCAGACTCATATAATCCAGTTCAAAGCAGATAATGTGGATTATCTGATCTGATAATCTGGATTATATGACAGTGTAAAAGGGGCCTGGAAAACCAGTGAACAATGGGAAGATGTGGGGGGACAATGATATCTGAATTAGCTGACCATCACACAGCTGCTCCCGACCATTGTGTTTATGTATTTATTAAATGCATAGTCCCCTTCACACACAAGGACACTCAAGAATGTGCTATTTTCAAAATTTCTCTTACTGGCTGCAGCCTAGAAACTCTCTGGGTTAGAAAATTCCACAGAATCCATAACAATTTTCTTCAAGTACTGAGTAGCTATTATCTAGCACATTTCTCCTAATGTTTAAATTTCAGTTTATCTGCTCAGCCTGCAAATTCTGAATAGAACTCCAACTATAGTTCATAATAATTGCTTATTGGACTACCTTTAGAGAACATAATGAACAACGCTCTGAGATTATTTTCAGCACCTGAAATCTTGCAACATGTCTTCCTGTTAGCAGTTACTTCAGCCCACATGCCTGGGATTTACGTCATTAGGCTAGCCTCTAGATAGCTTGTTTCTGACTCTTGCAGCATGTTCTTCCAGAGGGAAAAAAGCACAGAAAACATAAACAGTTGGAAAGAGAACGTTCTATGTGCATCACCCAAGTCAAATGATGCAGGCAACAAGGCCACCATCATCACTAAGTAGATTTTCATGGTCAATGACTCCCAAAACATTTTGCAACACTTTACAAATGAGGTGAGTCTTCAAAACTCAGGCATTCCAGTTTGATCAATCAATTATTCAAGGCCCTGTACTTCCAAAAGGACAGAAATATACAGAGATATGCAAATAGACAGTATCTTACTGTAATTCAAATAGCAATACATTAAGAATCAACACGGAGTAATAGTAGAAGCAGTGGACTAGGAGTCTAGAACAAGATTCAAATACCCAGTGGAAACCCACTGAGCAATTCTGGGCAAATTACAATAGCAAACCTCCTTTGAATGAATCCTGCCGAGGAAACCTTATGCGCATTAAGAGCTCTAGGTAAAGGTAAAGGTTTTCCTCTGACATTAAGTCCAGTCGTGTCTGACTCTGGGAGTTGGTACTCATCTCCATTTCTAAGCTGAAGAACCGGTGTTGTCCGTAGACACCTTCAAGGTCATGTGGCTGGCATGACTGCATGGAGAACCATTACCTTCCCGCCAGACCTATTGATCTACTCACATTTGCATGTTTTCGAACTGCTAGGTTGGAAGAAGCTGGGGCTAACAGTGGGTGCTCACTCTGCTCTCCGGATTTGAACCTGTGACCTTTCAGTACACAAGTTCAGTAGCTCAACGCTTTAACACGCTGTGCCACCAGGGGCTCCATTAAGAGCTCTATTTCAAAGAATAGTAGAGTCTCACTTATCCAACATAAACGGGCTGGCAGAATGTTGGATAAGTGAAAATGTTGGATAATAAGGAGGGATCAAGGAAAAGCCTATTAAATGTCAAATTACATTATAATTTTACAAATTAAGCACCAAAACATCATGTTTTACAACAAATCGACAGAAAAAGCAGTCCAATGCATGGTAACATTATGTAGTAATTACTGTATTTACGAATTTAGCACTAAAACATCACAATGTATTGAAAACATTGACTACTAAAAAAAAATGACTACAAATAAAGACAGAATTGCATAAAATGAAATTACAGTAACAACATTGTCAGAAATTAAATGCATAAAAAGTTCAATCCTTGTTGCCTAGAGAAACAGCTGTGGATCGAGGCGGGAGGCAGACTGCATTGGATAATCCAGAACGTTGGCTAAGCGAATGTTGGATAAGTGAGACTCTACTGTATTCCCCAACTTTGCTTATCCTGGTTTAAAGTGCAATGCAGCACACATTTGCAGCCTGTATGGTTTCACTGCATCATTACCAAGCAGTCTTCAATCCACAATAAAACGGTTATAACACAGTTATAAGGATCAACTCCAAGTGTGCAAATTCTTATCAAATATGTTGTTTACCACTCTACACCTGAATTAATTGCATATCTGTTCCAGACAGAATTTTCAGTGGTTTTTGCTAAAAGAGAGTGAACTTTTCCTGCCTCTTAACCTCCCATGCTTGGCTACATGAAAATAAATGAGGTTTAGCTGTACTCATTGACCTCATTACTGATTGACCTCATTACTGATGATACATTTAAACTAATTCCGGTTCTTTCCACAAACAGTCTATATAAGGTATGCTGGAGCATTAATGGCCCTTCCTTTCTACCAAGCATTTCATCCCTGTAAAAAGAAGCATCTTCATCTTAAGAGATTGCAAAGGAGTATGGTGTTAGCGCAGAGAAAGTGTAACAGAAAGATTTCTGGGGGGATCTTAAAGGTTAACTCATTTATTATAACACAAATGACTGTTAAGATGGCTTTAAACTTTGAAAGAATGTGTGTGTTTTTAAGGTACTCTTCGTGGTTTAGCCTCCTTTTGTGATCTTTTGGAGGGCAGTCACAGAGAAACACATAGATATAGACATATGTGCATGCTTACCAACTAGGAAATGAGACCACGTAACAGAATTGGACACTAAAGAGACACTGTCTTAACGAGTTAAATCTGTAAATGTTTAACCTTAGTGCCAGACTGTATTTCCCTACTCCAAACAGAATACATAACATTCAAAGACAAATACAGTAGAGTCTCACTTATCCAACATAAACGGGCCAGCAGAATGTTGGATAAGCGAATATGTTGGATAATAAGGAGGCATTAAGGAAAAGCCTATTAAACATCAAATTAGGCTATGATTTTACAAATTAAGCACCAAAACATCACATTATACAACAAATTTGACAGAAAAAGTAGTTCATTGCACATTAATGCTATGTAGTAATTACTGTATTTACTAATTTAGCACCAAAATATCACAATGCAATGAAAACATTGACTACAAAAATGCGTTGGATAATCCAGAACGTTGGATAAGCGAGTGTTGGATAAGTGAGACTCTACTGTAATACCATTCTCAAATGATCTGGGCATCACTGGGTCCCCAAGTTAGTATATATATATATGTATATATAGTGCTTTTAAAATTGCTTTTATCACATGTTTTAACTTGTGTTTTTTTTAAATATGGAAGTCTGTTTAATTTAATTTTACATTTATATTATTAGTTTTTAGCTGTACTGTATTTTTACATGGTTGTGAGCTGCCATGAATCCTGTACTGAGAGTAGGGCAGGATATAAGTAACTACATAAATAAATAAAATGCCAGAGGGGACCTAAAATGAGTTCTAAGTGTTGTAAGAGTCCCCAGCCATAATCTCTCCTTCATCTATTTTTGGACATAGCACCCTGGCTCTGAGTGTCACCTACAAATTCTATATGTTGCATTCTTGGCCTTATCTTGAGCTTTGCATATACAATGGGCCCTTGGCATCTCTACAAAGGCTTGGTTTCAGGACCTCCCATGAATGCCAGAATCCATGGATGCTCAAGTCCCATTACATACAATGGCATCATAAAACTGTATCCCTTGTATTAAATGGCAAAATCAAGGGTTTTTTTAAAGGGATTTTAAATCTATATATTTTCAAGCCATGTATAGTGCAATCTGTGGATGCAGAATCTCTGAATTTGGAGGGTGAACTGTAGATTTAGATTGCCTCACTCAAAGTAATTGCTCTAATTATTTCCAGTGCCAATTTTAGTTTTGAAGAAAAAGTCTGATGAATATCTTGCAAAATCTTTAGATTGAGTAATCTCTGCAAATATATCTCTTTCAGAAGTCTACCTCAGACATTTAGGCTCCTCCACAGCCATTTAGAGTCTTTAGTGACTCTATGAGATATTAATTGAAAAACTATAGCAAAATGTGCTGCAGGATGTCCCACAAAAGTTTCTGTAGTTTAATAAGTTTTTCCATGTTTTTATGATAGAACCAATTCAGAAATAACATTTATATCCCAGGTACAAAAATTGTGTTACATAGTGTTATTTCATCTTAGTCCTAACAAAATCCCTACTTGTAAAAATCATCTTTCAGTTGTTTTGCACAACCAGATTTTTTTTAATAGAAAAGACAGTAATAGTCAAAAAGATGTTTTTTCTACTTCTGAAAATACTCTCTTTGCATGATCTCTCTAAGAAAAGAGGATTCAAATAAGAAAGAAAGCTTGACATCACTGACTTTAATTTTAAATAAAATATGAAGATTCAAAGGCCGCCAAAAGGCTACGCATCTCATTTAACTACTTGGCAACCTGCAAGACCAAAAGGATCCTAGCACTGAATATTCTCATCCCATTGTTCTCTATTAAGAGATGATACGATAGTAAAGTTAATGACACATTAGTTCCTCAATTTTTTCTTATTGCCTACAGTTTTTTTTAAAAAATTGCATTTACAAATATATTTAAAACAAAATTCAAATTTTGGAAAACAACAATCTGAATTAAAATACTAAGTATTGTACCCCAAATTGAATATAGTATTTCTTGATACAGCTAAAATGTTCAAGTAAGCATGATATCTTTCTACATAACAGCTAGGCTTATATCACCATGGGCACATTAATAACTCTTTCTTTTCATAATTCTGTGTGTGTGTGTGCGCGCCTTCATGTCACCTGTTGACTTGTACTGATCCCATGAATTTCATAGAGTTTTCTTAGGCAAGGAATACAGTGTAACCCCCATATCTAAAGGGTATATGTTCCTGAACTCACCATTTAGATAAGAAACAATGGATAACAGCAAAGCCTATTAAAATGAATGACTTCCACCAGAAGATATCATAAAGTCACCCTAGAATACTTAAAAATTCCTAGTTATCCTCTGTAGGCATTTGTTAGGGTCTCCAAACAATTCAGTTATAATTAACAGTGGAAGTATATCATAGATTCACCTAGAGGACCTAGAAAATGCCTAAAGAAAAAACATTTTGTCAGATGCAGATAGGTGAGAATCCATTTAATATATAGTTTTCAAATATTTATTTATTTTGTGTCAAAAGCATTGCATAATAAATAAGTTGAAAAGCGATAAAATAAAGGAATCGCAAACAGCTAAATAGTTTTAGACCAAAAGTGGGCAACAGCAATCGCACTGTTCGTAGCTTTAAACAACTCCTGCTCCGTGCATGAGGCAGGGCATTGTGGGCAAGCATACATATGAGGAGTTGTTTGTTCTGCTCCACAGTCACACAAGGTGGAAGATTCCTCCAGATAGTGCCATCTTGCCAAGTTGTCTTTTGATCTGCCCACTCTGCTTCTGAGTCTGTTTGGGGACTTCCAAGTTGCCCATTATTGGTTTGCCCCTGGAGGAAGACCCTCATGGGGGGCCATCCAGTTGGGATTGCCTAGTTTAGCTGCCCAGAGGGATACTCTTGCTGTTGCTGGGGGAACATCAAGAGGAGTGGTGGTTCTCATAAAGCTTTTCCTTGATTTGAGTCTGCTGGGAGGAGGCTGATAGTCATGCAGTGGATGGCTTTCACAATGTTCGACCTTATTTCTCTCACAGTTAGTAGCAACTTCCCATCGCACATCGGGGGGGGGGGGGGGGGAGAATGCCAGCTAGCTTATATAGTTTAGCTGCAGGTGTAGGTTTCAGGATTCTGTGATTATTCTACATGTCAAATAGAGAACATATCAGATATTAAACTGAAAAGAACAGATACTACGCTTAGCCAAAAGGCTGAGAAGCGATGTAGTTCTGCAAGTACAGAAGTTGGACTTCCTCTGAAATATAGTCTGCAGCAGCTGGTATCTGTTGGTGGTTTCCTATCCAAGACCTAACCAGGGTTGAGCTGATTTGGCTTCTAAGATCAGAGAGGACCTGGTCCCTTTAGGTGTTTATGTCACTTCTTAGGTGATCCCTCATAGTTCAAGGATGATGGTCCTCCATTTCTTGGAAGACACTTATGCATGATTTTTTTTTTAATGTGTGGAGGTCAGTGCACGGCCGGTCAACACACAGTCTTCACAGATTGAGGTCCCAGCAGTGGTGTGATTAACACAACGAGAGTGGCTTCTCAGTCTGTTGCAGCCTTCTTCCGCCTTCACAGCCGTTGTAACATATACCATGTTATCCTCCGCCTGCTCTGCTGTTGAGGTCTTTGGGTCTTCGGATTGTTCTTGGTCTGGATCCTCCCCTGTGGCCACTCCTGGGAGTGTGTGACTCCTGTGGTTGTGCCCACAGGTTCATTGGAACATGCAAGCCCCCTCACCACAGCAAGGTGACAATCCATCGAGGGGGGACTAATGCCACTAATGAATAGAAAATAGCTGTTGGGACTATTAACACTGTTATGTCTTTTATGTCATTGTTGTATCTCGTCTTTTATTTTAATTTCACACCAGCTTCTTTCTGGGCCAAAAATACTATTTTTCAGATCAGTTTTCTTTTATGTTTTTGGTTCTACTTCCCTCAGGCATGTAAGTTATGTTCTTCTCTTAGTCTGTCAACTGCTAGCGCCTCTGCAGTTTCCCAGGAGAGGTAAGCTCTTTTTCTTCCATTACTTCTTGTTTTATCCCTCTCTCCCTCCATCTCTGTCATGCCTCTCAAATTCCATTTCATTGCCTACCTCCTCAACTATCTTTGCTTTTTAGCCTACAGACTGTCAGACAGGATTTATAAGTGATTTTTCAAAATTTAGAGTGAACCTACTTGACTTTGCAAGTTTGCTACCATGACCTGTTACATACAGAGACTTGAAATCCTTCCTGAGAAACTGTCATACTCAAACTTTAAGTTCTTTGGAAATTATGTGATGCCCTATTTAGTAAATGAAAGAAGAAAAAAAGAGTACAGATGTCTACCGTGATTGGGTTCTAAGACTGCCATAGATACCAAAATGCACAGATGCTCAAATCTCATTATTTGTAGTAGCCTAGTAAAATGGTGTCCCTTATATAAAATGGCAAAGGGGAATTAGACTCCTTTTGCTGTTGTTGTGTGCCTTCAAGCCATTACTTACTTATGGTGATACTAATGTAACCCTATCACAGGGTTTTCTTGAAAGGAGGAGGAAGAAGAATATAGAAGAAATTAACAAATAAGTATTTTGATCTGATCTGGCCTTAAATGAGAAATTAAGACTTCCTAGTGCTGGGAAACAAAATTTACCACTACAAATGTGATGCATGCTATTACTAAGAAGATGGTTACACAACTTTTATAGAATTCAAAGGAGATAGGTATATTAATAATTTTGACACAGTGTCAAATAAGTAGTACAACATGACCCCATATCCATGGTAAATATATTCCTGGATGTAACATGGATACACACAACCATGAATAATAGCAAATCCTATTGTTTTCAATGGGATGAACAACAAAGATACAAAGAACAGGGTTAGCTTGTACAGGAGGCCCTAAGTAAATAAATGAAATAATTATAGTTGAGTGTATATAGGTTCTGTAGATACAGTGGTTATATTACCATATATACTCGAGTATAAGCCGACCCGAATATAAGCTGAGGCACCTAATTATATCACAAAAAAACTGGAAAAACATATTGACTCGATTATAAGATGAGGGTGAGAAATGCTTCAGCTACTAGTAAATTTCAAAAATAAAAATAGATAAAAATAAAATTACATTAATTGAAGCATTAGTAGGTTGAATATTTACCTAAAATTGTAATTTAAGATAATAATAAGATTTTAATAAGATAAGACTATCCTGCTCTGATTACCTATATACTCGAGGATAAGCTGACCCAACGATAAGCTGGCCAGGACCCTCACTC
Organism: Anolis carolinensis; assembly: GCF_035594765.1. NCBI lineage: Eukaryota > Metazoa > Chordata > Lepidosauria > Squamata > Anolidae > Anolis > Anolis carolinensis. Next base: position 206,202,443 of record NC_085843.1, read on the forward strand.
AAGTATAAGCCTAGGGGGATTTTTCAGCCCTAAAAAAGGGCTGAAAACTTGGCTTATACTCGAGTATATATGGTATGTCACACTGTTACAAATACAGAAGGCAGGAAAAGGGAATTCCTCAGACAAATTAAATTTAGAGTTCATGAATCTTACTGCCTATGAGATGGAATAATCATAGCCATTTGCTCTTCTGGCATCTGGAGCGGTCACCCACTTTGGCATGTACCATGACTACCATTTTTACAAGATATTACAAGATATTTTTACAAGATATTACAAGATATTACAAGAAACCAGACCTCAAGCGATCTCTGGAGCAAGACTAGGACAATGTATAAAAATGTACATGGAGTCTATGTTTTCCTGCTGTTTTATGGACTAGAGATGTCTCTGAATACTGAGCTCTATACTGAGCAGATGCAAAGAACTATTACCTGCCAGTGATGTTGCAACCACCTTGTTTAGTTTTAAACTGAGAGACAGTGATGGTCAGTTTGGTGACCTTGGGCTATCTACCTTCCATTTGCAAAGCATTAGCTTAGCTCTGATCATCTCCAGAGTGCTTCTTTCTGGCGCCGGCATTTCCTCCCTTAATTTATATGCTGGCACTGCAAGGTCTAATTTAATGGAATTGTCCCTGCTCTCACATGGATGCTGATATTCTGCTATATCTCTCTTGAACAGCGTCTGTCCTCCAGGCATTGACAGTGATACTACATTGTTCATCTGATCATTTCTATTAACTGGGTTGCAATATTTTGCATCTAATTTTGCACGAGAGCGAGGTGAGGAAAACCCTGTCACTCCAACATGTCTTATTAGCACCACTGGGCATGCACACTCCTTGCCTTTGTTGTGTTAAAATGGAGAAACAGCAAAGATTTGAAGGCAGAGGAAAATGAATGGATATAGGTTCATGCCTCTTCTGTGTCAAAGCTGGCTTTTTTAAAAACTAAAAAAACAAACAAACAATGCATTCATGTTAAAATCTAAATTCTGAAAAATATCTCTTTGAATGGCAATAGCAGCTAGGCAATTTAAGCCTTACCCTTTATGGTCAAAATCCAACTGTTACTAAAACAGGCTCCCCTGGACCAATGAGAACTTGGAAAAGTCAGCATTTATTTAGTTCCATTTATTCAATGGATTTTCACTAATTGGGACTAATATTTATATTTAAATTGATTGGCTCTTTTTTTAAAAAAATGCATACATATTCTCCAAGTGTCCCAGTTTGTCAGAGACAGTGCTAGTTACCGTAATCCTCTGTCATCTACTGTTGCAGATGATTTTAGAATGTCTAATTTTTTTCTCCTTCTGCTTTCATCCTTTTTTCTCAATATATTTTAATGGCTTCAAAAAGTCTTTTGCACTATTATTCTTCAGAGTGCCGATGGAGGGGGGGGGGCAGCAGGAGGGGAGATGACTGAATAAATTATTTCCCTTCCCAACAGAGTCAGACAAAATCAAACTGCTGCAGTATTTCCTAGCTACAGCATCTCCTGCTACAGCATCTCCTAGGCTTTCATGGCTAGATTCACTGGGTTGTTGTGAGTCTTCCGGGCTGTGTGGCCATGTTCTAGAACAAGGGTCCCCGAACTTTTTAAACAGGGGACCAGTTCACTGTCTCTCAGACCGTTGGAGGGCCGGACTATAGTTTTTTTAAAAAAACAACAACAACAACTATGAACAAATTCCTATGCAGACTGCACATATCTTATTTTGAAGTAAAATAACAAAATGGGAACAAATACAGCCTCAATGTTAATAATAATAATAATAATAATAATAATAATAATAATAATAATAATAATCAGCAGCAGCAGCAGCATACTAAAAATAATAAAGAGTGTTGGAAGAGACCCCTTGGGCCATCTATTCCAACCCCCTTCTGCTTTTGTGCATCAAAAGCACAAGCAACACACTCCTGACAGATGGCCACCCAGCCTCAATGTTGATCATCATCATCATCATCATCATCATCATCATCATCATCATACTAAAAATAATAAAGAGTGTTGGAAGAGACCCCTTGGGCCATTTAGTCCAACTCCCTTCTGCCTGTGTGCATCAAAAGCACAAGCAAAGCACCCCTTAATAATTAATTATTAATTAATTAATTAATTAAATAATAATTGAAATACCGTGATAAAAATCACAAGCAAAGCATTGGAAGGAGCGAACTGGGAGAGGGAGGAGGTTTTTGAGTCTTGCTCTTTATTTACTGTTCTAATTTTAGAGTTTTTTTAATATTGGTAGCCAGGTTTTGTTTATTTTCATGGTTTCCTCCTGGATGCTGTTGAGGTAGTCCAGGAACTTGTTCAGTTCTTCTTCTCCATGGCTCCAAATGGTGAAGATGTCATCCACATATCTGAACCATGTGGTGGGCTTTTTTGTTGCTGTTTCCAGGGCTTGTTTCTCAAAGTATTCCATGTAGAAATTGGCTATGACTGGGCTGAGAGGGCTCCCTTTGGCTATTCCATCTTTCTTTTCATAGAATTCATTGTCCCACTAGAAATAGCTTGTGGTGCAGCAATGGTGAAACAGGGCTGTGAAGTCTTCTGGGAAAACCTGGTTGATTAGTGTGATAGTGTCTGTTACAGGGACCTTGGTAAATAGAGACACCACATCCAAGCTGATCAGTTTGTCATTGGTGCTGAGCTTGAGGTTGCTGATTTTTTCTATGAAGTGGATTGAGTCCTTGATGTAGTGCGTGGTGAGCCCAATATGGGTTTGTAGCTGTGCTGCTAGAAATTTTGCCAAATCGTATGTGGGGGATCCAGTGGCACTCACGAAGGTCCGAGCGGGGTGGAGTCCTTATGGATTTTTGGGAGCCCATAAAGATTGGTGGGAGGGCTCCTGATTTGCACAGTTGTTGGCATATGTCCAGGTTAATGGAAAGGTTCTTGATCAGGGTGTTGGTTTTTCTCATGATTTTCTTTGTTGAGTCTTTTTTTAGTTTTTTGTATGTTGTTAAGATCCAGGAGTTGTCTAATTTTTCTTTGTATTGTTCTGTTTCCATGATTACTGTGGCATTCCCCTTGTCTGCTGGAAAAATGATGATTTCTGGATCAGAGTAAAGGTCTTTGATGGCTTATCTTTCTTTCCTTGTTATGTTACTGGGGGGAAGTTTTGCCTTTCTCAGGATTCCTGCACTTTTCCCCCTTACATCCTCCTCATCTCCCTCAGGGAGGCAGTAAATCACTGATTCGACATTGGTAATGATGTTTTCCACTGGGATCCTGGTGGTGGTAACAGCAAAATTGCCTCCTTTTTGCTAGTATGGTTACTTGGTCTTTTGAGAGTTGTCTGTCTGTCAGGTTGATGATGGTCCATGATGTATCTAGTTTTAGTTTCTGCTGTTGCTTTTGGCGTTTGTCAAATTTTTGTTTTTGTCTTTTGGGGTGGAGATACATGTTTTTCCCCATTTTTCTATAGGTGAGGTTGTCTATTTTATCACAGTCTTTTGGCTGGTGTTGATATGGAGGTGCACCAGTTCCCTGTCCGTGTTTGTATGTTATTTGCGGATGGTGTGAATTCTCTCTCGTAAGAGGTTGTATTCCAGGCAGTCATAAATACAGTGAGCCTGTGATGTTTTGAAAGTGCGATAAATTGTGGGATAGTATTTGTGTCTCTGAAGAGTAGAAGGAAAGTCAGGGAGCACAGTAGATGTGCTTTCCTGGTCCTTGTATTTCCAATCTTCGTGTGTCTTGGAGGAAAAGTCAGGGAGCACAGTAGATGTGCTTTCCTGGTCCTTAGTTTTTCCAGTCTTCTCCTAGCTTGTTTTTTCTTATTAATATTTTACCATCTTGACACTCTTTGCTGTGGTTTGACAACATGTGTCTGATTTTCATCTGTGAAATATGGGAAGGGATGTGTGTGTCAGAGCCTAAAGCTAAGAAACTCTGTCTCTTAATATATATTTACACAAAGATTGTTAGCAAATAACAGTAGATTTTTTTGAGCAGCTATTCCATCATTTTCTTAAGTGTGTAACAGTGTGTGTGTGTGTGTGTGTGCATCCAACAAAGAAGAAATAGAATGACAATGCACAAGGCAACAGCACTGGAACTCTGTTTCAAATTCTATTAATGGTCAAGGGAAAATAGGTTTAGGTCATTTACTTGGCATAATTGCCAAGAGAATAACAGCTAAGACATATGGCCTTCCAGTTAAAAGTAATGGGGAAAGGGAGCATGGACTCCTGGATAGAGCAGATCCTGAGTAAGCAAACTTTTCCATAGAAGTATGTATGGAGAACTACAGATATCTAACATAAATTAGACAAGAGACACTGGGCTAATTCATCTGGCCACCTGTATTAAATAATAATTATTATTATTATTATTATTATTAATAATATTATTAATTAATAATTATTAATTAATAATAATAATAAATACTTATGCCTCAAGTACCACCTCCCAGCAGCAAAGAACTGGTGGGATCACAAACCTGCAAAAGTATTGGAAAATGAGCACGCAAAGATACTGTGGGACTTCCGAATCCAGACTGACAAAGTTCTGGAACACAACACACCAGACATCACAGTTGTGGAAAAGAACAAGGTTTGGATCATTGATGTTGCCATCCCAGGTGACATCGCATAGATGAAAAACAACAGGAAAAACTCAGCCGCTATCAGGACCTCAAGATTGAACTTCAAAGACTCTGGCAGAAACCAGTACAGGTGGTCCCGGTGGTGATGGGCACACTGGGTGCTGTGCCAAAAGATCTCAGCCGGCATTTGGAAACAAGAGACATTGACAAAATCACCATCTGCCAACTGCAAAAGGCCACCCTACTGGGATCTGCACACATCATCAGAAAATACATCACACAGTCCTAGACACTTGGGAAGTGTTCGACTTGTGGTTTTGCGAAACGAAATCCAGCATATCTATCTTGTTTGCTGTGCCATACAACGTTGTTGTGTTGATAATAATAATAATAATAATAGTTGTTGTTGTTGTTGTTATTGTTATTATTATTAGATACACAACAAAATTAGTACACAGCAAACAAGATCTTTATGAAGGCTGGATCACATGTCGGACACTTCTCAAGTTCCTAGGACTATGTGATGTATCAAAGAATAATATGTGCAGATTCAAGTAGAGTGGCCTTTTGCAGCTGACAGATGTTGATTTTGTTAGCACCAATTGTTTTTAAGCACTGGCCAAGGTCTTTAGGCACTTCACCCAGTGTGCCAATCACCACTGGGACCACCTTTACCGGCTTGTGCCAGAATCTTTGCAGTTCAGTCTTTAAATCCTCATATCATGTAAGCTTTTCCAGTTGTGTCTCATCGATTCTGCTATTGCCTGGGATTGCAATGTCTATTATTATTATTATTATTATTATTATTATTATTGGGTTGTTGTATGTCTTTCGGGCTGTGTGGCTATGTTCCAGAAGTATACTTCTGGAAAATGACCACACAGCCCGAAAGACATACAACAACCCTGTGATCCTGGCCATGAAAGCCTTCGACAACACATTATTATTATTATTATTATTATTATTATTATTATTATTATTATTATTATTATTATTCAGTATTAAATAAATGCACTTATGTTCTGTCTTACAAAGAACAGAACATGTATCACACATTATTACTAAGTGGGCTTTGGAGACTATCAAAGCTGAGGACAGTTTAAAGTCTGTTAAAACATGTATGTGCACAACAGCCATTTTGTGGAAAGGCCCAACTATAAAATTGGGGGATGGACAGACAACCAAAACAGAGGTACTTCTTGATCAGATAATTTGTACTATTCTGATTGGACTGAAAGTCAAGATAAAAAATAATTCACAGATATTTAAAAAATAATTCAGTATCAAAGTTTTTTAAATGAATTGGGAACTGTGATAGATTTGAACCAGCTTGTTCCTCATGGAAATGCAAAAATGCAGAAATTTGAAACCTTCAAAAAAGAGACTTTAGTAGAATCCATGACAATGTACATGGTACAATAAACACCTCTCCCCACCCAGTAGTAAAATTATGGATTTTTTCACATGAGTTCAGCCAATTGGTATTACAGTAATCAAAATTAAGAGTCCCTATCAAATGGTCTTGTATGCATCCTACCACTGGCTTGGCTCCCCCACTCCTCCAATGTCATTCTCCTGTTCCTAACTATTAACAGGAACAATCCATCAATAGCACCCAATCGCACAACAGAGATAGGGCCCCTTCTACTTCTGTGCAGACATGCCATCAGAAACATGACATCAGGGAAGGGAATCATCTTTTGTCCTCCTCTCCCCTTTCTCCCTTGCTATTCCCAAACTGGCTATTTAACTTTTTATTGTTTACAGATCTTGACTTTTAATACTAAAATTGTACAACTACAATAAAACTTCAAAAGTAAAACTAAGGAACCACAGAAGGTTACGAGGGTATGTGAAAGTTTGATCACGGGTCCAGGGAATGTTGAATCGGCACCAAACAGAGCTCAACTTGCTATGTATCCATTATCAAGGATAATGTGACTGTAGCAAAATTGTGGGTTTGTGTGATCAAGTCCTACAATAGCAAATAGCTAGCAATGCTGCCATTTCACAGCATAGAAAAAAACTGAACAATGATAAACAGAACAGTGATTGAAAAACAGAACAGTGTCACCGGCATGTGTTCCTGCAATTCCTGTGCTTCCTTTCATTTCAGCAGGGCCAGCATCGTGGCACTTTAGGCTGCTCTCTCTTGCTTTCTTCATTCTTCTGAAAACCACAGTGCCAGCAATCTGTTGCCCCCTTTATGTCAATAGTAAATTTTCTACTTAGACCCTAGAGAGTAGCCATACATATCAGCAGTCACTCTGTGTGGAATCGTTGTGCTTTCTGCCAGCAGAATCATTTCTCTGAGTGAACCGGAAGAAGGCCATTATGTCTTTCTCAGTCATATTTATTAATGCAATACAGCTTTTATAAACATCTTACATTATCAAATATGACTTCTGAGTACTGTTATCTGCTACACAGGGGTTACGGCTTTAGCAGGAAAGACATTTTTTCCAGGTTAGAAATAGACTGCTAATATTATTCAGCAAACGTTGTTTTTCAGTCATTCCTTATTTCATGGTACTCTGATAAGTAGCCAGCAGCGAATCTAGGAGAGCCCAAGGTTGGAATATATACCAGTGGGATTTTTCATCCACTATGCTTTTGAACAGCGGGGGGGGGGGGGGGGGGGATTATCTTTCTGGACTACAACTTCCAGAATCACCTGCTGCCTGGAGAGTCTCATTGCTGGAGTCTAAAACATTTTCTTGACCTTGCCATACACATGTAGATGACACAACTCCATGCTGGATGAAAAGACTGGTGTTTTTTTAACTCCCTACACTTTTTGTGTTGAAGGATATTGTACTTCATGAAATGCAAACCCAAGGCCATGGGAATTCTCCCCATTATTTCTTAATTAATTATGAATTCCCAATTTTAGTTAACAGCAGAAATTGAAATGACGAAACTCCTGTTTTTGCATAAGGCAGTTCTAAAGAACCTGAGGCTGAAGTTTAACTCTTTTGTCAAAACAAATGTGACATTTAAGAGATTTAATATATTTTATTATACAGTTTGGTCATCCCTTATCTAAAATTCCAAAATCTGAAACATCTTGTTATCGACCGCGTTTCAGAGGATCGGGCCCCTTAAGGAGAGAGCCGATCCGGTCCTTGAGAGAACGGACCCTGGCGGAGCCAATAGGAGAAAATGAGCCGCAATATCACCTGGAGCCGAAATGAAGAAGGTCCGCCAAAGTTGAAGGAAAATCCGCCAAGGAGTCTTTATTGAGCGATTCAGCTGAATGGACACTAGTAGCGATCATTCAATCTACTAGCGTAACATACATTCAAAATAAAGCCATATTTATACAATGTTTCGGTCTGACAGCCCTTTGAATTTCCCGTCCCGCTCCCCCGCCCATCTGATCGTGGATAGGCTAGGAGGTTGAACGAGGCGGGCTTTCGTTTCCCACCTCGCTCTGCTGGCCCAATGGGGAGCCGCTTTTTTGTCCCCACTCGGGCCAATCAGGGAGGAGGAGGCGGGAGCTATTGAAACAATGAAGTGACCGGACAGGAAATATCAGATTAATCCTGGCCTGGCCGATTTCTAAAGGAATTAATGGCACCCATCAAGGATGTCCGGGGTCCTGTCACGTTCACAGGTTTTAGATATGCCTTGGGGTGACAGGGGAAGTAAAGAAGGGTGGTGATGAGCCGTCATTGACGGGCCCCACAGGGTGCCTTCCTGAGGCGTCCTGGCCTGGGATATGACAATGTTTACCTTGGGGTCGAATCACCTTTAGGAATTTGGTGACTCAAGCCCTATATTGTCCATGCGATCGGAATGAGATTGGATTAAACTGTGGCAGATTATCCTTTTGTTTTTGGGAAGGGAGGTCTGGGTCATAAGGGCTAGGGTTCATGTTGGGGTCATAATATTTCCCATTTGATTTCATGATTTAACAATTATATGGGATAGGATGAAGATTAAAATAAAGTTGGAGCATAAACCCAGCTGGGAAAAACACATAATTTCCGGGGATCCCAAAGAGTACAAATACATATAGGCAGATAGACAGATTTCAAGGAAGTAAGGGGGGAATCCATAGAGGGGGGGTTACATTGAATAAAGGGGAATCATGGATGATATAAACAATTGAAAACATTTGATAAGAATGAGGTTTACAACATCTGGGGAACCCAATATGGAAAGTCATAGGAGTGGAGTTCAAGCAGCATGATTTCACAATTCATGAAGTTAGCCCAACGATTAGAAATTCATACAACAGTGGGTCATGAGGGTGTCCAGGTACATAGAATATGCAAATTCATGGATACATGAGGGAAAAGAGTTCATCTGTGATGGGAGGAATTCGTAGAGATGGCATGGGGAAGAGGCACATGTGGGTTGCAGTCTTTGGAAGTATAGGATTTCATAAGTCCAGGGGTAGGTCTGGGGAAGAGTGTTCTTCTCCTTCATAAAATCATGAAAGTATGAATGAAACATGAAGGGCACCCGTCCGGGCACCCCCTGGCAGCCGCAGAGAGGGTGAGGGTACTTGGAGATCTATGTCTCCCCGGCGGGAGAGCGATCCCCCCCCCATTCCCAGTTCACAGAAAGGGGCTAGGGATCTCTTAAAACCATTCCGCGAGTCACGGGGAGAGGAAAGTCCGGGATAAGGCTGGAGGAGGGCAGCCTGGCTTGAGAAAGAGCAGTCGGTCCCGTTTGACAGTCAGCTGTTGAGGTGCCGAAAACTGGACCGATTCCGGTTCCGCTGGTTGTCTTCGAGTCAGGAGCCTTAGAAAGGGTTAGGACTAAAAGAGGAGCGTTCTAGGGGTAATTTTGATAGAGATATGAGCCAATTTGTATCGTCCGCCATATTAATCTATGGCGGAGAAACCTCAGCCGGAGTTAAAGGGACGGACGGGTGGAAGAGGGAGAGAGAGAGAAATTGCATGCAAAGGAAGGAGTCAGAGAAAGACACAAAATAACCAGATAGAGAGTGTTATTGTTAGAATAAATGCTACTTTTATTGGGGGATTTGTTACATAGTTCAGGGAAGGGGAAAGTGAAAGAGAAAAAGATCTTTTAATAATAGTCTGCTGCGGTCCCGTTCCGTTCCTTTGGTGAGCGATCTGCGGAACTCTCCGCTGCGCTTTTAAATTAATTTAAAAGCCGGGGTTTCGGTTATCAATCTGAAATCTGAGATAGTGACACCAATGGGTCAGTGCCCAAAATTATTTAAATTTATATATGTGTGTGTGTGTGTGTGTGTAATGTTCATTTTACTATGGAGTAAACAACAAAACCACTGAACCAAATCACACCAAATCTGGCCACAAAAAACATAGTCATCCAAAATATGTCTTTCAATTAAAAAAAAAACCTAGAAAAATAGTCCAAATTACAGAGGATGACGAAGAGCCTTTCTCCCCCTACCTGCCAGTTAGAAAGGTAGGCTCTGCTGTCTTTATGCCCCGCCCTCTTCGTATCCTAGCAACTACCTCAGCCAAAATGGCACCCAGGGTACAGGCAGAGTGCACCTAGCCTCATCCAAACTACCTGTAAAATACAGATTATCTGGATTATATGGCAGTGTAGACTCAAGGTCCTTCCACACAGCTATATTACCCATTTATAATCTTATATTATCTGCTTTGAATTGGATTATCTTGAGTCCACACTGCCAGATAATCCACTTCAGTGTGGATTTTATACAGCTGTGTAGAAGGAGCTTCATATAAACCCGTTCTAAGCAGACTCCAGCTACTCCAGAAAACAGCCAGGCTTTGAGGCTGCAAGGCTATTCACTGCTATTCCACCTGGCCAACAAATGATTCCCATAAGCCACAGCAACGTGTGGCCAGGCAAAGCTAGTATTCTATAAAATTACCTTCAGGCTATGTGTATAAGACTTGTGTTCCAAGTCTGTATTTAGACTTGGGTTCCATCTCCAACATATCTCATCATGTATATATTCCAAATTCAAAACGGTTCTGGTCCAAGCATTTCAGATAAGGAACAGCCCTCAACTTGTATTAGTTCTAGGGCAGAACTGCATGCCAAAAATGACATCCTCTTGTTATTTTTCTCTCTTATCATGTATAGCATAACCTTACTGACTCCATGTCATACCATGTCATCTTATCTGTTTCCCTGTCTCTGACTGTGCCAGCCAATTAAGTAGAACTGGAGGTAGGAAAATGAAACATGAGGTAATCTAGCCTACATGTTTTAAAGAACAGGTAAGAACAGATATAGAGACACTACTTTTAGTGGCATCCTCATATCAAAGATAGAAAATGTGAAACATCCAATGTTTTTGGACTGAAGTTCTTGTTGGGCTTTACCAGTACAACCACTGATGGGGCTGTAGTCAAACAACATTTGACTCGCAACCTCTGAGGATGCCTGTCATAGATGTGGGTGAAACGTCAGGAGAGAATGCTTCTTGAACATGGCCATACAGCCGAGAAAACTCACAGCAACCTAGTGATTGTGGACATGAAAACCTTCAACAAAACATTTGGAAAGTCAAATGTGGTATTTGTGTGTGTGTTTGATTAACTCTTCAAATTCCAAAATCAATAGCAATTGCAGCAGTATTTTCTCAAATTTTATTGGCTGGGACTAGCCATTGAGTTATAAATTATTTTGGGACTCACAGCCTCGCCATTCCATTGCTCAATTATGGGTGGATTTAATATGTCATTAATGTCATTCTTCTTAATAGTAACTTTCTAATCTCTTCTTGTACTTTATGATTACATTCCCATCAGAATTTCTTGAATATATAGTTTCCTTTCCCTGACTTCTCTTTCTCCTCCTGTAATAACCATTTTATAAAGAACTAGCTTTGCCCGGGCATGCATTGCTGTGGCTTATGGGAATCATTTGTTGGCCTGGTGGAATAGCAGTGAATAGCCTTACAGCCTCAAAACCTGGCCGTTTTCTGGAGTAGCTGGATTAGCACCCTCAATCAAAGAGCCGCTTTGAAGCCTGGCTACTTCCTTTGTAGGGGAATCATTGTTTGGTCAGACTGAATTGCACTGAATAGTTTTGCAGCTTAAAAGCCTGGCTTATTTCTACATAGGGCATCCTTGCTAGGCAAGGTTGAATAGGATGGAGTGTCTTTTACCTAGGAGAAATCTTGGTTGACAGGTTGAATAGCACTGAATAGCCTTACTGCTTGAAAGCCTGGCCGCTTTCTACCTTGCAGAATCCTTGGTTGGCCAGGTTGAATAGCAATTAATAGTCTTGGTGTGGAAGGTATGAATGCTGCAATTAGCCACCTTGATTAGCATTTAATGGCCTTGCAGCTTCAAAGCCTGTCTGCTTCCTGCCTGGAGGAATCCTTTGTTGGGAGGTGTTAGCCGGCTCTGATTGTTTCCTTTCTGGAATTCCCAATTTCCCTGCTTTCAGAGTGTTGCTATTTATTTACTGTCCTGGTTTTAGAGATTATATTGATCTGTATTATTATACCACAGTAATTATTACATATTATATTCTTATATTATCTGCTTTAAACTGGATTATATGAGCCACCTTCTACACAGCTGTACAAAATCCACACTGAACTGGATTATATGGCAGTGTGGACTCAAGATAATCCAGTTCAAATCAGATATTGTGGATTATCTGCCTTTGCATTCTGGGTAATATAGCTGTGTGGAAGGGCCTTGAGTCTATACTGCCATATAATCCAGTTCAGATCAGATAATCTGTATTTTATAGGCAGTGTGTATCAGGACTAAGTTCACTCTGCCTGTGTCCTGGATGCCATTTTGGCTGAAGGAGTTGCAAGGACACGAAGGGGGCGGAGACTAAAGGCAGCCGGGGGGAGGGGGGGAGGCTAAAGGCAGCAGAGCCTACCTTTCTAACTGGCAGGTAGGGAGAGAAAGGCTGTTCCTCATCCTCTGTAATGTTGACTATTTTTCTAGGTTTTTTTAAATTGAAAGACATATTTTGGATGACTATGTCTTTTGTGGCCAGATTTGGTGTGATTTGGTTCAGTGGTTTTGTTGTTTACTCCATAGTAAAACGCACATTACATTTTTATATATATAGATTACCATAAAACGTTAAATCTTACACAAGTTAGTGCTTAAATCCTAGCATCAGGTATGTGAAACATTTGCAAGTTTCGATCACAGCTGGCTTACACTTTTCATTTTCTACTTTGCTCTTAACTTTTTATAACCAGTCCACGTTCAACTAGCTTTAATTCTTGACTCTTGGTTATAGCTCTGAAATTCTGACGTCAACTGGCCCATAATGCTACCACACCACTTAACTCACCTCCAAATTAATTCCAAAGACATTGGGGGAAAGAGCTGCAGATGTAGTAGCTAAGTAGCCCGTCAATGACTGGCTTGAGAAAAAACGATCTGGTCAGGATGTATCCTTGCAATTTCCTCCTCCACCTCCAAATGGTTTGCAGCTGAGTGCTTCCTTTTTGCAAACTTTAAAAAAAGTAGACGAATATTTTTGACACAATATATCGTCAACATTCAACTGATTTATTCCATACAGTATTTGAACATATTGCATACCACGTCAACTCTGCAACTTACATTTACCAACAGCTGTTTTCCTTTCTTGGAGCAGATGGTACGTTGAGTGTACCGTGACATAATTCACATTTGCATTATCACTCACAAATGCTAATGTGTTTGAGGAAACTGGATTTTTGTGTTGAGCTAAGATATTTTTAGTAGCCACAGCATTTTTTAGCTTTCTCCTGAAATCTATTTGTTTGTTAGAGCAATCATTAGGAAAGCTAACTTCTACTCCAACTTTTTCACACCATCTGTAATAAAATATTTATACCTCTCCTCTTTGATCTGATCTTGGCCTAACCCTGTTGCTATTTGCAGTGCTTAAGTGGAAGATATATTCCTTTTCAAAAAGTTAGAGCTGATCCTCTGAAAGAAACCATTTTTCTTTGCTGCCACTTTACAGAAAACTGTGATGCTAATTTGATACTGCAGCCTATATTCACATAACTACAACGATATTTGACAGCATGGTACTAAGTTGTCACTTACAGAACAAATGCCATGTCTATTTCTGGCTTTGGTGATATTTGAACACAGAATCCTTGTGTTGATTTGGAACTTGTCCTTTCGATGAACTTCTCCATTACTTTATTCATTTCAAAATCCAGGAAATCTATATTTATGACATAAAGCTTGATATTGTATATCCAAGCTGCTCCTACTGGATTCACATTTCTCAAGATAGGTAGGGTACAGCTTGCACTACTTATATCACACCACACTTTCAGTTACATATGCATACAGAGAAATAACCCAAAAGAAAGTCTTCCAAATTCCCCAGTGCAAGAAGATTAGAAATCTACAAAGGAAATAGGCAAAAAAATAGTCCTAAACAGGAAAGGGCATCCGTATGAGGGGGCTGTGGTGGTGCAATGGGTTAAATCAGTGGTTCCCAATCTATGGGCCTCCAAGTGTTTTGGACTTTAACTTCCAGAAATCCCAGCTGTTACGAACTATAGGAGCTGAAGTCTAAAACGCCTGGAGACCCAAAGGTTGGAAATCACTGGGTTAAACTCTTGTACTGTTCAACTTCTAATCTGAAGGTTGGCAGTTCGAATCTGTAGGATGGGATAAGCTCCTGTTGTTAGCCCTAGCTTCTGCCAACCTAGCAGTTTGAAAACATGCAATGTGAGTAGATAAATAGATACTGCTTCAGTGGGGAAAGGCAAAAAGACGCTCCAAGCAGTCATGCCGGCCACACAACCAGGAGGTGTCTACGGACAGCACAGACTCCTTGGCTTGGAAATGGAGAAGAGCACCTCTCCCAGAGCCAAAGATGAGCACCGCCTCCTTAGCCAGAAATGAAAGGAGAAGCCTTTGCCTTCGTCTGTGTATTTGTGCCCCATTGTATTTCATTGTAACAAGGCATTGCATGTTTGAGTGTGTCTGTTTATGTGTTGTAATCCGCTCTGAGTCCCCTTAGGGAGAAGGGCAGAATATAAATAAAGTATTTGTTGTTGCTGCTATTGTTGTTATCTCTATTAAGTTTTTCAATCTATTATCTTTCCTTTTCCTTAGTGAAGACAAGAAATCTTCTGTTATAAATACCTTCTGAAGCAAAAACAATTTGGCCAAGAAGATTTAAATTTTGTGTAAAAAATTTTTTTTGAAAGGGACCTGAAGACATTCAACAAAGGACACAAGTCCCCAAAGATCTGCATTTAAGTTTACATTCTTTCACTACATGTTAATAATCAAGGAATAAGTACATGTAGCATGCAACTACATGTTAACTGTGGTCTCTAAGGTTTATCCTAATACAAAGGACTATAAGGAGATTTCAGTGTTCAGCAGCGGACTATCACCAAAGAAGCCATCAGCATTACTAATTTATTTTTTAAAAGTCATATCCTTACCCAGCATGGGATTCAAGATGGCAACCTCAGTGTTGATATTTCAATTTGAAGGGATAATGATCTGAATCATGTCTGCATTATTTTTGCCAACCATACTCCTCACAACAGCATGAAGATATTCATTCCCATATTGTTGTTGATTGTATTACGTTATTACCATTCCTCCCCAGGAAGGCCAGGCTAGTGTACAACATATTGCAAAATACATCACTAAACATAGCAAATATAATAAATAACCATAACTAAAGGGACAGTACACAATAAAACAAGACATCTCAAAATCCTGAATGAATCGATATGCTTTGGGCCATTATATAAAAACACAAAAATGTAGGAGGCAACCACACACATGCTCCAGAAAAATGGAAATACTATAAAGAAGTGGCTATCACCAAGAAAGCCATGTTTTGAATCACCATAAAATGATTCCTAGTGGAATTGTGAACAGAATCTCCCAAGATGATCTCAAAGCATGGGTTGAAGTGACTACTTGATACATGGATCCTGAATAATTTAGGACTACGGACACAAATACCAACACCCTCATTTCAACCCATCAGCTTCCTGGGAGCTAACTTCGACTGGATCCAAACTGTCATATAATCCATTTTCTGAATCTGCTTTGAACTGGATTATATGAGTCTATACTGCCATATAATCCAGTTCAAAGTGGAAAATATGGATTCAAAAACTGGATTATACGGCAGTGTAGATGGAGCCTAAGACCTCTGAAGACTGGTCTCCAGGGAAACTTGGAATAGACTGCATTTCATTAAGAGTCGCGGTGGCGTAATGGGTGCAATGGGTTAAACCCTTGTGCCGGCTGAACTGCCGGCTGAAAGGCAATTCGAATTCATGAGACAGAGTGAGCTCCCATCTGTCAGCCCCAGCTTCCCATGTGGGGGCATGAGAGAAGCCTCCCACAGAATGTTAACACATCCGGGTGTCTTTGTAGATGGCCAATTCTCTCACACGAGAAGTGACTTGCAGTATGTTCTCAATTTGCTTATGACATGATTTTTTTTAATAAAGTTTGATGGCTTACTTATTTGGATAACTGAAGCTAAGTGATTAAACTCCAGGAGCAGTAGTAGCTAATAGACTGATCATTGCTGGTCATTCCAGTGATGATCAGTCTATTACTTGCCTTTGCAAGTGTCCAGGTAGTTTTCTCTATACATTTAGAGAAAATAAATCCATTTCCAACCTCCTTGTGTTAACTTCTCAGACATAGTTACTAAGAGGCAAGGCAAACTGTGGTCAAAGGGACGTCAAAGAAACTGATATTTGGGAGTTCAGCCATGCAGTGAAATCTTTTGCATTCAGATGCTGCTATAACTTCCGAGAAAGCAAGGATAGGGGTGCACAAAAGAACTGGACTCCTGTGCTGACTTATATGGAAGTAAATACCATCGCATATAACAATAACAATAACAATAATAATAATACAGGGTTGTTGTATGTCTTTCAGGCTGTGTGGCCATGTTCCAGAAGTATTCTCTCCTGACGTTTCACCCACATCTATGGCAGGCATCCACAGAAGTTGCCTGGCATAGATGTGGGCAAAACGTCAGGAGAGAATACTTCTGGAACATGGCCACACAGTCCAAAAGACATACAAGAACCCTGTGATCCCGGCCATGAAAGCCTTCGACAACACAATAATACACTTTATTTATATTCTGTCCTTCTCCCCTAGGGGACCCAGAGCAGATTACAGCATTTACACAGGTAAACATTCAATGCCTTTACAGTCAAATACAATGAGTCAAATACAGATTCGAACTACCAACCTTCAGGTCAGCAATTCAGCCAGCCTTCAAGTCAGCAGTTCAGCCAACGTTCAGGTCAGTAGTTCAGTGGCACAAGGGTTTAACCCATTATGCTATAGCTGTCCCTATAGCAACAATGCACTGTGCATTTTTAGCTCCAGAAAGACCAGCATTGTGTGTGTATCTGCTGAAATAATGGAAACAATCTTTCAATGGAACATCCCCTTTCATCCCATATTCCTCCTAATAATGAAGATATTCTCAATAGCTTACCCATACTGAATGACTCACTCTATTCATACAGAATAGAATAGTTGTGCCATTTGACATCAGTTCTCCCTTCCACTATTCTGCTGCCAAACGCATATTGATTTTTGCCAAAATTCACTTTACCTAATCTGGAATATGCAGCGAGTAACTCAGTTCATAATGCTGAGCCATATTACAAACTGAGTACCATTTCCGCCAGGTGTCTTTCTCTGCCGGAGAACATTCTTCACATGTGTAGTCAGCATTCAGTGGTGCAGGTGTCCAAAGCCAGCTGCTGTTTAGAGGCAGGAATTCTATAATATTAACCCTTTTTCCTCAGTTCAACTCCCATTTGTGAATTATGCAAACAGATTGTGCAACCCAATACTGACTTTTACATGCAAATGTTTTTATGTGGTGGCTGCTGAATCCCTTTCTTGTTCTGTAATGTATTTGTTCTGCAAAGGGTTTCAGTTTCAAAGGAGGGATCCTCAATGTTTGGTATTTTCAGATGGGTATTTCATCCAAGAGAAGTGAAATAAAACTAAGTGGTAATGTATATACAAGGATACTGCCACCTGCATTTACATGGGCCAGCATTACATCTAAATTGTGAGCAAAGCAAATGGTAATGTATATACAAGCATACTGCCACCTCCACTTACATTGACCAGCATTACATCTGATTGGTAAGCAAAGAAACACCAGTGTTACTGAGAAATATTGGGCTCAAGAGGCTGAGCTAAATAACAAGCAACAGTGAAAGCTTCACAAGATGAATATGAGTCAAGGATATGATGTGACAGCTTAAAAGTGAAGGCAGTTTTAGGCTGCATCATTAGGTGTATGGTGTCTAAATCAAGGGAAGTAATAATATCACTCTATCCTACTTTGGACAGACCTCACCTAGAATACTTGACAATTCAAGAAGGATATTAACAAGCTGGAATGGGTCCAGAGAAGGCTGATCAAAATGGCAAAAGTTCTGGAAACTGCACCCTATGAAACCAGATTAGAGAGCTGGATCTCAGAGAGCTGAAATGCCCATCTGTTTAGTCTGGAGAAGAAAAGATTACAGTAACTTCTACACTGCCATAAAAAAATCTGGGTTATCTGCTTTGACTGGATTATATGGCAGTATAGACTCATATAATCCAATTCAAAGCAGATAATGTGGATTATCTGCTTTGATAATCTGGATTATATGGCATTATATGCACTGGCAGGCACTGCTTGCTTGCTTTGCTTATTCTTTTTGGGGTGGGTGAACGCCTTTTGCCTTACAACTGTATTATCTTTTTGCTACATTTTAGAAAATCTTTGAGGGCTACTGGACTTCTGAATGCACTGCTGACCTATTTGTGTGCATTGGTAGCCAACAACCACCACACAACAAAATGTTTCAGTCAGACACAAGCCTTTTTTGCAACATTTGCTAGTGCTACTGCTGTGCTATCTGTGTGCATTGAGCCAAAAAGCACACAAGTTGTCTCAATCAGGAAACACTTGTCCTCCAAGTGTGGCCCCCACACCACCAAACCCCACCCTACCCTACTCCACTCCAGGCTGTCATAGCAGCTAAAAAGATTTACTTTTTGACATAAATTTTAAAATTCCCCAAAAATTAGGAGAACTGCTAAACTTTCTGAAACTTGGGGGGGGGGGGGGAATTATGCCCTGGTTATGTTATGTAATTGTAGAGAAATTCAAGAATATAGCACTTGTACTTTGTTTTTTAAAATGTTTTTAAAAGGTCAATGGAGTGATGAACTTGTTTGGCTTTTAATCTGAAGTTTAATGGAGCTATCCAGAATACTGAAACTTTGAGGGAGGGGGAGACTAGAGTTTAACATTTTGGATAGTTCCTTTAACTTTTCAGGTAAGTAGCCAAGTTTCAAAAAAGACTCACCGTCTCACTGAAAGCCACTAGTCCCACTGGTAACCACTGTTACACGAACATACATGATTTCATGATACAAATATTTTGAATGTTTTGGGCCCTTTTTAGAGAAGATAAGATGCATTGGAGAAGTATGTTGATATGTAAATGTGATTACACTCTTGAACGTCCTCACAAGTCATTCCTGCATAAGGATTTTCACAAATACAAAATTCACCTTTCCATGTAAGGCCCTTCTACACATAACTTACTGATAAAAACCACAAATCTGAGCAAGTGACCTTCATAACAAGACAAAGTGCAAATGTAGGAAGTAAGAAGGTTAACAAGGGGAAATGGTTTTATATCTATGGCTTGTTTGAGTCTCTTTTTAGAGAGATAAATCAGGATAAAAATAAATATAATAATAATAATAATATAACTATGACAAATGTCCTTGTTAAAGACTATGCAATGTTTGTAGTCATTCCTACTGCAATGCATACAGTTGCCAGCTGAAGTTTACTTTTTTTTTTGAAACTGTAATTGGCAATTTGCCCCCCTTTTTGCCTTAAAAAGAATGCCAAATAGCAATTGGAAAAATCCAAATCAGGCATATGCTGAGCTTGAAGAATCTGATGTGAATGGCTTTATTTGGTTTCCTGCAAACTAACTGCATGTAAAAATGCTGAGCACAGAAAGCTGTGAACTATTCCTCTGTATCCCCTATTTGCAGTGTTATTGCTCTGTTGCAGCACTGATATTTCAATGAACTTTTCTTTCTCCTTTTTGATGTAAGTGACTGTACTGAACTCTGAACAACTGTTTTGATTTTCCCATTCCTGTTTCATCAACAGTATAGACCAGAAAAGTTAATTGCAAACATTGTCCAGAATTCTGTTAGGGATAATAGACAGGTGTAAGTCACACTATGCATGCCAAGCAAAAAAATAACCTTTGCACAAGGAACGACTTCTGCTAATAGTGGAGGAAGTGGATTTACACAGACAGTACATTCCTCTATGCCTTTTCTTTGCACATTGTGCATCATATATTCTTGTTCAACCTTTTGCATTATGATTGTATATCCTACATGTTGCATTATGATAATGCATCCTATACTCTGTATTGGGGTAAGATGTACAGAATCATAGAGTTGAGAGTGACCACAAGGGATATCCATACCAGCCCCTGTTATACACAATAAAAATACTTCCAATGGATGGTCATCCAGACTCTGTTTAAAAACTTCCATCATGCATTGTGAATTATAAGTTACTGACATCTGTTGTGCCATGATGCTGCTCTGAATCAAGTTTGTGTTAATGTTCATGTAGCACATTTCCACATGAAGACACTTACACTTGTTAAGAGGATGTTGGATTTGGATCATTGTATTTTCTAGTTACCAGAAGAAAGGAATCTAAAGTAAGTTAGTCACATCTGACAAGACAAAATAAGAAAGAGGTCAAGCACTGCAAGTGGAAGGGTAAGGCACTAGAAGGTTGTAAAACCAGATCTTTACCTACCATGAAAGAAGAGGTCTAACACAGAGTGTAGCATGGCATCCCTTTCTTTCAAAGGATTTCATAAGTAGTTACAAATAAGTAGTTACAGTATGACCCTCATTGTTGCAGAAGATACGATCCGGGACTTGGCATAGGTATGAGTAATGTGACTGGTAATAGTGAACCCTATTGCACAAACTTCATTCAATGGTATTGAACAAACTCTATGCAACAAACTACTTCCAATGGAAGCCTACCATAGTCTCCCTGGAGGATGCAGAAAATACCCTGAGTACACAATTCTAGACATCTAAAGTTCCTGCAAAGCAGTTCTATGGTCAATACATGGTGGAAATATACCATAGAATCACCTGAGGTGACCTAAAACATGCCTAGAGATGTCATATTCTATCACGGTAGTGCCCAACCTGTGATCCATGGACCACCAGTGATCCCCTAGAACTAAAATATGGTCCGCAACCTCACTGTTACTACATCATTGCAACGAGAGTAACTGGTCTTGCAAAACCGTCTTATAGTACCGAGGCAACTGGGATGTTGGGAGAGGAGAGGCTGACTAACCACAAAAGGCGCAACAAGCCTCCTGGCTGCTGCTTCTCCTCCTCCTCCCTCCTCCCTCCCCCTGGAAGTGTGGTGCCTGGAAGTGGGGCTGCCTTGGTGTCTCCATTTTTAGGCCTGTTCCTGGGGTTATTTGGGATGCTGATTCAGAAAATTGCATTGGATAGACCACATCAGCTCTAGATTGTTAAATATGGTTTTCTGTGGGTGAGCAGATGGTGAGTACTGGATGGCATATGTTCTATATCAGAAACTAGAGCTGATGTAGTCTATCCAATGCAATTTTCTGAATCAGCACCCCAAATAACCAAACTGAATCTAAAGTTGACCAAAAACTGATTCGTAACCCTTTTGGTCAAAGTGGTTCTTGGCCAAAAAAAAAGGCTGAGAACCACTGCTTTATCAGATAGGAAAGTAAACTGCAGGTACTGGTCCTGTAGATAAAGGGGTTGTACTCTATTTATTTTAATCCTTTTCCCACAATGAACATAGCTAAATTATATTTTGGTTGTAACTTAGCAACTTTTTGCCATGCAGCTGTAATTTTAAAGTGACCTTTATAAGATACAGGGCTGTAGTTTTATTAAATGATAGAAGTGGAGAATGAATTACTATAGTGCTAGTTCATGTCCTGTTATGGGTATGGAGGGAAAACAATATGGGCAGAGTAATAAAATGCTTTGTCTTACAGGTCTATGAAGGTAGCATTCATTTGGATTTTTACATAATTAAACCTAACTTTTAAACCTTTATTGGGCCAACAGAAATGCACAAAAATTATGTAGACTTTCAAAGCTTCTGTGGCTTTTTCATCATGCAAAGATATTAAAAACATGTAAGAGAAAAGAAATGTTTCAAATTTTTCAGAAAAAAAAGAACTTTAAATTATATTACCTGTCTTACTGGCAAGGGGCCCAGAAAAAGAGTGGCACTATCTGCATTGATATCCCTCTGGACGATCTTAACAGACAACAGAAGTAAAATCCGAGACAAAATATGCCTCAGTCTAACATCATCTCTTTTCTTCTCCTGTATAATATTTAGTATCTTTTCCTGATGAAAATTCCAGTCAAGCTTTGAAAGCCTACATGATGTATTTTGTGCATTTTTATTGGCCCAATAAAGATATTACTGTTTTGTTGATTTTGAATTTTGTCATACAGTATTTTGCTGCATGAACAACAATAGCTACTCTTTAAATATAACTATCTGAGATACTTTTGAGGAGCAAGAAAGCAAATTGTTACTTAACAACTATTAATTAATTGGGTTGTTGTATGTCTTTCGGGCTGTGTGGCCATGTTCCAGAAGTATTATCTCCTGACGTTTCGCCCACATCTATGGCAGGCATCCTCAGAGGTTGTGAGGTATACCTCACAACCTCTGAGGATGCCTGTCATAGATGTGGGCGAAACGTCAGGAGATAATACTTCTGGAACATGGCCACACAGCCCGAAAGACATACAACAACTCTGTGATCCCAGCCGTGAAAGCCTTCGACAACATATTAATTACTATTATTATTATTATTATTATTATTATTATTATTATTATTATTATTATTATTATTGTTATTCTAGTGACTGCAAAATGACTTATTTTATTTTAAACAACTGGAAGTATAACTGTAGCCAACTGCTTTTAAAAAGAAGCTTTCCAAGTCTTGACCTGCATTAATAAAGCCAGGAACCAGTGTGGTGAACTCTGCATTTGACCTACAGAATGAGTTTAGTAGAAACACAATAAAAAGCATCCAAGCCCACCAAGGACTGTAAGCCTTGAACCAAAACATCGGGTCTTAGACTGGGATTTAGCCTAATGAACCATCATAAACTCTGTGTGTTCAGAGCCTAGAAGGGAATTGGAATGGACAGTAAGAAGTATGAGAACTGGCAAGGTTCACTTAAATCCTGGGAGCTTAGCCTTCTGCTTTTCAACAGTCAACATAGCAATGCCTTTTGCTTACTATATTTCAAGCCTTAGCTTCCAGGCTAAGCGTCTAGCTTCCAGGTCTAACAGCCTCACAATACCCTCCTTCCTAGAGCAGCCAGGTCAGCAGCTTCCCATTCCAAGATATCAAAACTAAAAACTTGAGACCTGGAGATAGATACTCTATGCTTCGCTGTCCCCATTTGCCAGGGACAATCCTGATTAATGTTCTATTGTCCCACTTCTTTCTTCTGTTTTGAAAGTATCCCAGCTTCTGTCTTCTCCTCTCATGTTCCCCTCATGTTCTCAATTCACTTCAGTTGCTGCAAACTGCATTCAAAATGCAAAAAATATATATAGTTAGCCCTCAATTAACTCAGCCGCAGGGAGAGGAGAGGTGCATCACCTTGTCCTGGGGAAAATGTGAATTGCTGCAGCTTCTACCAGGAGGAGTTGAGTTAACACAATTGCTTGCCTATGTGTTTCCTGGTTTTCACTGTGAAATATTGTGCAGTGTGTGACTTTTGTGAAATCATCACAGGGAAACTCTTATGTGATACAATTGTGTGTGTTAGAATAAAATAAACAACATGGATTTTTCATACTATCTCCAAAGCAAATATTAACATATAACTTGCAGTTTGCCAGAGGCCTTATTCCTACATCGAATGCCCAATCACCAGCTCCCAAAGCAGTTACTCTACTCCGAACTCAAGAATGGGAAACGGAATGTTGGTGGGCAGGAAAAGAGATTTAAAGATGGGCTCAAAGCCAACCTTAAAAACTGTGGCATAGACACTGAGAACTGGGAAGCTCTGGCCCTTGAGCGCTCTAATTGGAGGTCAGCTGTGACCAGCAGTGCTGCGGAGTTCGAAGAGGCACGAACGGAGGGCTTAAGGGAGAAACGTGCCAAGAGGAAGGAGCGTCAAGCTAACCCCGACCGGGACCACCTTCCACCTGGAAACCAATGTCCTCACTGCGGGAGAATATGCGGGTCAAGAATCGGTCTCTTCAGCCACCTAAGAACACACACCCAAGATGGAAGACAATCGTCCTCGAGCTACGAGGGATCGCCTAACTGATTCCTACACTAGCTAATATTTATTTATTTATTTATTTCCATCATTTCTATGTCGCCCTTCTCACCCGAAGGCACTCAAGGCGGCTCACAATCTGGCAAATTCAATGCCGGTATACAGTACAAAAATAAAACATAACAATTAAAACAATCAATTTAAAATAATCCAATAAATACATTTAAAACAGTACAATAAAGATACTTAATCCATTCATCCACATAAACCTTGCACATAAACCTTAATCTGGACCGAGTTAAAGCCATCATAATTCATTCATTAAACGCTTGTTCGCAAAGCCAAGTCTTCACCTTTTTTCTGAAACTCAGAAGGGATGGACCCTACCGGATGTCACTGGGGAGGGAGTTCCACAGCCAAGGAGCAACCACCGAGAAGGCCCTATCTCTCGTTCCCACCAGCCGCACTTGTGAGGCAGGTGGGACCGAGAGCAGGGACTCCTCAGACGATCTTAAAGTTCTCATGGGCTCATAGGAGGAGATACGTTCGGATAGGTAATTTGGACCGGAACCGTTTAGGGCTTTGTAGGCCAAAACCAGCACTTTGAATTGGGCTCGGTAGCATATTGGCAGCCAATGGACCTGACGCAACAGAGGAGTGGTGTGCTCCCTGTACGCCCCTCCAGTTATAAGCCTGGCTGCCGCTCGTTGTACTAATTGAAGCTTCCGGGCCGTCTTCAAAGGCAGTCCCACGTAGAGCGCGTTGCAGTAATCCAAACGGGATGTAACCAGAGCGTGGACCACCATGGCTAAGTCAGACCTCCCAAGGAACGGGCGCAGCTGGCGCACAACTGTTCACATGTTAGTTTTAGTGAACCCACATAGTCACACATCAAATTTATCCTGTGATCCTACAACAGGGTTGCACTATATAATTATCCACAGGTAGAGTCACATGCTGAGTGTGTTATCCAGCCCTTATGTTGAAAGACAAACATTTGTAACTGAATGTACACTTGAATGCACATGGGCATCATAATTGTATCCTCCTCTGCTTTCATATGCATCACATGTGTGGCTCGATAACACCTGGACCAATAGTGTGGGACCCTGCAGAAATTGTCTTAACAGATGACCTCAGAAGAACTGTGAAGGCAGAGGATACCTGAGGCTGGGACATTTCAGACTCTTCTCTGAAAAGTTGGTGGCCTAACATTGTCTTATATTCTCCAATGAAGATAAAATGTATGCCTGTCCATGTATATGTACACACACACCACATGTCCTTAGTATGCTGAGGAGCAACTCATGAACAACCCAACTCTTCCCAGCTAGCATGACAAACATTGAATGAACACATTAGCAATGGCAGTACTGCATCAAAGAAAAACAGTCATCAACGCAGAGTAGAAGGAAGAAAAGAAATGGAGTGATAGCATTTCAAATGGATTCAGTTGAGTCATGGTCAATTTACCCTCTTTTATAACCATATGAACATATCTCAACAAGTATGAATAAAAATATTCAAGGCTTAAAATAATTAGAGAGTTATAAATCACTGTCATGAAGAGAGAAATTAATATAAATTAAGACAAAGCCATTAATGAATGTGGCCTCTTAGGCACCATATACAAAGGAATTGGCAGTTACTATCATTGTATCATTCGACTGATGTGCTGCTATTTCCATTGTCTAACCTTGCTAGAGGCCAACACTATTTGAGGAGCTTAAAAAAAAAAGCAGTAGACAGGTCTTATAGAGGCAGAACGACATTTCACTAGACAAATCCTTTCTCTCTTCAACGTATAATCCCTCAAGAGGCTCTTCTGTGTTTGGGACTTCAATTACACTGGTCAGCAAATTATTTGGAATGTTTGTTTCCGCCACAGTTTTGGGTGAACCAAGCACATTTTAACATGCTGAACATATCTATGTATTATGTCAAGGACAGAACGCCACGAGATTCAAAGTAACAGAGTTTATTAGGTTACAGAACTCAAAACAAGCCCGTAAAACACAAGGGCCAGGCAGTATTTGCCTTTAGGAGCAAAAAGGGGCAAAATAAATGTTCAAAAGATAAACCGGATTAAACCGGAGTTTAATCCGGGTAAAAAACAAACTGCTTGCTTCAGCCTGAATATAAACAAAACGAGAGCCAAGAACAAAAGATACAAAGAATGCAGCTAATTGGCAGCAGATTCCTCTCTGCTGCCAACACAGTGTTTACAGTAACTTGCGTCGCTCCCACACACACACAGCAGACAGGATTTCCAGCACGAACAAATCAGCCAGGGAATGCAACAGTAGAGTAGACCAGTTCCGTTCCGTAGTTCAAAGCCAGAAGCAGACGTTTGTAGTTTTCCCAAGTCCAAGAAGGGGATGAAGCCAAGCCGTGGTCAGTTCAGTCCGGGTATTCAAAGCAGGAGATGGCGTCCGTCAGGAAGACGACGGAAGGTCAAGCTAATAAGAGTAAGCACAGGTTTGCACAAACAAATGCCCACACAATCCCTCCCGCCGTCTGACCCTGGATTCCAATCAACTTACGTCTCAGCACAGGAAAGCACACAAGTCTTCAGGGAAGCGTCCCACACACACACGGATCCCAAGCGTTTGCCCAGATTACCTTGCCCAACGCAATTTGCAATTGCTCTCAAGCCCCATTTTATGCCAGTTACAAATCTTCATCACTGTCAGCTGTCCTCCTTAACCCGGGCGTTTCCTCATCACTTTCCTCGTCAGAGCTGGAACACCTCTGACTACGCCCAGCAGCATCTCCAGCTGTGGATCCCGTCCCATCCCTCCAGCTAAGCCATGGATCTGATCCTGAAGGTCCCCATTCATCTTCTGCCCCATCATGGCCAGTGGCACCCAATTCCTCCCTTACCCGAGTCCAATCCATCTCATCCTCCTCCGAGCTAACCTGCCCCTCCTCCATTCTCTCCGTAAACCCCTCGAAAGACTCTTCATCAGATGGTGCTGCAAATATGTCTCGCAGTCTTTTTCTCTCTCGCTCCTCGAGAGTATCTGACTCTCGAGGAGTCTTACGCCCACGCCTGTCAGTAACAGAGCCACGAGGCTCAATCATAACACTATCCCCTCTCACAAAGGCCTCCTCCCCCGATGGTGGAGAAGTGGCAGTGATACCCTCTGCTATAGCACCACGACGACTAGAGGTATCAAGTTTCAACAACGAACGATGAAAGACTGGATGGACCTTTAAACTAGACGGTAAACGCAAACGAAACGCAACGGAAGAAATCTTTTTAACGATAGGAAAGGGACCCAAAAACCGAGGCGCAAACTTTCCCCCAGCCTGCTTAATATATTTGGAAGATAACCACACCAAATCCCCTTCTTCCAACTCCTCCCCTGCCTGCCTGTGGCGGTCAGCCTGAGTCTTCTGCGTTGCCTTAGCTTCCAACAGTAAGCGACGGGCAACATCGTGCAATGCAGCCATTTCCGTAGAGCGGTACACAGGGTCCGAAGAGACCACATTGGTCGACGGCGCCACACCTCCCCGTGGGTGAAAACCATAAGTAAGCTCAAATGGCGTATGCTGACTAGACGTGTGCACCGCATTGTTGTAAGCAAATTCCGCCACCGGTAACCACTTTACCCAAGCCGTGGGTTGATCTAAACAAAAACAACGCAAATACTGCTCTAAGAGCCCATTAACCCGTTCCGACTGTCCATCCGTTTGCGGATGGAAGGCTGAAGACACGTTTAACTTAGTCCCCAAACACTCATGGAAGTGTTTCCAAAAGCGTGACACAAATTGCGGAGCCCTATCTGAGATAATCACCTCGGGTGCTCCGTGCAAACGATAGATGTGCTTTGTAAATAGTAAGGCCAACGTAGGGGCCGCCGGAATGGTTGAACAAGGAATAAAATGAGCCAGTTTACTAAATAAATCCACCACCACCCAAATACAAGTATAACCCCCAGACTTAGGCAAATCTGAAATAAAATCCATGGAAATGATTTGCCATGGCCTCTCCGGAACAGGTAAAGACGATAACAACCCTCTAGGGCGCCCAACAGGCGTCTTACTCTGCTGACAAACGGCGCAGCTGTCACAAAAGCGCAGAATGTCTTGCCGCATCTTTGGCCACCAGTAGCTCCTGGTGATAAGCTGTACGGTCTTGAACCTGCCAAAGTGCCCAGCCATGGGTTCGTCATGGTGGGCTCTAATCACCTCCAACCTGAGGGCCCCCACTGGTACGTAAACCTGCCCCCTACGCACCAATACCCCGTCTTGATCCTGGAGATGCGGCAGTATGGTACGGTTACCTGCAGAGAGCAGCATCAGTTGCTCCTGAGTCCACACATCATCCTTCTGAGCCTCAAGGATCTGGTCATGTAACCCAAGCTCATTATCTACAACACACAGAGAGGCAGTAGGCAAGATGGTCTGACATACTACCTGCTCATTGGTCTTAAATTCCGGCTTGCGGGATAAAGCATCGGCCCGCAAGTTTGCCTTCCCCTCCACGAACTGCACCTTGAAGTTAAACCTGGAGAAAAACAAAGCCCAGCGGATTTGACGCTGGTTTAACTTCTTTGCTGTTTGCAAGTGCTCTAAGTTCTTGTGATCAGACCTGACCACGATCTGGTGCCGTGCCCCTTCAAGCCAGTGCCGCCACACCTCAAACGCCACCTTAATCGCCAACAACTCCTTCTCCCATATGGTATAGTTCTGCTCGAAGGGTGTTAGTTGCCGCGAGTAAAATCCACAGGGACGCAAGGTCCCTGAGGAATCCTTCTGAGACAATACAGCCCCCAACGCGTAGCTAGAAGCGTCCGCTTCTACCACGAACGGTTTGTCAACATCAGGATGGGTTAGTATGTTGTCCGATTGAAAACTAGACTTAAGTCGTAGAAACGCCTCGTGAGCTTCCCGCCTCCACACAAATGGCTGTTTCTTGCACAGAAGCTGCGTCAAAGGTACCGTGAGCTTTGCAAAGTTCGGAATAAATTCCCGGTAGTAATTAGCGAAACCTAAGAACCTTTGTACATCCTTCTTAGTCTTTAGCTCTTGCCATGAGTTGACGGCGTCAACCTTATGTGGGTCCATCTTAAGTTCCCTACCTGACACTACATGACCTAGGAACTCCACTTCAGGCACATGAAAGACGCACTTGGAAGCCTTGGCGAAGAGCCCATTAGCCCGCAGACGGTGCAGAACCTGCTTGACATGTTGACGGTGTTCTTTCTCGTCCTTAGAAAAAATCAAGATATCATCCAAATAAATCACTAAAAATTGGTCAATTAGGTCCCTAAACACATCGTTCATGAACCTCTGGAAGACCGCGGGAGCATTACAAAGCCCAAAAGGCATGACTCGGAACTCGTGGCATCCGAAGCACGTATTAAATGCCGTCTTCCACTCATCCCCTTCCCGTATACGGATTAAGTTATAGGCCCCCCGCAGGTCAAGCTTGGTAAAGACCTTAGCCCCTTGCACCCTTGATAACAGTTCCGAGATTAAGGGTAGTGGGTACCTATCCCGAATGGTGTATTTGTTTAGGATCCGATAGTCGCAGACCAGCCTAAGTTCCCCAGTCTTTTTGGCTACAAAGAATACTGGTGCCGCAGTTGGAGAACTAGATGGGCGAATAAACCCCTTGGCTAAATTTTCATCTAGAAACTCCCGCAAAGCTTGCCTTTCCGGTACAGTCAAGGCATATAGCCTCCCTGCTGGCAATTTCGCACCTTCTGCCAACTTGATGGCGCAATCATAAGGCCTGTGCGGTGGTAATTTGTCCGCATCCCTTTTACAAAATACATCAGAGAACTCCCCATACTCAGCAGGCACTCCTTCCATATCAGAGTGAGTAACATTTAGAGTGCAACAATCCTGCCTCTTTAAGATCACCTTACGTGTAGCCCAATCTACTTGTGGGTTTACTACAGCTAGCCAATCCATCCCCAGGATCACATCATATCTAGGCAAGCTTGTAATATCCCACACAAACGTTCCCGTTACTCCCTGCACCTCCCACGTTACTGCTGAGGTTTCATGGTTAACCACCCCAGTCTCCAGCAGTCTCCCATCTGCTCCTTCCACCCACACGTCGCATGCCTTGCGCACTCTAGGAATGCCATGCTTCTTAGCAAACTCAATATCTACATAAGAGACCGTAGCCCCTGAGTCCAGCAGTGCCAAAGTAGAAACAAGTTCCCTTCCCCCAACAGATAATGTAATGGGTACGAAAACATGCTTCCTCCCCTCAGTTGACTGCTTGAGGAGCCCTAGTGCGTTGGACTCACGTCGCACTAGGGCTGGCCTTTTCCCGAAAGCTGGGAAGGTTTCACATTACAGTTTTTGGCAAAATGCCCAGCATTCCCACAGTACAAACACAAGCCCAGCTGCCTCCTACGGCTCTTTTCCTCGGTAGACAGCTTTTTAAAGACCCCAAGCTCCATAGGCTCTTCCCCCATCACCACAGGTGCCCTGGTTACATGCATAGATGGCGCACACATTGCTTTTGAGTGTTTACGAGCCTCGAACCTTGCGTCTAAGCGCAGCACCTTGGCAACTAAGGCGTCCCAACTTTCAGCCGGCTCCAAGCGTGCTAATTCATCCTGGAGCATATCACTTAACCCAGCAGTAAATAAAAGCATGAATGCATTTTCCCCCCAATCCAGCTGGTGGCGATACATGTTAAACTTATTTAAGTAATCCAAAACAGTCCCCTTTCCCTGTTTTAACCGATACAAAGCCCACCCAGCATTCTCTGTGCGGAGAGGATCCCCAAAAGTATCAGTTAACAACTTTTTGAAATCATTCAAATTGTCCTTGACTGGGTCATTGCCCAAAATTAAATTAGTGGCCCATTGTCCTGCGGGACCGGTCAACAAACTCAAAATAAAGGCCACCTTACTAGTGTCTGTAGGAAAAGCATGAACGCTGAGCTGAGAAAAATAAAGCTCCACTTGTGCCAAAAAGGTTGGCAACTTGCACCTGGTTCCGTCAAAGCGTTCAGGAGTCAAAACATGTCCTTTCACAGCAAAAGCTGTTTGGCTTACGGTAAAAGCCGTTTGCAGTTGGTCAAACTTGGCCCTTAATTCATCCATCGTCTTCCTGACGGGTTTATTGCTGCAATAAACTTTTTATGGGCGTTGGGCAATCTGTCAAGGACAGAACGCCACGAGATTCAAAGTAACAGAGTTTATTAGGTTACAGAACTCAAAACAAGCCCGTAAAACACAAGGGCCAGGCAGTATTTGCCTTTAGGAGCAAAAAGGGGCAAAATAAATGTTCAAAAGATAAACCGGATTAAACCGGAGTTTAATCTGGGTAAAAAACAAACTGCTTGCTTCAGCCTGAATATAAACAAAACGAGAGCCAAGAACAAAAGATACAAAGAATGCAGCTAATTGGCAGCAGATTCCTCTCTGCTGCCAACACAGTGTTTACAGTAACTTGCGTCGCTCCCACACACACACAGCAGACAGGATTTCCAGCACGAACAAATCAGCCAGGGAATGCAACAGTAGAGTAGACCAGTTCCGTTCCGTAGTTCAAAGCCAGAAGCAGACGTTTGTAGTTTTCCCAAGTCCAAGAAGGGGATGAAGCCAAGCCGTGGTCAGTTCAGTCCGGGTATTCAAAGCAGGAGATGGCGTCCGTCAGGAAGACGACGGAAGGTCAAGCTAATAAGAGTAAGCACAGGTTTGCACAAACAAATGCCCACACAATCCCTCCCGCCGTCTGACCCTGGATTCCAATCAACTTACGTCTCAGCACAGGAAAGCACACAAGTCTTCAGGGAAGCGTCCCACACACACACGGATCCCAAGCGTTTGCCCAGATTACCTTGCCCAACGCAATTTGCAATTGCTCTCAAGCCCCATTTTATGCCAGTTACAAATCTTCATCACTGTCAGCTGTCCTCCTTAACCCGGGCGTTTCCTCATCACTTTCCTCGTCAGAGCTGGAACACCTCTGACTACGCCCAGCAGCATCTCCAGCTGTGGATCCCGTCCCATCCCTCCAGCTAAGCCATGGATCTGATCCTGAAGGTCCCCATTCATCTTCTGCCCCATCATGGCCAGTGGCACCCAATTCCTCCCTTACCCGAGTCCAATCCATCTCATCCTCCTCCGAGCTAACCTGCCCCTCCTCCATTCTCTCCGTAAACCCCTCGAAAGACTCTTCATCAGATGGTGCTGCAAATATGTCTCGCAGTCTTTTTCTCTCTCGCTCCTCGAGAGTATCTGACTCTCGAGGAGTCTTACGCCCACGCCTGTCAGTAACAGAGCCACGAGGCTCAATCATAACATATTATGTCTGTATCATATACCGTTTTCCAGAAAAAGGCAATTTATTATTATTATTATTATTATTATTATTATTATTATTAACCCTTAACATTAAAACATTAGCATACAATTTAAAATATGCAAATATGCAAACATTACAACAGAATTAAATATAAACAGTATTAAAATTCACAGTTAAAATCCATTAAAACATATTCAAAGTTAAAAGCCACTGTCTGAGCATTGCTGTATGTCTATAGCAGCATACACTATGACAGTAATGGTGTCATCAGGAAAAAAATTAAAAATGTTTTGCCACAGATTTTCATTTGAAATCACTATCCAACACTTCCCAGATGAGAGTCCAACAATAGTCACCCAACATAGACGGATTCCACTGGCCCTGATAATGTTTCTCCATCTTGGCAATGTCTCAATGAAACCTTTCACCATGTTTGTCACTCACAGCACCCAAGTTGTCTGGAAAGAAGTCCAAGTGGGAATGAAGAAAATGTATCTTCAGTGACATGTTGCACTTCATTGATTTGTATGCCTGAAGCGGACTTTCAACCTGTTGGACATAATCTGGTGCTTTATAACTGCCTAGAAAGTTACAAACAATATTCACTTTGCACTTTATAGGACTGACATTATATACAGTTTGTTTATATTTGCAGCTTGTTGTGTTTTTACGAAGTTTTTATCAGTAAGGGTTTTATATAAAAAAATTTATTGTTCTGTTTTATATGTTCATGTATTCTGTGTTATCATACAATTGAGTGCTTTTTTGAGCCGCCCCGACTCCCTTCAGGGAGATGGTGGTGAGATACAAATAAAGTCTTTATTTATTATTTTATTAACATTCTTAAAGGTTGTCCACACAACATGTTCTGTACACTATAGAAGACCATCAAAGTGGCTGTCCTTCATCACATTTTGGATTTGTGGGCCAATGAAAACACCTTATTTTATCTTTGCAACACTTATGTGGGGGAAACATCTGCCACAAATAAATTAAGGTTTCACTTTGCTTGTTCATTGCTTTAATGAAGGTCTTCATTAGCCCGAGTGATGTGTAAAGGTGGAAGAAATATCTTATTTGGATCAACCAGCGGGTCATGTACAACATTCTTCTGCCCTGGATCCAATTTATTGCAGGGAGGTCAGTCTTTTCCAATATAATGCAAATCCCTTGCTCAATTATTCAACTTGCAAAGGAAACAGCAATGCTTGGTGTAACCAAGCTGCAGAACCAGTAGAATTACAACTACCTTAATATCACCACACAAATTACAATTGTGCTTCAAGTATTGAAGGCGGTTCAGCAGAAGGTGCATGTTCTCATCTGATTCTTTCATATGAACAGCATGCCTGACAGGTATAAAAGGGTAGAGATATTGCCATTGTGCAGCAAAACAGCCTTCAAACTTAAGAATCTGTCAGGAGTACTTTGACTGTGCTTTTCCTGCATGGCAGGGGGTTGGACTGGATAGCTCATGCGGTCTTCCAGCTCTATGATTCTATGATTGATGAGTCAATAAACAATCACCATTCTGTTGGGTTCTGGTTACATCTGAGAGCACAAAACAATCCATTGATGTCACACTGTCAGTTTGGCTAAAATATTTTGTCAAATCTTCATCACAGTGGAGAAATTTGGAGATTTTTGTACTGGATGACAAAAGATTCCATCCTTGTGAAATAAAGCAATTTAAAGCAGTGAGATCCAGGCCACAGACAGCAAAACCTGAAGCACAGATACTGAGTCCTGATAAGTGGGTACCAGTACCAGCCACAGGCCACCTGTAGATCCATGCACCTAGAGAGATAAAGAAGTTAAAATCCAATATTCCCAAATAAGTCTCACCAAGTTGAAGAAAAAGCCACCGAGGTATTTTATTCAAGTGAGCTGGAGTGTTGCCAGTTTGCGATAATCCGTCAAAGTAAGTTGAGATACCATAACTTTGCAAAACAGACATTTTTATGCAGTTCAATCCTTTGAAATTCTCCCTCCCACCCCAGCTGGAACTGGTTTCGCTGTGATTGGCTAAGTTCTGTTGACATCATGAGGATTTCCTGCAGAGGTGGGACTGCAACACTTGCTAGCCAATAAGAGAGTGTTCCCTGCTCCCAATGCAGATTCCTGCTCTCCAATGGCTGACAAGGAGCTGGACAGAAACTTCTGACAAAGGAGACATGGTTTCATGATTTGATTACATTGTCCCTTCTCCAGGATGAACAATGAAGGGCCATCAGGTCCCATTAGTTTTATTGTAAGATGATTGCAATATGAGTCCCCAGTGAATGGGTCCAGCACCAGATTAGGTGGCCAGGTTCCGGGAAAGGAGAAATGTCATTGTTGGAATGCTTGGAACCAGAAATGTTTTAGGCTTTGGATTTTTTTCGGATTTCAGAATACCTGTATTTGCGTGTACATACATAATGAGATATCTTGGAAACGGGAGCCAGGTCCAAGCACAGTTTTAAAAACAACTGATAGACATATTCTGACGGAAATGCCATACAATATTTCAAATAATTTTGTGTACATTAAACAATAAGAAAGCAAAGATGTCACTATCTCAGCTAATCATGGGGACAATTTTTGATTTTGGAGTATTTCAGGATAATGGATGCGCAATCTGAATTTAACAATGTAGCTCATCTAGCTATGATCTTGGCCAGAGTTTATTTTGTTCTTTCTTGGAGTTAAGTTTACTCTCTGAATTGTCTGTTTCTGTAGCATTTTTTCAAAAAATAGTTTGTTGTGCTCAGGGAGAAAGTCAAGTATCTGTTTTGCTGAGACAAAATACTGGCAACTCACTTTTTAAAATCAGAAATGGACTTCCAGTCACTTCCACTTTGTGTGTGTGTGTGTGTGCATGCTTGACAGTTGACTTAATGAGTGTTCTGAGACAGATAACTGGCACACACCCACACACCCACATACACTCAATAGTTGTCAAATATTTAAAATGATGGCTTTCATATAGTATGAACTCAAGATTGAATTAACAATATGTTTGTAAAAAGAAAATTGAAATGTATCAATCTCAAATTCATGCATGAAAAAACCCCACAATCGAAACCTAAACCCTTATCAATTAGAGGCCCGAGACTTGAAACCTGAGAAAACTCACAAATGTCAAAAGCAATCAGCCTTCTCTCGAGTAAACAGATTTTCTGAATTTTAGCTTTAATTACATTTACATAACTGCATTATGGATAGGTTCCCACAATCAAAAATGGCATTTTGATACCCAGTTCTAATTAATTTTGTTCAACAGGACATAATTATGTTCCAGGCCTATAGTCAAAATGGGAGGTTGTAGCAGAGAGGGCAAAAACTTGGTAGAATTATTCATGTGTTTCCATGGGTCTTAGATATGAATTATTTAAGTGGATTTGAATATGTCAGATTTGTCTGCACACAGCACTGCTAGTTTGTTGTTTGTGCAATAAATAATGATTTTATCACAGCTGTCCTTCATTCCTCACAGACCTTTGATTTCCTTAGCAGGTCCATTAAATTAATTGGCCACTATGATAGGACAAAGCTATATCTTATTAGAAAGATTTAGAGTATTGCTTTATATCTGCCATTTTATAACTGTGCCAAGGTTTTCATTCTTCTAAACAATCTTTGGATTTTTTTAATTCATTAAAATGAAGTCACACTTCATAGAGGTACACTGTGCATTATCTATCATTTTTAATAAATTGGAGTCAAATGCTGGCATAATGAAATATGTAAAGGAAATATTTTTGACAGTCATGTTTACTAACACAGCACTGCTTCTGCAGATAGTTTTTCAAAAGTTCCAGATATTAATTACCTTTCAGAGCCACACTTCAAATCATTCTTCCATTAGTGCCATATTTATTTGCATATGTGAAACCTTTTAAAGTTTAGTGTTGCCATGGATTATTTAAATATGGATTGTTATACATTTCAAGGATAAATTGATGGTCAGGATCGCTCATGTTTTATTCCTAATGTGCAATTCTAAGAAACAAGCTTCTAGAGAGAAAAAATATACAGCTACAAAGACATAGCCATTTCTAATCTAGTGGCCTCAAGTGCCCATAATTTGTCCAAAAATCTCCTCAGTGTTGTCATATGGCTTGAGGAGAAAAACAAGGACACTAAAGGAGATTTTACAGTAGATGCAGCCCATCCCATTCCCTCTTCCTGCCCAAGTAAGTAAGGGAACACACATGTCCAATGAGTCTATGTTAACGTACATAGTTCCATCCTGTTAGATGTTGGGATTGGCAGTTCAGGGAAGAGAATTTATCATTCTCAGTCAGAACACTCCACTGCCTCACCAAATCCCAGGATTCAATGGGATGCCACTATCAAAAACAAAATGGAATAAATGTGCTATAATTATGTAATGTTTGCTGCAACAGACTACATCTTTGAAAGCTTTAGATTTTATGTTGTTTCCACTTTTGCAAAGATCTTGCTTTCCTAACTCTTGTGGGATGACTGTACTGCTAAACTATTTGATCTTATAACATGTGCCTAGACATTGCAAAGTCTAGATCAGAATGTGACTTGACTATGCAATAATTATTTGATGTGATGATCCTTCAATAGGTGTATGAACATTCATAAACTGGTTAACCACAGCTAGACATATTATAAAGCCACCTGCTCAATTTTCTATCATGAAATATCTTGGAAGTCCAAAGCTTAGGCAGAATTCTTTTAATTTTAATTTGTATAGCTCAGCCTAAGCTATGTTTTCAATAACACTTTCATTCCATGAAATAATGAATAAAACCCATAATTCAATAAATCAGTTATTTTATTGATAATTACATTATAATAGGTTGATTTAAGTATTTAAGTCACTTCCCATAACACCCTTAGCCAATTTATTGCTGGGAGTGGGTAGGGTCTGCTCAAATTGAGAAATGCATAATTTATCTGTCATGAATTTTAAAAATGAATCGCCTATAAGCCAATATGATGTACAGTTGTAGTCAGTAAGCACAATTGAATAACTTTTGGATTTGGAGACAAACTATACCCTGTTAAATAATTACATTGGCCAACACACATTTTGGTACTTCAAACGTTAGACCTTTTTCTGGATATATTTGACCCAGTCTTGATTCCAAAAATGGGACCAGTCTCCCCTATCAACTCTAGTTTTTGAAATAGAACATATGTCATATACCAGCCTTCATCTGCTTGCCCATAACAAATCATGATTACCATATCTAAGAAACTAGAGCTGATGCAGTCTACCCAATGCAATTTTCTGAATCAGCTCCCCAAAGAAACCCAGAAACAGCCCTAAAAACCTGCAAGAGTTGTTTGAGTGTGGGATAGATTAGCTAAAGGGGTGGTGTGGTTTCCGTCCTTAGAGGTTTTTAAACAGAGATTGGATGAACAACTTTCAAGTGTGCTTTAGTTGTGTACTCCTGCATGGCTGTGATATGGCCCTTGTGGTCCCTTTCCACTTTTAAAATTCTTTGAAAGAAAACAGATAGCAGTGGCAATTGAAATAGTGAAGCAAGGCAAGGATGGAAATCAAGGGACAGCAGTACATCATGTCAGAGCCTGTTTTATATACAGATATGGGCCTTCTTATAAATGGAAATCGTAAAAACATTCTTAGTACAAATTAAAACTGCTTTCAATGATCAAATTTCTTCTATCTTAAAGATAATCATAAAATATCCTAAAGTCCATCTGGAAAGTCTTAGTATTTTCAGGAATTTTTATTGATTTTTTTTGGTGGCCTGACTTGAGGTACATCTTCACTGACACTTTAAGTCAAATAGAGGATGAATCAGCTTCATAGCCATTACGCGACACATGGAACTGATTCAGTGTAACAGTTTGAACAGCATTAACAGAAATTGCTGGATATTCTGAAGCTTATCCCCAAACTCTGGAATAAGTGGCAACTTGGGCATGTGCAATCAACTGTGTTATGTCCTATTTGGAAAGCAGCACCATTAGCCATCCCTCTTCCCCCAGACTCAGGCAGACTGGAGACAGGGGATTACACCTATCTTCTTCTCCTTGATGTTCTCTTTATGGTGCACACCGGACCTAAAAGGAGTAGGAATATCCAGAATAGAGAGGATTGGAGAAGGGAGTGGGGAGAAGGAAAGATTCTTCCTCTTCCCTTCCTCCTGCCTTTGTTGATGTTCTCTTTATGGTGCACACCAGACCTAAAAGGAGTAGCAATATCCAGAGTAGAGAACACTGGAGAAGGGAGTGGGGAGAAGGAGAGATTCTTCCTCTTCCTTTCCTCCTGCCTTTGTTGTTTTACATATCATTACTCCTGGCACCAAGCAATGAAGAGCACAATTTTTATGCCATGCAGGCACCATAAACAGAACATCAAGGGGAGCAAGGGACGAGTTGTGGGCGAGTAGTGCCAGACTGGATCCAGTGTTGTTCATCTGTGCAGCTGTCATGATCATTCAGGGCCATGAAGTATAGTCTCCATCCAACTCCCAAGCTGGCTCAGGGTCAGGTAGTGTAGCTTTCAGTGATGCTAAACTGCAGTATGTCAGACCACCATTTTTATCCTGTCAAGAAGTACCCTGAGGGCAGTTCTACACAGACACATAATGTGGGTTAGAAGTGGCATGAAAAATGCTGGTTTTGGTCTGCATTGTGACCCTACAGGGTACAGGGGTACCTTGAGGCAGCCCAAGAGCTTAGTCATGCCAAAGCTAGTTTAGCATCACTGGAGCTAGCCCTCTGCACCTCCAAAGCTCTTTTGCCATCAAATGGCAAGTAACCCGGAAGTAGAGATGCAGTAAATCAGGTAAGTCCATTTTTCACCCTTTTGAGGACAAAATCAGGGTAGGAGACATCCTCTGGGCTGCCTGACTATGGGATGGCTGTTGAGCCCAGTCCTGATTCCGCACTGTCTACACTGGCCAATCACAGGGGAAAACCTGAATCCTGCTGGGTTTTTTTTTTCACAGGGTGCAATTTCATTAAGCATCTTTCCCTGGGTTAAACCACTAGTTTACTAGGGTAAACTAGCTGTGTGCATTTTCAGTTGTCCACAGGTGTCCTAAAGGTGTCCTGAGTCACCTGAAATAAGTATTGTCTCCAAAATGAATAATTCAATAATAACCTGAGAATATGGGTTAGCCACATGTAGACTGGGAAGGTCAGTCTTTTTCTTTACAGGATGAGAAACTATCAGTTGTTGTTATCTTTTTTAAAACTGAGGGAATCTTAAACAGTGTCAAAATCAGATCCACTGTATATCACTTATCTATGTGCCATCTGCCTGATTAAATGGTGTCACCATTACTTTTATATCTTTACTTAAAAACTAATTGTACTGTTGCATTGGTAGGATAAAACTAGGTCAACAGAAAAGTTTGTATAGTCTTGATTACCAAATATAACTGTTTGGATGCATCACATTAGTCCTCTTTCCTGAACTATTTAGAGAAAACCCTTACCTACTGTGACTATGTATATTTAACCTCTGCTAGTCTAAAAAATAGAAATCAGCAGTTCAGGTAAATGTGAGTCTATAGTAAATGAGATTTTTTTAAAAAAAAAATGCAAATGTCTAAAATCATATTAGCATGTGTCTTTATGCATTTCTTTCCCAAGGTTCAAGGTAATCCAAGCCAAGGTGTGCAAAAATTTCTTCTTCACTTGAAGCACTGAGAAAGATTTTCTGTAAAATTAAAAAAACAGCATTAAGTCAAAAAAATTAAAAATCTACTATTTATACTATTTAACTACACATATTCTTAGCCTTTTCAGAAATACATCTTGACTTCACATCAAAACGAAATCCTGAAAAATGCACAAATGACAGCTTCTCCTTTGGAAGAGAGAACTCTCTTTAGTTTGAATAGTATATTTAGGCAGAAAAGGAAACATGGAAAAGATGCACTGCTCTTTAAGTATGTTGTGATATATTTGTAATTTAGACTCAGTTACTTTTTAAAAGGTCTCTCCCGGAACTCTCCTTATCTCAAATGAGTAATTATTTCCCTGAATAAATATCTTATATTTATTGTTGTTAGCATAATGCAAAATGGCTGCTTTGTAAATGACTGCTGTTTATAAATTGCAGTATTGCATTTCTCATTCTGGCTCCACTGATCAATAAGGTAGGTGAAGCATGAAGTGAACAGTCTTAGTTAACATTTCAATCAATGAACCTTTGCTAGTTCACCACGATCAAATTCCAAACCATTCTAATTCATAACTTGTTTTATTTCATGTCATAGCCTAGCTGTGGTACACAGAGTTGCTCAAGAGAATCATTAACCATTATCAATTATCATTTACTTGGAGTTCTCTCATTCATCGGGTTGCCATAAGTCAAAGTCGACATCACAGCAAATAACATAGCAGGGGGTTGGACCCAATGGCCCTTGTGGTTTCTTCCAACTCTTTGATTCTAACAGCAACGAAACAACAACACTCAATTAGTTTCAACTGCTCTGGACTAGCTCTTTGGGTGATCAAACACTTCCTAGCTTGGTCTCAGGTGCCCTTGAAGGCATATCTCTCCCAATTATCTGCCAAGCATACAATTCTGTATAATAACCAAGGGTCTCCTGAAATGAATCTTGTATACA
The DNA here is from genome assembly GCF_035594765.1 of Anolis carolinensis. Classification (NCBI taxonomy): domain Eukaryota; kingdom Metazoa; phylum Chordata; class Lepidosauria; order Squamata; family Anolidae; genus Anolis; species Anolis carolinensis. The sequence continues at coordinate 206,243,178 of NC_085843.1, forward strand.
GAATGCAACCTACATGCTAAATCATACCATTCTAAACATATTCTATATTCAAACAGAGTAACAGAAATTGGCTCTGAAAGATCAATGGAAACTCTCCATACTCTTACAGCCTGGCCTCAAATTATAGTTCTGAACTACTGACTACAATTGTCCCAGTGTCAATTTCATGTACTCACACTATAATGAGATGTAAAGTAGTTGTTAAAATGAGGGCAAGGTTCAACAGCCCCAAATCAACAGCATAACCTCCAAGGAATACCATATAATAAAAAAGTAAAAGGTATGCCTACTGATACGAATAATCTGCAATTTCACTCATTCCAAAGATAGACTGTGTGGCCTGGCAGCTCTACAAATACACTTTAAGCTTTCCACAAAAGGGCTGTTGGTCATGTGCCAAACTGGTACTTCTGTTGTACTTTAAATAAAATAAACTTGGGGCCCTTCCTCACAGCCATATAATCCAGAATATCAGGGAGGACGATCCACAATATTGGCTTTGAACTGTGTTGTCTGAGTCCACACTGCCATATAATCCAGTTCAATGTGGATTTTATACAGCTGTGTGGAAGGCACCTTAGCAACCAGAGTTGCTAAGTTCCTTACCTTCCCCCGCCTTGATAGTATAGGGTTCTCACCTGGAAATATTGCCCTTCCTTTTAATTGCCTGTTAGATTGGGAGATGAGCAAGCCACATCCTTTCCTACCCATGCCCTATTGCAATAAACTGAGTTTCATATATTTTAGAGGAACATCTGCGGAAAAGGAGAATAAAATACAAGAATGGGATAAAGAAACGTTAAGCAGAAATTTTAAATGCACGGGTCACAGTTAAGCCAAGAGGAACTACACAGTTGTGATAATCATACAGCAGGGCTTTGCAAAGTCAATAAGCACAATTTGTTTAGAACAGCATATCAAAAAGATGCCTTTGTAGAAGTGCTGCGGCCACTTTGACTACCAGGGCTTTCAACAGAGAGCATACAGCTCCCTTGTTGTAACAATTCCGGTGGCTGCCAGCCCATTTCCAGGCACTATTCAAAATGCTGGCTGTGATCTTCAAATCCCTGTATAGACTCAGATACAGGCTATTCAAAGGTCTACTCCCCTTTGAACCTCCGCATGTTTTGAAATCTTCTGCAGACACCTTTCTCTCTGTTCTACCACCCTCACAAGTAAACCTGATGGGAACATGGGAGAGAACTTTCTCATTGCCTGCCCTTCAAGATCTGGAATTGCCTTCCCAGAGAAGTTAGACTCCTTATTATCCTTCTACAAACACGTGGAGAACATCTTGTGCCAATAGGACTTTTGAGAACTAATTTTTAAAAGGGAAAGCAGGCCTTGTATAGCATGATGAATTTTTATTTGTTTTAATTGGTTTATGATTTTTTAATTGATTTATTTATTTACTATAGTTATATCTCGCCCTTCTCACCCCAAAGGGGACTCAGAGCGGCTTACAAGTGACAACAATTCAATGCCACATAAACAGACATACAAATAAAATGCATATACATTAAAACCAAAAAGTTTATGATTTTAATTGGTTTTAAAAAATTCATAGTTTAATTATTCTTACTGCCATATGCTATGAATTTTTGCTATGTTTGTGTTAACTGCTATAAATTGCCTTAAGTTCCAAAGTGAGAAAAAGTGGTGGGGTGGGGGAGGAAAGAAGGAGGAATTAGGATCCAATGACATGTTGTTTTCACCAGAAGTGGCTGATGGCTTCCATATAAATGTGATAATGAACCTGCTTTACATTTAAGAATGTAAAGGAGCTATCCAAGCAGCTCAACCTATTTGGAGGTAGTGTTCAGCACTGTGGATAGTTCCTTTAGACTTTGGGTCAATATCCAGAGTAGATTCATTAGCCCACTGACATGGAATCTATCAGCTACTCTTGACCTATAGAAACAAGGAATTCACCCAGGTGTCCTTTCTTGAAAGCAAAGCAACCAGAAAGAGCATGTTTGGTCTATTGTACGGAGAAAGAAAACATGCTCCTTACATATGCATTTGGCCTTCATCTTTCGTCCTGGTGATTTTGCCTTCCCAGATTATGACAGTACAAAAAAAAAACATGAAGCAAGACAAAGAGGGGGGAGATTTCTCTTTCTCAAAGCAGAGTGACAGGGATTTCACAATATAGACTTTCAGGTAGAGGCAATTTGTTTATGTGTGTGGAAATACATAGTAGACATATTTAAAATGGTTTGCTTAAAAGAAAAAGCCAAGTTATTATCCCAAGACCACAGCACAATTAGTTCAACTGAAATACCTGAATTCAGAAAGCTCCTTAAAGTCATGGCTGCTTATATTAGTTTTATTTACTAGTAATCATACAAAATTCTCATAAGCATTGCTTCAGTCTAGAGAAGTTTTACCTGAAAGACCTATAATTAATATTTAAAATGTCTGACATTAACTGAAACCATTCATTACATACACACATCTAAAGAACAAAGCACTCTTTCCAAGTTTTAGCCTGAGTCCTTTTTCATTTTTCACTATTTCTTGTAGACCTATCTAGGAAATCATGAGATGAGCATGTCATAAGTTAACGGGTGTTGCTTGTTTGGCCATTTCATCCACAAATCCTAGAACAAACACTGCACATAGGGGTTTTTTTTAACCCACTTCAGAGAGAAATTGATATTTCTGTTCAATTTTTATGCTGTAATTATAAATCTTAAAATATTTCAGAAAATTATATGTGCAGAAATACATATGGGGAAAACTATATTTTACATAAATGACACCAATTTTGCAGAAGAAATGTTTTTGGAAACATGGTTTTTCTACACACATACACATAGAGGATTTTTTCCTGACAAAAAGGACAATTTTCAACATAAAACATTATTTCCAGAAACACAAGGTTACATATGTTTAACTACCATAAGTAGTTATATGCAGAATATCATCCATGTCTTTTGTGCAAAAAAAAAAAAAGACCAACTTTTCACAAAGGTGTAAACCACATGTGTTTCTGGGAAAAGAAAACACAATAATTTCCTGAAACACTTCAGATATGTAAATACTAGGCAGTCTGTGCAAAATTCCTACCTCTGTATCATTCTTTCTTATGAGCTTTCCCAATTGCTTGGAATCTACTTTTCATCTGTTTATTAACCTTATTTTGTCACCTAAAGTTGCAAATATTTCTCAAGCCAAATGTATTCAATTTCAGTAATTATTTAGAATAACAGAAAATAATTGAAATATTCAAGCTATAGCTATAATAATTTACTTGTGATAAATATTCAAATAACAACTGCAACTATCCTTTCTAGAAAATATTGCTTTGAATTTGCAATTCTGGACAATCACTTCATTTCAGCTAAATATGTGTTAACAAGAGGTATCTCAACATGACTTAAAATGTCTAGTTCCATGAAAATCTGTAGCATGATTTGTTATGGCAACACCAAACCATCTGCATGTTTGGTTTATTTTATTAAGCATCTGGTTCATTCTTTTCTAATCATTCCAATACAGAAATATGGATAAGTTCCCAGTGTTATGTGAGATTAAGTTGTCATTTTTAATGTTCACAAAGCCAGAGATATCCACATTTCTACAAAATTGAAGAACCATATGAACATTGTTATCTCAGAAGAAGGTTTAGGAGACAGAAGAAGGCTTAGGAGACAAACTAGATGCAATTAAGTCAACACATGTTCATTACCACTTAGTATGGTTTGAATCCATAAAGCAAATAAGGCAAGCATCCAAATTGGAGGAAATGAACTTAGAAAAGTGGAATAATCACCTGAGCTGTAAAACAGCTGCAATATGTTGCATAGTTTTGAAATAGATGAAATAAAGGAAGCACAAAGAATGCATATGACTCTTCTGGAGAGTGAACACAATTGCAACAACCAAGTGAAACCAGAATATTCCAGAAAATCCCACATTATCTGAGTGTAGACTCAGATAACCCAGTTCAAAGCAGATATTGTGGGATTTTCTGCCTTGATATTCTGGGATATAGGGCTGCATGGAAGGGCCCTAATATTCACAATATCTGCTTTGAACTGGGTTATCTGAGGGCCCTTCCACACAGCCATATAACCTAGAATATCAAGGCAGATATCAAACAATATCTGTTTGAAATGGAATATATGAGTCCAGACTGCCATATATCCCAGTTCAAAGATGATAATGTGAGATTTTATTCAGGTGTGTGGAAGAGGCCTTAGTAGAGTCAGATGAAGTATTTAACAATGTGCTGTTAAGGCCAAAGTTCTGGGGGCTGATAGCAATGGTGTCATAAATCTGCCTTGGGTTTTAGTCCAGACTTTAAATGTTATTGCAAGGTATTGAATCCTACATCACAAATACGTTGTGCACCTTGGGTTGTTCCTTCTCTGTTTGGATAAAGGCCCTGATGGATTCCCTGTTTCACTAACATAGGAGCCATCAACCACATTGGGTTGAATCACATTATCCATTAGGGCCCTTCCAGACAGACCCTATATCCCAGGATCTGATCCCAGGTTTTCTGCTTTAAACTAGATTATATGATTCCACACTGCCAGATAACCTGGGATAAACATAAAACCTGGGATCAGATCCTGGAATATAGGGCCTTTCTGGAAGGGCCCTTAGAGAAGAAAGGCTCCACATCAAAATCTAATGGTGATCACTAACTAAGGCCCCTTCCCCACAGCTGAATAAAATCCCACATTATCTGTTTTGAACTGGAATATATGCCATATATTCCAGTTCAAAACATGGCCATACAACAACCCTGTGATCCTGGCCATGAAAGCCTTTGACAACACATACATTTTTTCAGTCTGGAATTTCCATAAATTTATAATGACTAATCATCAGCTCTGCTCCCTATTCATGTCTCAATTCCATTTTCAAAGCCTTCTAAGGGTCCTTCCACACACAGTCATATAACTCAGAATATCAAGATAGAAAATCCCACAATATCTGCTTTGAACTGGGAGCAGAGCTGATGATTAGTCATTATAAATTTATGGAAATTCCAGACTGAAAAAATGACATATCTTATGGTCACAACAGCAGAGAAAACTGTTGCCATTGTAGACTACAATTCCTATTGGCCTACACCAGCATAAACAATGGTGTGAAATGATAGAAGATGAAGTCCTGCAATATCTCATAAGGGAAATATGTTCTTCCCTATGATCTTCCCTACTGCCCCCTTTCCAGAAAAAATATTACTCAGTGCCCCCTGGAAATTAATTTTTTTTAAATTTTAATAGCAATGAAACAGAAAGATATATGTATTAATGTTTCTACCTTTTTCGTAAAGTATAGTAAAGTAATGTGTAAATTAGAAACATTGAAGTTTGAAATTATGAAACTATTTTTTGAACTCAGAATAGAAAGGTAATACAAAAAAATGCACCTGTGGCCATCACCACCCCCCTGGATCACTGCAGCGCCCACCAGGGGGTGGTAGTGCCCACTTTGGGAATCACTGGTCTAGACAGTATGCAGTGGTGGATGAATGACAAAGCCCACTGGTACTGAGTCATTGAGAACAGGTAGATAAAGTCAGTGTTAGCCATCATTTGGAAAAGAGAGTTCCAGCTCTAAGCAGCAAACATCTTTAATGTCTAGCTTCTAGGTAAGTAAGAGAAGATTAGCTTGGGAAATGATAAAAAAATTGTTGGTTAAAGCTACAGAAAATGCAGTCACTGTTGTCCGCTTTTGATCTAAAACTATTGAACTGCTTGTGATTCCTTTATTTCATCATTTTTAAGCTTATTTATTATGCAATGCTTTTGACATGAAATACATAAATAAGCTTGGAAAATTGCATGTGATATAGAACTTGCTCACTCTGAGGATCCACCCAGAAGCCAGATACTGAAGAAATTTACCTTTCAGAGCTGTCAGCATTCCCCTCCTGATAACAAGCAATAACTCTATCTTCCTTTCTTCTGGCAGCTCTTACAGAGCAACATGAACAAGATTCATGTGGTAAAATTTAAATGCCTTTAATTACCCCCTTATCTCAGGTCACAAATCAGCAGAACAAATGCCCTGACTAGATAGGGATATCACATCCCCAGACCTAGAATAACTTGAGGTCTTTCAATACCCTAACAAGAAAAAGGTCCACTGGTACTTCCTCTAAAAGGTTTTTATGGTGCAGGTTGTGAATCCCTTTCTCTGATACAGAATTTTACAAAGTAACTAGACAGCAATGTCTTTTACTTGTAAACCTCCTGTGTGGTTACTTATAGTCTTTCCTCGCTTTTTTCTTCTTCCTTTTTTCTTCCCTTCCCTTCTCACCTCCTTCACCTACTTTGTTCATCACATGAAGACACAACTTTCATATCACAGCAGGAGGGACAGGGAGTGAATCAACAGATTAGAGCAATGGACATGGACACGGATCCTTTTATGGCATCAAGTTATTCTAGGTCTGGGGTTATTGTTTCCCCATTGAGCCAGGATTTTTTTCTGCTGATTTGCAACATGAGATAAGAGGATAAAACAGAACAATCTTGAAGTCTCTTCTCAGCCTTTAAGTGGAGATCTCAGAGGTTACAGGTAGACAGGCATTGCTACACAGACAAATCTAACAGGATTAGGAATTAATCAGAAGTCATATTTTCAATTCGTATACTTTTGATATTCTCTTTTCCCCAGAAATATGGGTCAATCAGAAACGAGTTTGAATAGACTGAGTGATCAAATGTTAAGAAAACAAATGCTACAGCACAAATATTTGGATGCTCCTCATATTGACATTCATGTTTCTACAAATCCCGAAATAGCACTTTGAAGTGATTATTTTCTTGTTCTCTATTGATTTCAATTACGCTTAGCCCAGTCCCATGGGTCGGCACAACTTGGCAGCATCTTTCTTAAAGCACTCGAGAATGAATAATCCTAAACAAAAGTACAAAAGGAGAGATCCTACTGTGTGACTGACAAGCCGATGGGAAAACTTCACTAGAGAAGGCAATATTGTGAATGATAAATTAGACATAAGCTTTAAAGTGGGCTCTTATAACAATAACAGAAAAAAACAAGATGTATCTGCTCTGCTCAAATATTCCACTAGAAAGCACAATGAATCGTTTGTAAATAATATTGAGTTCTCAGTAAAAAATATTGGGTACATACTGCCTTCTCCAGCTATTACTAATTTTCTTCATCTGCAGAGGATACAGCTGTGATTAAGCATTTACCACATCAAGTAAGATGGATTTGGTGCTTTTGTTCATCTGTCCATAAAAATGAGTGGGAACATAATTTCACCAGGTCCCAGTATTATGCTGTATACAAAGTGCACACAATGGTTTTGCTATGTGCTGCTGAAAGCTACAGCTTGATTGCCTGTTATTATGGCTTTTTCCTCTTGCCTTCTTTCACCTCTGTCCCTCGCTTGCTCAAACATCATATCGAAAAAGATTTGTCATCGATCATTTTACTTGTTTTAGGCCTTCTGAATTAGAAAACTGTTTCATGAGGCAGGCATTTTAAGAACTGACACTCTGCAACTTTCTGAGAGCAACAAGTAACCCTTGTTTGTATATTACAATATAAAAAATTGAAAGCTCGGGTTATTAACTAAATCTCTGACATCATGTATAACAAATCTTTCTTTCTTTTGCAATTTATCCAACATTTAAAAAATAAAGGGGAAAAGTGCAAGCAATTAGAAGCCAGCTTGAATGTTTGAGAGTTTAAATTGGAACATTGGATTTTGAGCAAATAAAAATGTTGCCCATGTCTAGGATAAAAGGAAACAAATAGTTCCCTTCCATAAAATTTGAAGTGCCTGTCCTTTCTTTGCAGTTTTTTACCCTGGACCACCTATATGCTGTATGCCCCTTTCATTCACAATTTGCAGTGTTTATCCTAATTTTACAGATTTTCTACCTCAAAACACATGCTACATGCCCCTTTCCACCATGATTGTCTACAAAACAAAACAAAACAATGAATGCTGGAAAGACTGATCTTGCAAAAACCTCACTGAAGTCATTCATCTGAAACTTGGCAGGGCTCAATCACTTCGACCCCTTCCACACAACTGTATAAAATCCACATCGAACTGGATTATATGGCAGTGTGGACTCAGATAACCCAGTTCAAAGCAAATATTGTGGCTTATCTGCCTTGATATTCTGGGTTATATGGCTGTGTGGAAGGGCCCTTAGAAATGGGAATATCATTGCAAATATCATTTGTCCGTTAGATTGAACTCAGCACTTTACCCCCAGCCCTGGCCCTCTAATCCACTTTTTTGCACAAGCCCATGCCCAGCCCCCTCTATTATCTGATCTACCCACCATATTCCTGGTACTAGTTATTGTGGTTTGCTTTGATTCATTTTAATTATGTTTTTATATTTTATTGTTTCTAATTGTTTAATTAATTTATATGTTTATTACTTTTTAAAATGTGTTTTTAATTGGTTAACTCTGTTGCTGCTGGGCTTGGTCCCATTTGTAAGCCACCCCGAGTCCCTTCAGGGAGATGGTGGAGGGATGTAAAAATAAAGTTATTATTATTATATTATCATTTAATTCTGCCAATAATTTTTATAATCAGTTCTTTTTCAAAAAAAAAAGGTCTAAATCTATTTGTCTGCAACTTGATATGCATTGTACACTTGCACATGGCAATTGCACCAGAAGATGCAACCAATGTCTGACAAATAGCAAAAACCTGGGAAGCAATGGGAGACATGAACATATGAATTTTTGTATCCAGATTCAGACTAATATGAATTTGGTGACATCTGAATTAAGTCTGTTCTATGAATTCCCACACTGGGACTCAACCAAATCTTATGGTTACTGCACAGCCCTTCTGTATCGGGATTCTCCAAAGTTCATACCCAGTGGAAATGGTTATATTTGCAAGAAGGAGGGGGAGGAAAATACATTAAAGGCAGACTTCTAAATATATTGTAAGAGCTTGTGTGTTAGTTGTTGGGGGGGGGGGGGGAGACAAAAATTTTATCCAGATTTTTTTTTCAGGGAGGGGTTTTATATTAAGTGCCAAGATAGGGTACATGAGGCCATGAATACATGAAAAAATAACATTAGGCATATTTAATGACTGATCCATTCACTCCCGTTGATTGTAGCCACAATCAAAATGTCTAAGCAGCATCTAATTTGATTTATTTATCACACATAATAATTTGCACCCTTCTGTTTGATGGATGCCCAAAGCTATTAACAAAAAAGTGGTTAAAAAATAAAAAAAATTAAATATATTTTTTAAAAACTATACACGTCAGGAAATAGCCTGGGAAAACCTAGGGAGCTACAGCCATAGCTTTTATTGGAAATAAAATATATCACTGGGCAACTGGCAAATCTGAAAGATCTGAAGTGGCTTCCCAAAAAAGACAACAGTTTGGGTGAAGAGGATCATATGAGCAATAAACCTGAAGGCAAATGCTGCTACTGTAGCTACTAGAGACATAATAAAGGATAAAATCTAAAAATCGCAAATGGGATAACAACATGAAATTTGTATTGCATGGAAGCGGAGAAGAGCAATTTTACACTGCATTATACACAAGATATTTATGTACTTTCTCTTTTATAGAACAATAGTCTCCAGGGGTAAACAATTTGACGTGCCTCAGGCATTATATTATACAAAGAATATAAATTTTGCATTTAACTGGCATTATATCGTAGAAATATTCCTTTTACAGCACTTGCTTTAAAAATCTAATCTATCCCTAATCCAGCTAAATAAGTTAGATGGAACACCATCACTCTTTGAAATGTTATTATAACAAACTGATTGAACAAGGAGTTTCCTGAGCATAAGCTGTCAACTCTGAGCCCTTGAGAAAAATCATGAGGATTGGTATTAAAATATGCAATGCAATTTATTCTAATGATTTTAAGCATGATACATTTTGAAGCTAATATAAACTTGAATTATATACCCTAGTTTCATTTTACCTTTGGACAAATTTTTGTAATTAAAGAGAAATGTAATGACATATATTATTACAAGAAAAGTTTTTTAATGATATCTAATCTATGAAAAGTCCACCAAAGTCAGTTATAAAAGAAAACAGATTTATGACATGGGTGTTAAAACAATTGTGTATTTACAAATTGGGTGAGATCCTGAAATCTTTGTTAACATACATTTCAACTAGTCTATTCACCTTATTACTCCCCTTTCCCAATATGTATAATAGGCTCACAATATTTATATTATATAAATGTAATAAGCACAGTCACTGCTTGTGCAAAGGTTCAACTTGTATGTGTGCAAGAGCCCCAGTACAACTCAGAGTTCTATGCTCCTAGTCAACACATATAGTATGATAGGCTGTTATGAGAACCATCACTGAGCAAAGGTAGGATGCTGAACATAGGAGGCATACAGAAACCTCTCATTCCTCATAATATTTTAGTGTATGTTTGCTCATGTACGGACTTGTAGCTGTCTCTGACCTCTTCTGCATGTAGTTGCTGCATTCTCACATTGGGAAAAACTACCCAAAAGGTGCTCAGTAAAAGCATGATTAATTCCTAGAGGGTAATGCAGGAAAAACAGTAAAATCCTGCAAAAATATAATAATTTTTGAAAGATCAGGTTGATACAAGATTCCGCATGCACACTGAAGTCGGCCATTTGTGGTCCTTAAGTCACAGTGTCATCCTGATCTCATTGGGCCCTCAGTCTTATTTCAAAATCCTCTTGCAAATCAAAGCCAATAACAGTAACACCTTCTAAGATGTTGGCAAAGGGGGAGTAAAAAGAGATAGAAAAGTGGCTCTACTACTCTGGCCCACCATCAATTTTAAGCCCTACTAACTGAGAACATGAGATCTCCAGATGCCCCAATGCAGTTCTCCATATTTTAAAAAAAATGAACAAAGGGCATGTGATTCTACCTCCCAGCCTTATACTCAGGGATTCATATACTTAGCATTTAAACATTCCATACCACTCTGTTGCATGCCTCAGAACCACTGCATGTAGCCTCATACTCCCATAACCTTTTTATTTGAAAAACTGTGCAATTTAATCAGATCCTCCCAAAGCCACTTTAGCCCTTTTCAGAAGGAGCAAGACCCTTCATCATGTTAGGGGAGGGGGGTAGTCAAATTGTTCTCCATAGCCAAGATTGAGCCAACTGAGAAGATTGCTTCAGTTATGAAGAAAAAGGGTCCATAGAGAAGTTCAGCCCTTCCAAATCAAGGCAGAGGACCACAGAAAGTTTGAGGAACACTTGGGATTCCCTATAGGTCTTTATGAAAACTTTATTGAAAATGAACGATTTGAAAAGATCATCCACCTGAAGAGGATCCTCTTAAATAAAGTCAATTGAATTATCTGTCCTCCTGTAACCATGGGTACACTTGTTCAATTGGCCTGGTGAAATAGATAAGTATGTGGACTTGTGTTAAAAGTGTTTGCTATTGGAACTGTAATAAAAATACTGTTTTCTGAAGTCCTTCCTCAGATAGAGGATCTTCTCATGTAGTTTAAGTTGCATAAGAGGCTACAAAGAACCCAAAGCTCTTTGGCGATTTGCCTATCAAAATTAAAGTAGCAGAGATTGGCTATTTCTCATGAGAAACACATCCTTTCTCCTCTGACAAACTTGTTATTAGACATGGTTACAACTTTATCTAAATAATGAAGACAATGTAAACTCAGGGCCGATTTAACTGACCATTTAATGCAGTTCAAATGTCAGAGTCCTGCCCAACCAATCTCTGTAAAGCACGAGAGCACAAAAACATAGTCCAGGGACATTTCAAGGTTGACACAGTAATCAATCAGCCAAGCAAGGATGAGACAAATGGGTAAGCCATAAGTCTGTTCCAATATTCCAAAGACAAGTTATCTCACCAACACAGTTTCCAGGAATACTCCACAATCCAATATCCAAGATACAGTCTGTCTACCAAGGACTCAAGGCACAAGATATAATGCTCAAGGATGCATCTCAAAAACAATGTTGCTACCAGCTCCTGAGTATTCCAGACTTTAACTATTTATCCAAATCTCTCAAGTGCTCCAACCTTCTGGCCTTCTTCTCAGCCAAACAACTAGATCTCTGCACTTGAATCCCATCTGACCTTAATTGTAGCTGATCTGGAATACTTAATCCCTGGCCTCCCAACTCAAGGTCCTGATCCTGCCCTTGCTGTGAGCCCAGAGGACTGGTAAGTATTTCATTGTTCACTTAGGGTTGCTATTGTTCCTGTCCCGAAGTAGTGGCCTCTTCAGTCTCTGGCTATACCAGCTCTTGTTCTGTATTAGTATTCCTTCTTTCAGCTCCTTGTTGGTGGTACTCATACTGACATCAAAGCCAGCCAAACAACAAATTCCCACAAAAGTGCATAGAAGAAAGCCCTTAATGTACATTAGTGCTCTGTGATTTGTGTAATCATCCAAGCCTCAAACTGGTTCCAGGATTTCCTATGGAATCATCTGCACAATGAAGCCACTTTCTTCAATGCCAATTTGAAATAGCATCAAATATTCAGTGCAGATGGGTCTCAGTTGTCTGCATATCTTATCCATTTTTACCCAAAGAATTAAAATCCGAAGATGAGAACATAAAACAATTTAACAAGTAGAATAATGATAAAAGAGGTAGTATGTTTGCTGTGTTTCCCCAAATAAATAGCAATGTGGTTATGGTATATAAAATGACCTAGTAGTGCCATTATGGTGTGCATTGACCTAGTAATGCCAAATTCTGTAATGAATTGTAGAAATGATCATAAGCATCAGTTATACTGGAAATATTCTGATATTTTTCCATTATAAAAATTAATCACTTTGAAACTGACTGAAGTATAACAAGAATATTAGCACATTGAAGTTTCGTAGTATGAAAACAATAGACATTTCAGGTATTTAAAACTATTTCATTCACATGAAATACATTCTTCTTTATCTCACCTTACAACCAGCTCAGAGAAGTCTCTGTCTCTCTATAACAAAAAGATTGAGATTGCTTAAACTGATCTATATCAGAATTCCTTTGCAATACACCATAAAAAGCTTTAATTATGCTAAGGTTGCTCATCGACATCACAACAGAGAACCATTTGTCCCAGTACAATTAGTTAGCTTTCTGTCCCAAGGTTTAATTACAAAATTTGGAGTATTTCAGCAAATGGCAAACATGGCCATCTGACTCCTAAGACTGTATAGAATAATGTAAAGCCTATTTCAGGTACCAGATGAACTGATTGAGTTTTTCTGGATTTAAAGGATCACTTAGCACAGTGGTTCTCAACCTGTGGATCCCCAGATGTTTTGGTTTTCAACTCCCAGAAATCCTAACAGCTGGTAAACTGGCTGGGATTTCTGGGAGTTGTAGCCTAAACACTTGTGGACCCACAGGTTGAGAACCACTGACTTGGCAGAAGTCAAAGCAAGAAAAGCAAGGCAAGCAAGAAACAGAAGTGCAGAGATTGTTGTAAGAAGTCTGTGGATCCAAAGCGTATCTTTCCTAACCAGCTGTAGCAATCTGAGGCTGGATCTACACTGCCCTATAGTCAGAGCCGGCCCTAGGTATTTTTCAAGTGTAGGCGAACAGAATTTTGGCGCCTCCCCCCCCAAACCAATCACTGAAAAATAAAAGCGTTGGATAAGCGAAAATGTTGGATAATAAGAAGGAATTAAGGGAAAGCCTATTAAACATCAAATTACATTAAGATTTTACAAATTAAGCACCAAAACATCATGTTTTACAAGAAATCAACAGAAAAAGCAGTCTCGACTGCACCCCCGTATGTTTTGCGCCCCAAGCGACCGCTTAATTCGCCTTATTGTTGGACCGGCTCTGCCTATAGTCCAATTTCAGAATGTGGATCACTTGCATTGGACTGGAATACATCAGTCTACACTACCCTATAGTCCAGATAAATGCAGTAGATCCACCTTTTGAAGCAGGATTATATTGCAGTGTAAATCCAGCCTAATACCACTTTAAGATCTATACTGGATTCATCTTTTGATGAGGTACTTACAGTTCCCTGCTGGATATTTCTAGTCCACTGGTTCTCGAACTTTGGTACTCCATTTGTTTTGGATTTCAGATCTCGGATGTCCAAAACACCTGAAAAACCAATTATTAGGAACCACTACTTAAATCTACTCCCTAGCTTCAGCACTAGATTTCTTTGACAGAAAATTCTGAGAACCTCACCATATTCCAAATCCTAAGCTTTCATGGGATGCAGCTATGGCACTCAAAGTGCCACACTATATAAATGTGGAGTAACTGTGTAGACAAAAAGAGTCATAGCCCACCACAATGGCAGCTGATTAATCAACTGATAGAAGGTCAATTGATAGAAGGTTAAAGATGATCACAGTAATGATTGTACTTCCATCGCTATATTTTGTGCTTGAGTACATGATTTCTAAATATCTAGTTTTAGAAGAAGCACAACACATTTCTAAGAATGCTGCACACATGGTAAATTTCATTTATTTTGGCTTTAAGTGAATTTTTTACACATTAGCCATGTAAACATAACCCCGAATTATGAATCTTCAGCAATTAGAGCCACCAACTGGGTTGCTCTGCAGAAAGCTTTCATGTGTACAACAATGAACGGTCATTGCTGTTGTTTTTATCACAGAGGAAGAACTGGGATTATTTTAACACTTGATTTCAAAAGCAGGCCAGGTGCAGTGAAGAACTAATTCCCAACATCAGATGCATAATGGCTCTTCTGCCCAAAGACATAAAAAGCACAGGAAGCACTTAGTATGTGAAAGAATGTGCATCTGTTTACAATGTCTCAGTGTTTAATCGTAGTAATGACTATGTGAACAACACCGATCACATTGGAAATCAATATTACAAACTTGGAATCTTTATGTTTACTTTATGGCTAATCCAGTCATTACTGCCGACATCGAAAGCAAACACTGCAGCTGTACCATGTTTAATTCATCGAGATGTTCTCTCAAGACTGACTGCCTCTCTGCTATCGCCACATAATTTTCGGCAGAGCATCTGCCAAACTTTAGACTATAGCTTCCAGTTTTGCAAAGAACCATTAAAAGACCCTCTTTCACTTGGCAAAGGGAAACCACTTCCAGAATTCCTTTGTAATAAAAAAAATGTTATTGGTTGCTACTGGAAGACTTTAACAATCAGAATAGTTTAATTTACAGTATAGATGAGCTGCATGTACATAGGCTAGGACCCAAAGAATCATCTGGAGATCTGCTGTATATGTATAACACGGAGCTTCTCGGTCCATAAGGTCTAATGTCATCCTACTGACTATTCATACTGCAGAATTATATCAATTTGACACTTTAATGACCATGGACGCATCCTACGGAATCCTGGTAGCTTGTTGTAACACCAGAGCTCTCTGACAGAGAAAGGTAAATATCTCAAAGAATAAAAAAAAAATCCCAGAATCCCATCGCACTGAGACATGGCAGTTAAAGTGGTATAATTCTGCAGTGTGGATACAGCCATGGAGTGCTCTCCTGCATGTTTCAACTGTTTTGTAGTTTCAAGAATAGAACACCGCATCTTGCAGAACAGCCAGATTCTACAGATCACACTTAAAAGTAACCATATGGCTTGTCTTTAAATAGCACCAGACTACAGAATGATAGCTAATGTCCTCCAAAACCACATGATTGTTTTGCATAACCACTCAAGGCACTTAAAAAATGACAAAATATAAAATTGTTGCCAAATTTTGGATGTAAACCACTGAAACCCACCAAAGCAAGCAGAAAGTGTTTGCTTTGGATGGGTTCCCCTGATTTGCTGACAGCTTTTGGTGTCAAACCAAGGCAGCCACATTAAAAGTGGTATTTGCCACTTCTTTGAGCACATTTGCTGCTAATATTTAAATATGCAATAGTAGCAGGATGTGCAACTTGCAGTGGGTTTTCAGGGTAGAATTGTGCCCTGGATTCATCAGTGTTGTCACCTTTTGCCTTTTCCACACAAAAAACACAATTTTAATTGTCTCTTCTCAGAAGCAAATCCCCCTTATTCCAATGGGATAGTGGTGGTAATTATGTAGCCCTTCAGGTACTGCTGAATCAAAAAATCTAGCAAATCTAATCTCCATAGACAAATGGTGAGGAATTTGTGGAGATGCAGCCAAACAACATCTGGAAGGCTGTAAAATTACCACCTCTCCAAGGAGGGGACTATGGAAGTTTTCCTATGAGCCTGTATAACAGAAATAGCCAATTGTTCAGGAGTCAATTTTCTGCTCTGGGACCCTCAATTGTTCAAAATGACAAAAGCAAAACAGGAAGCAGTTAGGAATCCATTTCTAATTTTGAAAAACATATATGATGTTCCTTTGGCATCTGTGGGGCTTTGGTTCCAAGACCTCCATGGATAACAAAATCCATAGATGCTCAAGTCCCATTATATACAATGGCATAGTAAAGTGATATTCCTAATATAAAATGGCAAACTTGAAGTTTGCTTTTTGGAATTTAAAATATACATATTTTCAAGCCATTAATATTGGAATCCATAATGGGGAGGGCCAAAGCCAACAATACTGTTTTATGTTAACCATTGCAGGAAGCCATTGCAACCTCGTTAAAAGATAGGATGTCTTTCCTGACAGCCTCTAAGGGTACTTCCAGACAGCTTTTCAAAGCTCAAAGAAGCGAGATGGCTATGGAGACTCACCCCTGTGGCTGCGGACGTGAGTTCCCACAAGCCCAATACCCCATTAGACTGGGGATTTCCAGGAAAGCACGGATCTAATGGGGTATTTAATTAATTGGTTTGTTCCAAATCAATTCATTTTTACTGGAGGCGTCGTTTGGATGCTACTAGTAAAACCCAAGATAGGTCCCGCGTTTTTGGCCTATCTGGATGGGTTCTAAAAGAGGCAGTTTACCTCTTTTTTACCAGAAAAAGATCAATTATAGCAACCTGGGGTGTTTGAGGATTGTACAAACAGCTTTGGGGGAACATGCCATCTCAGAACTGTACTTTGCCTGCTGTATAGGATTGTTGCCTTAATTTTTCAAATTAACATAAAGTGGAACTATTGATCATATGGGATTCTTTAAGAAATTGTCCCCTATGACAATGGTTTTCAACCAGTGGGTCCCCAGATGTTTTGACCTTCAACTCCCAGAAATCTTAACAGCTGGTAAACTGGCTGAGATTTCTGGGAGTTGTAAGCCAAAACACCTGGGGACCCACAGGTTGAGAACCACTGCCCTATGTGAACCAGTTCATTCTTCCCTCTTCAAGCAAGATACAATATTATGTGCTATTTTGCTTTTTATGTTAGTGGTAAGCATAGGCAATGGCAGCTTGATATTCCTCATAGCATTTGGGAGCACCAAGAACATGTTTAGTAACCTGGTTTAGAGCTCCAGCAGAAGAACTCAATTTGGTGTATTCTTATCACACTGTATATGGGTTGCATCAGCAGTTAGCTAGCTCTCCTCCCCAATTGCTTCCATAGGTTATTCTTGTCTCTCCTTTTCTTCCTGACCTTTCTAGTCCTGTTTTGAGAAGCAGTGATTCCAAATGGCTCATCCACAGGGAGGAGCCGAACATACATTGGCATTTCAAAAGAATGGAGCTCAATCAGTTTTGTTTGCTGATGAAACAAGCCAAGAGAGAACCTATTTGTTTTCTTAAGTATGATGTCATCCCTCCCTTCCCAACATTAAAAAAAAACCTCAAACTGCCTGGCCTCAGATATAAATCATTTTGAACAATAACCTTTTCCCCTTGTCTTATACCTATGGTTTCCAACCCCACTTAAAGTCATGCACACTTCCTAGTTTACAGAAGAACTGTAGTTCATATTAATCATGGCCTCCTGTGTTAGCATCCAGCTCTTCTGAAAATACGGTTTTCACAAATCAAAACAAAGGAGTATCTGAGTGAGTGCCACATAAGGTATTCTTTGCTAAAATGCCATAGTGGGTTTAGTTACATTTGAAATTTTAGCATTGAAAACAAAGAAATGACAACATGGCTTTTCTGTACAACTTCCCATGGTTCTAAATGCTGGCTTAAATGAAAACATTATTAGATCATCTCTAATGAGTGAATTGCCCTCCACACCAAACAATGCAATGGCATTGCAAAGACCTTCTGTGCTAGAAGGGCACCAGGTGTTCGGATGCAATTATTCTCTGTAGTTTCAAGAGTGCTCTAGTTATTCAGAGTTAAGAAAAACATAGGTAATTTATGAAAACACAGAGCTTGGAAAAATTACCTTTCTTTAGACTACAGTATAGTGCCTTTATTTATTTCGTGTCAAAAGCATTGTACAACAAATACATTTCAAATAATGGAAATAAAAAAAAGAAAGAAATCACAAGCAACTAAATAGTTTTGGACCAAAAGCGGGCAACAGCAACCGCATTGTCTGTAGCTTTAAACAACTCCTCCTCCGTACATGAGGCAGGGCATTGTGGGAAAGCATACATATGCTGAGTTGTTTGTTCAGCTCCACAGTCACACAAGGTGGAGGATTCCTCCAGGTAGTGCCACCTTGCCAAGTTGTCTTTGGATCTGCCCACTCCGCTTCTGAGTCTGTTCAGGGACTTCCAAGTTGCCCATTCTTGGTTTGCCCCTGGAGGAAGACCCTCTTGGGGGGCCATCCAGTTAGAATTGCCAGGTTTAGCTGCCCAGAGGGACACCCTTGCTGATGCTGGAGGAACATCAAGAGGAGTGGTGGTTCTCATGAAGCCCTTCCTTGATTTGAGTCTGGTGGGAGGAGGGTGATAGCCATCCAGTGGGTGGCTTTCACAATGTTCGACCTTTTTTCTCTCACCGTTAGCAGTGACTTCCCGTCGCACATCAGGAGGGGCAATGCCAGCTAACTTGTAGAGTTTATCAACAGGTGTAGGTTTAAGGCATCCCGTGATGATTCTGCATGTTTCATTCAGTGCTATGTCCACCTGCTTTGCATGGGCAGACTTGTGCCAAACAGGACAGGCATACTCTGCAGTTGAGAAAGACAAGGCCAGGGCTGATGTTCTTATTACTTGTGGGTCTGCTCCCCATGCGCTGCCAGTCAGTTTCCGCAGGATGTTATTGCGTGCAGCTACTTTGTGCTTGGTGTTCATGCAGTGTTTCCTATATGTTAGTGTTCGGTCTAAGGTGACACCAAGGTATTTAGGATGGAAACAGTGTTCAAGCTCTTGGCCTTCCCAAGTAACTTTCAGTTTCCTGTTGGCTTTGCGGTTACGTAGGTGGAAAGCACACACTTGTGTCTTGGAAGGATTAGGCTTCAGGTGGTTCTCTTTGTAGTAGCTGGAGAGATCTTTCAAGGCATTTTTGAGTTGCTTTTCAACTGTTTCAAAATCTTTTGCTTGTGTTGTGAGGCCAAGGTCATCAGCATATATAAAGCTCTTTGTGAGTGGAGGTTGTGGCTGAGTATAGTGCCTGAGAACTATGGATGCTATCACCAAAAGTATTTTTTCCAAGTTTGGACTTAAACATCCAGTTTGAAGCCCCCCAATCAAATTACCTTTGTATTGACCATTTATTCTGTTGGTGAGCCTGAAGTGGTGGCATCTGGCAGCTCCCAAATAGAATGTACATACCATACAGACTCTCATTTCCATCAATTTTCTAACATTTTCCTCTCTTTATTATCAATTCAGCAATAGAAATAACTTAATCTACTCTTTGTCATATTTGGTTTTACAGGATGTAGGACTAATATGTTGTTGTTTCACTTCAGTAAGTTTTTAAAATAGCCTCAAGCTTGTAAGAGAGGTGCTTTTAAAAACAATATTCATTACAAGAACATTACCAGAATTTAATGCATTTATCATATGTCATACATGAGCAGCCCTGCTACTTGCTTATAAGAAAAGAGCTATATTAATTATTCACATTATTATTTTTTTCTGGGTGACTTCACATTACAATGAGGTGGTTTATAGGCTGTATAGATATCCTGAATAAAGAAATGTTCCTCAAAATTGTCTACAGAGTAAAAATATTCTGATGTTGTGCCCAGGAATATGTGAATGAGAAATATTTCTATATTCTTTACAGTCTCAACTAAGACTTCAAAAATGTTATTTCCTGGGACTACAGCTCCACAAACCCAGGGAAAAAGAGGATAGAGCATTTCTGTTTGAGGATACAACCAAGCTGTAGATCCTGTTCTGACATCATTTACAAAGAGAGAAGGTAATGCATCCTACATAGGAGGGTGCTTTCAAAATAATGTGCTTCTAAACTCAAATTAAGATGTTAATTTTCACTTTAAAAGCTTTGAATCACGATATCTGGGAAACCTCATCCTCCTATATCAGTGGTTCTCAACCTGTGGGTTCCCAGAAATCCCAGCCAGTTTACCAGCTGTTAGGATTTCCGGGAGTTGAAGGCCAAAACATCTGGGGACTCACAGGTTGAGAACCACTGTCCTATATGAACCTGCTTGGAGCTTACATTCCTTATCTGAGGCATTGTTCCATGTGCATTCACCTGAAGAAGTGAGGACATCTTTTGAACAACATCCTGTGTGTGGGACTTCTTCCCACTGAAGTTAGCTTGGCTCCCTTATTACTAATATCTAGCTAGTTATTACGTCAAGTCAATTATTAGAATTGCTCTGTTGTATTCCAAATTTTTCTGTAAATCAGAGTAAGGGCAATTCAGCGATATTTTTATCAATAAATACAGTTTTGGAATAGTCTACCATTCATTAAGAAAAAAGAACAGCATCATAGAGCTCTAGCTCATAGTTTGGCTTATTACCCTGAGATTTCGCCCTATTTCTTTAGACGAGCCTTCCATAATTATATTGGTGTCAGCTAATCTGCCATTTTCAAGGGCAATAAAGCTTGTTTAGTATATTCCTTTGGGAAATTAAAGAAACCAGAAAGATGAAACATGGGATCTTTTTCTCCTCTTAAGCATCAGTGTCAGTTTGAAAACTGTTAGTCAAAGAAATTATTTCAATGACAAAGTTTTGATTATTTTTTTACAACCCATTTACGTACATGAAAATATTTCCATTGCTGGCTTTATACAATTTGACTCTGTAAGAGCTATTTCATTCAGAGGTCTTTGCTAATCTGGAGAAAACACTAGGGCTGCAAAACTTTCAGCCGTTAGTGGTAGCAGCAGAGGTAAAATGGCCTGAGATGCTCCTTGTGGAGAGAAAAGACGGAGTATAATTAAACATAATAATAATAATAATAATAATAATAATAATAATAATAATAATAATAGCAAGGAGAACAGCACATGAAATGATCTCCTAAACTCTTAAGACATTTGTCATAAGTACTGCATGGAACAAATTACACTCAGATTTCACTGTGCCTATATGGAGGAAGCTGGTAGGTGACCTGAAAGTACACACACTTATGGAGGCCATCCTCCTATCTCTGGAGATACAATTACAAGAGATAGTATTCTCCGCCCCCCACCCCCAAACACATCAATGAATACAGCCATCTCTGGATCAGTGGAGAAAGAATACTACGGCTGGCATCCTGTGGGTAAATTATGATGGCAAATGGTATTTCCACAGCCAAAGAAGAAGTCAAAGCCTAGCCCACAATAAAGAAATCTTGCAAAAAAAAAATGATATGGTCATTTTAGGGAAGTCATACATTGAAAACAACTTAAAGGTTCAGGACAACAAACAACAAAATATTCCGTTCAATATATACAATCTGTATTGAAATTTAAAATGTCTTGATCTTTTGAAAGACAAAACTGTGCTGGTTCGTTATATGTTTTTTTAAATGGCTTCTTGAACTATCTGGTATTACTGCAACTTTTTCGGGTTAGCCTTCTGCTGACAAGACACTCAAAGAGCATCTTGTACCTTGAAAAGCACTATACCAAATATCCTTCCATTTATAAGTGACCTATGTGATGCATTTATGAATTGTTCCAACACCTGTTTTGGGAACCTGTCCATTCCAGTGGTATTTTTTAGCTTCTGCTACTTATGGAACCTCCCCCACTTCACCTGAATTTACAGAGCTGATAGACATAAATCAAGTCAGATATACCACTTCATCATACCTCTGGCAGTGACACTCAGAGGTGCTCCAGCTCACCGCTGGACATCAGGAAGCCACCATCACACACCCCACTTTGCTGGGCTCCCCTGGCTCCTCTTCACACAGGAGGAAGTGTGGTGCATGCAAGGAGCACACAGCTTTGCCCTTTGAAGGAATGGCAACACAGGAAGTCTCCCATGTTGCAAGGGCAGTGGTGGCATGCCGGTTCCACCCTCCTTCAACCACAGAGCCGGCATGTTGTCATGTAATTGGAATCTGCCAGCTCAGTGGGTGACCAGGGCTAAATTGGTATTTGCCGCCAAATCTAACCCCGTATGATGAGGTCAATAGTCAATATAATCACACTGTAAAATCATTGTGTTACATTTGACTGTAGTAACATCACACGATCACACAAGACACAATTAATTCAGAGCGAGGACAGGAGTTCTTGATTTAATTATATCAGAGCTCTAGCCAACTGAGAAGCTACATGGCCAATCAAATTCAAGGATGTGTTGACATTTAAAAATAGGGTCAGTTCAAAGTGAGAATGAGGGTAATGCTTCCCGAACAGGACCAATGCTTTCAGAACAATTATTTGAAAATTATTAGAAAGGATAGGCCTTTTTGTTATAGGGAACATGTTCATAAAACAATAGCAAGTACTTTCAAATGAAACCTCCTAATAAATTACAAAGCAAAGCTCAGATTTCCATACTATCAGATTATTAATTTGTGAATGGGAGGAAGATGCTGGGTGTCAGGCTTGCCTTACAGCAGTGGTTCCCAACCTTTGATCCCGGCCAGTTTACAAGCTGTTAAGAATTTTGGGAGTTGAAGTCGAAAACACCTAGAGGACAAAAGGTTGGGAATCACTGCCTTAGAGTTATTATTGCTACTTCTGTTTCAGAAACCTAATTCTAAAGCTCATCTCTTCCCCATAACCCAGACATCTCCTATTCTCTTCTCCAATTTTCCCTGCTTTAATTTTACTCCCAATATGCACATTGCGATACAAGTGATCATTTAAAACACCTATACATGAACCAGTGACCTAAGCTGTTACTCCACATAAGGGGAGAGCATTATGGTTCACATGCAGCTTCCAAGTTTACTTTTGTGGGCCCTGGCCCCAGAAATAGGCTGAAAAATGAAGTGTCGTTCTTGGACATCATCAAAAGCAGTGATTCTCTTTTAAAACAAAGCTCAGGAAATTCCTGCACCTTGCTTCCCCCATAAGAGGTTTTTAACAACTGGATGTTGATTTCTAGACACTTTTAGGTTTTGTTTTAGAGGGCAAATGATGCTGTACCCACAGACACCTGGTCTAATCACAGAGAAGGAGCTCCAAAGCTGTTTGCAGTGGAACACCTAGTTGTGCAACTTGTCCAATCGATTGCACAACTAGTCACATAAGCAGTAGTATGCTCAGGAACCACAAGAACAAATGTGCTGCTTCTTGCACCACTTGAAAAACTAGTTTGTTATTATAATCTGCCAGTAACTCACAAGGTTTAGATTACCATGCCTTTACAGGAGTAAAAAAAAGGGGGTTAAATACAAGAATCATGGAATCACAGAATAATAGAGTTGGAAGAGACCTCATGGGCTATCCAGTCCAAACCCCTGCCAAGAAGCAGGAAATTGCATTCAAAGCACCCCCGACATATGGCATCCAGCCTCTGCTTAAAAGCCTCCAAAGAAGGAGCCTCCACCACAGTCCGGGGAAGAGAGTTCCACTGCCGAACAGCTCTCACAGTCAGGAAGTTCTTCCTGATGTTCTGGTGGAATCTCCTTTCCTGTAGTTTAAAGCCATTGTTCTGTGTCCTAGTCTCCAGGGCAGCAGAAAACAAGCTTGCTCCCTCCTCCCTATGACTTCCCCTCACATATTTATACATGGCTATCATGTCTCCTCTTAGCCTTCTCTTCTGCAAGCTAAACATGCCCCGCTCTTTAAGCCGCTCCTCCTAGGGCTTGTTCTCCAGACCCTTGATCATTTTAGTTGCCCTCCTCTGGACACATTCCAGCTTGTCAACATCTCCCTTCAATTGCGGTGCCCAGAATTGGACACAGTATTCCAGGTGTGGTCTGACCAAAGCAGAATAGGGGGTAGTATGACTTCTCTGGATCTAGACACCATACTCCTATTGATGCAGGCCAAAATCACATTGTTGGCTCATGTCTAACTTGTTGTCCATGATGACTCCAAGGCCTTTTTCACATGTACTGCTGTCGAGCCAGGCATCCCCGATTCTGTATCTTTGCATTCCATTTTTTCTGCCTAAGTGGGGTATCTTGCATTTGTCCCTGTTGAATTTCATTTTGTTAGTTTCAGCCCATCTCTCTAGTCTGTTTTGAATTCTGCTCCTGTCATCTGGGGTATTAGCTATCCCTCCCAGTTTGATGTAGTTTTGTCTAGTCCACATTTTACTGGTTTGTTTGCCAGAAGGTCATGGGGGACCTTGTCGAAGGCCTTACTGAAATCCAGGTACAGTAGGGAAATGTCATAAACAAAACAGCCAAATCCCAAATATTTTAATATATACTATATTATAACAAGAATACAGATTTACAACCTCATCACAAGGTCTGAAGAAGTATCCCGCTTCACTTGGCTTCACCACTGGACCTCCTTCAGAGGTCAACAACTTTGTATGATGGCCAGCATGGGGCTCCATCCTCAAAACAGGGTGGAAGCATCCTAGGATGCTAAAATTGTTGCATATGATGAGGCGTTAAATCTATCCTGAACCTGTGTAATAGTAACCTGCGATATTGTTTTTGCCAAGGGCCTGCACTTCCAAAAAGAAGTGTAGACTCATATAATGTAGTTCAATTCAGTTAAACTGCATTATATGAGTCTACACTGAAAATATAATGCACTTTCAACTGCAATACAAGGCAGTGTAGATGAGGCCTATCATTCTTCACTGTTGCCCTTATTGACTAAGGCACCATGCTTTGTAAGTAAAAACATCTGGAATGCTTTTACCATGTGTATTCAAAAAGTAGGTAAGGAAAATGAGATATCCTTTTTGTCTAAGCAAGCAAGATATGCTTACTGTGTCTGCAAATATAATTTAAAATTACAGTTTACGTTGTATGCTTTTTGTACACTGCTGAGACATAGTATGAAATATTTCAAGGTAATTGCTAACTGACCTTCAATTAACTGAGCAATAAGAGGTCTATTTGCAATTGTGAGAGGTTTTGAGAATTTTGTTCTGCTAAAAGGATTTGATGTTATTGTTTGATATGACTGACAAACTGAAGCCAAAACAGATAGCTCTCAATAGAAAGGAAGCTTGATAACAATATCCAAGGACAATACCTTCGTTTTATCATACAAAGCGTGGTTATCCAGCATCATTTTCTTTTCATGGGTGGCATATCTCCGCAGATCACGTTCAAATTGCTGCACACACATAAGTCTCCAAGTTACAATCACAAAGCAAAGTGAATATCTGAATTCACTCAAGAAAATTATATTCTTTAACAAGTAATTCTCTTTTTCAGTGGTGTGTGTGTAATATTCATAGCATTCAATTTATCAAAGACTAGTGCTGAAACAGTCTTCTTGAACTTGAAATTAATGCATGCAACAGGTTTGCACCAATTTCTGTGCCTTTAAAACACTGGAGGAAGACTGATCCTTTAAAACTAGTATTGAAGCAGAGTCACCATTTACCAGGACATCTGTCAGGTCACATTAAGAAATATGAAATTGCAATCATACATTACCTTCTTTTCTATAATGAATGTAGCCTGCAGTTCATGCAACTTCCATAATGGATGCTCACCCAGAGGGACTGTTTTTTGACATGCAATACTACATCACATTAGCTTTGTCTGATACTAACTGCCTTGCTGATTGTTATAGTTTTATAAGAAGAGATGGTTTAATTTAAACACATACTGGACTCTATTTGCTTGTGACTTGCACGATTTGTCTGAGTCAAAAAAGCTTAGGTGTTTGCACTTTTTGAGCAAGTGCAGAAATTTGCAAAGTGCTGGCTTAAAGCAACAGTGGAAAATCTGCAGCTCTTCAAAGGTGATTGACCTGTGATTCCCATCATTCTCCATTTTTTCTGATAGGGGAATCACATTTTCAACTTTTTAGCTATGTTTGTTTTAACTAGTGTTAAGCAACTATGGAAAAGGCAGGATATATAAATGATCAATAACAACATCACCACCATCAGCACAAGTATTATTCCAGTTTGCTGAAATGACTTCAATGGCTGAAATGGTGAGTAGGGCTAAATAAAGTGCAGTTGTCCATATCTGGCATATAGGACTGAGACTGGAAGCATATGGGTTCGAACCTCTACCGAGCATATGAAGTCAATTGGATCACTTTAGTATTTGAGAGCTTTACGCAAAATGGATAAATTAACAACTTTGATTAAAGAAAAATTAGTAGTGACATTTTTGAAAGACCATAAATCTTTAATTGGCCATTTGCAAAGAAAAATAATAAATAATAAATATTTACTACAGATTTTGGTAATTATTAGCTATAAGCTGAGGAAGTATATTGATGGTAATTATAATCAGATAAGCAACTTTATATAGTCATGTATAATCTTAGGAAAATTGGAAGTCAAATGTAAATTCCTTTCTTTATTATTCCTCTTTTCTCTTATTATTTTTTCCCTTTCTTTTCTTTGTTTCTGATCTTTCATTGTTTTGGAAAATATTCAATAAAAAGAAAAAGATGCTTCAGATATATAAAACTACACACTCGGTTGCAATATCAAAATTACAGTAAGTTTGCATTTCCAAAAAGAACAAATTGAGATGACTTACCCTGGATCCTGTCCATCCCAAGAGAGCAAATGCATGTTGTTCAAAAGGGCTTACAACCAGATCCACCCGAATTGCTTTCCAGTCTTTGATTTCTTCCACAGTAGAAGCCACTGGTGGAAGGGAAGTCCCCTGGTTCACTCTTTCCTTATGTAGTTTTAAAATGGCAAAGCATTTTTGAAAATGATCTAAAGCATCGACTCTTTGGCTTGGCAGCTTTGACTTCTCAAATGTTGATTCAATAAGATCATAGTATAAGAGCAATCCCTAGAAAGAACACACAATTTACACTTCCTCATTTTAACTAATTAGTCATCCAACACATTCATCTCACTAGCAGATCAATAAATACATTACAATGGTGTAGAAGCCAGCATTGGAAGACTGAAGTCTCTCTAGTTTTGATGAGCTCTGTGAAGATTCTAAATGCATGAGTATGTATTTTATTTTATTTCTTTTTTCTTTTTTTTTAAAAAGAGTTAGGATGTTTTTATTAAGTGTTTCTGTACATAGAATGAGTGAGAACAATGGTGGGTATAGGAAAGACAGAATGAGAAAAAAGGAGAAAGGGAAAAAAGAAGAAGAATTTTTTTTTAGGAGAGGCAAAAAAAAGAAAAAAAAGAAGAAAAAATATATATTTTAAAAAGTATGCATTTTCAAATCTCCTGTCAACTTATAGTAATCCCATGGGTTCCATAGCATTTTCTTAGATAAGGGATACTCAGAGGTGGATAGGTAAAGGTTTTCCCCTGACATTCAGTCTAGTCGTATCTGACTCTGGGGATTGGTGCTCATCTCAATTTCTAAGCCAAAGAGCCACTATTGTCTGTAGAAACCTCCAAGGTCATGTGGCTGGCATGACTGCATGGAGCACCGTTACCTTCCCGCCAGAGTGGTACCTATTGATCTACTTACATTTGCATGTTTTCGAACTGCTAGGTTGGCAGAAGCTGGGGCTAACAGCAGGAGCTCACCTCGCTCTCCAGATTCGAACCACCGACCTTTCGGTCAACAAGTTCAGCTGCTCAGCGGATTAATCTGTTGCACCACCAGGGGCTCCCAGAGGTGGATATCTCTTCCTAAATCTCAGATTTCGTAGGATGTGGCCATGACATTTAAAGTGGAATCTTAGCACCTATCACATGGGGGGGGGGGGGGGGGTTGGACCCTTACCATGCTGGGGTTTCTATTCAACCACAGATCCTGACAAATGCCACCAAATGACACAGGCCATGGCCCTGCCCCATCAATGGCTGAAGTGGCGAGGAAGTGTTGCAAGAAGCTTCCTCGCCACCATGGCGAGTCTTCTGTGTTTTGGGTAGCTCCAATGGAGCTACCGTGATTTTTAGGCTTTTACCCCATCTGATGGAGGGGAAAGCATGGCAACACGCCTTGCCATGCTTTCCCCTGTCTGATGGGGGAAGTGATAGGGCACCAACACGCCTTGTCCCAATGCCCCCATGTGATAGGGAAGGAGGGAAGATGTGCGGCTTGCCGTGAGGCACCACACACACCTTCTGTTTTGCAGGTGATTGCTGATGAAATGGGACGCAGGGGGGGGGGGGAGTCATCAGTATGAAGTATTATATGTTATAACTGTGTCATGTAAAAAGGCCATAAGAGAAAAATTCCTCTTAAGAACTTCACTGCTTGTCAAGGGACATTTTGATAGCCACTAGATTGATACTCTTTCCAGACTGTGAGATAAACGACTCTTAGAGCTGCAGCCAGTCCACATTCTAATGTCTTTTAGGAAAGGTAAAAAAAAACACCATCTCTTCAAACTTGGCTTTTCGCTATTTTGATTCTTTAATAATAATTCATTTTAATAGCTCTATTGGCTATTTTTCATTATCATTTAGCATATTTTAGTAATATTGTTGCTTTCCTCAAGGGTTATTTTTAGTAGAAAGGTGGATCGTCCATCCATGTGTCTATCTAATATTCCTCTGGTCTGTTCTCCCTCTCCCATCCCATAACCATTTCCATCACCTATGGTCTCATCAGATGAAGGCAAAGAAGCGTCTTCTCCTCACTTCTCCACGCTGGAGACCCCCAAAACACATCACATGACACAGGGCTACTTCTTGCTGGTCTCCATGCTGGCAGTGGAGAGAAACAGAGTTCAGACTCCTTCTACAAAAAAGGCAGAGGAGCTGAAGAGGAAGCAGGAGACAGTGGGAAACATCCTGGGAAGATATGGCATGGACTCTGACACTGTCCTATTATGCTTCCCCACGATTTTTTCTGCTATCCCCAAATTTACAAAGAGTCATCTGATGAGGTCCCTAAAGACATTTTGGGAGAGTAAACCTGACATTAAGAGATTCTTTTAGGGTGTATGTAGGTGGTAGCAGTGAGAGGGTGACTGCCCTTTCTCGGTTCCATCATTCTAGTAGCAGATGTTCATCCTTGACCAGAGTTCAGATTATAAGAGATAGCACTTCTCTCAAGAAGAGCAGTCCATTGGCAAAGCAGTAGCTTAAAAACACCCAGTCCCATGCCCACAAACACAGGTTCCGACAGAGAAAAGAAATTACTTGTAAAAGCACATGAAATAGCTTTAGTTGCAAAATATGTCTGCATAATCAAATATATGGTCTAGAAGAGGGAGGACAGAGTAAATGGCTGCAGTTTAGAGTGATGCAAGAAGAAAGAAAGAGTGTAGAAAAACAAACAAGCAAGATCTGGAACTAAAAAGGAGCAATTGATGAGTATAGCCACACAAGGTTTGGTAATTCTAACACCCAGACTAAGTAAATCTAGCAATAATTTGTCTGAATATTACAACTGGTCTCAAAGGTTGTTCATATGGTGACGAGTTAGCTGAATCTGGTAGTCAGGTATGTATTGTTCAAAACCAACCAAGATATTGTGAAAGATAAGGGAAACACTTGTTCAAGCACTTAACCCTATTTCTGGAAGCAAAAACACAACAAATTAAATAGCTAACAATTTGATAACCTTTCATGTCAGCCAAAATCTGTTAGCAAAGGTGGCTGCTTCCCTGTGCATAATAATAGAGCCAGCCTCATTTGGATCACACACCATTTCATAATAACTTTCCTTAAGAGGAATCATGTACATCAGGAAAATACATGATGAGTTTCTAAATTAACATCATCACTCCCTAAATGACAGTGAAGTTAGCAAGCAAAAGATTCCTATCTACACCCATGTGGTCCCTTCTAACAGATGCTGCTGAACAGCATGGGATCCGCTGATGCTACTCCAGAATTCTAAGCACTCATTCTGTATTAAACTCAAAGAAAAATATCCACTTAATATAATAAAGTAGAATGTTTCATGGAAATTTGAGCTAGCCCTTCCTAGATAGCGGATTTTCACTAGCTGTGTTGGGGTGAGGGACTTTGCTCCCTCCATACGTTTTTGTACAAGACATAAACATATTCCTTGTCTTTGGTTATTCTAATTTCTGGAAGCTGAATCCAAAACATCTGGGGAGGGGGGGGGGAAGACTCCCCAGCTATGAAAATATGGTTTAATGTCACTACCGCAGGGTCAAAACAGCCAATAAATTTGGCACATATTAAGAAGAGGGATGTTCCTTCAAAGGATAGAAGTCTTCTGATTGTCCTAACACATGCTTTGAATGGCATATCTTGTGTTTAAGGATCTTTTTGTGATTGCTCATTAGAAGGGAAATCATACGCTTGATTTGCAAGTCCAATTGCTGAATAATATATCTGAGGAAATTCCATTGTGAGAGGGAAAAAATCTTAATCATTGGGAATATTAATTCCTTTAATGTCTATTCTGATTTATAGAGGAATTGCAAACAACAATTTAAAATTTCAAATAGCTGCCAGATAATATACAGCATCCTCATACTGTAGTAGGAAGCAACATGCAGCCACACTAAAAGATATTGGTTAAACAATTCACACTTATTCATGCAATCTCAGGTTTAATTTAGGTACAAAAGTAAAGCCATAATTTATCATCAGATTTACACAGAGCTTTATAGCATAATGTGTACTTAAGTTCATTGATTTTACTGAGCTGAATTAAACTTAATTCTCTGACACTGGTTCAAAACACAGCAGTTTATATATGCTATATCTTGAAACATAAAGTTGCGATTAAAAAAAAGCTCAATTGCATAATAGATCAAGATTTTGCTACTTCAAAATTATGTTTAATTATTTTTATTCTCACTGAAGACAATGGGGAGGGGTGCAGTCCTATCCAATACTAGCAGACTGGCAACCACTACTATTCTACTGGCATTGTGCAAATGCTGTTGGTTGTGAATTTGGATCCAAGAATAACCATATTACCCTGTTTCCCTGAAAATAATACAGTGTCTTATATTAATTTTTGCTCCCAAAGATGTGCTAGGTCTTATTTTCAGGGGATGTCTTATTTTTTCATGAAGAAGAATTCACATTTATTGTTGAACAAAAAAAAATTAACATCACAAGCCAACATAACCAGACAAACTGTGAATCCTATCAAGAATGTCTTGTTACTGCTACTATTTCTATTAAAATCACATAAAGAGCAATTAGAGTGCATCAATAATATAAACATAATAAGATAAACAGATTAAGAAAAATAACTACAGTTCATGAGGTATCATATCAAGACATATATTGCACTCTACTCCGGTCCATAACATGATATTCCTGTCATTCCTGATTAATTTTCAAGATTAGAATACCCTTCCATAAAAGAGGAAAAAGGCAGCTCAGATTGTGATGTGCATTACAAGTGACAGGTGATCTTCCAGTGTACAAAAATATTGATGTACTTGCCAAATTTCAGAACCAGAAAATGTGATTCACATGAAGAAAAATGTAATTAATTGTTTTATTTTAGAAGAGGGATCTGTAACTGCCAGAGATCCAAGGAATGGATATCCCCATACTGGATCTTAGAAGCTTACATTCCCTTCCCATGTCATCTGTCTTTATCCCCAAAATGTTTTTTTTACTCAAAGGGCTCCTTGTGGCATCTAAGTGGAGTGAAGAACAATTTCAGGGTTTTTGTTAGTTTAGTTTTAAAGCCAAGAGCATCTGGGATCTGCACTGACAGCCTCAAAGGCCCAGTTGGATGGAACAGAAAGAGGATGGAGGGCCACAGGAAACAGCTTGTGGGATTTGCACATTGCCCATCTCACACATACACTTAGCATTCAGGTGGATGGTCAGAGCACTCTTTTAAGGTCAATGGAAAGTGGGTTTTGCACTACAAGTCCCATCAGGCCTTAGCTATGGAATGGTGGGAGTTGCAGGCCAGCAATGTCTACAGCAGAATGCATGCAAAGAATGGCTTCCTCTGGGTCAAGATGAGCTACATATGGAGCGAATGCTTTTTCTTTCTTCCTAAAGCCATGACGCCTCCTTCCTCATTTGTCTCCCTTCCAAAAAGTAGAAATACAGTAGAGTCTCACTTATCCAACATAAATGGGCTGGCAGAATGTTGGATAAGTGAATATGTTGGATAATAAGGAGGGATTAAGGAAAAGCCTATTAAACATCAAATTAGGTTATGATTTTACAAATTAAGCACCAAAACATCATGTTATACAATGAATTTGACAGAAAAAGTAGTTCAATATGTAGTAATGCTATGTAGTAATTACTGTATTTATGAATTTAGCCCTAAAATATCATGATGTATTGAAAACATTGACTACAAAAATGCGTTGGATAATCCAGAATGTTGGATAAGCGAGTGTTGGATAAGTGAGACTCTACTGTAATAATAATAGACCTTTCTTGAAAAATGTACCTGGTTCTCATACACTATCTGGCACACACCCAGCGAGGAAGAAGGTAGGAAAGGTAGCCACGTGGAAAGTGAGGAAGCTGGAAAGTGAGAAGGCAGGAAGAGTGCGTGCCTCTCCCTTCTTCCATAGCGGCAGCTGCAGAAGGGAAAGGGAAAGGCAGGAGAAAAGGATCTCATTCGCACAGCTCTTCTATCGCTTTTTCTTTCCTCTTCTTCAGCAAATGCCGTCCAAAGGGGGAAGGGACAAGAGCAAGCAGCCCCTTCTCCTTTGCATTCACACAGCACCGGCCAGGAAGGCTAAGGAGAAGCTTTTTCTCCCACCTTTTCCTTCCCCCTCTTCAGCAAGTGCCGACCAAAGGGGGAAGCGACGGAAGGGAGAGGGGAAAGCGTGAGCAGCACTTTCTTATTTGCACAGCACCAGCTGAGGAAGGAGAAGGGAGCCGCGGCAGCGGCACCAGCGGCTCCCTCCTAGGTCTTACTTTCGGGGGAGGTCTTATATTCGGCAAGTCTCCCAAACCTGTACTAGGTCTTATTTTATGGGGATGTCTTATTTTCGGGGAAACACGGTAGCAGTTGTAACTAACTTTAGTCCCATTAATTTCAGCAGATCAAAATAGGCCTAAATTTAGAGCCAATCCCAAAGGATTTCTGTAGGATCCACTCACCTACCAGTCTGAAATTGCACTGAAACTGGATTCATGTGTTGAACAGACACCAATTTTACTTAATCCTCCTGCTCTACCTCCCACATAGCTGAATATTGGCAAGGAGAGAGGAGGGCATTAGATGAAGCCTTGATGCTGAAATGATTATTCAATGTACAGCTGGCTCATCTATAGAGGCTTCAAACCAATATTCGCTTTCATCTCCATAGATAGCATGTGATGTTTTCTATACGATTTTCAAACTGCTGCAATTTCTTCTTCTTTTTAAAAGGATACTTGCATTAGTTCAGAATGTTTCTTTCTGAAACTCATTCTAGCCATGCATTTCCATTTTCCAATACTCTATTATCTTTGTTTTAATTTTTAAATGACATTTTGTACGTACATACACAACAAAACTCAAGTAATTTTTTAATTACAGAAATCTTTCTGTTTAATTTAGGATGGGTCTACACTGCAATATAATCCAGTTTCATAATGTAGATTAACAGCATTGATCTAGATTATATGGCAGTATAGACCCATATAATTCAGTTCAATCCAGTTAATCTGCATTCCACATCTAGATTATATGGAGGTGTAGATCAAGCCCAAGCTTAGGGATTTGGACCCATCCAAAGAACATTATACTTTGTTTGGTTTATAGATATATAACTATAAATGAAATAGTCTTGATCACTTATTGCATGAAAATACAACAATTTCAGAAATTGCCGCAGTGGGTGGCAAATATAATGATAGTGGCATTTCAGGAATCACAAGGTTGAAGTTATTTTATATTGCATTCCCAGTATTTAGGTGGGAATCACACAGTCCTCCACATGATGTTGACTGCCAATCCCAACATCCATAAAAACATAACCACTAGTAAAGGACACTGGGAGTTGCAGACCCATAATAACTAACATAAGGCTACATGATTCCTATCCCTGATTTAGAGCCCTAGCAATTGGTGCAAGTAGGAAGAGGATAGAAACTCTACCAATCTACAAATGACTGTATCAATGTTGTTCTCTTTTTTAAAAAATGCAATTAGGGAACCGTTACACAGATGCTGACTTCAGCAAGCAACTGAAATCTGACTCAAAGTCAGAATGCCACTTTTAAATACTAATCAAGGCCCAGGGATACGTCCACTGGGACAGCATTTCTGATTAACCTAATTTGATCCGGCATCAGACAACACCCTTGTTTCACATAATGCAGCTGAAACAGCATTTATCTAGGTTGCAAACAGAGTTTTAAAAAAATCAGGTAGTTAGCCTGTGAATATCTTAAGATGTCCAGATCTAAGCATTATAGACATTGGAGTCTCCAGTAAATGACCCTCTGCATCAGTTGAGCAAAAGACTTTGTTTCTCAATAGTCTTGCTTTTTTAAAATATACATAATTTATTTTCAAATTTAACTAAATGGCATCGCCCCCTTACCATCCCACGCTGAAATCCCTCTATCCCCGACTTGATCCCACGCTGTCCCCATCTTAGTGAATAAGAACACGGGTAGTCACTCATGTTCTCAGGACTGCTGCTTAGCATGCTGCCAAGACACAATGTGCATGGAGCTGACACACAGCCCTGCCAGAATAAGCCCTGTGTCATGTGATAGGCTCTGGCATCCTAAGATGGAGCTTAAAGCCCATGTGATGAGGTCCTTGGTCATGTTCCTGCTTCTTAGCGGGGGGTTGGACTAGATGGCCCTTGAGGTCTCTTCCAACTCTACTATTCTATGATTCTATGATTCTATGTTTAACATCTTCAATAGATCAACCAACATTTCAGAAATTAAAAACTGGACACTAGAGGCCAAGTAAAATCAGAGTATTCTCAAGATGGCAAAAATGACTTATAAGAAAGAATGCACAAACAAGGAGAGGATGCATCAGTTTCATTTTCCTTGAACCAGGAAGGGCCGCACTCCATTGTCTTTTCTTTTCTTCCACTACTAAGCTAACTGAGTGCAAAATGCTTTTGCGTGTTGAACTCGGTGGGCAGCAACTGAAGATAGCTGAGGACAAAGGGGGGTATATGATAAAGAGAGATAAATGGAGCCATTTTAAAAATGAGATGACAGAGGATTAATTGCCTAATTGACTGGGGACTGAGTGAACTATGGACTGAAGCCAGAGGCATTGGCAGGGAGGAATGGAAGAAATAGCTATTCCCTATTAACCAAGATTTCAAACCAGAGTTGGTGAGAGCAGAGGAACTCTGTTTAATATGGATCCTAGTAATAACTAGGAATTATTAAAATCAATACTGCAGTTAAAATCGGAGGAAAGGGGCATAAGTTTGTATTTATTTTCCATTATTTTACTTTCATCTTTTTCTCAATATACAATATAAGTTTGAATAGAATATAACCAAAACAAAGCATAATAAAGAGTTAGAAAACAATGTTATATTAAAACATTAAGTGACTTCAATTTAGAAAGTATTAAAAACGTAATAAAGATAATAATTAAAAATACAGCAAGCCCCAGTTAAAACAGCTTTTGCAACCGTAAGTTATCAATCAAAGGTCTGATTGAACACACACACAAAAAAAACAAAGAAAAGGAACCAGCATAGTCTCATAAGGATGGGATTTTCATAGACTTATCTTATCACATTAACATCGGGATTCTCCACATATTATGTTGAACCTGTGGGGTGGTCGGAAAATCAGTCGCCCCATGCCCTGCATTACCTGACTTCCCTTTGGCCTCATCCCATGGGGGAAACATCCATCACCTGGCTTCCTCTCATTGTTGAAAATGCAACACAGGATGCCTCCCATGTTGCCACCATGGTGGCATATGCCACTTCCTCTCCCCTTTTGCCACAGAGTCCTGCCGGAAGTAGATTTACGTTTTGTAATGCGCTCTGTGGCAAAAGGGGAGAGGAACCAGTGTACAATGGGAAAATTAGTCCATATGATGAGGTTGTCAGAGCAGCCTCCAAGAATACTCTCTCTCCCATATATTCAGCAAATATGCCTGTGATGGTGCTGGGGTCAAGAGAATACCCTCCCTCTAAGGACCTTAAAACCTGGGCAGACTCATATCTGTAAATACAATCTTTCAAATAGTTCATATTTAGACAAAACAGAATGAGAGGAAATCTATATAGCAGGGCTCACAATCCTACGACTCACTTCCTGCTTCATGCATGTTTAATACACTGCCTCTACTTGACAATAGTGTCATCATTGTTGATGTACTATAGGAAATCTTGTGCTGCTCCAGCTTCTTCATTGTACTGCTTCAGCATCTTAGTTATGTTCAGAGACCACTTGTTACCACAGATTCTTAGATGATCGAAATGTGAAGGGAGGTCAGCCCAATGAAATCCAACAGCCAGCCTGATTCTGTTTTAGAAGGAGAGGTCATGCCACCCCATGACTAAAAGTCTGCTAACCACTAACAAAGCACCTTTTAAATTAGGCCAATGGCACTGTAACATGATTCTGAAGTCCTAATATGGACCTGAGGTTGCAAGTTGTTTGCCCTTGACCTAGTGGGAAAGATCTAAGTACTATTTCAGGTCTGGGTCAGTCAGCAAAGACAAAAGGAAAGAAGATGAACCTAGGTATATCCAAGCATGCCATCTTTTTGGAGATGACAAATGGAAGAATTGTCACAGCTCCAAGCTTAATGTTCTCGTTGGGGGTACAGGAGATAATGAATATTCCATTTGCATATCCCATTGCACATCTAAATATGTGCAAGAAATAAGATCCTCTCAGGTCAATTAGTAGCTTCAAATAGACCTTATTTCACATCATAGCAAAGAAAGGCTGGAAAACTACACAGAGGTAGTGGGAAGTCTCAAGACTCTTGCAACACAATGGGGTCATCAGTGGTAAGTGTAATGGCTCCCTAAAGTGAAGGAAAGTGTGAAGAATGCCCCCCTACTCCATATAGTGAGAAAGCTGAGCATCTCCTTCCCTTCCAAAAAGAGAAGAGTTGCTATTTATTTTTACTGAAACGATCAAAGGAGAGCACATATAGCCTGTAGGGAAATGTTACCCACCCTTCTCTGAGAAGATAATACATAGGATGATGTAGTATATAGAGCCAGCATAGAGTGGTGATTTGAGCATTGGGCTACAACTCTGGAGACCAGTGTTTGATTACCTATTCGGACATGGAAATCCACAGCATGATTTTAAGCAGGTCACACTCTCTCAGCCTCAGAGAGGTAAAGACAAACATTATCTCAACAAATCTTGCAAGAAAACCCCATGGCTGCCATAACTCTGAACTAGCTTGAACGTACACAACAAGATATACATGATGGAATTAACAAGACCAGGTATGGCTTGCCTGGCCTGGGAATTGAAAGTTCTGCATCATCACAGTTCTTTCCCCCCTTCCTACAGCCCAATGGGTCAGGGAATATTCTCATATTTGAGTCACTGGTGGCAATTGTTTCTCTCTTTCCTGGAAACTCTCCAGGAACTGGCAGGTGATGACTCATGGACTACCACTTAGAGTAGCACTGGTCTACATGAGGTATGCTAGATTCTTCATCATACTAGCCATTTCAGCTTGAAGACCTTAATATCATACTCAAAATCCTTGCTTCCTTGTCTCAAAGCCTAACATTTGGTGCTTTATTTCAAGCGGCGTTGTAAACAGAGACGAATTAACCATCCAAGACATGATAAATTATTATCCGTTGACATACTACTGATCATAGTCTGGAAGCCCTCAGCTTTTAGATCTTGCTTTAAAAGAACAGAAAGTAGCAAGGCATCATTCATCACTCTGAATATCCAAGAGCAAGCCAAGTGGTGCAAAATGGCAACATTCCAGTGATTCCCAAAGCTGTTATGCCAATTTTGACCAGCTGAGAATCTCACCTAGAATCTCCTTCTTGCATAGCTTGACAAGCACAAATGTATCCATCTTTAGACAGCTGCTAAATCAGTCGGCATAAGTGAGACTGTAATTGTCCCACATAGCAGGAAACTACTCTTCTAGCCACAGGAACAGGAGGAAATTATTAGTCTGGAAAAATTACAAACTGCATAATTTTAGGGTCCATCTAATGCGCACATCTTAAAACTGTCATTTAAGTGTTCTTTCTCAATGATCACGACTCAGCCTTATCCAGAATAGATTGTCTCTGCTTTGAGAACAGGCAGGGGGAAGAGATATTGTTTTCTGTAATAGAGAAGCTATTACAATAACTGAAACAAAGAGATGCCTCTTGCTATCATTGGTTTTTCAGAGTAGTCATTCAGTTCAGTAAGTAGTCTTTTCTACAACACTTTTGCTCTAAGGAATTTAGAAGAGCTAAGAAAAATGGTTCTAATTAAAGAATGGCAATTTACTTGTCCCTTTCTTTATAAACACTGGATTTTTACACACACAAAAAAACAAAGAATAAAGCCATACCAACATCTGGACTGTTTAAAGTCTAACTAACTAAGCAAGATTTAAACAAACAATTTAGAATAAAACTCTCCTTCTGAACCCCTGCGTAAATACCCATATCAAAAAAATTGATATTGTCATACTAATAGGATGACTAAGAATTAGGAATATCATCCTCACTGCAAAATCCCAGAAAGGCAGTGCAACTCAAATCTACAGCCAAGCATGGTAATATTCAATTCATCAAAGTAAAAATGGATATTATTAAGGTCAATATATTCCCAATACATTCAGATTCCACCATGTGACAAACCTAGTGGTTTGTGTTTGTTTGTTTACAAATATCCAAAAAATTCAGGGTGGCTTAATTTTAAAATTAATTGTTTTATTTTTTATTTTTCATTTTAAAAATAAATGGTGTATCAGGTTAAAC
The DNA here is from genome assembly GCF_035594765.1 of Anolis carolinensis. NCBI lineage: Eukaryota > Metazoa > Chordata > Lepidosauria > Squamata > Anolidae > Anolis > Anolis carolinensis. The sequence goes on from NC_085843.1 coordinate 206,282,179, forward strand.
CACTGAGTTGCTGAATTTGCTGACCGAAAGGTTGACAGTTCGAACCTGGGGAGCGGGGTGAGCTCCCACTGTTAGCCCCAGTTTCTGCCAACCTAGCAGTTCGAAAACATGCAAATGTGTGCAGATCAATAGGTACCTCTCTGGCGAGAAGATAACAGAGCTCCATGCAGTCATGCTGGCCACATGGCCTTGGAGGTGTCTATGGACAATGCCGGCTCTTTGGCTTAGAAATTGAGATGAGCACCAACCCCCAGAGTCAGATACGACAAGACATAACGTCAGGGGAAACCTTTACTAATAATTATTTCAGAAGACTGAAATATATATTAAACCAGTTAAAACCCAGTTTAAAATAATTTAAAATAATTTCAAATACTGCCAGAAATAGCATGTGCGCAAAATTGATTAAAATTGTCAGATCCACAAACTGGATAAAAACAGTTAAGCTACAAAAGCTGTAATAAAAACCTGTGTTTTGACTTGGTGCCAGAATGACCCTGGTGCTGGCACCAGTTGGGTGTCCAAAGGGAAAGTGATCTACAAAGAAGACTCTCTCCCATATCCACCCACAGTGTTGATTCCAATAAACCTCAATTCTTAGGCATGGTTAAATATGAACAGTTCTACCTGGACTTACCAAAGTTCCAACTATAGTTCTGCTAGAGTGTCTGGAAATTCTTCATTCAATTATGGTTTCTCAAGTTTTTGCATGGATTAGGGAGAAACAATTTGGCACCTTCCATATATTTTGAACCACAATTGCCATAACCACAGCCAGCATAGCCAGTAATTTGAAATTGTGGGAGCTGGACTGGCTCCTGTGAGTATGAGCTAATTAATTACACACATTACAATATGACCCTAGTCCATAGGGGATGTGTTCTAAGACACCCACAGCACTACACTTGAAACCATGGGTAATAGTGAACCCTGTATTTTTTTACTATATTTGGGACAGACACATATTGTAGAATTGTACTGAAAGACCTAGCTAAATCCACAAACACTTCTGGGAGAGGGGATGTTTTTTGGAGAATGGGTAAGTAAAACCATGGATATCAAATACGTGGCTGAAGGGGAAATACTATATGGGTATGGTTTTTATCTATGCAGAATAAACTTGCAGATCACTATCATGCCTACCAGGTAGAATAATTCAGCTCCCTTAACACCAGTCTCAACAAGAGAAAGCAGTTAGGACAATATCACACCATTCATTAAGCCACACTGGAGGATTTCTAGACACAAATAAAAACTCTATTGTACAAAACAGCATCATTTTAATCTTGTCCTAAACAAAGTGTCAAGTTGTGTCAAAGTTGCTTTTAACAAAAATAATTTTCCCTTCTCATTCCATGTCTTGTCTTCTGAATGCACTATCAGCCTTAGGAAACATATTTTGCAATACGGTAAGAGAAATCTGGTTTAGCCACTCGCTTTGGGTGATGTGATATCTGTTGTGGGCTATCCTTCTCGGTTGCAAAGGAACAAACTTATCCTTTCTCCCCCTGATCATTCCAATTGCTTGTTTTTAAAAAAATAAACAAAGAAAGTCATTTCCCCAGGGAACTGAACATTTCCTTTTCTTTCAAGGCATGAACATTTTGTGGGGCTGTTCATTAGTGCATGCTTTTGCCTTAATACAAAAACTTTAAAATGCATCTCCCAATTGCCAAATAAACACAATACCAAAAGCATTAACATTGTGAAGTGCTTTAAAAATATTTTAAGTTGCTTTACACCGGAACTTCAAAACTATGAAAATAGGAGATTTCAGGATATGTACAGTCTCAAACCTATGAACTCTCAAAGTTGCAAAGTTCTTATCTAAAAGGCAGGGCAAGTATGAAAACAGGGCAGCACATATGAAAAAGCACCATGTCAATAAATGTGCAATAATGTCAACAAGCTCAAAGTGTCTGCAACAAAGGATTTGCATGATAAGAAGAGAAGCTAGGCAGGCATGCTCCCATCTCAGCCAAGATGGGTTTGCCATGGAAGAATCCATTTTAGGAGGCAGTGTGATAATATCCTTAGATGAAGAAGGAAAGAAGAAACTCCTCATACTTGGCACACAGTTCTTCAGAGGAGTCTAAGAAAATCTTGGCTTGAAACCTGTCTCCTTTCCAGTCCATTTTCTACCCTAGTATCCAGTCTAGAATTATTTAAATGTTTGAAAATCCTGACAAATCTAAACTAGAACTAAATCCAATTTTAATGGCTTGACACATTCAGATGATCAAATGGCCTCTGATTTTTCTACCTGAAGAAATCAAACCATTTTAAAAGTGTGATAACCAGAGCTATTTAACAGTAAGCATATGATATTGTACTGACATAGACATTGTATAAAACATAAAATAAGCATAGAATGAGAACAAGAGCTTTATTTTTAACTAGTCCCCATGGCAAGAATGCACATGTTGAAGATGTCAGGCAGCAGAATAACATTTAAGAGGAGATTGTTGTGAAACATTGCCACAAATAACTGAACTAGAATAAATTGTGTAAAGATATAAAAATTGCCAAGTATGTGAAACAAGAAAAATTAAACAGAAGGATACAATGTGTGTGAATATTTTAAAGTTCAGCTTTTCTTGGTGCCAAATATTCATTGTTTAAAAATAGAAGAGAACAGCCTCCAAGATATTTCACCAGTAGTATAAAAATCATTGCTTTGTTGCAGCAATTTTAGAAGATTTAATCGCAGTTTGGAGATGTAAAAGCCTATAAGTTTGAAGCTTGGTGCTCCTAAGGATGTGTATTCATCTGAAGTTATCTTTTCAGGGTACTTTGAAAACAACAGATATAAAAGGTATAGATTTTCAATATGATTCAAGATATTGACTTGGAGTTCAAGGACTATGCTTACAAAATAAAAAAATATTAGCCAGATATGAAACTACCATTGACTTCCAATGACTATTACTTTTGATATTACACTACTTATTTCTGTTCAGAGCAAGAACACCTAGAAGAAAAAGGCAAATCAATGCCTCCTTCAGTTGAAGGAGACTAGAAAACCAAAGTTGGCAGCAGATATCAAAAAGAAAGCAACATAATAATTCTGTAGTGCATCATTTCAGCTATCAATTCTTCCCCATTGTTGAACTCCACTCATTGACAAACCCATAAATGTTATGCTGGATCAAACTCATGTGACCAGCTATAAGCAGGCCAGGAAGGAACAACAAGGAGACAACAATCTTTGTGTGGATTCCTAGGAAATGGAAATATAAAGGCTTTTCGCAATCTAGAGCAGTTACTGCCCTGGCCTCGGAAGCAGAAGAGAGCCAGTAGGAGATGAAAAGCCCTCCCTTCATCCCAACTGCCACCATCCTGGCCTCAAAAGAAGAGAAGTCACTGGCACTATCCCATATTGCCTGAGCCCAGAAGAAAAGCTCTCACTCCATCCCAAATGTCACTGCCCTGGCTGTAAAGAGAGAGAAGATGAGGCTGTAACTATTTGACTTGATCATTTCTCACACTGCTACCCACTTTTCCTTTTGAGCTATGTTTTAATTCAATTGCAAGTCTAGATGCAGGGAACTGTTTTATTGTTCTTTTATTTCTAAAGTAGTGATTCTCAACCTGTGGGTCCCTAGGTGTTTTGGCCGACAACTCCCAGACATCCCAGCTAGTTTACCAGCTGTTAGGATTTCTGGGAGTTGAAGGCCAAAACATCAGGGGACCCACAGGTTGAGAACCACTGTTCTAAAGTAACATGTACCATGATAGTCCTTAATAAAGAAAATAAAAAATACTGCTGCTTTCCCACCACAGGTAGTGGTGAAAGAACATAAGTTATGCACATGAAAGCAGGAAGAGCCACTTACAGCTGGCTGAATGCAAGAGTCTGCTCAAAAAACAAGATTCGCCACAAGCTTGATAATATGGATGGGGGAAATGATCAAAGCCACATTTTTCAAATGTTGAGAAACCTCGACAAAAATAAACCTGACATGACAAAAAAAAATTTCTGCACAAAACAGCCATGATCAGAAAAATTCACACATGGATGTGTGTGCAGAAAACAGCATTTCTTATGTAGAAAATGACATTTCTTTATACCAAATACTGCCATCAGGGAACAATTCCATGAAAACTTTTGTGTGCTTGTTTTCTGAAAAAAGGTTTTCATCTTTTTCATGTAAAAAAAATTCTACACAGGAAATAATATTTCAGCAAAGCAACCACATGTAAATTTTGTGCAGAATAAATCCTAAATTTCAGATAGGTTTGAAAACTGTGTGGTTTTCAAAGACTTTTTTGCAACAGGAAGAAAATAATCTGAATGACTTGTTGCTTCCTTTGAGAAGAAATGTAGTGAAGGATTACATCCCTACTTGACAATGGCAAGAAACCGGCACATGTAATGTGGATTTGCTTAATGCTTGCCTATTTTAATTTGAATGATAGCCCTGAAAAGTATCACTGTTGCATTCTAATGAGCCAATAGATTTATGTTAGCTTATGCCTATAAAGTAGCATGAGAGGCATTTTATATGCTTTCATACTGGCTTTACTGGGTTTAAATCTGCATAAATAGCCATGGTTTTTTATGCCAGTTGAAAGTGGTTTGGCATGGATGATTAAACCCTTGAATGAACACAAATGGTTAGCTGAAAAATTATTTAAAATTAGTGGAAACCCAGATTGTCTGACAACAAAAAGATTGAGTTGGCATTGTTCTCTTGCCTTGATAGTTTTATTATTAACTTTTGAATGGTTGAAACTCATGTAGGGGTTCTTGGATATGAAAGAAATGTGAGATTTAATCATTATTTTTTTTTAAAAAAAGATTAGCGCTATTGTTCACTTTCACATTTACTGCTTAACTTTTGCAGATTTAATTATTCACAGATTTTATTACATTGACCATAGAATCACCCTGGAAATCTAGAAATTCCTAGAGACATGTTTTTAGCAACAAATAAATAATATTTTTATTTTGAGGAGAAAGCTGGAGTATACATTCATATACATTCAATAAATAAAGTAAAGTTTGATAGAATTACAATGTTCAGTCTGAATGTTGGGAAATAACATTTGTCATTTGTATTACACTGCCTTCCTTCTTTGAACAGGTTATCAGAGATTTTTTTTTCACCTACATTTCTTTCTTATCTCAGGGCTATATACATTTTTGATTGAACAGAACAAATATAAATATTTTTTATCTCTTATGACCTCATCATAAGGGCTAATATGCCCATCATACACCATTTCCTCTCCCCTTTTGTCACAGAGCCCATTACACAATGTACATACTTCCGGCAGGGCTCTGTGGCAAAAGGGTAGAGAAATCTGCATACACTGGCACTGCAACAACATGGGAGACTCCCTGTGTTGTATTTGCAACAATGGGGGGAAATCCGGACAGTAGATACTTCTTCCCATGGGATGGGGTTCCTGGTAAGTTGGGGGATATGGAGCATAGGGTGATGAGTTCCCTAGATGTCCTTCCAGGACCCCATGGATTTGCCGCAATGTGTGGCGAATTCTGATGTTCATGTGATAAGATCCTTAAAATTAGATGGAACCATAGAAGACTTAGCTGTGGTTACGTTAAAACCTTGGCTGTGGGTTTGTTTTTCCTTTTATTTTATAATGACTTCTGATGTTAAGCAATTTTTAAAAAATGATTCATTCATTAACATCTTTTCTACACCATTTTCAGGGTGAAACCATAGGCTGAAGTCTGAGAACAGTGAGAATCCATGGAATATGCCAGTAGCCAAGAGTTCAAGAACCATCCGATGTAGAGAAATGCATCCAAAATCAGCCAGTTCAGGAATTGCTCGAGGAAATCTAAGCTATTGTAGTCTTTTCCCTCTAGAACAGTAGTTCTCAACCTGTGGATCCCCAGGTGTTTTTGGCCTACAACTCCCAGAAATCCCAGCCAGTTTACCAGCTGCTAGGGTTTCTAGGAGTTGAAGGCCAAAACCTCTGGGGACCCACAGGTTGAGAACCACTGCAGAAGGACCCAACAAGCCACATAGCAGAAGCTATTCTCAGAGGGACCTGAAGTTATGTCACCAAGAAGTTTTCAACTACATTTCCAGGCAGCTGTACAAAGATCACGTAAGCTCTCAATAGCCGGTGTATTCATTAAAGTTGCACATTCCTCTATTGCAAGATATCATGCATTTCTTCCACTCCCCTGACATTGAAATATGCAGAGCTAAGAAACACGATTGCTTTTGGAACATTTGTGGAGCTGCTTCAAAGCATGAAAACCATCAAAGAAAGTCACTGAGATGATAATGTTGATTTTATTTTTGTTGCTTTGAAACTATGCAAGTTGGCTGGAAATTGAAATCTTTTGTATTCTCTGAAAATACATTTTGCTGCCTGAGACAATGAAAAAGATGGCAACCTTTGGCTCATTTCATTTATAGAAGTCAACAGGACTGAATCTTTTTGTCAGCAGTGCACTGTTGATGGGACAACCCTCCATGGCACCCAAGGGCAACTGACTATCTTAAAAGGGTAGGGCAGACCATGAGTAGAAATAGCTGTCTGCTACACCATTATTCCACACTCCACACTATTTATTGCCTGAGGGAACCGTCTCACTTTGTCTAATAATAGGGCTGGCCTTTGAGACTTTGCACCCGTACATCAATACATATTAATGATTATGAAATTGTAGCCTACATTAAAGACATTGCATAAGGCTAGCAAAGTGTATTTAAACGCATTATTATAAAGTGTAATCTAAGCAACTGCAATCGAGTTTTTATGTTTTTTTCTTCCCCTTTTAAGTTGAGATCAGCTCTTTTTTGTCGATTCCTAGACTCACTGATCCCCAAAGATGTCACATCAAAAAACATCATTGTGTTGATTTTACTCCATTTGTTTTCAAAAGCTCTTAGGAGGATTTGGCAATGTTAAACTTTCAACTAAGGGGAAAAGAATCTTTCCCAACTATGGAGCTTTATTCATAGTTTACAAGTTAAATACTTTAGAATGCTTTTCTCTAGAAAGCAACTAAAAGAAAGTCAACATTGTGACCTCAATGACATTCTTTGATGCATTTTCTGCTTTGAAGTAGCTGCACAAAAGTAGGAAATGTGTTAATATAGATGCAAGCTTGCTGTCACAACTATGAAAGCACTTTCCATTTGTAGAGAAATCAAAGGTGTTTCTTATAAATAGGTAGAAGTATAATTCTTTTTCTCATTTTTCCTCTTTTTTTGAGTTTTTATTTTGTTGATGGCCAAAATCTTCACAATGGATAATAGTAAAAGAGGTTATGAGAATGGACACAACACTGAGATTAAGGGAATTCCTTCTGCATTGCAAAACTACAGGGAGCCCAGCAGAAGAATAGCTTCATTTTTCTTGAACTGCTATTGTTATTGTATATTCTGTCTTTCTGCTCTTGTACATTTTATCCCAGATTCAGCAATTCATCCATGTGCCCTTAAAATCATAATGAACTTGTCTGCTAACAGCACAAGGCATCACAAGGAACCTGTGTCCCCATAGTAGAAGACATATTGTATAAAAATAAAGTAAATACATAAATAAATTAGAATAAAAGTGGTGCTGAGACTTAGAAAAACCTTCACGGCTTTAGTCCTAATTCCTGAGATAGTAGTTCGAAACCTATTATTAGCTGCAACAAACATAGACCCACTGAATCAATAGGATTTACCTGTATATCAGCTACCATTCAACAATTAATTAGACCTACTCTAGCTGAGATGAAACAATAGGATCCAGGTCACTGACTACATCATGTTCTGCACCTTACAAATTGACCCATCAGATATTAGAATTTTATGTTAGGTTTTGTTTGAGTTGATTTTAATTATATTTTATTTAAGCTTTGACTTGGAGTCTTTGTCTTTGGATGGTCAAGACAGGTCTGGGCAACATATACCTCATGAATTATATAGCCACTAGCTGTGCCCGGCCACGCGTTGCTGTGGCAAAATGGTGGTGGTATTGGTTAAAAATTGTGTAATTTTTATTTGACGTTATTTGTAATTTTTTTAATAAATTTTATTGTAAGTTATCTTTTTATTATATTTTATTATTTTCTTGTATTATTTTTAGTTATTTTCTGTTATAGTATTTTATTGTATTAATTTTTGAGTGTTTTTAATTATTTTTTAGTGTTTTTAATTATTTTTTATTGGGTTGCTAGGAGACCAAGTTGGAGGAGCTTAGCCTTCTAACTGGCAGCAATTGGATAAAAGCAATTATTCCTCTCTCTCTAATTAGGACTTTATTTTTCTTTTCTTTTTGTTGTATCAACCTAGAGCTGTGGATGATGGGTTGTGTTGTCAAATTTCGAGGTTGGGGGGTCTGTAGTTTTGTTGTTTTGTGGGTCGCCGTGATGCCATCACTCTTTTATATATATAGATTGAAATATGCAATTGAATGCAGCACCACACCACTATCTCTTCTCTATAGAAGGCTCTTTGACATGAGAGGAGACTTGGGTACCATCCTACACCCCAGAGAGCTGCCAAACGTGACAATGACTTTCAACAACACCATACCCTCCAACTATCCCAATTCAACAGGGACAGTTCTGATAATCCTCTGCCATTACACCTTTTTATCTTATTAGAAATAGACTTTTTCTCTCTTCCTCCTTTGTCTTCATCTTACTTCATTCACTGAAAGCTGAGTTCAAAGTACAAAAGTTGTTTGCACTCAATGAACTCAATAAGTGAGAGAGTAGAGGAAGGGTGGAGGAAGTATTGCTCATACTGCTGCAGCCTCTCTCCATTTGTGCATTGTTTCTCATTACTAGCATTTGCCATTTTAATAACCTCTGATATTGCTTGGTTATATGTCCCTGGTCTTTGTCAGTTTGGAAGATATGGAAACATTTTGGCAATTATTTTTCAAAGAGAAACTAAAATAAAAATTTTATCTCCACTGGGCAAGCTCTTCTAGCATTGAAAATACCATATCCTAACAAACAAAATCTAACAAAACCTACAAAAACAAACAAACCTCAAAAAAATCTAACAAAATTCTAATATCTGATGGATCGATTTGGAAGGTGCAGAACAAGATGTAGTCAGTGACCTGGATCCTGTTGTTTCATCTCAGCGTTGCCTCAGAAAAATCCTGCAAATCTCATGGGAAGACAGGCGGACAAATGCCAGAGTGCTAGAAGAAGCAAAGACCACCAGCATTGAAGCTATGCTCCTACACCATCAACTCTGCTGGACTGGCCATGTTGTCCGAATGCCAGATCACCGTCTCCCAAAGCAGTTACTCTACTCCCAACTCAAGAATGGAAAACAGAATGTTGGTGGGCAGGAAAAGAGATTTAAAGATGGGCTTAAAGCCAACCTTAAAAACTGTGGCATAGACACTGAGAACTAGGAAGCCCTGGCCCTTAAGCGCTCTAACTGGAGGTCAGCTGTGACCAGCAGTGCTGCGGAGTTCGAAGAGGCACAAATGGAGGGCTTAAGGGAGAAACATGCCAAGAGGAAGGAGGGTCAAGCCAACCCTGACCGGGACCGCCTTCCACCTGGAAACCAATGTCCTCACTGCGAGAGAACATGCAGATCAAGAATAGGTCTCTTCAGCCACCTACGGACCCACCCCCAAGACCCCACAACTGGAAGACCATCGTCCTCGGCCTACGAGGGATCGCCTAAGTAAGTACCATATCCATGAATAATATAGATACAGTCCTTATCCAAAATGCTTGGGACCAAAGTCCTTTGGATTTTGGATTATTTATTTATTTTGAAACATCAATGTTTGAATATACATATATAATGAGATATCTTGCAGATTGGACTCGACTCTAAATACAACATTCATTTATGTTTTATATATACCTTGCACTTATAGCCTGAAAGCAATTTTATATAATATTTTAAATGTTAAGGTGGTGCATGAAACAAAGCTTGTGTACACTGAATCATCAAAAAGAAAAGATGTCACTATCTAAGGGCCTCATCATAAGGGCCAGGTGAAGCATCCAGATTTGCCTGCCATCCAAGAGTAAAGAGAGCAACTGTAGGGCAAACCTGTTGCCCCGCATGTAGCTTCCTCTCAGCAACGCTTTCTCCATCACATGACGGAAGTGTCGCACTTCCAGAGAGGTCCACTGGAACCAGTACAACACAGGAAGTCTCCTGTGATGAGGTGAAAGCGTCCAGGGACATTTTTACCCCGGTTTGGGATGGGGCCTCCATCAGAACTCACACAATGTTGTGTGATGTCCAGTGTGGGTCTCCATCCATTTGATGAAGTGAAAAAATCTAAGGATGCTAAATTCACTCTGTCTGATGAGGTCATTAGCCATTAAGTGGACAATTTCAAATGTTAGAGTATTTGGATTTTGGAATTCCAGATAAGGAATTAAAAGGAGGAATCTCTCAGAAAAAAAGGGAGACAATCCAAATTCCACACAGCCTCACCCAAACACTTAGAAGTTCAAACACAGACTTTTAGTAGATAAGTATTTCAGCATGAAAGGATGTATCTGACTATTTCTCTCACATATGAAGTGTTTACAGTCAACTCCTCTTGAACCTGAATATGAAGATGTGTGCATATTTTTCTTATCAAAAATACACTAAGCAACATTCTCACCCTTCTCTAGCACTTAATAAAACCTTAGAAACACACTTTGATATCTATATTCATGACAGAGAAATAGTGTATCATAACACAGAGAACAGCCAAGGAATCTGCTGAGAACCACTGAGAGAGTTCTTGTGAAAGAATGATTTGAAGATATTTCTGATAAGAAAGCATACAGCAGCATGGGGCAACTTATTTAAAAGTTAAAAAGCAGACCTGAAGGGTGAATTAACACAAATAGCATATCCACTTCAGACAGATTGAAACTGGAGAATGCGAAGATGAAATAAAATAACAAAGAAATAAAATGGCAGATTCCACTCTTGAGACAAGTATTCAAGTTCAGGTAGTTGTGGTAAGTCTCTGTAAAGTAGAAGCTAACAGGCTGGAGCAGCTTGAAGCTTTCAAAAAAGCTTCACTTAAAAGGGATACCTACAGGGAGATGAGAATAAAGAATTATTGAGATTCATTCACTCCTGGTTAGGAGACATAATGGATACAGAAAGGATCCCACCCGTGGCTCTCACCAAAAGATATAGAATTATTAACAGAAATAGAGAGTCTCATCTGAAGTCCATTCAAACTGCACAAGAGTAACAATTACAAACATGGTATTGATTTGAGACATGCAGTGCTACAAACGCCAAAGATGGAGAGCATCTGTGATAGAACTGTGTTTCAAATAAATGTCTTTGGGGAGATCCCATTCATTGTACTCCAAAACTAAGAATAATTTAAGTTTGTTTCTCAGTAACAGGATCCAAATCTCACCAGGACAGGGGAGTGCATCTTCATTGGAGGCAAAGGTTAATATTACCGCATGCCTCCACAGGCCACACCTGCCACTTTCAACCACTCTATACCAGTGAAACCCTTGGGTATTAGGGGTTCTGAGTATGCAGAAAGGCAGGTAAGGATGTTTTACCCAGTGCTTTAGTCATTCAGAATTTGGTAAACATTAGCTGATTTTAAAAAAATGGGCACCTGGAGGCAGGCAGGGTGTGTCAGTCTTTACAAAAGAGGGATTCGGGACCACTTCTAGCAAATGCACTACGTTTTCCTACTCAATCAGAAGGCAAATTTAGGTTATCCGGACATGGCATTTAGCAGACGACAATCATCCTCTAACAGAGGAGCAGAACCTCCCTCCCTCCCTCTCTATCTTTCCCTCTACATGAGAGAGTCAAAATCTTGTCCAAAATATGATACATTGCTTTTACCATGGAAAAGGTCACTTGCAAAATCCCTCACATTCTTAAAAACCTACTGGAACAATATTTATATGTTTGTGCAAAGTGTAGGGAATGACTGGTGAACCAATGCCTTCAATACAGATCGCTCTACATTTTTTTGTTTTTGTTTTAAGACAAATAATAAAAATATGGGGGAATAATTGCTGTATAGGAAAACCAACATGATTTGTTGTGCATTATTATTATTATTATTATTATTATTATTATTATTATTATTATTATTATTATTATTACATGCATTTATACCCTGCCCTTCTCCCCGAGGGGACTCATGCACAATTGTTTTGAAATGTCTTAAATTACTTTAATGGCCATGTTTTAATGATACAATTATTTATTGTACATTATTGCAATTTTCCATCTAGTTATATGTATAATTTGTTACAAATATCATGAAAATAGAAACTGGAAATTGTTCAGTGCAAGGACAAAGCAAGTTGCACCTTGATGGGACTATATAATACAATATGATCTCCCATGGGAAATGCGATCGGATCTGCAGTTTTTCAAAATTCAAAATTCAGCCCAAATTGGTTTTTAGGTTGTTGGTTGGTTGCTTGATAGATAACTGAACAGTTTTGTATGCTCTATTTAATTATAATTCAAAGGTTTTGATACATCCTTGTATATCCAGAGCCCTGGGATCTTTTGTGAATGATGGAATACCTTTAAAATTCTGTAAGTTTTTTTTTTATGTGTGACTTAACAACATGTTAAAAATGTAAGAATGAAAAATGCCCATTGGGGACACATGCCAAAAGTCCTTCATTGTATGATATGAATGTATACCATGACATATATCATCTGTCAAATCTTACAACCCTGTGGATTTGAATTATTTGCACATATGTAGCATCTGCTTAACAAGCAAGGTACCTGTTGTTTTACTAATTTAAGAAGCAACTATATTGCACTTAATAGCACCCTTTGGATGGCAAGAAGTTCATTAATGCTTTTCCCTCTCCATGGAATTACCCTCAACATAGCCATGGATCATACCAAAATACAGGCAATCCCTGAGTTGCAAACATCTGACTTACAAACGACTCATAGTTAAGAATGGGGCCGAGAAAACAGGAGGTGAGAGAAATCTACCTCTTGGAATGGAAATTCACTCATGGAAAAAAGAGTACCTCAACTGAAGCTTTATCGCCAATTTTTATTTCCACAAAGCCAAATTTTCCAAGATCTAGTTTTCATAGGGACAGAAAGTGAGGTGAAATCTTCTGAAAAGGGGCACAGTCAACAAAACAAACAGCAAAGGGATGTTAACACTTTCCTATGCTATCCAAAGCTTATCTATCTCTATCCCTATCTCTATATCTCTCTATCTGGCTGCACTTACATTTACAACCTCATCATATGTGGCAAATTTGGGCAGCAACTCCAGTTGTGCCACAGCTTTGCCACAGAGCCCGCCAGTTCCCTCTACATGTGGAAGAAGTACTTCTGGGGTGGTTCCAGGGCAAAACTGTGGCAGAGCCAGAGTTGATGCCAAAAAAAAAAAGCTGCCACTAGCAACACAGGAGGCATCTCGTGTTGCACTACCCTCAATGGGGCAAGCTGGCCAGCAGACGCTTCCTCCCATGTGATGAGGGAGGAACGAAAATGGAACGGTGCAAGGCATGGAGTGATAGGTCTCCACGCCTCCTGGGCAGGTGCTGCCAGGATCATTGCAATGTGTGGCAATCCACGGCGATTCTGGTGGCGTGTGTGACAAAGAAGATGTACCTCATCTTTAAAGATGTTCCTCATCGCTGGAACTCAATTGACAGACCCAGTCTTTTAAGCTTGAACACGCCTATCTGTATTTTATAATGCGTTTTATGAATGTCTTAAGTAAGTTAATTTTTAACTGATTTATAATGTATTGTACAGTTTTTATATGTGTGTTTTATTGTAAGCCGCCCTGAGTCCCCTGTTGGGTGAGAAGGGCGGGATATAAATATTGTAATAAAATAAATAAATAAATATTCCAATTTGCATACAAATTCAACTTAACAGCAAACCTACAGAATCTATCTTGTTTGTAACTTGGGGATTGCCTATACTTAACTGGGTAGCAGGTGTTGGGTACTGGCCTGGGGAAGTCAAAAGTTCCCCACCACAACATAATGTTTCAATGATGACAAAAGGAACTGTTTTATTCCACATTAGAGCCAGTCTGAACCCTCATTTCACCTTCCCAACATGATAGAGCCCAGAGCAACATTATGTAGGCTTCTCAGATAGTTTCCCATTCAAACACTAATGAGAATCTGACCGGCTTAGGTTTAGCAAGGGTTGGTGTGACCATCTCCTGAGATCCATTAGGGGCCCAAGACACATTAGTCAAAGAATATACTCTAAAACAGCATCACTGATCTTTGTTTATCCCACTTCTGTCAGCTGCCACTATTGCTGGAGTCCTACAGAGCATCACCTAGTCCTACGCTCTCAGCAACTCATCCTTGTTATTTAAACAGACACAAACCACTAATGTTTAAATTAGCAGCCACCTCCCTTCTTCCCAATTCATATCCTGAGACAAGGGGAGCGGGGGGAAAAATACGGCCATCAGAATCCATTTTTTCTTACAAAATGAGTTTCAGAGCAGGAATAACCATGAATCAGCCTGAAGAAGGGATACCCCAATTATCCCAGCAAGCCAAAGAACAATTAAGAGAAGAACAGAAAAGAGCCAAATGCAATTAGCAGTCTGAATACCCCTTGCAAATTAACACAAGTCAATATGTGTGACTGAAAAACTTCTGGGATGTTGATCGGAACAGATAAAGTATTCAACATTTACATGCATTCATCAAGTTGAGACTGCTGATCGTGTTGATCTTGTAACCACTTCAATTACCTGCTTTTTCCAGCAGTCAATCACTAGGTGCAACAGTTCTTCATTTGGTCTTGATCCTGGCACAGTAATCAGAAAATCAACATCATGGCCCATCTTCTTGCCCCTGTCAAAAAAGGAATGAAAGCATAGAACTGAGATTTGATACCTACTTCCAACAGCTTCCAACATCTCTCCACACATCGATACACACACTTCATAGCAACAGCTGTCAAGGATAAATGAGAGCCATGTTTCTTAAGACATAAGCAAAACAAAAATTTTCTATTTCCTTCAGTGTTCTTTGTTAAGCAATAATTCAAAGTGCTTGACAGATTTCATCTCTCATTCAGACTAGATAGTAGCAGATCTTTGGGGTAACTTGATGTTGTTGCTTCTTTTGTTAATCCTAGAAAAGAAGGCATTAGTCTCCCTGTAAAAGAAGTCATAATCAAGATACAGATACAGATCTAGACGTGTTGTATTAATCCAAGGCAGAAACTTCTGATAAACTTGGCAGCCTTGTCACCATCTAACATTCTGGCTTCAATTTTGATGGACATTTTAATTACAACAGAGTGTCTAGTTGAAGGTATTTTCAGGCTTTCTTTTCTATAAAGGTAACTGCAATTCAGGTATTCCTTTTAAATTACAATACAAGGATAATGAAGGTCCTTTATGTTTCAGTTTTAATAATAGTGATAATAGAATGTTTTGAACAGGCAAAATAGTCTAAGCACATTTCTAAAGACATTTATTTATAAAGCTGTTGGGAAGAGATACCAACAAACACAGTCAGGATAAAATTCATGCATTCAAACTATTGACAAACACAGTAAGGATAAAACACATACATTCAAGCACAAACCCATTTGCGGGATGGATAATGGTGCTCTTTCCTCTGATAAGGGTGGATAAAGTCTGTTCTCCCTATCCACACAGCCCATAACTCTTTGACAGCATCAACTGTCAGGACCCTGGCAGCAGAGCACCAATAACCATACACAGAGGCCAGTCTCTATCTAATATCTTTATTAAAGAAATATATAAAATCAATAAAAACAAGTGAAGAATATAGTTCAGAAGCAGACCTTTCAAATGAGGTCAAATATAGTCCAAAAATGTATTGTCCAATAAATGATATTAGAGTTCAAAGTTTTAATCCACTTGACCGAAACACACACTTTGCCAAGCAATAGTGTGGGGAAATAGCAGAGTCCTAGAGTCCAATGAAGCTTGACAACAAGGCTGGAAATAAACTTGATTCTTGACTAGATCCGTGACTGGAGACAAGGCAAAACATGAAGCATGAAGCAGGGTTCGTGGTAAAACCGCGAGGCAGGGCAAGGCTTGAAGCTTGATCCGGGAAGCAAGGAACTGGGATTACGAAGTCCACACACGATCTCTCTCCTGAAGCTGATCAATTGACTCCGCAAAGAATCCCTCGCGCCAAACACCTATATTGGGTCTCGTTTTCCCGCCAACAGAACTCTTTCCCTAGAGAACGAGAAGCGAAACCCAACTCTGTCCAGATGTGTGACTCCTTAGAATTTCCCAAGGGAAGCAGGCCTAATCAGCCATTTGTTTGGCAGCGATGCGTAAACTCCTCCGTTGAGCTTCTCTGACTCCCCTTTCTCTGGAATAAGATTCTTTCCTGGGAAACGGAGGGGAGTTCTGCCCAAGGCCTGTTTGGCTGAATTCTTGAGGGCAAACATCAACATCCTGCAGGTGAAGGGACTCCGGCTCTTGCTGAACCGGCGAAAACCCCATGTTTTCCTCTTCGTCTGCCACAATAGTACTAGGAACAGGACTACAAGGCCCATGAGTCCTCACACCAGCCAATGTCATCTGAGCAGGGAATGTGAAATACAGGAATCCAAGTCAAGCCACATCTACACTGCAATACAAAATTCATACTATCTGCATTGAACTAGATTATATGGCAGTGTAAATTCATATAACCCAGTTCAAAGCAGATAATGTGGATTATCTGATCTGATAATCTGGATTATAGGGCATGTGGAAGAGGCCTAAGGCTGGATCTATACTGCCCTATATCCCAGATTATCTGGCAGTGTAGACTCATATAATTCAGTTCAAATCAGATAATCTAGGATCAGATCCTGAGATATAGTGATTTGCCAGCTGTATAAGATTGCCAACTAGGTTTGGCAAATATATGCATTGGATATTTGAAACTTTCCTAGTGGACCATATAGAGCGATTTTAAATATACTAGCAAAAAGTTTCAGGTTCTGCCTTCTTCAAAGTATGTTTTATCCAAGATGGAAGTTTGCATCACTCTATTGTTAACACTCTTCAGTGTTAAGTCAGTATTGTTATCTTCAGTGTTTCCCAAAATCTGGTCTTCCAGGTGTTTTAGACTTCAGTGCCAGAAAAAAAATGGCCAAGGCAGCTGAGGCTTCTGAGAGTTAAAATCCAAAACACCTGGAAGACTGTAATTTGGGAATCACTGCTCTAGGTCATAAAATCATAGAGTTGGAAGAGGCCACATGAGTACTTCCAGCTAAAGCATTCCTAGCAGACTGCTATCCAACCTCTTTCTGAAGACAACTACCATCTTTCAAAAGCAAGCACAGGGCACCCAGTTAGCATCAGGACTCCATTATGAAAGTTACGACCTCATCATATGGGCTAAATTGCCTTCCTTACACCAGTTCCTCTTCCCTTTAGCCATTGAGCCCCGCTGTTCTCATCCCATGACATACATCTACTTCTGGCAGGACTCCCTGGAAACAATTGGCTGTGCATCAAAGCATGAAGCTTTATAGATAAGTGATCCTTGAAAAAGAAAATGTCACACTTCCTTCTACCCCCCCCCCCCCACACACACACACACACACCCTGCTCATCTCCACTCTGCTGCATATAGAGAACATCATGCAAGCATTCATGTTGACTCTAAAGAGCAGAACATGAATGACACGTGAAACACACACACCCCACTTGTCCAAATCATGTTTTTATCAGCATAACCCAGAAGGGACAATAGAAACCAGATTTTGAAGGCCACATCCCACCAATTAGAAAATCCAAAAAATGTTATGGCTACATTGTAAAATGAATGGAGTTGGTAATTTGTATGATATATTGCAATAATTCCTTCGTTATTGTTAAAAAATGACTATAACTCTGGAACCCTAGATTTAAAACTCTGCCATAGAAACACACTGAGTGGTCTTACACACTGTCTCCATCTCAGAAGGAAGCTGTGGCAAATCCACTCTAAACAAGAAAATCTATGATAGGTCACCTTAGAGCTGCCATGATTTGGAAATGATGGGAATGCACAAAGTAACAATACTGAAAAAG
This sequence comes from Anolis carolinensis, assembly GCF_035594765.1. Taxonomy (NCBI): domain Eukaryota; kingdom Metazoa; phylum Chordata; class Lepidosauria; order Squamata; family Anolidae; genus Anolis; species Anolis carolinensis. The sequence continues at coordinate 206,300,161 of NC_085843.1, forward strand.
GAATTAATTACAAAAAACTAGGTTTTTTCTCATCCAGTTAATTTCAGCCTTTCTCCAAGAGTATAAAGAATTTTGGTTCTGCGAACCATATACCATTCTTTTCATTGTGCCTGAATAATATAGCACAATTTCTATGAAGCACATTCAACACTCAAAATGCACTATCTAAATGCTAAGCATTTTTATTAGCTATGTGATGGCTTCAGAACCATAGGCATCATCGCTGCAATATATAAAGTCATTTTCTTAAGGCGTCATTGTGAGAATGCCAATTGAAAAGGAAACTGAAGTAATTATCTCTTTGGATGCGGCTCAAAGAATAGAAAGAACTCTTACTATATTTAGTTTGAGAAAGGGTTGCCGTTTTTTCCCCTCCCTGAGCATATTACATATATAAAAAAAACTACACACTTTCACTAATGGAAAGACTCAACCAATCTTTTTGTGGAGCATGATGATCTGTCAAAAACTTGCAAACTATTCAGTAATTTTCACGCTCATATAGAGTCCAAATGCTTATGGGAAAAACACTGGACGTCCATCTGTGTTCTTGCCTGCAGGTAAAGTATCAGTTTATTGTAACCCCCCACCCGTTGAAGTATAAGGAAAAGAACTAACAGAAAATCACATGCCTAAAAGATTAAATGCCTACATTAACCAGCTATGTGACAAGAAAACATAAACAGAAAGTAAAGTCAAACATGGCATCTGCAGAGTAAATTCATCGCATTTTAGTAAGTTTTAACCTTCAATTTGTCTTCTTGTAGCATTAAAGGCTCTCCTTTTGGGGATAAGTCTACATATACAAACATTAGAATAATCCTTTTAAAAAATAAAGATGATGTTATACCCAATTATGTATTTCAAATTGAACTTTCTCTAATAACCTATCAGTGCCCTGGTTAGAAAAAATAAAAGGTGACCAAATATCAATTTCTTTCCTATAATTTATTTTTCCGTTCTTTTTTCTTCATAGTTCACTATATGTAAGAGAATAAGAAAAGATAACTAAATACATATTTCAGCTCTATATATTTTCCTTTTTTTTCTTCCTGTATTTCACTGTAAATAGGAATATGAGGTCCCCCACCACTGGTGAATCTTTGAAGCTTTAGCAACTCTCCATCTTCAATTTGACATAGAATACATTTACTTAAAATGCTTCAAGATTTCTGTTAGATCTGATATTGGGGCTGGAACTGGTGATGTAATGGTTAGGTTTGTGTCATATTTAAAATGTTTAAACCTGAAAACAGCATTTCAGATGCATCTAAAGCAATTCATCAACTCACTGTATCAGGTCTTGCAATATCAAAATATTTTCTGAGTTCTATTTCAGAAAGCAATCCATACAGAGAGTAAAATATGAAAATACTACATCATAAAATATTTTACTGCTAATGCAAATGTGCATTTCTCCAAATACAGCCAAATTTGTTTATGATTTACATTATCTGTGGGTTGATATTGTAGCAGTTTTAATGTATTTTTGGGTGCTGAATTCGAAAAACTCTGTGAACATGGCATACCATACACTGTTATTTCACCAATTTCATTTCCAGTTTCAAAGTTAATTTCAGTTAGTCACATATTATAACATAAAGCCATCACAGAAAATTGTTAAAAATGTGACAGGGAAAATCTGAGGTCATTTTTGGATCTGTAATGCCAAATTCCTATTAAACCAGTATACATTTTGAGGATGTTTTTATGACCTTCAGTTTTACAGTCCTGGCTTATTGGACATTTTTAGAAGTTGTCATCCATCATACTGGGATGAGCACCAATATGAACATGAACATATTTATTTCCATTGTATTTTTTTTGGAAAAAAAACAGAATGAGTTATTATTCTTGAAAAATGTGTATTTCTAGATTCTCCTTGCTCTTCATGTGGGAAAGTATATATCTGGCAAAGAATGTTAGAAAAGTCTGCATCACTGTCAAGAAGGAAACATGAGCTGATTTGCAAAACTGAGAAATGTTACTTTTGGAGAATAGCTCCCAGAATCCTTCATCTGACATAGCCAAAGGTCATGTTGGTTGGGGGATTCCGAGCGAACTTATTAGATCATTCCAACATGAGCTTGCAAATTCCCTGTCTTTAAATCAATAATGTGTTTCTCTAAACTCCTCACAAAAAAAGGTTTAACTGTTTTGTTCCAGAGGTGGGGAAAACTCTTTGCTTTAAAAGGGGGATTAAGATCAGTTTCTTTACCCACTGATTCAGGGTCCACCAGTAGACCATGGACCTCTTCACATTGATTTGCCAGCCTTCATGGACAATACACAAGGCAGTGGGGTAATCCCGGCACTTCACACCCTGCCTCTTCCACAGCGATGCTTCCCCATTACCCGTTACCCCCTGTGCTGGCTCCATTGCTCCCTATGTAACATCTGAAGCCTCCTGTGTTCTGGGTGAGCATCATGATGCTTGCACCACAGTTCATCTATGGAACCCTTCCAAAAGTCAGTGTGTGTCGTGTGATGGGCAGCATGGGGCTTCATAGATGAAGTGTGCTGCAAGTGTCCTTCGATGCTTACGAAGACTTTTATGATGAAATGGCATGTCACAGCCTGGAGATATGCAGCATATCCAAAGTTTCAGTATTTCAGTAAAAGCGTAGATGCAGCAGTTGAGTTGTGTTTGGATTTCGCATTCCAAATCCAAAAATGACCTTCTTTGAATGATGATATTTACACTATCCAGTGAAATGCTCACGCATCTACTTTTACAGAAAGCAAATAAGAGCTTACTGAACAACAAACCCAACTGAGCCAAAGTTATTGGTCCAACAAAGGACATATAAGACAGCAGAAATGACAGCTGGCTCAGCTAAGCATTCTGCACATGGGGGAGAAGATCTTGCAGTGGCTGCCGTATACAGCCATTGTGTGACTTCACAGAGGTTGTAATCTCTTGTGACCAAGTTACTCACAAGATTGGATAATCTTGTAAGAGGACCTCTATGTGAATTTTGAAGATTTGAACAGGCTATAGATTGGCTCAGCTAAGCCCAGCCTTTTTTGGCTCCTCACCTTCTAGTACAGAAGATCTTAATAGAGATTAGAAGGATAGGGACCTGAGTATTTGCCACCCAACTCTCCTGCCTTGCTCAGCCCAGGGCTTATCTTTTACACTAGCACTTTATATCGCCTTACCCCATGGTAATAACGCATAAGACCACTTTTACTAGCAGGCTTATGTTTGGCCTGTGGGGGGGGGGGGGGGGGCGTGATTGGGAAACTATGTGTTTAATCTGTGTTATTGCATTTATGTGTTTTAACTTTTATAATTTGAAATGTTATATTTATTATTTGTATGTATAATGTGGCATAGAATTTTGCCATAGTCTGTAAGCTGTTCTGAGTCCCCTTCAGGGTGAGAAGAACGGGGTATAAATATAGCAAATAAATAAAATAGGGAGCTTGGCCTAACTAGTGGAGGCCTAGCCCTATCCCACTTACCTCTTCTGCTATGCACATTGCTTGGGCACTGCATTGACCATCGCCTGATTCCTGAAGATTATGGTAGCAGTTTATCTCACTGAAATGGATGACTGTTCACTGCATCACACTGCCAAGCCAGAACATTTGCAACCCCTTCCTTCTGCCCTTCATGATTGCAGAACCATCATCTCTTTCCCCCCTTTCAACCATTTATCCCTGTGCCTTTCTCCTCTCATCATCTCCCCTTCCCAATTTCTCACCTTGGTTTCTTGACCTAATTTTCAGACACTTCTCTTGCAGTCCTCCATTTCTTTGATACTCTCTGCACACTTTCTGTTTGTTAAGGAAGGGAGCAGCAAAGAAAGAGAGATTTGTGCCAGACGAAATCCCAGACATTTGATCATACAAGCCCTGTATCAAGCTCACCTGAGCATTTGCGACATGATCCTCATACCTTCATCTGCCAACAGGGGACAAAGATGCAAGATTGATGACAAAGCCAGAGGCAAGATTTCCTTTTATAATTCATCATGATATATGGTCAGAAACTACATGGAATCATGAGGGTATAGTATACTAAGACAGGGAATGACAAGATATCACAAAGATTTTGTCTAAGATAATTCATTAGAAACTCAAACCTGCATTCTTTATATAAGGGAAGAAAACCTCCCTGTGATAAACTTGGAATTATCATGGAAGTGACATGTAATTCACAGTTAGTGTTTTGTTAGGTGCCTAGAGCACACAGAGCTATGGAACAGCAGTTTTTACAATGTCAAGTGCGATAGCTGAAAGATGGTCCATTGATATCAGTTGAGAACAAACAGATGCCAGCTGAGACACCCCATGAATCTGGGGTCCCAAGACCTGTGTGCCATTACATTTTAAACTTTTAACCTAGTATATCTATTTTTTGGACTAGTTTTTCATTAGGAGCACTCAGGTATATTTCTAGCAATGCTTATATGTGTGTTCATTTTTTTTTTAAAAAAATGGGGCATCACAATTACAGGATGCTGTCTAGATGCAAAAAAGTGAAAAGAAATTTCCCTATTTATTCCAGTGAAACCAATTCATTTTGTTCAAATGAGCAATAGCAGGAGGATCTTTACAGGTGGATTTGTAATTGATTGAGCAATCCAATCCAAAGGGTACTTGCCTATGGTTCTTCTTCATCCAGGAAAGAAGTGACTAGTGGTGTGTCCTACAACCTCATCAGATGGGGGTATGATTGGCAGCATGCGTCAGTTCACCAACCCTTTCACCATGAAGCATACTGGCTCCCATCCCATGACGCACTGCAACTTCTGCCAGGCTTGAAAGGGAAGGCAAAGTGGAGCATGCCACCACTGTGGCAACATAGGAGGCTTGGATCAACAGGGGGAAGCCAGGCAGCAGACTCTTCCCCACATGGGATGAACTTATAAGTAAGTCGGGTGATGTGGGGCATGGGGCAATATGTTCCTCACGCGCGCCCCCCCCCCTCCCATGAGCACTGCTGGAATTGCCACAATCCATGGTGATTTTGATAGCACGTCTGAAGAGGTCCTTAGGCCCAGTGCTGTTCAAAATCATTATTAATGACTTGGATGAAAGTTTACACTGCACGCTTATCAAGTTTGCAGATGAGATCATAGTGCCAACCACATAATGCTTCTTCTAATCTCTCTCTTTCTCATACATACATACACACATACAACCCTATCATCTGGATCTATCAGAAACCATAAAAACTTTTGTGAGTTTCAGCATACCCCTCTTATGCCACAGTCAGTTTGAACATTAATATTATATGCATATAAATATTTAGTAGGACTCATTTCACATTTCAAAATTCTACCAGTTATTTTAACTGGCATGGCTCCATTCAGAATTGTGGTAAAGGAAAGGAAAGCATGGCATAGAAATATGCACTTGCATTCCTGGCTGCACAGTACTTCCAGGCTAATATTACCTGCATCTAGGTCCAGGAATGAAGCTGGACAGGACACTTCTCCTCTGACTCTTTTGAGGAAGGCTGCATCTATTAAAAGATCGATTAGGAGAAATATCTTCCTGACATTTTTCTTATCCAAGATCTGTTAACTCTCAACTCATGATTTATGGGGATGCAAAAACCCTTTCTACCATGTGCCTCCAGAGGGTGTAAGATGGCATTTGCACTACATTTTGAAAGCAATTAATGTCCATGAAAGGCCTTTTTTTTGGCCACATCATGTTATTAAACAGGGGCTCTCCTGGATCTAAAATGGTCCAGAAAGTACAAAGACATGGCAGGAATTTCCCTATAGAGCATGTGAGGGCATGCAATGATTTGTTTAAGGAGGTGACCTCTAAGTTCTCATAGGGGGCTAATGCACCTCCCTAGCCTTCCAAAGTCCTATTTTAAAGCTATAGGCACCTGAGCTTATATTCACTCCAGGAAAGCTAGATAGGATAACTGAGATAAATAATAGAAATGAAATATTTGCCCTTGGAGGGCGGAGTCAGCTATGGCCGGGTAAAGACGTTTTTCCTTTCAGCTCTTGAGAAAACAAAGCGAAAAGCAGTGAAAAAGGGATCGAGGAGGGATCTTTATGGATTAAAAGGGAGATGAGAGTGTTGAGCATACAAGAAACCTGAAAAGGTAATCTATTACCATTTAATTGCTTTGATTTATGAGCTTTGGCAGAAGTGAGGGGAAGCTGGCCGAAGCATGCTGAAAGCAGGCTGAAAGCAAAAGCGAAAGTAACATGATGAGCGCGAATGCGTGCGAAGCCGGAGAAGAAAAATAGTCTGTAGCTCAAATAAGCATTAAAATAATTAGCAAGATTGAATATAATCATCTGGAAGCCTCCTTTGAGGAAGGAGTGAGCTTTCTTCATCAGATTAAAAGCGAATCCCCTGGTTCCAAAGGCTCCAAAGGAAATAATGTTACAAGGCCTTGCAAGGCTTTGCAAGGCGTACTAGGGTTGTTTTTTTTGGACTGCGTTGAAAGGGGGAACTAAGTACTTATAAAAAAAAAAAAAAAAATTGATAAATACGGAAGGAGCAACTGAAGGGAGGTGAATGAGAAGGAATAAACAAAGTCAGGATATCCCAAAAAATCCTCTTTGGTCACGTACAAGGCCTTCGGACAGATCTTTTTCTAGATTGGAAAGGGTTTCTCAGATCCCCAAGGAAATGAGCATTGTTAAAAGAAGTCCCCCCACCTCAATTAAGGAGGGGAAACAATTAAAACGGACCCCCCCTCAAGCGGAGGGGGCAATAGGAGGAGGAGGCATTTCTACCTCTCTGCCATGTTTATCAGCAGAACTAAAAGGAAGCAGTGAGAGCAGAGAGAGGAAAGAAATGGGGAATGAAATGGGCAGTGGCCAATTGCTAAACAAAATAGCGGAATTGATCAAAGAGGAGAGTGAAAGACAAACAAAGGAAATGAATTTGAATTTGAATTTGATGTTTGATAAAGAAAGAGAAATGAGGAAGAGCGAGATCCAGGTTTTGAAGCAAGAAATTCTGACCAGCAACAAAGAAATAAAAGCACAATTGGAGGCAGAAAGGAAAAGCTCAGATGAAAAATTTCAGACAATAAGAGAAAGTTTGAAAACAGCACATGGAGAGATACAAACAAATAAATCTGAAATTGGGAAAAATAAACAGGAACAACTTGTACTCAAACAACAAACGCAAAAAAATGAAAATAGGCTTTCAGATGTGGAAAGAAAGTTCGTGTATATGCAAGATAATCAAAGAAGAAACAACGCAATAATTAGAAACTACCCAGAAGGGAATAAGAAAGAAGATCTGAAAACCGAGATTTTGAAGTGGTTGCAAAGGATCACGCCGATATTAAACTGGTCAGAATTAGATATCGAGAGAGTTCATCGCCTTCCGAGTGGAAGAAATAAAATAATTCCTAGGAATATAATAATCCGATTTCAAAACTTCGGAAAGAAAGAAAATTTGATGAAAATATTAAAGAAGAACCCAGAATATTTAAAGATGGGCGACTCAAAATTGGAGATATTCAATGACTATTGTACTGAAACTAAGAATTGGAGATATTCAATGAAGCCTATTACGATCCAATTAATGAAGGCCGGAATTTTGTACACTTGGGGATATCCTATCTTTCTCAAATTCCAATGGAAAGGCAAGAGATACAGAATAGACTCATTGGAGCAAGGACATCAACTATTGGAGGAGCTCGGTATAATAAGAAAACAAGAGAGAGATCGAAAGGAGGAGGAGGAGAAGGGTTCGGAAGCAGGAGTAACGGAGGAATTATTTGGCGCCACTGGAGGAATCGGGATGTAAGAAGAAAGCGTAACACTGCAATTAAATTTATTATTGAATTTAAAATGAGCACTCGGGGGGAGGGAGACTCTGGGCCATGGGATGACTTCGCCTTCCCCCTCCCCAATTGGGAAGGCCGGGGGCCATGATTGGGACGAGGAGTCCCGAAGAATGGAAGGGGAGGAAGGGGGGAATGAGGGAAGGGGGGGATCAAGGGGGAGGAGGGGGGAAGGGTGGGCAAGGGTAGGGGAGGGTAAGGGTTAAGGGTTCACATTGGTTCAAGCCACAAAAAAGCTTTTAAAGGGAAATGGAAATGATGTCTCATAAATTAAGAATTTCAACACTTAATGTGAGAGGGTTGGGGACGGTAATTAAGAGAAGGCGGATTGAAGCCCTACTGAAGAAGGACGCGGCGGATGTCATCTTCCTACAGGAAACGCATCAGAATAAACTGGGCTCAAATGAACTAAAGTCGAGCTGGATAAGGAATTATGAGAAATCTTTTGGGTCATCAAAGTCAAGAGGTGTAGCTATAATAATAGCAAAGAAATGTAATTTGGGTATAAATAAGGTATTGAAAGATGAAGAGGGAAGATACATAATAATATATGGTGAAATAGGGGAAGAAAAATATGTATTAGTAAATGTATATGCACCAAATGTTAAACAGCAAGAATTTTACGAAAAAGTATTAGAGCAAATAGAGAATTATCACCAACAAAATGTAATATTTGGAGGAGATTGTAATTGTTATATGGACCCAAAGAAGGATAAAACAATGTTAGCATCAAAAACAAGAAATATCGAAATAACGGACTTAAGTAGAGTAATGAATAAATGGCAACTGAAGGATGTGTGGAGATTGGTAAAAGGGAATGAAAGCAGATATACATATTATTCATCGGTGCATAAGGTGTATACAAGAATAGATTATATTTTTGTCTCCAAAAATATGTTAAGTAAAGTGTTAAATGCTGATATTGGGATAATTAAGATTTCGGATCATGCTCTGGTATCGATTGAGTTGGTGCTGAAATGTGATTATGACAAAATGAAGAGGTGGAGGTTAAATACGAAAATATTGAATTATAAAGAGATAGTAGACAGAATGCAAGTAGAATGGCAAGAAACATGGGGCTTTAATGAAAAGGGGGTGACAAAAGGAGTTCTATGGGACACCATGAAAGCAGTGACTAGAGGGTTATGCATAAAAGAGACAATTAATCTAAAAAAAAGGCAAGAAGAAAGGAAAAGGAATTTAGAAAGAGAAATAGAAGAGATCGAAAAAACATATGTAATAAAGAGAGATATACGAACTTATGCAAGGCTGAGAGCAAAAAAAGAGGAACTGGATAAAATGGAAATAGATGAAGTACAAGAGAATTTAATTTATTTAAGGAGGGAATACTTTGAGTTTAGTGATAGGAATTCCAAGATGCTAGCCAAATCAACACAAAAAAAGAAAATGGAAGGAATGATAAATATGATAAAAGATAAAACAGGTAAATTATGTAGAACTATGAAAGAAAAACTGAAGGTATTTGAAGAATTTTATAAAGAATTATATCAAACTAAAGCTAGCTCTATAGAAGTAATTAGGAAATATGTGGAGGAAAATTGGGAGTGCAAGCTGGAGGAGAGGGATAAAGAGCTATTGGAACAACCCATTAAGAGGATAGAAATAGAGGAAGTTATTAAGAAATTAAAAGTGGGGAAAGCTCCAGGCCTGGATGGTCTAGGGACAGAATATTATAAAAGCTTCAGAGAAGTTTTAACTCCAAAATTATTAAAAATGTATAATGGGATAATGGAGGGAGATAAAATACCAGAATCATGGAGGAAATCACTAATAATATTAATACCCAAACCTGATAAAGATTTAACAGACCCGGGGTCATATAGGCCCATATCGTTAGTTAATCAGGACGCAAAAATTCTGTCTGCGATAATAGCTAATAGAATGAATAAATGCATGTATAAGTATATAAAAAAAGATCAGTGTGGGTTTGTGAAGGGAAGACTAATGTCAAATTTGATAGGGAGAGTACTAAAAAAAATTTATCTGGCTAAAGAGGGGAAGGAAAAAGCAGGGATATTATCACTAGATATTTTTAAAGCGTTTGATTGTGTGGAATGGGAGGCATTAAGGGAAATCCTGAATAAATTCGGAATGGGAAATAGAATAAAAGGAATCTTAGAACAATTTTATTCAAGGAATTCAGCAGAGATAACTATAAATGATGGAGTGACTAAGGAAATAAAAGTGTCCAGAGGAACGAGGCAAGGGTGCCCTTTGTCGCCGATATTATTTGCTATGGTGATAGAAATGTTTGCAAACGGTATAAGGAATGATAAGAATCTAGAGGGGCTAGGAAAAAAGGAGAAACATAAGGTGAGCTTATTTGCTGACGATACATTGCTATTTATAGAAAATATAATAGAGAAAATGGACAAAATAAAAGAACATTTGGAGATATTTGGGAAAACAACAGGTTTACAAGTTAATTGGAATAAGTCAGAAATGATGTTAATAAATTATACAAAGGAAGAAGAGAAAGATTTTATAGAGCAGAGTAAAATGGGAATAAGAATTAAGAATGAATTAAAATACTTAGGAATATTAATAACAAAGGATTTAAAAAAAATGGAAGAAGTAAATGTAGTAACATTAAGGAAAGAGGTTCAGAAAAAATTAATAGAATATGAAGACATACGCCTATCCTGGTTTGGAAGAATAGCATTAGTAAAAATGAAAATACTTCCAAAGATAAATTTTATATTTAGAATGCTACCACTTCAAATCACAGAAGAAGAACTAAACAGATGGCAACAAATGATTAATAAGTATTGTAATGGAAGTAAAAGAAATAGATTAACTAAACAGCTATGGTATAGATCACAAAAAGAGGGAGGACTAGCACTACCTAATATTAAAAAATATTATGAAGCAAGCAGATTAAGCTTGGTGATAGAAGGAATGGTTAAAAGAGAGGGAATAGATTGGCTTAGTAATGATTCAGGAAAAGTGGAGGATGAAATTTGGAATATATTTTTTAAACAGTTTACTAAAAAAGAAATGAGGGAAATTAGAAACCCAATGTTGAGCAATATATTAGAAGTGTGGAATAAATATAGGAGGAAGTTAATAGGGGAGGGGTCAATCATAACCCCAATAGTGATGGAAAAAAAATTCCCTAAAAATTTAAAAAAAGTAATGGATAAAAAATTAAGGGAGAAAAAATTAGATAGGATAGAGGATTGGCTGAAGGTGAGAATGAAGAAGGAAATGATGTTGGAAGAGTTTAAAGAAATAAAATTGACATGGTTCCACTGTATACAATTAGAACAATGGTTTAAAAATTGGGAAAAAAACAATAGAAATGGAAGCCAACTTAGTCAATTTGAGCTAACAATACAGAAGGGAAGGGCTGTAGAGGAACAGGAAAACTTGAGAGGTATAATTAGTAGAATTTATAAGATATTAATCGAAACGAAGGAGGGGAAAATAAATAAGAATACCCTTAAGGAGTCTTGGGAAGAAGACTTAGGGATAAAAATAAGCGAAATAGAATGGCAACAGTTATGGGGACAAAGACACTTAAAAAATTTATCAATACGGGTTAAAGAAAATTACTACAAGTTAATATGGAAGTGGTATCTGACACCAGTAAGAATAGCATATATGAATAAAAATAATTCAAAAGATTGCTGGAGAGGGTGCCAAGAACCAGGAACTTATATACACATGTGGTGGCAATGCAAATATGTAAACAAATTTTGGGGGAAAGTTTTTAGAGAAATAGAAGATATAATGAATAGGAAAATTGATAAAAGTCCTAGCATAGCATTATTATCATTATATAACAATAAACAATGGAAGAAGGAGGAGAAAGATGCGATAACAAATCTAGTAACAATAGCAAGATTACTTATAGCAAGGAATTGGAAAAAAGAAATGAACATACAAATAGAGGAGTGGTATAAAGAAGCATGGAAATTAGCAATAAATGATAAACTAACATGTATATTAAAGGTTAAAAAAGGTATATGGAAACAAAGCGATTATGATGCTGTGTGGGGAAAATTTGTTGTAAAAGGTTTAAAAAACAAGGAAGGAAAGTTACCGTCACAAGAGGAAATGAGGTTTTGGACAGATGATATGTAAGAATTGTGGCTTGAGACGGGGGGAGGGGAGCACCGTGGTGGGGTGAAAATGTTTAAGCAAAACTATAAAAGAGTATGCTGTATAAAATGTAATAGAACCAATAATTGTATAATAATAAAAAAAATTAAAAAAAAAAAAAAAAAAAAGAAATATTTGCCCTTTATTTTCCAAGGCATATGGAGAAATAGTTTCAGATATTTTCTGATGAATTCTCCTTCTGATTATATCTACAGGTTACACTTGTGTATAAGTCTACCTCGTGTATAAGTTGCAGGCAGTATTTACACCTTAACAAGAAGTAAGACATGCGAAATATAGCAGGGCTCATATTAAAGTCAATGAGAGTGTTCCAGCATAAAATAGATAGCTGACTCAGAAATGTGTCTATTTTGGGCATGTTAATGTTAACCTCTGTAACTCTGTCTTCATGCTGAAGACTGCTCCTGTTTTGGCTTTGCATCAAGATGAAGTTTTAGTACTGAAAGCTTCAGACTGGATGGTTTCTCTCACTGGACTCCATCCAATATATATATTTCATCCAAAACCAACACTGCCTAAGTTTTGACTCACTGGCAACTCAGTTTCAGGTTCATGTAAATAATACAGCTGTACCTGGAAGCCATCCATAGAATTTCAAGCTTTTAAAGCTTATGAAATGTAACATACCAATCTGTCACTGTTTTATATGAAGTCATAAAATACATGGCTGGAGTTCTCCTTTTGCTGTCTTGGCAGATCTTGTAAAATTGCATTCCTTTCCAATCAAGCATTTCAAATGACATCATGGCAACTTCCTGCATGCATAAATTTTTGTGAGTGCCAATCAATGCTGAAGGAGGAAGGAGGGAAAAAAAACATCCTTCACTTGTTCAAAAAAAGATATATACCCCAGTGAATATTGATGCAGCTTTAGGACCAGCTGTACTCAGCTGAAATGTTAAGAGCATACAGTCGGCAAATCTTTACTCTTAAAACATCTATCTGGGTTTGCATACACACAAAATAACTGTCAGCAGATCTTATCACATTCGGCAACCAATTTTCTAACTGCTGCAATGCCTTGGGCAATAAGATAAAATAGACTGGACAACCTAGAATAATGACTTTTTGATACTCAGAAATACTCACACACACACATATGCACACAAAGAAATATTGGAATTAAATATCGGAATGGTTAAAGTGGTATCAAAATGCGTTGATTGTAGAGTGTAGATGCACCCTAGGATGGTTTAGATACCCTGCACTAGAATTTCTTACCAGCTCAGTTAACATTGTGTAAGCAATGGAATATCACAGATCTTTGCCAGCTCATTTGAGAACTTTATATTTTTAGTAAATTCATTTACAAACTGCCATACATATACATATAGAGGTAGTTCCTAAAATTGTGCATTTTTTTGGTTTGCCTCATATTTCAAATTTGTTAAATTTAGTGCTTACAAGGTGATATCTGATACGTGGGCATGGCCTGTGTCAAAAATTTAAGAATCTAAACTTACACCATAATTTTTGTTTTAGTTTTGTAAATCTTGGAAGACTCCCAAAGTCAGCTTCATTTTCATCATAAGAAAGCAAAGCAAAGCCTGAGACAAAGGGGAAGAAGATGCATTATTTTATATGTACTTACTGGAGAAAGATCAAATACGACCACCAAGGAATAGATGGAAGTCAATCCCTTTCCCTTTTTTTCTTTTCTTTTTTTCTTTATTCTTCTTCTCTTTTTCCCTATGTTCTCCAAGTTTTTATGTAAAGGAAACTCTTTTTATTTTTAATAAAAAATATTATTAAAAAAGAAAGCAAAGCAAAGCCATAAAGGCTGCCTTAGTGCCTTGCCTTGCCTTTTGTCTAAATTAATGGAGTCTCAGCATTAGGAATGGGGGGGGGGGGGAGCAGTGTTCGCTGGGAACAGAACTCTGAGAAATGTAGTTCGGGAAGGGAGGAGCTCTATGCCAGAGAATTCAAAAGGCCCTGCTCTAAACTACATTTCCCAGAGTGCATCAGCATCAGAAAGCACCAATCAGGGTAGTGGAGAAAGAGATGTCTTCTTCCCTAACAGCAGCCAGCAAAAGTTCCAATGAATGGTCGAATCTGCAAAAAAGAGGACCTATGGATACTTCTAGTAATACTTCTAGCCACCCTAAATACCCCCCCCCCACCCCGTGGGTGAGAAGGACAGGATATAAATGTATGAAATAAATAATAAATAGTAAGTAAATCTGGGGAGATATCCTTAAATGGATGGCCCCCATATTATAGGGAAAGAATATTAATTAGTTTAGAGGCTGCATGGCTATCTGTCAGTAGAGTTTTGATGGTGCCCTTCTGCCTTGAAGGTGGCTCTTGAGGGTCCCCTCCAACTCTAGGATTCTATGACAATGTAGAATTGGTTTCTATTGGTTAATATGGGAGACATTCAATGAAATCGCTGTTGTGGCTTTTTAAAAAATGTTTTGTCAAAACTTTTTTAAAATTCCTAAAAATAGGTTGATGCATGAATATTTTTGAAATTTGGGGAGAATGATCCCCTGTTATCTCCTGTCATTGTATAGACAATTCAAGAAGATAGCTCGTATAGGTTTTTTTTTTAAAAAAAGCTGTGAATAAAAACTTAGTAAATTTCCCAAAAATCCATGGATAAGTGAAACTTTCTGAAATTTGGTGAGCTAACAGGGGTAATTGTGTTACACAGTTGCAGCAAGTTTCACCCCAATAACTTTAAAAATGAGGGAGAAAGACTCCCCTAAATTTTTCCCAATTGTAGTAATTTATGCGCAAGTACTGTAACCAAATAGTAACAAATTGTTATAGTAACAATTTTTTTACTAACTATACTTCAGAAATGAAATACTAGTGCCCCCAGTTGTAAAATTATTTTTGAACCATTTTCTTTATGGATTGCACATCCCTAGTAGTTCCTTTTGGTATCTGCTAGGGTTTGGTTACAGGACCCCCGATGGATACCAAAATTGGTGAATTTTCAAGATATGCATATTAAAATTGTGTCCCTTATATAAAATGGCAAAAGCCGGGTTTAAAAAATATTTTCAAGCTGTGGATGGTTGAATCCATGGATACATTATCCACAGATATGGAGGGCCAACTGACTACCGGTACATCCCCTCTTATATTATTGCACTATAACTCCTAGCAACCCTACTTAACACAATATATGCTGAAGGAGGCTGGAAGCTGCACAGTTCTCAAACTCTGCTTTATTTTAGAACCATATTTTCATCCAAATATATCAGAACTGTTTTATGTTTGAGGTTCCCTGTTAGTATACAATCAGGTAACCAGAGTTACAGACTTATGAAACACATTAGTGAGAAGCCCAAGCCATTGATGGATTTGCTCAGACAATAACCAAGTGATGGTTTCAGTTTCATTAATAATGTAGCACTGGAAAAGAGAAAAGTCAGCTGCATAAAAATTATTTACTGAAATAAGTGGACAGCTTTTGAAGTTATTAATTATGAAAGCTTTGTATTGTAAGACTCTGGCTTTATAAAGCAATTCATTGCACTTAACTTTTTAAAAACAACTGCTGGAAAAAGAGTTTTCAGCTAAGGCAATTTCCTTTTACTAGTTCAGATTTATTATTATTATTATTATTATTATTATTATTATTATTATTATTATTATTATCTAAAAGAGAGTTGTTTGTTTGGGAATTATATTTCTATTCCCCTTAGTCAGAATCTCATTAATATATATAAACTAATAAGGTTGAGCTATTGTGTTTTATTATGAGGGAAGTAGGAGGAAGACATTTTTCTTTATTGAAAGGCTAATAAAAGTAACAAATTATTTAATGGCATCAGTGTTTGTGGGGTTAATGCATTCTGGTTGGCTGGATGAAGAGCACCTTCCATTCCAATTCTCTCCATCTCATTAATGGTTTTAAAGAATTATTTTATTGTGCTGTTTCCCACTGAAACTTCTTTACAAATGCACATCTATTTTAGCATGTCAACAGTCCAAGGAATGGTTTTGTTAAAAAAAAATCCTTTAAAAGATGCATAGTTATTTCCATGCTGTGGTGACGAGGGAAATTGAAATAGACCTCCTCTCTTCACACAAATAGAGAAGAAAGCTTTGTGTGGATAGATGGCACACAAAGATATTGTACCATATATATTTATAAATCCAATAAAACCATTGTTTTCCTAAACATCCAAAATATAAAGATTACTATCCTGTTCATCTGGAAGGGACTAGCCCAAGGAACCGACCATCCATGAGCAAAATGGTTGCTATTGGCTTCCAGCTCAATTGTGGTAGAAGTTATATAAACATGACAGCTTTTCCATTAAAATGCTCTGAAGTGAAAAACAGATTATTTAAATGCACCCAAATGAAGAAAATCACAAAAACTGGACAGACCTGAACATAAAATGGGAACTGTCGGTGTTACTTTTCTCTGTGAATTGGCACAGGAGGAGCAGCAATGAATGCACATCTGTTTACACATCTGGTGCACTCAATGAGACATGAAAGAGACTCATTTCAAAAAGTTAAGTTGTCTAAACTTTGTGTAGCTCACTACCCAGTTTACAGGGATGATATTGTTTTAAAATAGACTTCAGAAATCTGATACTATATGTCACGTTTGTCTATATACTATGAGGAAAATGTCTATGAATGTCTATGAAAGATGTCTATGAAAGACCAAAATTTCTGATACTGGCAGAATCTAGTACATCTGTTTTTCTTTTAAAAGCAAAAAGACTGCTTTGAAGGATATACTGCACACGTGTCAAATGCAAGGCCTATGAGCCAAATCTAGCCCACCACATGTGGGCCAGATATGTGACCCACAAGGCTTACAATGTCAGGGCAACATAGGCCCCTTCCACACAGCTAAATAAAATCCTATATTATCTGCTTTGAACTGGAATATATGGCAGTGTGGACTCAGATAATCCAGTTCAAAGCAGATGTTGTGGAGTTTTCTGCCTTGATATTCTGGGTTATATGGGTGTGTGCCCATAGTTACATTTATACAATCTTACAATTACAAAAGGCCCTTTGAAGGCAACCATAAGGTTGATGTGGCTCTCAGTAAAAATGAGTTTGACACCCCTGATATAAATAATCTAGTCCAGTCTTCAATAATTTGCTGCCTGAAAAAAGAACAAAGTGGCAACTACTCTTCCAATCCACAGACAGAATCTGGCTGGACTGCTAACTGAATAGTCATGATGCGATGGCCTCCTCCACCACAATTGAGAATGTTTTCATTTTAAAATAATAGAATTAGAGTTGCGACACACAGAGTTCAGCACTGTTCCAGGCAGAAAATTAATCTGGATTAGAAGGTGGATTACAGAGATCTAGTTCATTCCAGAGTGCCTACACAGGTACCACATGAACCAGCTGCAAGTTGCAAAGAGCCACCCCTTTTACCTTCTGGAAGCAATAAACAGCTTCTCCAGCATTTGCTAAGTAGCAAAACAAGGCTGCAATATCTAGCATTCTGTCAAGACCCAGGCTGCAGAGCACCAATAACCATGCGCAGAGACCAGAATCTATCTAATATCTTTATTAAAGGAAAATATAAAGTCAATAAAAACAGGTGAAGGATACAGTTCAGAAGTAGACCTTTCAAGAAAGGTCAAATATAGTCCAGGAAATTAATGTCCAATATGAGATATTAGAGTCCAAAGTTATAATCCAATAACCGAAACACACACTTTGCCGAGCAAAGTGTGGGGAAATGACAGGGTCCTTTAGTCCAATAGAGCTTGACAACAAGGCTGGAGAGCAAAATAGATTCTTGGCAAACAAGGCTTGATTCGAGGCAACAAGAAGCAAGAGACGAGAACAGGGTCCGTGGCGAGGTCCGTGGCAAGGTCCGTGGAACAAGGCAGGGTTGGAACAAGAACAAGGTCCTGGAAACAAGGAACAGGAGTAGCGTAGTCCACACACGATCTCACTCCCGAAGCTGACGAATTGACTCCGCAAGGATTCCCTTGCGGTTAAACACCTATATAGGATCTTGTTTTCCCGCCAAGGAACACTTTCCCTGGGGAACAAGAAATGAAACCCATACTGTGTCCAGATGCATGACTCCTTAAGATTTCCCAAGGGAAACAGGCTTAATCAGCTAATTGTCTGGCAGCAATTCTGGCGCTTCTGCGATTCGCCTCCCTAGCGCCTCTATCTCGATTATAATTATCCCGGCGAGAAAACGGGGGAGATTTCTGCTCAAGGCTTGTTTGGCTGACTTCTTGTGGGCAAACATCTTGCAGGTGCAAGGGCTCCAATTCTGGCTGAAACGGTGGGAAACCCAAGTTGTCCTCTTCATCTGCCACAATAGTACTAGGAACGGGACTACATGGCCCATGAGTCATCACACATTCCCACTGAAACACTGTGCTTTCATGGCCCAAGGGAGACGTTAATTTATGTTCCGGCTAGATTGCCTTGTTGTTGTTTATTCGTTCAGTCGCTTCCGACTCTTCATACCTCATGGACCAGCCCATGCCAGAGCTTCCTGTTGGCTATCGCCACCCCCAGTTCCTTCAAAGTTTCTGCAAAGGATTGTTACCTTGATGCGGTGCTGGGGCTTGAGCACCTCAATGATGCTATGAGCTAAACTGTGAAGGGGCACCCAAGACGGGAAGGTCATGGCAGAGAGGTCAGACTAAATACGATCCCTGGGGAAGGTAATGGCAACCCACCCCAGTATTCTTGCCATGAAAACTACATGGATCAGTACAACCAATGGAAGATGGGACTCCCAGGTTGGAAGATGGTCAAAATGCTACCGGGGAGGAACAGATGATAAGCTCAACTAGCCCAGATGTGATGATGCAGTTAGCTCAAAGCCAAAAGGAAGGCTAACGGTCGATGGTGCTGGAGGTAACCGATGTTCTAAAGATCAACACACTATAGGAACCTGGAATGTAAGATCTATGAGCCAGTGCAAACTGGATGTGGTTATTGGTGAAATGTCAAGATTAAAGATAGACATTCTGGGAGTCAGTGAACTGAAATGGACTGGAATGGGTCACTTCACAAAAGATGACCACCAGATCTACTACTGTGGACAAGAGGAACACCGAAGAAACCTTCATAATTAATAATAAAGTTGCTAAAGCAGTGCTTGGATACAACCCAAAAAATGATAGAATGATCTCAATTCGAGTTTAAGGTAAGCCGTTTAACATCACAATTATCAAAATATAATTCCCAACCACAGCTGCTGAAGAAGCAAAATTAGATCCGTTCTATGAGGATCTGCAGCACCTACTGGATAATACACCAAAAAGGCTGGATTGTGCTGCTGCTTTTTATTCCAACTGCACCGGCTTCAGCCCTGTTTACATTTGTGCTATGTATTTGGTAATCAGCTCCTTCTTGTGCTGTTTTATACAAATAAGAGTAGCAGCAAATTGTATGGCTTGAATTGGGATTTCTGGTGAGTTTTTTTATCATGCTGTTTCTGGCCAGATTTGCTTTGGAGTTTGCATGGGGGATAACTTTTTTTGAACACCTTCAAGGTGGATTTTAGTGCCTGTGCAGATGGGGTCTGGGTGCCCCTTCGGACAGTCCTAAAATGATGCCTCAGGTAAACCTGAATTAATCTGGAGTAAAATGGAATTAATTAAACACTTGGAAAGATCCAGAACTTAATGTAATGTCCAGATCTTTCCAGATGTGGACTGTGGGGATTGACTTCTAGAATCACTTTCTCGATCCTGGGGGATCAATCCCCACAGAGATCCTGGTTTTTCGGGCGCCCCCACTCTCCCCTACCAGCCCCCTTTTTACCCTCTAAACTTACCTGAGGGGCCAGGCTGCATGCTCAGGTCCCTCCATCAAATGCTCCTGGCATGTCAAAATTACATGTTATGATGTGGGAGTCCTCCCAACCTCTCAATGTGTCTTTTTGATGTGCCAGGAGCTTTCAGTGGAGAGCCCTGAGCATGCAGCAAGGCCACTCAGATAGGTTTAAGGGGGTAAATGGGGGGACTGGTTCCATGGCCTTCTGGGACAACCTCCAGTTGACCCAAGAGGGCATGGAGCCACACACACACACCCTGGGAAAGTATTTGAGGTGGGTGTGGGAAATAAATCCTGGGAGGAACTGGGATATAATATCCCAGCTCCTTTTGGGATTTACCCATATCTGTAAGGGCCCTGAGTCTCCTAGCACAGGAGAATATCCAGGATGTTAAGAAGGAATATCCAAGAATTCATGTTGCTGCTCCCCAGCAGCTAGCATCTGAAACTGTTGCCTCACTCTGTCTAATGCTAGCTTTGGGCAATTCTACTAGTAATGGACAAACTCCCATCGCTCTATTCAACACTGATTTTTTAAAAAGAAAATAGCTTCCCCTGTGATCATTATTAGCCATTCCAGCTCAAGAACTGAAAAGGATGGCATAGTCAACTCTCCACTACAACAACATTAAAGAATTGATCATTTTAAGAAAATCCTTTGGGTTCTTTTAAAACTTTAAAGTGGCCTTGGGAGATCTTCAGGTGTCTACTTTATCCACCACAATTAGGCCCTAAATTTCTTGAATGCCTAGCTTTTTCTTAAATATCTACTTCCCTCTTTGCAAACTCATTTTTCTAGTTGCCATTCTCATTACTTTCCTAAAATGTTGGGCCCATTTACACTGCCACATAATGTATGACAGTAATCGCACTTGGCTAATCTATATAACTCAGGACCCCTGGTAATGTGGGTTCATCCCAGGTTGAAGAAACACCAGCAAAGGTCTGGATCGTCCAGGAAAATCCAGACCTTTACTGCTACTCTGGCTGTGGAGATTGCTATCAGGGATCAACTTATGTGATCCCCAATGTCGGTCTCCACATCATCCTATGCTCCCCAGACTCAGCAGTCTGGGCAGGTAAGATGGTAGTGCCACCTTCCCCTCGCTGCACCCCATTTTTCCCCAAAACCAAAGAAACTGTATGTTTACCAATGCAGGAGGCTTCCATAGCCCCAGAGTGCTCAGAAATGATGAGATGAAACTTTGGAGAGAGAATTCCCACTCCCCTATCTAAAGCTCTGTCCCATCATTTCTGAGTTCTTCAGCTAGGTGAAAGCCGTCACCACCATTGTCTTTACTGGTGCTACCAGCCTTCTCTATTCTGAGAAGAATAAGGTAGTGAAGGGATGAAGGCCAGTAGGTGAGGTAGTTGTTGGAAGAGGTAGAAAAGGAATGTTCCAGGTCAGCCAAGCCTACATGCCACTCTTGCTGAAGGTCTTGACCAACCAGAGAAATGTTGCTTTCTGATTCCACCATGAGATTTACCAGTTCTCATTATCAGCTGAGTTAAGTGTCTGAATTTAGATTGGACATGAATTAAGAGAACTAAGCAAGGTCAGCCATCCAAGTAGATATGTAGTGGTTTGAAGTTGTCAGTTGGTAAAAATGTCCTCTTTTTTGTTGTTTTTAATAATGTGGTAACCCTGCTCTAAAGGCACCATATCCCTTTCAGAGAAAGGCATTGGTAAAACAAAGCCTGAATTTTCTTTGCTTGAAAAAACCCTTTGTAATTCATAGGGTCACTGTAAGTCAAAAGGCTATTTGAAGGCACATTGACACACCTTTAACTACTCACCTCTTTATATTCTTCATATTATTCTGGGTTTGTAACTGTTCTACTTTATGATCAGATTTTACAATGTGATTTGATCTACAAACTTAGATCGTACAAATAAATGCTTCAAATAAATAAAAATGCTTCTATGAATTCCCATAAGCTGTCTAGACAGTATTATTGTATTGCTGATCTATCTGACCATCCTGTTACATAGTAGTATCATTTTTCCACACTCCTTCCTATTGTTCTTCTTCTCTAGGGTATCCATTTCAGATAGCAATAAATTGTATTTATTGCACTGCACTTTATTTTGAATCTGTAATCTTTTGATTACAGTCATGATTAAAATATATGCTTAACAGTTTTTCTCTGAAATCCACATGTCTTAAAAGTACTTAACTTTAAATGCAGCCTATTTTAATATGAAGGACATTCACAGAGGAAAATAAATCTTGCTGAAGAGCATTTGTTACCTCTTTCTCCAATTGTAAATGTTGCTGTCCAAATTCAGACACTGAATGTAAGGATTAAGAAACAAATGACAAGGCGTAAAACAGTATAACTAGCATCAAAGTAATTGTTGATATAAATACACACCTAACATTTTGGCACATGTCTTTTATAATAAAAACATTTATGCCTCATCTATTGGGTGATAAAAGAACTTTTGAATCTTTGTTTTGAATATATTTGTTATTTGCTCATGATGCGAATTTGACTGTGTGAATCATCCCTGACATTTCTTTTAAATTGCTGTTGTTATGAGTGGTCACAATTAAAGCCCTCCACATGGCTCCAAGAGCAAATTGGCTCTCTCTTCCTCTTGTTCTCTGTGTAGAGCTGCTTCAGATGTTTGTTGACAATTTCTTCCACTGTCATCTGACCTGTTTTGCAGTTTATATAAAAAAAGATCTTGTATCAGAAAGACTTCGAAGATAAGCTGTGTTTGAAGTGGCAAAGCTGAATGTCAAAAACCTTATGCAATCATTATCTAAGCCTGTTCATTCGGCATATAAAGATGGGAGTGGGCAACTCTACGAGCAGTTCCTCTGATCTTCTCATGTGGATAGCAATGAGTCTAAATACAAGAGGTCCTCAACAGATGTATGCACTCTGCACAGTTGTGGATTCTATTTTGTTTTTGTTAGTTGTTTAATATTGCAATGAGAGGGAATGTGGTTAAGTAAACCTGTCCCATTCAGAAGTTGATTTTCTATGTAAGGAGAAAAAATGGAACTGTGGGTAGATGGTATGGAGCTGACCCCCTCTATGCTTTGCATTTTGGATGACTGAATAGGGCTAATGCCATTATGTAGATAGCAGACCTTCCAGCTGTCCAAAAATAGCAGGAACAACCCTAATGAATTCTCTCTGAGCCAGCATTTTGAAGTACCTTTAAAATGTCCCAGGCTACTTCTACACAGCTATTCAATGCAAATCAGGAGGTGGATTAAAAAGAACCGGTTTGCTGCACAATGCCTACACAGACACCCCATCAACGGTGGTTCGAAGCTGGGACTGTGGCTGCAAAGCTCTGCTGATTCTAAGAATTTTTCCCCTACCTTGTCCAGCAGGTTGTGCTGATAAGAAGCAGCCTGATCAATGGGAATCAGCACTGGAAAGAAGCAGGGCAAAACAAGAAAGGAAAAGTGAGTGTTGCCATGTGAACACTGTAGTTTCCTCTGTAGAGAAAGGTGTTTGTTTACCTTCCAGCCAAACTGTGTATCCGGTTTCCTTCTCCGGATGCTTCAGCACTAGCCCTGTCCTCACAAGTGCTCTGCATTTTGCTCTCAAATTCCTGCTTTGCATGGTATATATGATGAGCTTCAACAAATTTTATGGCTTGATCTGAAATTTCTAGTGAGATTTTTAATGGACTTTTTCCAGCTGGTGATTGAGGCTGTGTGTTTTGTGGACACCCTGACCTCGTGCCAGCTTCAAACCAGATGGTAAAATTGGCATAACCAGCCACATATTTTCCCCTGCTAATCTCACCACACGTTACTGGGCAGTGCACATTTCCAAACCTTTCCATCACTTTTAGCAGAGAGGATTATTCAACCCCACTGTGAAAGATTTCAAAAGATACAGTGTTTCTTTTCAAATTGTTTACATTTGTAGAAACTGCATAAATTAATGTAAATTGCACAAATACATCAATTCTGATACAGAAAATGTGTTTTCTACCCAGAAAGCACATAGTAACCCACCCACCCCACTCCCCTGGCCAGAAAAAAGAAACACATTTCATTTGCTGAAACCATTACGTGTTGGATTCCTGGTGTGCTTAAAAAAATAATCTCCCTAAATGGTAGGGCCAGACATGTCTAAACCTGTCACATTATCAAAATTGCTAATTTCAGCACTGAAACAAATAGGCATATTCATTATTGTGAACTAGGTGGCTTTGTGTCTTAAGTGAATTCATCATCCAACAAAGCTATTTTCCTTGCAAAGCTCCACAACCCCACAGAAACAAAATATTGACACTGGAGGAGAAATATATTTATACATAAGATTGGAGAGAAACTAAACAGCAACAGAGTAGCAAGAACATGTCAAGCTTTTACTTGCATTGCTCGAGGGAAGGAATAAACAATGCTATTTAAAGATGAGTAGGTTTAGGAAGTGTAAATGCAAAGATAGAGCAGAAATGAGGAAGCTTGCTCGTGCTTTTGATTACTCTATTCATTCTTTTGATTCTCAGCAATTAAGAGGTGCAGTTCTATGGATTGGGGAAGGGGACTATACTATGCTCAATGTGGTTTTCCTTTGAGTAGAGATATGGAATTGCAGAGTGAGTGTCCTAATTTATTCTAGTAATAGGAGTTAAATTAAGAGTAATGGCTTCACTAGTAAAAAAAACATGTTTCTTGATCCAGTGGTGCAATAGTGATGGAGCTCTGTATCAGTCAGAGGTGTTACTACTGGAGAAAATGAGGTTATCTCTTCCCACCTCAAAATAGGAATTCTGCCATCTCAGTAAATTTATTCTTCAGTCTGCAAATTTCTAGTTCCACAGAGGGTAACACCTGAAAATGGCTCAAACATCTTGCATTTACTGTGTTCACATCCCTTTGGTAACTTTGCCTACCCATCATTTTTTCCCAATACTGTTTATTGGTAGCACTTGGTTAATTATACAATTCGGTAAAATCTTTTTTTTAAAAAAGTGTGAAAGAAGGCAACAGGGGAATAGGAAGGGAGAAAAATGTGAGGAAACAGGCGATAATGAAGATAGAAGGGGAAAGAAAAAAGAAAAGTGAAAAAAAGAAGAAAAAAGGTGAGAAAATATTTGACTTCCATCTACTTCTTGGTGGTCTCTCTAAATGGGATACGCCAAAGCTAGCAGGAAACTCTGGAGTCTCCACAGATTTGCAGCCATCTAAACAGCTGGGTTAGATTCATTTTAGCCTAATCTATTGTGCGTACACACACTGTCACCATCACAATTTCCCTGTGGTGATCAGCACAGGGAAGAGAATGGCATGTCCCTCGAAGCAGATGGCCACAGAGCTCCCTGCAAGCACCATGCTATTGAGGTCAGAATGGGGCATCTGTGTGAACAGCACAAAGGAGAGGGTCTCTCTGCCCCTTCTTGCTGATCCAGAAGACACTCCATTATGACCTCAGGAGACAGAACCAGAACAGCCAAGCAGTATCGGGGACCTCTGTGGCTGGCAAGGAATGGTGACAGCAACACAAATAGCCAGGGGATGCTCCAATGGGCCAATGCATGCTCAGCTTGGCAAGACATTCTGGACAACAAACAAAATGCCACAGAGGGTTCACCCTGGGCATAGTCAATCAGACCAGTTTAGAGCATAATGCTCCAGCCTGTCCATGGATTAACCCGCCAAAATCTTACAAAATCTTTCATAGTCATGGGCTTCCAGCCAAACATGTACCGTATATACTCGAGTATAAGCCAATCTGAATATAAGCCGAGGCACCTAATTTTACCACAAAAAAACTGGGAAAACATTGACTCCAGTATAAGCCGAGATACCAATAAAATTACATCAGTTGAAGCATCAGTAGTTTAAATGTTTTTGAATCTTTACATCAACTGTAATTTAAGATATGACTGTTCAACTCTTATTAAATCAGTATTTTAATCTTCTTCAATGTTAATATGCTTATGTATCCTTTTAATAATAATAAAGTGAAATAATAAATGTAATAATATTAATAGTAAATGCAGTAAAATAATAAATGTAATAATAAATAGAGTAAAATAATAAATGTATTAATAATAATAAAAGTAAAGTAAAATAAATGTAAAAGTAACAACAATAATAGAGTAAAATAATAAATGTAATAATAATAATTAATAGTGTAAAATAATAAATGTAACAATACCAATAATAATAGAGAAAAATAATAAATATACCATATATACTTGAGTATAAGCTGACCTGAATATAAGCCCACCAGGACCGTCACCCGGGTATAAGCCGAGGAGGGTTTTTTTTCAGTCCTAAAAAAGGGCTGAAAACTAGCCTTATACTCGAATATATACAGTACATGGTTACAGATGCTTATT
Source organism: Anolis carolinensis (assembly GCF_035594765.1). Lineage (NCBI taxonomy): Eukaryota > Metazoa > Chordata > Lepidosauria > Squamata > Anolidae > Anolis > Anolis carolinensis. The sequence goes on from NC_085843.1 coordinate 206,326,170, forward strand.
GTATTATATTTACTTTAAAAGATATGCTATCCTATTCTACAATGCAATGATGCTTATCCTCAAGTGAATACAATAATGTATTTAAAATTAGAACAGGAAAAGCAAGTTCAGTGCTATTCCCGAAATCTAGTGAGATTAAAATATGCCACTGCACATGCTCAGAGTCTTTGAATAGGGCAAAAATAAGAGCATTCTTCCAAAGCATGAAGGACTTTTACAAAGAAAAGGGGAATGACTTCTTCTCTGCTGTGCCAGAGGGCAAGACTAGATCTAAGTTATAGATCTTAGGTTATAGGAAGATAGGTTGCAGGTGAAGATTAAAAGAAAATACTTAATGGAAAGAGCAGTGCAGGAATGAAACCAATTTGTAGACTCATGCTGGTTCAGCTTCTTTGCTGGAAGTCTCCAAACACAGACTGAGCAGCCACCAGCCCAAGCCATTCAGGACATTTCCCTCTTTGTACAGGGAGTTTGTTTCAGTGGTCTATACATTCCTCAACTGTTATGATCCTATGAAAAAAAATTATGTGTTTGTGCCTTTCTAACATATTTGGAAGTAGAAAAAATGTTAAAAAAATAGTATTGTGATTCATGCCACAAAGATGAGAAATATTCAATGAAAACTTCACAATTGAAGTCATAGACTTTTGGGACTTTTGAGCCTAATCTCTAAAAATAATTTTAGGGAACCATTACATGATATCTCTGATTCGCTAACATGGTTATATTTCCTGCTTTGGCCCAGTTCCATGTTAATAGGAAAGACCTGGAAAATACTTTTGCAGCCCCTAACATGTTTGAAACAACAAGAATAGGGAGCAGAAGTTGCAGGAATGAAGGTGTGGTCATTAAGGACCTTAAAAGTCAATGGCCAGATCTAGAACTACAAAATATCTACTACTTGTATTTGACCTTTCTTCCTCCCACCATTGTGGTGACTTCTTGTCCTTTGGGTTGGAGACATTCATTTACAGTTATGTTCTTCCTTCCTATTATATTGTTTTTCTATTCTTCCTTCTGGCCTAATAGTTATTATTTATAGATTCTAATAGATTAAATTATGAAGCCTTTTATAAAACCTTTTCCTCTTTCTTTTTTGTTTTTAGAAATGGCTCCTGGTCCTTGATAAAGTTTCTGTGTGTGTGTGTGTGTTTTCTATGTTCATCATTGCTAAAGTGTCCATTTCTGCTATTTTAAAAACTTTTAACAATTCATTCTTCTATTGTCGAAAGATACATAATTCTTTTTCAAATTCTGATTGTTGTCTTTCTAGTGTTAATCTTTCTTTTAGTTACCTATATTTGTACCACTGTATGTGAAGTCCTACATCTATCAATTGTATTGAGTTTTAAATCTCTATTTATCATCTTCATGAATTATTACATCTCTGTATGTAATCCAATGTTCTCCTTTCTTCTTATTTAATTTATAAAAAGCTTCTTTTGTTGAAATTTATTTTATATTTATATTTGCTTTTTTTGGTTATTTTTAAATGCTGGAATTGTCCAATTCTGTTTAAAAATTAAACAACAACAACAGAAGGTGGAGTTATGGGGGTGTGCAATAGTATAATTGTGGAACTACAGATTGATGAAATGGTGCACTTGTGCTACTGAAGAGAAATTTTATATCGAAAGTGCTCAATGTGGTATGTATCCACTGTCAACAATAACATGACTGTAGTGGAATAGCACACTCACGTGATGAAGTCCTCTGTCTGTGCATCTTTCTCATCTATCTATCTAATTTGTATTTTTCTTTAGCTGCATACCTTCTTTATTTTCCTTTACCTATACCACAATCCATGCTAGGATTGTAATCAATATGTTTCTTTATTTCATTAATGAATTTCATTACTGATTTTGTATATGTTGTATATGTGCACTTCTTTTTCATTCTCTCCTCCTATATATTCCTGCTGCTACCTGAAACAATTATCTCATTGTGTTTCATTGTTTTTATATGACAACCAGGCATGTAGCCGGGGGGGGGGGGGGTTGAGGGGCTTCAGCCCCCCCCCCCAATTCTCAGGATGGTCTGCGAGAAGGCCTTTCATTTATTATTTAAACTGTTATGTTTATTCATATCATGATCTGATCACCATGCTCAATATATCCCATATGCATGGGGGTATTGGGATAACGATACAAAAGGTTTGCTAGGCTAGATCCTCTCTCACCTGGAAGTGAGGCTACATCATGTGTTGAGCAGCGTAGTGCTCTATGGGTCAACTGAGGCAGAAGCATCCTAAGATGCTGAATTTCCATCATGTGATGAGGTCATAACATACAAAAGACTTGTGCACCCAAACTAGCGGGGGGGGGGGGAGTATACTTGACTGTGAGCTAAAGAAAAGGAGAGGCAACCATAGCTATAACCCCATTACTATGAGTAAAAACTGTAAATTTAAAGTGTAGATTGTGCTTGGGGATATTTAAGGACATTTGTTCCCTGTGTCTATAATTCCATTGTCCAAATGTTCTGGAGCCAATCAGAAGTAAAGTAGAATAAAGTAAAGCAGAAACATTCAGCCATTTTGGAAAACACTTCCTTGGAATAGGCAATAAAAGCAGTGTTATAGGCTAGATACTATTTTCATACAGATTGTGCCAGATTCAAGCCCTGAAGGGAGCTGATAGAAAATGTTAATGAGGAAGTAATTATAGACTGGGTGACGAATAGTGTAGTTTTAGGATTAAAAGAATCATTCCTTGCTAGGGAATTGTTGAAATTTGTACCTGGGCATCTAGCCAGTTAACTCTAAACAAAGATAAAGAAAAATAAACAAAGAGGAATCCAGAAACTTGGAGAGAAAAATTAAATGTTGCAATTACAGTAGAGTCTCATTTATCCAACACTTGCTTATCCAACATTCTGGATTATCCAACACATTTTTGTAGTCAATGTTTTCAATACATCATGATATTTTGGTGCTAAATTCATAAATACAGTAATTACTACATAGCATTACTGTGTATTGAACCACGTTTTCTGTCAAATTTGTTGTATAACATGATGTTTTGGTGCTTAATTTGTAAAATCATAACCTAATTTAATGTTTAATAGGCTTTTCCTTAATCTCTCCTTATTATCCAACATATTCGCTTATCCAACGTTCTGCCGGTCCGTTTACGTTGGATAAGCGAGACTCTACTGTACTTAACATATGCCAGATAGCCAGATTTACAGAATTCTGTAAAATCCTTAACTGATTGGAAAAGATGTAAAATCACCAGATATCTTGGCAGAAAGCCAGGTAAATGTCCCAGGAAAGGCACCAAATCTCATTTGATCTTGAAAGCTAAGCAGAGGCTTCTTCCACACAGCCATATAAAATCAACCTTGAAATGGATTATCTGGCATTGTGGACTCAGATAATCCAGTTCAAGGCAGATATTGTGGATTATCTGCCTTGATATACTGGATTATATGTCTGTGTGGAAGGGCCCAAAGTCAGCCTTGATTAGTACCAGCTGCTGTAAGCTATACTTCAGAGGAAGGACTAACAATGCCACTTCTGAGTATTCTTTACCTAAGAACATCCTGATGATAAAAGTTATTCAGCAGTGGAATGCATTGCCTCGGGGTGAGATGGGGCATCTGTTGGAGATGTTTAAACAGAGTCTGTGCCAGGATCTTAAGTCCTGTCATGCTCTCTTGAGATCTAATACCTTTGTTATGTATGACCATATATGTCTACTATGTATATCTACACTGCATTCTGTATTACACTGTACTAAAATAACGTATTGGTTATCCGGTTATATACTTATACTCCATTAGACTTTGATCATATATTAGATACGGCATACTTCAATGCTCACATATGTAAGAGAAATTATGGGTAATGTTTGAGTCTGCTTAGCAGAAAATTGTTGTTTGGTAGCAGGCTAGTACAGCCAAACCTCATTAGATAAGAATGCAGACCTGTCTAGTTTAGGCTGAGCTATGTACCTTGTTATGGGAGCAAAGTAACTCAAGGTTTTTCTCATGTGAAAGTCAAGATACAGTGGGAAATGAAGGGAAAAGACAATGAAAAGTATAATGTTTACTGCATTTTAACTAATGGTGCACAAAATATATGAAGTCTGTTACCTATAAACGTTACACATGCTTTGCTTGGCAGTACTAACAATAACTAGGATATACTATCTTGCCTCTGTTTTCTTAAATAAAGCTTTAGTACATCAAAGTCAGTTTATTTCCTGACATGAGAAAGCCTTCATCTGACAGATAAATTGCCATTTTTCAGGGGTGCTTTGATTGCGTACTCCTGTGTGGCAAGGGGTTAGAGTGGACGGCCCTCATGATATCTTCCAAATTTATGATTCTGTGAAAGCCCCATGAAATTCAATCCTTATAAATCAACAGGTGACTTGAAGGCACATGTACACACAAGTGGACAGACTGATGAACAGATAAGTAAGGGTTAGACATGTTACAAAAACCGACATAGATCAAAAGAATTGCTTACAATGGTTGCACATTTCCAAAAGCTGTCTACTATGTCCTTCCTGGGCAGAAACCATACTGTATAATGCTGGTAATAAAGAAAAGGCCACTCTTGTCTAGATAGATTATTAGGTTTTTTCATAATATGTTTTATAAATGATAAGCAATAAAATAGTGTTAGGACCTCATCACTTATGAGGTTGACCCAGAGGTTGACCCAGGAGGGTATCTAGCCAACCCCCATTTGCTCCCTAAACTTACCAGAGGGGCTGGGATTTCCCCTTCCTATTTTCAAAGCACCCAATGCATCATTTTGATGCATCAAAATTATAGAATCATAGAGTTGGGAGAGACCTCATGGGCCATTCGGTCCAGCCCCTTGCCAAGGAGTAGGAAAATCGTATTCAAAGCACTCCCAACAGATGGCCATCCAGCCATTGCTTAAAAGCCTCCAAAAAAGAGCCTCCATCACAGTTTGAAGCAGAGAGTTCCACTGCTATACAGCTCTCACAGTTAGGAAGCTCTTCCTAATGTTCAGGTGGAATCTCCTTTCCTGTAGTTTAAAGCCATTGTTCTGCATCCTAGTTTCCAGGTCAGCAGGAAACAAGCTTGCTCCCTCCTCCCTATGACTTCCCCTCACATATTTATAAATGGTCATCATGTCTCCTTTCAACCTTCTCTTCTGCAGGCTAAACATGCCCAGTTCTTTAAGATGCTCCTCATAGGGCTCGTTCTCCAGACCCTTGATGATTTTAGTCGCACTCCTCTGGACACATTGAAGCTTTCTTCAAGGAGCCTGAGCAAGCAGCCAGACCCCTCTGGTAAGTTTAGGGGGCATGGGAATGGAGGCGTCATTTGAATGCCTCAGGTAAAACCGAGACAGATCCCAAATTTTGGGCCTGTCTGGAATGGACCTCAGTTTCTTTCCTCTTTCAGCTTTCTTCCCTAAGAATTTTCTATGGCAGCTCCGTAATGATAAAAGGAGTTGTTCTCCATGGAGGCTATACTGTAGTGTTCTCCATGGAGGCTACACTGACTGCTTAACATAACATGAACATCTGTTCATTTGTGAACAAAAGCATGGAAGTATTCACCAGATACAGTTATACCCTTAATCTGTATTTTGGTTTTAAGAGGAGTCTTGTACCTGGGTGCAATGCAGGAGCAAACACAGGTATAGAAATTCTCACGAACATTTGTGCATGTGTATAGTCATTGTGAACACTATGCAATGTAACATGTGAACAGGACTCCTGTGTTAAAATGAGAATAGCATCCTTACACCCAAGTAATGTTTGTCCATGATTTTATGGGAAAATGCATTATCTTTTCAGTATGTTTCACATGGGCTTGTTATTCCTCCTGCTTGTTATTCAAGTGTATATTTCTTTCAGTGTCCCCAGTTCTAAGCACAGAGAAGGTTTTATCTCAGCAGGAGTCTCCACTTTATAGAAAAGGTTTTGAGCATCTGTCATGGGTAAAATTAAAATACAGCTGAAACATCATGATTGTGGACACATCAAAGTATGGGGCTGAACACACCAAAGAGACTCAGATGCATTCTCTCCTATTCTCTCAAAGCATCATCATAATTCTGTTATTTATAAGCCTATCAGTCTTAAAAGTGCTTAAATTGATCATGAACATTTTCAATTAAATTACAATACAGTAGCATGGGATAAATGGATTTAGAGACCACAGGGGAAGATCTAACCTTATTTTGAAATTGCACCATATGCAAGGTATCAAGAAAAAGAGATAATCACAGTATTTTACACAGTTCACTTGTTATTTCCCTTCCACACGCGTCAAGTGGGTTTAACTAAACAAGTCATTTTCCTTTAATATTATTTAACAGGCTCTTTCTTTTTCATATTCAATAGAAATGCTGAATGCTTTTTTCAAATAGGGGTCATTTATTGATGCAGGGGTAGCTCCTCTATGCAAAAAGTACTATTATTTTGACATCGCTTTTTAATAAATTGATGAAATGAGGTGCAAATATTGGCATTTAACCAATAATAAAGGCTATCTTTATTTATTTAAAATGTATCAGATTTGCTTCACCTAAGAAGGCTAATTGAATAGGCTATTCAGGTCAGCTGCCAGTAGTAAAGACGACTGAATCACATTAAATGCTATTTAAAGGATGTGAACAGGCTAAAAAGAAAAATTAAACCAAGGCCATTAAAATTTAATTTGACTTCGCAATGCCATTAACATTTGGGTTTTATGCAATGGCAGGCTTTCTAAAAATATGTCCGTATAATTTAGAACCCCTGAGTTGTCAAGTGGACGGCCATCGCATAGGAAAAATGATGATGTGTGACCTTAAGGAAAAATTATAGAAAGAATCAAAGGTGATAACTTCATAGCCTCCCATAGGTCCTTGACAGCTTGATCTCATGCAATACGGGCATGAATGCAATCACATGAACAGCTGCTCGCAAGTAGGTACTGTAAGTATGTAGCTAGATAGATACCCACTTCCTTTGTTGTAATTTTTTTCCCCTTTATTGTTTGTTTGCATGTGATCGCCAAAATTTCTGAGATGCCATAGGAGACTGTGTAGATTCACAGTTATAAAGTTGAAATAATTGCCAGGAAGCAAGCTGTTAGTTTAGAGGAATCAAGTTAATCAGCAAAGAGTCCTACTGGAGTGTTTAAGGATAATTGTGGAGTAACAAAAATATATCTGTGATGAAGGTAATTAAAGAATTTTGGTGAGCTATGTTACTATCCAAGGGACACTCCAAAATAAAGCGGAGCTAATTTCAAGTATGAAACACACTGATATGTGTACAAGCTGCCTACTACCAAGGACCTCATCACACGAAAGTCAAAAAGTTTGGGGACAGCAGGAAAAACTGAGGCAGCATACCACTTCATGCCCTTACCGTCATTGGTCATGGAATCCCTTCCCATGATGTTTCCCCATTGTCCCCAGCATCTTCCCACATCCTCCCCAGCTTCTTCTAGGCGGAGTTGATGTATACTCAACTCCTCAGGGTTTTGTGCTGCTGGCACAAAACCCAATGGAGCTCATCCAGAAATAGCCCTTCATAATCTGATGGACTCCGGCGGACTCAATGCTGGCAGCCTGCGGCAGCTCCGACAATCAGGGAGAAGACATTACTCAACCTCCATGTAATGAGGTCATAGGAGCCCCCAGTGGCATAGTGGGTTAAAGCCTTGTGACTTGAAGGTTGGGTTGCTGACCTGAAGGCTGCCAGGTTTGAATCCCACCTGGGGAGAGCACGGATAAGCTCCCTCTATCAGCTCCAACTCCATGCGGGGACATGAGAGAAGCCTCCCACAAGGATGGTAAAAACATCAAAACATCCAGGCGTCCCCTGGGCAACGTCCTAGCAGACGGCCAATTCTCTCACACCAGAAACAACTTGCAGTTTCTCAAGTCGCTCCTGATATGAAAAAAAATGAGGTCATAAGTGTGCCAGTAGACCTTGTCTCAAATGTTTCCAAGACCACATTTCCTGGATTGTCTTGTGCACTGGCTGCAATTTGCATCTTAAAACCCAATGTTTGCTGGATGGCTTATGGACATGTACTTTCCATGTGTACATTTTTATGTGGATCTTTGAAAGAGATGTATAGGAAAATATGCACATTTCAAATGTGATCAGAACAGTGTTCATGCTCACTTTAGTCAATATAGAGTAGATATTGAAGTAATATAAACAATCTAAACCTATGCATATAAACATAAACACTTTTGTGGCTCAAATGAATTTAAAAAGTCACATATTACATTCCATTAAAAAACAGATCTTGGCATGGATTGGGCAAGATGTGGAAAAGTGAAGTGAGGAAGTATGTAGAAATGGGCACATGCACACACATACACCTGTCTATTTCTACATACTTCCTCACTTCCCTTTTTTCACATCTTCTTCATTCACACAGAGCTCCCTGTGGGCCATCGCCATCCCCAGCTCCTTCAAGGTCAAGCCAGTAACTTCAAGGATACCATTAATCCATCGGGCTGTGGTACAGGCTGTTGAGCAACCAGCTGCAGCCAGCTGCAATGAATCACTCTGACCAGGAGGTCATGAATTCGAGGCCAGCTCGGAGCCCCGTGTTTGTCTTGTCTTTGTTCTATGTTAAAGGCATTGAATGTTTGCCTTATATGTGTAATGTGATCCACCCTGAGTCCCCTTCGGGGTGAGAAGGGCGGAATATAAATACTGTAAATAAATAAATAAATAAATCTTGCCCTTGGTCGGTCCCTCTTCCCTTTTCCTTCCATTTTCCCCAGCATCATGATCTTTTCCAAGCTTTCCTGTCTTCTCATGATGTGGCCAAAATACTTCATCTTTGCCTCACATCTTACACATATTTCAGATTTGACCAGAACAGTGTTTGTGCATACTTTAGCCAATGGAGTTAATGGAGAGAACATGTTAAAGCAACACATACAGTCTTAAAATATCCACATAATTATTTGGCACAAATGAACCCCACATCCCACTGCCAAGTGGCATATTTTATTCCATTAAACAAAGTAGATCTTGGCATGGACCATATGTGATTTGCCTACTGAGGCAGAGATAGGACCAACCTTGCTTTCCATGCCACTATGTTTTTGTCAAATATAACTGACAGTGGGATGAGAGAAAGCCCTTTCCTAGGGATTTTAAAACGAGAGAGAAATGTAGTGGGTGGGAGGAAAAAGAGATTGAGATCATTGCTGCTGGTGGTCTGGGTGTCGGAAAGCTACCAGCTAAGGCAAAGCTTGCTGCTATGAACACTAGAGGATGTTGCCTTTGGATAGAGAGTCAAGAGGCATGGTAAGCAGCAGGTGAAGTGATGAGAAGCCTTTCAAAGGTGAACCAAGTAAACTGGAGACACCTCTTGTATTTTTAACTGTTGTGTGGAAATGGAAATTTCAGCATGGGTTACTTGCTAAGCTGCACTTGCTGAAATGGTCTCTTCTACACCATCAAAGGTAAAGGAGCTGTCTTCACATTTCACTTGAGCAACTTCCCAGCCAAGTGAGGCAGAGGATAGGAGAGAAGGTTAAGCATATGAATGAGAGGAGAGAAGGCAAAGACCTTGTAAAGTGTCTGGAGTTCCTTGAGGCAAAAGGTAAAGATGTAAATAAAACGGTGAAATAAAAAAATAAAAAGTAAATCTGTGCATGGCTGGGCTATTGTTAGCATTGCCTGTAGCTGCGGTTCTCCTCCTCATGATGTCATACCAAAAGAAGGCTTCTTTTCCCTTTTGTGGTTTTTCACAAGGCCATGGATTTTTGAACGCTGACAACAATGCAGCCATGGACTTTCATAGCATGTCAACTGGGAAATGCAGACCCAAAAAAGTACTGTTGCAGATTCTTTTGCAAAAAGCTCTTGAAATCAGAGCAATGAATTGTTTCACACTGCACCTGAAAAGAATGCTGTGGCCAAAAAGCATTTTCAGTGGGCTAAGAGACAGAATGAATTGTGCCCTTTTCCTCTGGAAAAAAAGTATTAATTCCAGAGGAGTAGTTCACCAGCAGAAAAACTAAGGGCCTAGGAAATCACCAAAGGCTTCTCTCTGTGACAGAACGACCAAATTCCACTAGGATTTGTTTTAAATTAGAGTATGTGAAAACTATTTGATTGTCTCAAGTGAGCAAAATTACCAAGTCTCCCTTAGAACAGTGTTTCCTGCACAAAGATGTGAATTAACAGGTTGATTGCACAGTTGTCTTCCTGAGAGCCATGCAGTGAAGAAGAAATATGCAAAAATTACAGTAATTTAAGCTTGAGCATCTCAGTGCAAGCTCCCTTCCCTTATTACAGCTATTGTTTGGACCAGAAAGAAAGTAATAACACAATGATATCTTCTAAGGTACAATCAAACTGCCAGAATATTTTACAATGGCAGCATACAAGAACAAAAAGGAATCTGTCTTGCAGACTAGATTGAGAGCTCATTTGCACTATACCTTAGTAGTGCTATATTCCACTTTAACTGCAATGCCAATGCCCCATAGAATCATGGGGTGCATAGTTTGATGGAACACTAAAGATCTGACTGAGAAGTCTGAATACCCTTCTTAAATGGCAAAACCTGAGAGTCCATGAAGATGGGGCCTGAGTGGAAGCTGAGAATAAGTATTATTGCAGATCCAAAGTGTATAATGGACTGGACAGACACAGGACAGAGGCTAAAGAACAATGAGTAGATTCAGATGTTCATCTTAGGCCCCTTCCACACAGCCAAATGACCCAGAATATCAAGGCAGATAATCCACGCTATCTGCTTTAAACTGAATTATCTGAGTCCACACTGCCATATAACTCAGTTCTATGTGGATTTTATACAGCTGTGTGGAGGGGGCCTTAGCAGTTTGCTCCAGGGCAGCAGCTTTCATGCATGGATGATAGTCCCAGTTTGCAAACCATAATCCCTGCTCCAAAACCTTCCAGGACTGCACACCAAGGCTCACTTTAAATCAAACGGTGCTTGTTTAAAGATGGGAGGAGAACTGTTGGATTTCTCCATTTTAGATCATTTTAGTGACATGAAATGTGCAATTTCAGTATATTGCTCCATCGCTGTACCTATATTTTTCCTTTTTATAGACCTGGAATTTCCCAGTCTGGGCATAGTATGTAACTGTTTCTTTTTCCCTTTTAAAAAAATGGAAATACCAGGGATGTTCTTCTTTAAACTCCTTAAAGCAGTAATCAGTATTTCATAGGACTTTAATTTTGATTGCAGACCACTGCAATTGTGAAGTTTCCCACTTTTTTTTTTTTAAAGGGAAGTGGCATGGGCAGAGACTACACTTGTCTGATAGCTCAATAAATGGAGGATTTGTCTAGAAACAGAGTTCATCATATGTGATGGGGTGAATAAATTATCTTTTTAAAAAACAGAAAGGCACAAAATGCTAGGAGAAAATGATTCCTCTGCTTTGTGCCTCAAATGGGATGAAGTCTATTGTACACTTCAGGAGGCAGTTTCTCTCCCATACATAGCCTATACTACTTTTTTTTCAGAAAAAGCTCCCTTCAATCTAGGTTTTTGAAAAGGTCCCCTAGCCTAATACAGAACAGGGAAGCATCAATTTTCTCCAATCCCACTACAGACCATAATGATTCTCTTTCTATTAAAAAATGTGCCAGTAAAGACATATAGGACTGCAATGGGTTCTGTGTGTGCTCCCTAAAGACAATTCGCACAACCTCCAACTCTCCTTACACCATACAAAGCTGACCACATTGCCAGTTAATTTCAGCAACAGCATATCCTCCAACTTTCCAAATTTGAATCAGGCAGCCCTGATTAATCCTCATCCCATATTCTGCACTTCTTGTAAAATGTCTCAGATTTCCCTTCTACTTGGTTGCATACTGAATTCAAAGTTCAAATGTTGTTGCCTTTCCTAGTAAGTTCAGCCAAATGCAAAATCCTGCAGACTCTCCTTGCTTGCATGTTTTTTTCTCATTAATAACGTTTGCTAACTCTGTTATTGCTTGGCTACCCCTGCCCCAGTTCCCATCTGTGAAATGTTGGCGGATATAAGTTTACCCATTCTTGATATATGCTGTCATATAATAAGCATCAAATGTTAATATAACACTTAAGTGTATAGTTGTATCCTCCTGATTTTCCAGACATTTTTTCACCATACTGGTTTTCAGATATAATTCCTCCGCCCTGTATAACATATTACATCCAGTGGAACACCAGAGAGGCTTATCAGCAATCTCCTTGTGGCCTCATATTCTAGTGGGATGCAGAGTAGATGAATCCTGCTATTTTCTTGGGGGAGACGGAGGGGACTTAGGATCACTGATATCAGGTGGCAAGATCACATCCCTGAACTTGCTTAGCCAACAAAGGGCTGCATTGGAAGATAACATCCCCTCTCATATACTGGATTCCCCATTCCTGACCTTTAACATCACCAGCAGGTTATGAACCCCATACAAACACTTTTCTGTTCTCTGTGGATATGTTATAATGCTCTCTTTATGTCAGATATCAGGTGCAGGGTTACCTGTGCCTCCTTCTTGCCTATGGCTTTAGCAACACTCAAGGTTGAACATTCTTTAGAGAGATTGTTTTAAGAACATCATTTTGATAGTAGGAATAAAGAAAAAGAAGGTTAAAATTCTGATGAGTAAAAATAGAAACAAGCTTTTTCTTTTTTTAAAAGGGCAAAGAAAAAGCAATACTTTTTCAAGTTTAAGCAGCCATGTAATAAAATTAATACCCCAAAATCCTATTTGCTCAGATCTTCAGAACAATGGAACTATGAAGTCATGTCTAATAAGCACCAGAAATAAGTAGGTCAAAGATATTTGCTTATAGAATTAGTAAAACTACCATAGCTGCATGTTATGTCTACTTTCCTAGATTATGGAAACTGAATAATTACAAAGAAAACAAATGCTCTAAATCACAAGACAATGTCTAAGGCTATGGGGTATGTGTGTGCTTGCGTGCATGCTTGCAATATATAACTTATATAACTTATATAACTTATACACATAATCTGAAGGTAATTTTCAATATTTTTACATAGTAAATGAAGTTTATGTACACCGAACCATCAGAAAGCAAAGATGTCATGTGGACAGTTTTGGAGTACTGTATTTCAAACTTTGGAAATTCAGAAAAAGGATATTCAAACTGTACTGAGATCCAGTACTAACAGTGCTGCATATGCTCTCCCCTTCTTTTCCTGTCTTCCATTCTCCTTCTCCTACTCTTCACTATAGATTCGTAAGTTGTGCATCTCCTCCTTGCATAAGACATGTAACCTGAGCAACATGCATATGTGAGGTAAATTAGGTCAAGAGACATTTGTATTCAGCTCTCTTCAACCAAAAATTTAAAACACATATATTAAATAATATCACCTACCAAGGAGCTTCCTCCCTGGGATTTTAACCTTTTCACAGGAGAGGGGAGGAATTACTTCTTGTAAATCACAATTTACATCAGAAGTAAGAAACTCTTAGCCTTCCAGGTATTTTGTTCCAGACAGCTGTCCAACGATATGGGGTGTGCAGATTCAGTAATCCTAAACCTCTGGAAGGCTAACATATCCCTAGTCCCAGTTTACATTACAAAGTAGGACAGGAAGATTACACCATGTTCTTTTCACCAAAATGTTGATTAGTTATTGAGGAAATGTTCAAATTTCTGACTTGGCACCCTCTGATGGGGCAGAGTTCTAATCCCAACATCTTGATGGCCCCACTGTGTATCATACTCTGCAGATTACAATGCAAATAAGAAAAGCTAAGCAGTAAGAAATTGACTTTTTCAGTTCTATAATTAGCACACCATTATTACATGTCTGATCTAGCAGAAATGAGTAATTATTGCACTTATCCTGCTGCCCTTAGAGTTAGCTTTTTAATTGTTCCCAGTAGGACTAACAAAGGGACTCTAATGCCAGTTCCATTTTCTCATGATCAACATGCCACTTTTCTCAGCATTTCGTAAATTTGATAGAGTTGATTTAAAACTATCTTGCTCTTAAGACTACATGAGCAAAAACCACACTTTTGTTAATATTCTTGGCTGTGTCTCTTCCTCATTGTCACGCCTTGTAAAAATGCTTGCTTATTTATAAAACATAAATACTCTGTTAACTGCCTTCATTTGCATTCAGTGGCATTATGACATAGACAGATCAAATATAACCTTCCTTACTTAGCAAATCCTAATTGGACAAGATCATAAAGATGATTAATCCAGGAAATCAGAAGCTGTTGTTGTTATTGCTGGTGACCCTAAGATATCAGCTTAGATGAATGAGAATACCACTGGAGAGTAAAAATAAAATCTTTCAGAAGCTATTCACTTCTGGAAAAATTCTAGAAAATGTTTTATCAATCCTATATTGATAAAGGAAAAAACTTTTGTATTGAGGTCCATAAAACTGCTGAAAAATATTAAAGCTAAAAATACCTATTCATCCAGGAATATTTCTACTAGGAATAACAGACAGACCACTGCTGAAGTCACACGAGAAACTCTTCACCTTGATGATAACTGCTGTGAGAATCGTTTATGCAGGAGCCAGGAAATTGGAGGAAACACCAGAAATGGATGAATGGATCATAAAAGTGGTGGAGGTGGCTGAGATGGACATTCTGATGGATATCTCCAGTCAAAAGACCATTCAGAGTTTAGGAAAGACTGGGAACTCTTCAAAAAGTTTTTAGAAGGAAAGACTTTTTCAACATGGGGGTTTCAAGTTTGACTATTATAAAATCTGAATTTTCATCAATTTGTTTAACTTCCTTCTGAAGAAAGACATGATGAATAATCCTTTGGAACTATTTGATGTGTCTTTCTTTTCCATAGTATATGTATGATGGCAGAACTCTTGAGATGTGAACATTAAGTTTGTGTTCAGAAAAGGTATTATGTATGGTTGTCAAGAAAAGAAAGGGAAGGGAGAGAAGAAAAAGAAAAAAAGAAGAGGGAAAGGGAAATTTTTTTAAAAAAAAATATGTAATGCTATTTGGATAATCTGAAATGTTACAAAATTAGAAATAAGTGATTCCTGAAAAGCTTATATGTTGGGATGATGTTAATGAAACATTTGATTATGACTTTAAACATCTTTCAATTTATGCAAATTGGTTTTTTTTATAGTTATCCATACTTGTGTATGTAAAACAGTCAGAAAGCTCAAATCACAAGAAAATACTTTACTGCCTGTTCCCATTCTTATGGGGTTATTTTTTATTAATGTGATATCATGATGCATTTTGACTTATTCTGAAATTCTCTTGATCATGAAGATATATTCGCTTCCTTGCAAGGAGTTTCTTTTAAAAAAATTGCATTAGGATTTTTGCATATGATATTTTGGGGGGGGGGGGGGAGAGAAGTATCTGGTGACACTATTGCTATTATCCAGATGGAAACAGTTTTTCCTAAAACATAGTAACCAATAATTCTAGTCACGAATAGTTTGCATGGATTTTGCTTTGAAAATATCTTAAATTTGAGTGAATGGTAAAGTATGTTATACTTATTTTGCACAAGTTGCCATTTGAATACTGCTCTAGACACGTTTCATTATTTTTGAATGTATATTTTCTGGTTGTAAATTAGATTGTTTGTGTCAAATAATTAATAAAATAATTCCCAAAAAAATACCTCAGCTGAAGCAATGAACAATACCCGCACAGTTCTGAAGTGGTACAGTGTACCACATATTTCTAGATTTTGATTACCTTTGAACCATTTTACTCCCTGTTCTTACATCAGGCTGTAATACACAAAACATGAGAGGAACAATACTTGGATGTTCATTTGTCTTTTTTCATTCATGGATCTGTTTTTTTATATCCTTTTGCTGTGTTTTATTTCTTATCAGAAGACCTGACCTGCTGCTGAAATGATGCCTAGTCATGTAACTTGCCTTTTTTTACTGTAGGTCCATGAAAATCAGCTTGATTTGAATGTCATAGAAGAAAGTATAAATCACTGGTTTGGCTAAAAGTAGTTTCCAATAAAAGTACTATTTTTTCTGAACACAACAATGAAACCTGAAAGATGGCATCTTGTCTCCTTGCTCCAGCTGAAGGCCCCTCCCACCATCTCCAACGGACGCTCTGATGCCAGAGCAGAGAGGGAGCCAGCAAAGATAGCCTCCATCTTGTCTCCTTGAGCCAGCTGAAGGCCCCTCCTACCAGTAACATGCTTTGTGTGTGTGTGTGTGTGTGTGTGTGTGTGTTTGTGCGTGTGTGTGTGTGTATATATATATATATACGTGTGTGTATGTGTGTGCGCATGCACACACACACACATGAATATATATAATATTAATATTAATAATAATACTATGTTGTAATACAATGTAATAATGATTGTGGTTCACTATTATAATTGTATATTTATATTACATGCAATATTACTAATAATATTGCAATATAGTTGTATAATATAATATATTGTATGTATATATACTTGTAAACCGCCCTGAGTCCCCTTCGGGGTGAGAAGGGCGGTATATAAATGTCGCAAATAAATAAATAAATAAATAAATAAGAAGAGATGGGCTAAATACCTGTTTTGCATACAGAACTTTCCAAAGTTCAATCGATAGCATAGAATCATAAGTTGGAAGAGACCTCATGGACCATCCAGTCCAACCCCCTTCCAAGAAGAAGGAAAATCACATTCAAAACACCCCCAACAGATGGCCATCCAGCTTCTGTTTAAAAGCCTCCAGAGAAGGAGCCTCCACCACACTCTGGAGCAGAGAGTTCCACAGCTCTCACAGTTAAGAAGTTCTTCCTAATGTTCAGGTCAAAATCTCCCTTCCTGTAGTTTGAGGTCCTTTTTCCACGTCCTAGTCTCCAGGGCATCCGAAAACAAGCTTGCTCCTTCCTCTCTATGACTTCCCCTCACATACAATCATAAAGTTGGAAGCTCTCCAGGTAGAACTGAAAATATTTTCTGCTTAAAATCCCAGAGTGTTCCTGCTAGTCAGTGTAAATAATAATGGGCTAGAAACTGGCCACTGTTTCAGCTCAGTATCAGTACATGTTGCTATGCTCTAAAAAATATGTTTCAGATTCTTGCCTTCCCTCCAAGGAGTGTCATTTTGATCAAAAAATTAGTCTAGTCTTATCATAGCACCTGATATCTCTGCTACGCTTTTATGTTTGGGGAACTCTGAGAGTCAGAAAAGTGACAATCTGAGAATTTTAGATGAGAGCAGGGATTATTCCCAGTACCACTGACTTTAACTTCCATTCCATTGACTTTATACCCAGGGTCAGTTCCCATGGCCCTTTTAGGAAGATCGCAAGCCTTAAATCTTTATTGAAGTTATAATCCAATGGCTTACCCGAGCACAGAAATTGTTTCTCTGAATGCTTTTAAGTCATCTATTGATTTATGGTGATCTCATGGATTTCATTGGGTTTTCTTAGGCAAATAATACTCAGAGATGGTTTTGCCAGTTCCTTCCTCCAAAATATAGTCTACCTCACCTGGCAGTCATTGGCTGTCTCCCCTATAATTAGAGTATGACCACCATATCCAAACAGGATACATTCCTGGACTTGTTGTGAATATGTAAAACCACAGATAACAGCGAATTCTACTGAAATAAGGGACTTCTGCCCCAGATCATGCTGGAGAATCTAGAAAATGTCTGGAGAGAACTTTTTTTGGATGTAGATAAATGAAACCATATATTAGTCCCATAGAAATGACAGTCATACTGTACAGGGCTGACCCTTCTTAATTTCCAAGAACATGTGGGAGTTGTTGTATATAGGTCTACACAAATTACAGGTCAGTGAAAATGCAAAGCAACTTCTAAATATGAATTTCCTCTGACAAACGCTTTTTTGCATTTTGGTTTTTGCAAATCAAAGAGAAAGATGCATCCCAAGATTATGCACAAATGCATCACACAAGCTAAACAGATTGCTGAGAACTATCTTAGCTTCTGATGTCACATTTTGTTGAGATGGCATGTGTAAAAACCTTGGGGAACAAAGCTGGATGAGTAATGTACATTTCTCTTTATATCAATGCACTTCAAAACATGCACAACAGAGAAACAAACAGCAATTGCAACTTCCTCTGATAAAGATAGCAAGCCGACTTACAGAAAATGAATAACTCTCTAATATAACTAGCATCAAGGGTGCATGTACGCATCTGCATTATGGTAATGATGAAAATGAAATGACTCAAAATTTTGATCAATTGTCCTCAGGCTTCATACTTTTGAGATGATCAGGCCAATAAGCACCATCTATATTCATCTACTATCAAGGAAGCCATTTGGAAACATTTCAGCATAAAAGAAGCTATCCAAGGAACCTCATTTGTTTCTAGGGAAAATACAGCAGTAAAGCAATAAAGTCTCTGTGGGCTTTTCTATGCAGATGAAAAAACATCTGTTTGGCACCACATTTTCCCAATCCACATTGACCTTACAGTGACCCCATTAATGCCATACGCACCACATACATTACAGTGAAATTGCTATAACCGGACATCCCCCCCCCCCCCACACACACACACACACATGCTCGGTGCACTTGCCTCACTGTTAGAGAGTGGTCCTTATTTTTTTTTCCAGATATGGCCACTCCATTCCCCCACCCCCAATATATATATATATATATATATATATATATATATATATATATATATTCTTTAGTAGAGATTTGCTAATATTGATCTGAACACAAATATTCTTCTTTCAAAAAGAAATTAACTGGGGAAAGAAAATGTTCTGGTCTGGCCCAAGTCACCATCCACCAATCAGTTCCACTGATCACTAACTCCTTCCCCCAATGACACATCAAAACCAGGCTTCATGGAGGGCTGTCCACACAGCTAAAAGTCCAGGGTTTTTTTTATGCCTCGGGGTAAAAAACAAGGTTTTATGAAACTCAATGAAGTGAAAGGACTGCATTGCAAACTAATCTCCATGGATGTTGTCCATCAGGATCAGAGCACCTACGGGGTAAGTAGATTCTTTGTAGTCTGCATAGATAGGCTCTGTATGGGACAGGGCATTACAGCTGTGAGAACTACTTTGAGAAACATCAGCCTTCAACCTGTATTGTCTGAAACAGGGGTAAATATTACAGTTATCTCTTTCTGTATCTTTACGTGATTAGAGACTACAAGTATCTTACTGTTTGTCCCAGAGGGGTCAAGACCAGAGCTTGGAAGCCTTTTCCTTTTGGGGCTCTACATCCCCAAAACCTCTAATCAATATGCTCAAAAGCCAAACTGGCTTTAGATCCTGGGAACTGTAGTCCCAGGAAATAAAAATTTCCCAGTTCCAATTGAGCATTTCTGACCATTTTAAAGATTTGTTGTGTATACTGAAGGGCACATCCAAGGTAACCTTCTCTCCACTGATTCCCCTGTTTCCTGCCCCAACAAAGTTCATGGGCTCTTGTGAAAATCCCAGTATCAATATTCCTAATAATTCTATTTTTGTAATTCCCTCATTATTCTCTTATTATTGAGCCCCCTTGGGGAGGAAGTTGGGGTGTAAATAAAGTAAATGAATACATAAATTCCACATACGCCTTCTATCCTGCTGAAGTGCTCTCCAAAGTTGGACCATCTGTTTTCGACCAGGCATTTATGGATTTTAGCTCTTTTTTCATCTAATCTCTGTCAAAATGAAACACTGCACCACAGTTCGTGGAACACCTACTAATACACACCGCTTTCCTATGTTCCTAAATAGGGACCAGAGAAGAAGCAACTCAGAGTGAACCCAAACATAGGCCTCTTTGCAAGAAGCTGTGAGCACAAAACCTGCTTGCTTTGATCTTCACAAGCAGCTCAGCAAGGCATACTTCCATGCTGTTCAGCATATGTAGTACAGCCAGAATGCGCAGCTTTCAACTGCTGGGATGTTTTGAATGGCAGAAGTGGTAACATCTGTCATCCCCTCCACATCCAGGTTCTAGTGATGGTAAAACTCAATATTCCCACTTCTCAACAATAAATTGGGGAGGGGGAGATTGTCCCAACCCTCTCAGGACAATCGGGAATTTTTCCCTGCAATGATGGGAAACTACATGCATGAAAGATGCACCTCTTGCCAATAAACTGTGAAGTTTTTTGAAAACCACACAGTTCTCATGACTGCCTTTTCCTGACCCATAACATTTGGACTGCATCACATTTAAATCAATAAAGGCCACAGCTTCAGTTTATCAAATTTTCTTTTGCTGCTTGTCTTCTTTTTCCCCTAAGAATTTCAAGATCCAATTCGAAGTCTATGTAAGAGGAAGCTGTCAAAAGTCTCTGGAATGCTATCTCTTGTTTTCTCTCTAGTTTTCTATCGCTTTTCTCACCACAACTTGCTACAAATGCTGTATTGTTGGTATAAGGATGTAACATACAGGGTGTTGCATTTTGCACACTTTTAAAAACACAGTGCGAAACACCATAAGCAGGTGGGTTGTTTTTCTCAGAAAGCTGCACAGTTTTCCATGCATAGTTAAATGATCAAATGTGATGGTTTTTACTGGTTGGTTTTTACTCCCCAGCTTCTCAACCACATGCACAATTATGGGAAAGTATGACAGGAACAAACAAAAATCCCTGCAAAATTGCAGAATGTTAGCCATACTGGTTTTCTTCCCACACAGTTCTTCCTAGGAATTGCAAAAACAATATTAGTTAGGAAATTTGCAAATTTCTGCTCAGTTCCTACCAGGTTCTCAGTTTAATCATAGCAGTTTCATCCACTGATCCAGCAAAAAATCTCTTTGGGCCCTTCCAGACAGGCCCTATATCTCAGCATCTAATCCCAGGTTTTCTGTTTATCCCAGATTATCTGACAGTATGGGCTCATATAATTCCGTCTAAAGCAGAAAACCTGGGATCAGATTCTGGGATACAGGGCCTGCCTGGTAGGGGCCCTTCCTCTGATTTTTCCCTGTTCAAATTCAAAATATTAACCTTACAAAATACCTGGTCTTGTAACTTAAATGTATTCGTGATTTTTGTTTACATTTTGTGGTTTTTGTCTTTGTTACAGGCATTGAATGTTTGCCTTCGTTTGTTGGTAACCGCCCTGAGTCCCCACGGGGAGATAGGGTGGGATATAAAAAAAGTTTTATTTTTATTATTATCTCTGTAAAAATGAAAATGATAGAATTGATGTGTTGCTACAACACTGCTGCTTGCATTTTCAGATTCTTCTAATTGAAGAGATAAGAAGAAAATCCTTGCTCAAGTGGCCTACCTCTCATGCTATATTTGGGATTAACCCAGTATATTTCGATGTAAAAAGTCACTTTGGCTAGGTTTAACAAGCAGTTTTACTTCTGTATTTTCTCTCTTTTTTCATACTACATGTTTACTATACCATGGCAAGGAAACATATCTTTTTGAATGGACGAAACAATAAATATTCTTTGCCTCAGAAAGGATCAAGCCCAGCCCCCAAACAAAAGAAAGTGCAAAGCCCGTTGACAGATGTACTGTGCAAAAACAACACTGTAATAACTATTACAAGTCCCAAATGCCATATGTTCTTGTTTGCTAATTACTTTTCCAGTTGTGACCAACTCTGACTTGCCAAGAGTTTTAAAACATTATTAAAGTTACTCCAAAAGAAAATGCCAGAGCCTTTAAAGGCAGCATGCTTTATAAACAAACAGAGACAAATGAAAAATTGTCTAGAGGACTATGGTTTGATGTACTCACCTTCGGAAACCACCAGTTAAAGTAACTAAAGCACTGGGGGAAAATTTCCATACAGTGTCCTTAACCATTAGGCTTGTCGAATCTGCTTCTGCCTTTGATACATAGCTAATAAGATCTTCATAATGTTGTAACCCTGAAAAATGTTTTTTATATTATTCATTTGGCCTAATGAGGTAGCCCAATGGACTGTATTCTAAGTGTAAAAACACAGAAGACTGAAGTTCAAGGTCTAGCTGAAACCTAGACTAATTGGATGTTTGTCAAATTACTCTCTGTTTTCATGTGCCAGCTAGTTAAGAATTAGCTATCTCAAAAGGTTGCAATAGCCTCATAACAAGGTATCCTAGAAATACGAGGGTTATCCAGAAAGTAGATTATGTTTTGGAATTAAAAATGAACAAAGTATAGAAGAAAACATTTACCATATGCAGTTGAAAGCCACACCCAAATACCACTTCTCAACATAAGGTAAAGGTAAAGGTTTTCCCTTGACGTTAAGTCCAGTCATGTCTGACTCTGGGGGTTGGTGCTCATCTCCATTTCTAAGCCGAAGAGCCAGCGTTGTCCGTAGACACCTCCAAGGTCATGTGGCCAGCATGACTGCATGGAGCGCCGTTACCTTCCTGCCGGAGTGGTACCTATTGATCTACTCACATTGGCATGTTTTCGAACTGCTAGGTTGGCAGAAGCTGGAGCTAACAGCAGGTGCTCACTCCGCTCCCGGAATTAGAACCTGTGACCTTTCGGTCGGCAAGTTCAGCAGCTCAGTGCTTTAACACACTTTGCCACCAGGGCTTCTCAACATAGTCGCCATTCAAATCTAGGCACTTATCATAACAATGAATGAGCTTTGCAACTCCTTCCCCACCAAATTTTGCCACTTACACCCTCAACAGTGTGTGACCCGAAACATGGGGCCTGCCGTCCCCATGAAACAGCAAAATCTCCGCACTATTGCAATGCTGAAACACAGCCAGGCTGGACAATGAATGCACCAGGAAGAGAGGAGCAAAAGCAAGCAAGGAAGAACCCCGCTCCTCTCTTCCTGGTGCATTCATTGTTCAGCCTGGCTGTGTTTCAGCATTGCAATAGTGAGGGGATTTTGCTGTTTCATGGGGACGCTAGGCCCCACGCGGTGGGTCGCACACTGTTGAGGGCGTAAGTTGCAGAATTTGGTGGGGATGGAGTTGCAAAGCTCACTCATTGCTATGATATGTGCCTAGACTTGAATGGCGACTATGTTGGGAAGTGATATTTGGGTGTGGCTTTCAACTGCATAAGGTAAATGTTTTCTCCTATACTTTGTTCATTTTAATTCCAAAACGTAATCTACTTTCTGGATAGCCCTCGTATATTAAAATGAATAAACCCAGTTTATTAAATTGTGCCATGGTAGTATAACTGAAGCTGGTCAACTCAAACTAGAGCTCCCACATTGATATGAAGAACCTCCCATTTTCTCCAAGGAAGGATAATCCTTGTCAGAAGGACTGACATACACATTAGTGTGATTTTCATCTTTGGTTATGTTTAATCAGGGAAGAGAAATCTTTTTTGATGTTGCTGTTGAGAGCTGAATTACTTCATGGGTTATTTGTTGAAAGCCAAAATTTGCAATAGGTGGAATCAATTTCCTTTAGTTTTCCACCATCCTTTTTTCTCTTTCCTTCATTTGCATCTAGCAAGTTGACTTGATTGTTGTTGTTTTTGCAGAGGTCTCAGCTGATCACTTCCTGAGAACTTTTGAAATTAGGTTGCTTGTCATACACAACCCCACAAGCACAGGTTGTTTTATTCCTGTGAAGAATGAATGTCATTTTCAAGTGTAAGCCAGCCATTTGAACATGAAATCCAGGGGGAGAGATTTAGAAAGCTGGGCCAGAAATTATTTTTAATTTTAATGGAACATTTTATTTTAAGAGTTGGTATTTGTCTGAGCCAGCATGGTGTAGTGGTTTGAGTGTTGGACTGACCCCAGGAGACCAGGGTTTGACTATCATTCAGCCATGGAAATCCAGCAGATGACCTTGAGCAATTCATACTGAGAGAGGAAGGCAATTGCAAACCCTCTCTGAATAAATCTTGCCAGAAAAATACTAGGATAGAGTCAGAATTGATTCACATAACAGAAACAATGAAGCCAAGCAAGAAACTGAAAATGTATAATACATATACAATTGTATATTACTTTAAAGAAGAAGTTAGGTCCAACTAGAGTAGTTCATTTAACTTCTTTCTATGTGCTATAAGATTAGCCTATAGAATTTTAAAAATACAGTCTTCACTTAAAATAAATTAAACGTCAACTGGAATTTTACCTGCTTTTTGCATTCTTGTCAGTTGCAAGTTCTGGTTGAGCTTTACATCTTCCAGATTCCGCAATCCCATCATGAACCACTTTTCTGATGTTTTTAGTGCCACTCCAAACACAGAGGTAAAGAGCTGCAATAAGTTGGAGAGAATAGAATTTAATTAAAAACAGATATTTTGGCTATCACATGTTCCCTTCTGTGCAATTTAGCACAAAAGCAAACCCCAGTGATGACTTCATTGCAAATGTTAGCCACTGCATGAAGGATTAACAGTATATTATGTCTCAGCATAGCAGGTTTTCAATCAGCATTTATGAAGCAAAATGTTTCCAACTTGACACAGGAACAAGAAGAAATTATCTTTGAAGTCCCTTCCTGTTCTCCAATTCCATGATGGTACAAAATGAAACTGATTATAGTCTTTCCTGTGGAAATGAGCAACATATAGCCCTTCATATATAGTTTAGACCACCGCTTCGTAGGACATTATCACATGCACACACCGTGCCATTTTGCCAGCAAGTATCGCCCAACCGGGGAAGAAGTGTGCTGGCTCCATTGGAGCCTTCCTGTGTTGACAAGGAAGTGTCCTAGGATACTTCCATGCCAGTTGGGGGCAGGACTTCTGCCAGAAGGTGAGGGATGTCGTGTGATGGCCTACATGCACATCCATCCCTCAACTGGATGGCAAACATCATAGGACAATTAAATTAGTAAGTGTGATGAAGCCCTTAAACTGTAGGTCCTGAACTCAAATGGGGTTTCCTTAGATCAATGTTGGGGTTACAGAAATTGGGGAAAAAATAGAAGATTTCTGAATGCCACCCATTTACACAAATCTGTTCACAACAATGTGCAGTGTTTATAGTGGACTCTGTGGAAAATGCTTCAGATGTCCTCCACAAAAAGGAAAATCAGCCTGTTTAGCACACCTTTCAAATGCTGATTTATTATCTGTAATATTTTTATATTTTTATTCCTATTTTATATACTTATATACCTGGAGTTGTCTAAAGATTTCTCCAGTGGAAAGGGGCTGCAAGTTGAAAAAGTTTAAGAAGCCCTGATTAATGACCTCATCACATTTACCAAATTCAGTGTCCTAGGATGCTTCCAACCTTCTTCGGTGACGGAGTCCCATGCCGACCATTACACAATGTTGTGTGACTTCCAGAGGAGGCCCTGCCCCCAACTGGGGTAGAAACATCCTTGGGTGCTTCACCCCAAACATGGGAGCCCTGCCATGTTTCGGTGATACTCGCCCCATGTGATGGGGGAAGTGTTGCTGTGCTGAAGCGGCGCATGGCGTGACAGAGTCACCCCTTGTGCTTGCCATTTTGCTACACCTATTGGCGAAACAGCATGGGGATAACTCCCCCGTGTGATACGGTGGTTAGACCACTGCTCCCCAAAGCCCTGGACATTAAGACATGTGAGATATGTGGTAGGTAGTATATCTGAAAGGTAAAATGTTTCCCATCCTTATTTTAATGGAATGTATAAAATAGTTATTCTCATTTTCAAAAAGAAATAGGTAAATTCATACTAGATTTTCTTCTATGGGGCCAAAATCACTCATTCAGGCTGCCAGACTTTTCTTTCACGATTTCAACCTGGTTTTAGTTATTTTGATGTATCCTTTATGTTACTTTGCACATGATTTGTTGTAATGAAGTAATGGATCTGAGCAGGAACAGCACAGAAGAGAAAGGAAAATGCCCCCAAATATGTACATATAGCATAGTGTTGTTTGATGAAATCTACCATTTAACCTTCAATTTTTGTCCTTAATTGGCGACCAATTGTTAAAGGTAGCACACATGGCTCTCTTCATCAGTCTCCCCACAACAACTCTGAGAAGATGATCAGACTGAGAAACAGTCACTGGCACACTATCACCAATGAGTTTCATAGGTTGAGAGAGATCATTGGTATACAGTCACCCAGTTAGTTTCACAGTTCAGTGACATCGAAAACTAGTATCTTGCAAGTCCCAGTCCAACACCTTTATACCACATTAGCATTTTCAAAGCATTCTAACCTAAAAGGAAATCATTTGTCCAAAACCATAATCAAGCAAGCTTTATCAGATCAAATTAATATCCCAGAAGAATATTTTTGTTATTTATGCGCTTTTTGTTACTAGTTTGTCTTGTGAAACATTTTTCTACCAAGCACAGGGTGTGAAAATAGGCTGCAGAGTTCCTTTATAAAGCTCGCTTTCTTTATTTTTAGCCTTGGAATGTGGGCCATTCTAATTTTATCATCATTCTAATGAGATTATTGCTTTTTTAAAAGCAATTATGATAATGAAAAAAAGAATCAAAATCCTGGACAATTAAAATACGTATTACTCAACATTTTAGATATGACAAGTAAAATTACCACCCCTTTGTGGAAGGATTGCTGTTTAGGAGCAAGAGTGATTATATTTGGTAATCTCACTGTTCAAAAATTATTTAGATCTTTATCTATTAATTTTAGTACTTTATTTGTTTAGCAGTTTGTCTGGCAGTTAACAGAATCTGGGGGATTCAAAGAAGTTTTATTAGGTCCTAAATAAAGATTGTGTGTGTGTGTGTGTGTGTGTGTGTGTGTGTGTGTGTGTGTGTGTGTGTGTGTAAAGTATGGAGTATATAGGACAGTAAAAAAACAAATTTAAACTTTGCCATTTCTAGTGAATACTGTTTACTTCACAGTAAGTAAATTACACTAAGTGCTTGCCTACATTGACAAAAAAGCATGCTTGGCACTGCATTTTGCCTGGTCCAAACTGATCCTATAGTGACTCTGGCCCCATCCACACTGCCACCTTATACAGTTTGAAACTGCATTAAATGGCAGTGTAGATGGGGCCTCTGTTCATGACATACACAATGTGGTGAGATCGCCATGACCAACCACACATTCCACCTAGTGAATTCACTTCAGTATTATGGGAAGGTCTGCATTTCAAGTCCTTTGCAATATTTTTGGCCACACAGTTGTATTCACTCTGCTTTTTTCCTGCCATACATGAGAATATACGTATTTTCTCTTAAGCCAAGGTGCACTGATAATGATATAGTGATATGCTAGTATCTGCACACATGTACCTTCTTTTAAAAATTCAGAAGTCAACCTGAGCAAGGAATCACTTTGTAGTGGAAATAATAATCTTCCCTCACTAACTCCACAATGAGGTTATGACTCCTGGAAGACCAACTACTACAGAGTTCCTGTAAAATTGCAGTGTAAAAGTCAAGGTTTTCTGACCTGGATTGAAGCCCAAAGAACGACACTGCAAGAGAACCATCAATAATACTGTATGTCAGGATCACAACACCTATGAGGTGAGTACAACTTTTTTCTACAGTGTAGACAAGTCCTATGAACCTCATTACATGGAGGTCCTTGATGCAGAGAGTTGGACTGGATGGTCCATGAGGTTACTTCCAACTCTATTATTGTTTCTATGATTCTATGATTCTATTTGTTTACACTTCCGTTTCAGTACATTACTCTCCTATCAGTTACAAGTTCACAACCTGCCCTTGAACTCTTTATTGAAGGTGGTTGTGGTATGAAAGGTAGCTAGCCACCTTCATGCCTAAACACAACCATATTGCCCAGATGCTTCAATGAATGGCACATGTGATCAATTACATCTTCACAATATTTTCAAATACTATTTGAAAAGTGAAAAGCAGAAGTCACTTGTCATCCATTATTTATCATTTTATAGGACATGCAATGAGTTTTTCAGTATACATTCAGACAGTCAAGAATCTCAATGATGATTGTAATAGAGCAAGGCCATACAGCTTGAAAAGGAACAAGTTGTTTGAGATGATTTAACTTATAAATAAGAGTGTTCAAGGGCTACACATATTTTTGAGACATGACTTTAATGCACTACCCTGTTTCCCCTAAAATAAGACATCCCCAGAAAATAAGACCTAGTAGTGGTTTTGCTGAATTGCTAAATATAAGGCCTCCCCCGAAAGTAAGACCTAGCAAAGTTTTTCTTTGGAAGCATGCCCGCCAAACAGAACACCAGAGCATGTAAGATCGGTAAATGTACATACCATAGAGTGTTGTACATGGAAATAATGGTAGTAACAAGAAATTCTTGATAGGATTCACAGTTTGTCTGGTTATGCTGGTTTGTGATGGCAAGACTATAATAATAATAATAATAATAATAATAATATTTTATTCTCGTACCCTGCCTTTATCTCCCCGCAGGGACTCAGGGCGGCTTACAAATGCAAAACAAGTATATATACATAAAACATCAAATACCGAAAACACACGAATTAAAATTAAAACATACGATTAAAATCAAACCATTAATAAGACAAAGTTAAAACGCAGCAATAAAACATAAGGATTATTATAAGTACAGTATATAATAAATGTTCATTTTTTTGTTCAACAATAAATGTGAATTCTTCTTCATGGAAAAATAAGACATCCCCTGAAAATAAGACCTAGAGCATCTTTGGGAGCAAAAATTAATATAAGACCCTGTCTTATTTTCGAGGAAACACGGTAGCAACAAGAGCTTGCAACCACTGAACAACAGCAAAGTATTACACTTTAGTATTGCAGTCCTATGTAATTTCCAATTCCTTTCTAGCAACTAACTTTTAAAATAATTACCAAAAAGTGTCTTCTTAAAAAACCATTAAAAATGGACTGTATGGAAATAGTAGGGAGGGAGGTGAACAAAAATATGTTTTTACATGATTTTCTCACAAAAACATTTTGGGATGTGCATATACCAAGAACTTCATAGACATACTTATTTTCTAAAGCTTTTGGTAGCTCAAAACAAAAGGGAATTATGCAGACTTACCTTGAATGATCTGTATTTTTCATTGTTTAGGACTGCTTCCACTTTAGGACTCTGCCCTTCTTCTAGTATATCCTGTATAGATTAGAGTCATCTAATTATCCAACGTAAATGGTTTTCTATTGTAGAAAAAGGCTTCATAGGATATATTTATAAAGTAATAATCCAAGGACTTTCTGATTTTGAGCTATTACAATTTTTAAACTTCATTTTGATGACTTACTTTCTACTCATAGTTCATACTTCTGTAGATGACTGATTTTTCAGAATTCTTAACATTTATTTAAATTAGTGTATTATTCATTTAACTTATTCTTTGATATTTTATTCTAACATCATGTAAGAATTTCACCTTGAAATACTAATGGGATCATTTGTATGTTCAGCAGTTTATATTAACCATGATTTATGGCTTAAGCTGTAAATTGTATGGCAGATTGGCCAATAAACCATGGCTTCTCTTCTCCATTTCTGGCTTGATTTTGTCACTTCCTTTTTCATGGCAGGGAAACTAAGGAAGCAAGGCAATAATGAGCCACAGTTCTAGATGTCACAACAAGTCATAGTTTCGAATAGCCAGAGACTAAAAAACAACAAACCATGGCTTCAGATTATGTTTCATGGGTAGTTAACAAACCATGCCTTGCTAACAAAGATACATGTCCACATCATTAACAATATGAAAATCTTCCCAATTTCCAAATTCTCCCTGCAATTTCTTCCAACCCTTGTTTTATATAGGGTTGCATTAATTTCATGTATGAAACTGATTTTATGTATCTTCCTAATTTACATATATATTTGAACAATTTATCTAAAACAATGTTTCCCCATTGAAATGCTGTTTTTGTTTTTTCAATTATTCACATAAATATATTTTTCTTAATCATGCATATTTTTGTCAGTTTGAAATATATGCATTGTTTTATGTTCACTTTATTTCTTGGAAACAAACTGTAACCCTCACAAATTATCTGAATTTTGAATCCAGCTGTGTACTGTCTCGCAACAAAACTTTGGAGATTGTATTTATTTATTTATTTATTTATTTACAGTATTTGTATTCCGCCCTTCTCACCCCGAAGGGGGCTCAGGGCGGATCACATTATATACATATAGGGCAAACATTCAATGCCCATATACACATAGAACCGAGACAGAGACAGACACAGAGGCAATTTAACCTTCTCCTGAGGGGATGTTCAATTCTGGCCACAGGGGGGAGCAGCTGCTTTATCATCCACTCTGACGGCACTTCCTCATTCCAACATCGTAAATTAGTTAAATTTGCCTCCCCACTTTATAAGTGGTACCTTATTTCCTACTTGATAGATGCAACTATCTTTCAGGTTGCTAGGTCAGCAATGAGCAGGGGCTATTTTTTATTTTTTAATTGACAGGTGCTCACCCCGCCATGGGCTGGCCTCAAACTCATGACCTCATGGTCAGAGTGAATTATTGCAGCAGGCTGCTCACCAGCCTGCGCCACAGCCCAGCCAGCATATCTAAGACAATTGTGTCCAAATACCTTTCCATCCTAATACCAACGTGCTGTATTTCAATAAATCACACTATGGATTGGTCTGGCACATGAATGCAGCAAGTGTGTGTGAATCACACTTTCTGTAGAACTCACCTCAATTATGCCTTTGACTTGTTCTCCCATCCAAGGCAATCCTTCAATATCATTTGATCTAACTATAGCAAATGGAAGAAACTTCAACACAGAAGCCGCTCTCCTAAATGCAAGACAAGCCCCCGCATTTTCTCTCATTTCATAGTTTTCAGCCAGTATTTCAAAAGCATCCTTGGGATGAGAAGGGGGCACAGGGAGGACAGAAAGATGCAAGAATTTTAATAAAATGGGTGCACTAAATAAGCCACTAAGAAAATTTAAAACCTGCAAGTTGGGTGCACTTCTTTATGCCATGGTAAATATATAAAGCAACAGATGCTAACCTACTGTGACATTTTGTTCCTAGGTATGCTTAATAAAGGACTTCTCCATGAATCACCACATGGCTTTTTGACCTATAGATGGAGAACTGACTTACGACCACCAATTTGGGCAAATCTCCAGAGCCTGAGAAGGTGAAAGAGTTCCTGAGATGCTGAGACATCTGCCCAAATCTGCTTTGTCAAACACGTCACTGTGTGACATCTGTGCTTTTCTGAAACACTCAAACAAACAGGCTGTGGCAGGACCTGCTTCCAAAACCTGACGGGCAGGAAGCAAGTCCTCTAACAAGAAGGGAAAATGAGAGATAGAATATTTTGAAGAAAATCCATTAGTGGTCTGAAAACCTGATCCACATTAACACATCATTTGTCACTTGAAAATGTCAGTGTAGTTGGCTCTAGACATTTCAAGTTTCTCCACCAGTGAGCCTCTTTACATTTTCCTTAATAACAAGCAATAGGCCTAATTATCTGTACTGCAGATTTATTTATTTTTTAATTAAAATGAGAAAACTCAAAACAGACATCTAAATCCAAGAGAAAATTTAACAGCATTTCCTTTCAACAGAAGACATATTGGTGCTGTTTCCATCTAGTCAACTTGTTATCTTGACAAATGGGCACTTGAGGACCTATATTCTCTGAGATGAAATTTAGATTCAGCTTCAGACTAATTAAGGCTTTAATTAAGGTCACCAAAATACAATGAAAGGTCACAAATGTCAAATATTTTCCCGGTCTAAAACAACACATTGTCTTCATCAATTGAGACCAATGGCTGTTCTGTTTTTTATACACAGTCCTCTTTTCAGTTCCCAATTCAGGATGTACAAAAGAAAAAAGAACAACCTACAAAGCATTAGATTTGTCATATAGGATTAGACAAATGATAACACAAATCCTATGCCCACTGGGGAAACAACAGAACAGCAGAAAAAGGCAAACTATGACATCTAGCAAATGTAGATAACATACTGAAATGTTCAAGCAGCAAAGCTGCATTAATGTGTGAGATTTATTTTTTAAAAGAATAAGAAGACACTTCATTTTCAAACCTTTTTCAGTATACTAAATTATCTTGATATGATTTATTACCCATGATTTCAAAGCAGATTTTGTTATGTCACAGCAGGTGAGTCAGATTAGATAGCATGAGTTGAACAAGATTTCTATGGGCCTACTCCAAGCACAAGAAACCCTATGTATTTCTCCAAATACTTGAGCTTTCTTTGAATAATTAAAATATATCTTCTTTGTAATTGCAATGCAAGAACTAAACCTCACTTTGAAAATGAAATGAACATTCATATTAAATCTTGTTTGTACCTTTTTCACATATTTAGAAATAAGCAGTTATCCCCCTAAACAATTGACACCTGTATCCCTTTCCATCATAGAAAAAATGTGGCAGATGTTTCTCTCAGACACAACATTATGATTTGAGATGCCTCATTTGCTTCTCCCTGGTTCTTTGCACTTTCAATCAACCTAGAATAAAGTTGATTTTACTGCATTTAGACTCAAATATTTCTGTTTGGTAGTACAGTACCCCCAGTGGTGCAGCGGATTAAACTTCTGAGCTGCTGAACTTGCTGACCAAAAGGTAGTTCAGATCTGGGGAGTGGGGTGAGCTCCCGCTGTTAGCCCCAGCTTCTGCCAACCTAACAGTTCGAAAACATGCAAATGTGAATAGATCAATAGATCTGGCAGGAAGGTAACAGTGCTCCATGCAGTCATGCAGTCATGCCGATCACAGTGTCTACGGACAATGGCTTAGAAATGGAGATGAGCACCAACCCCTAGAGTCGGACACGACTAGACGTAATGTCAGGGGAAAACCTTTAACTTTACCTCTAGTACAGGCATCCCTCCACATTTTCTTGGGTTATGGGTCCAGGACCCCCTTTAAAAATTTTAAAAATGCAACAAAATTGCTGAGCAAACACCCCTCTCTCAATTCAGAAAAAATTAAGTGCTTTTCCTAAGGCTTAATTTCAGATAACAACAGTGTAGAGAAAAAATGTGCTCAAATTTTTGATCTGACCCTTTTGTTACTCCCATCTTTTGCGTTTGTTGAGAATATCTTCAAAATTATTTTCAATCCTTGGGCTGAAAGAGGTTCTTTGCCTTTGTTCAAGAATACAGGCGACAAAGAGTCTTCCAAAATATTAGAAATGTCATGGCAGAAATTCTTCAGCAGTATATTATGGAAGACAAAATGCTTTAAAAGGACTGTCTTAAGGAGTAGAAAAGGCTCTCTCAGTGAGCTATTACACATTAAACAGTACCAGACCTTCTTACATGGGATAGTGATGATGGCTTTAAAGAATGAACACGGTCCTAACATATCCTTTTTCTAAGGGACGGGAAGAGAAATATCACCCAGTAGATGCATATGCTATCAAGTCAAATGACATAAAATATAATGCCACTGCTATTTTTGGGAATATGCTCACTGTTTTCTACTAGGGGGTGGACAGGTATGAAGGAAAATACATTACTGCCTTAAATTGAGAAGTAAACTAAAATGCCATGTCTAGTCAAATATTGTTGACAATCAGTTGAAAGATGCCATCAAAAGACTTTATTTCAAATGGTGTTTTCATTACTTAATGTTTTCTCCAGCTACCAGAGCTCATTAAGAGGGTTTAAATAAACAATTAGATGAACACTGAATATGTATTCCTCCCTCAACAAAACTTTGCCAGCAAACACAGAAATAAATTATAGAGCAGCTTTTCTTCATAAGACACAATTTGGCATGTTTTGATTTATTTGCTCAAGATTAAAAAAATAATTTCTACTTCACCACCTCTATCTCTGTTCACTGCAGTGTAATCTAAATTGACTATCCATGGAATATGCACTGTAAAGAGCTCAGATTTAACAAACGTGGGATATTATGAAGATTGCATCCTAGAAGGGGACCTAATCTGTACTTAATAGTGAGAGGCATCTGTTGGCTTGGTGTAAACATCCTAATGAAATAGATAGTATCTTCTCCATCATATACTAAGAGCAACACTGTGGAACTGTTTGGTTCCATCTATCAGTTTTCTACTGATAAGACGGCGGGGGACAAGATGAACTAAGATTACTAACAGAGGAATACTGACCATTTTGGTCACTTATGCAATAGATCTTCTGCAGGCACATCCACCACAGTACTGCAAATTACACTAAAAAGAAAATTGGCTGCTAGGGCTGTGCAGATTTTTAATTAGTTGTCGTAAGTCGGATCAAATCCATTACATTCATACTTACGATATGATATCCGACATGTGAGTGTGGCCCGCACCAAAAGCTTAAGAATGGAAACTTACCTAATATTTTTTGTTTGAATTTTGTAAACCTCAAAAACCTCCCAAAGTCAGTTTCATGTTCGGCAAGCAAGCAAAGCAAAGCCAAGCCAAAAAGGTTGCCATTCCTCTTTAAATTAATGGCCTCTCACCATTTGGAGAAGGGAGCAGCAGGGAGAAAGCAGAGTTCACTGAAAAAGAGACTGAGAATGCACAGAATCCTGAAAAATGTAGTTTGGAAAGGTGAGGAGCCCTGTGCCAGAGAATTCAAAAGGCCTTGCCCTAAACTACATTTCCCAGAATTCTTTTCAGCATCAGAAAGCCTCATTCAGGATAGGGAAGAGGTTTATCCCTCCGTAGCAGCAGCCAGCTAGAGTTCCAATAAATTGTTGAATCCACAAAAAGGAGAATTGACTGATACTTCTAATAAATAAATCTATCCTGGGCTGGAAAGAAATCCCTAAATGGAAGTTCTATTGGTTAATATGAGAGACATTCACTGAGATAGCTTTTGTATCCTTTTTTAAAAAAAGTTTTTGTCAAAACTTACAAAAAACCTAAAATTAGTAGATGTATGAATATTTCTGAAAGTTGGGGGAATGATCTCTTGTTATCTTGTGTCATAGAAAATTCAAGGAGAGAGCTCTTGCAGTTTCTCTTTTTATAAATGTTATTTATAAATGTTGTGGATAAGTGAAACTTTCTGAAACATGGTGGGCTAACAGTGGTAAATGTGTTATATCATTGTAGCATGTTTCACCCTAACAGCTGTAAAAATGAGGGAGAAAGAAGCTCCTGAATTTTCCCCACTTGCGCAATTACTATAATGAAAAAGTAACATAATTTTGTTACTCTTGTTATAGTAATGCAGTTTTCACTAACTATACTTTAGAAATACTTTAGAAACAAAATGCTGGCACCCCCTAATTTTGTAATGAGTTTTGAAACCTTTTTTCATCAGTCACACAGCCCTACTGTCTACACATTGCTGGTGGTATTCCTACAAGCAATAGGCCAAAAATAAAGTATTTCAGATATCAGGCAGAACCAGCTTTCAATCCATCTCCATCTCTCTATATAAAGACCTTATGCTTCTACAGATATCTTTCTGAAGAGCAGAAGTAGAAAGGAGGTCTTAAATTTGTCCTGTCCTCATCAGCAACCAGTTAGATAGTATGTAATTACTGTCATGCACTAGATAAGCCTCTAGTCTATCGTTGGCACCTCACTAGTGATTACAATAATTTAAATCAGATTTGACCACTGTAGTCTGCTTTTTTTCTTGGTCACTGTGCATCAGAATTTTGTTTTGATCACACCTAACCATAATCCCTACAAATATGTTTTATTGCATCTTAGAATTAGAATTTTAGAATTAATGTAGTTTGGCACCACTTTGACAGCCATAGCACAATTATATGGAATAATGGGAGATATCATTTTCCAAGATCTTTTGCCTTCTCTGCCAAAAAGTGTTGGTGACTCACTAATGACAAATCCCAGAGTTCCATAACATTGAGCCATGGCAGTTGAAGTGGTGCTAAACTACATTGATTCTAAAATGTGGATGCACCAAATGTGAATTTAGGTGGGTTATGTATGCCAGTGTTTATCAAACTCTGCTCCTCCAGGTGTTTTGGATTTCAGCTCCCAAAAATCCCAGCTGTTAAGAACTGTGGGGGCTGAAGTCCAAAACATCTGGAAGAACGGAGTTTGAGAAACACTGGCATACATAACCCCCACAAATGTGTATGACCAATACAGAATTCTGCCCCCCCCCCCCCCCAATACACACAGAGACCAATTATTGTTAGATGCATCCTTTGTCTCCACTGCAGTCTTTCGCAACAAAGATGGCCATTTCTATTTCAATGGAGTGGAGAGGAAGTAGGAGATATGTATTAAACTATTTTCCTTTACCTGGACACTCAGCAATAATATAATCAGATCTTATCCAATCAGAAACGTCAGGAGAGAATGCTTCTAGAACATGGCCATACAGCCCGGAAAACTCACAACAACCCTGTGATTCCGGCCATGAAAGCTTTTGACAACTTTTTCATTATTTCTTTCCTCACTAGGGATATTAAAGTCACTAAAGGTTAAGCATCCTTTATCCGGAATTCCAGTATCTGAAATACTCCAAAATCCAAAATGGTCCACATGGATGACTGAAATAGTGACACTTTTGCTTTTTCGTGGTTCAGTGTACACAGACTTTGTTTCATACACAAAATTACAGTGTTCCCTCACTACTTCATGGTTCATTTTTTGCAGATTCGCTGTTTTGCAGTTTTTCAATAAACTCTAAAAGACTATTATAAATCATAAAAAATTACAATTTACAGCCTAAGGAAGGGAGGAAAGAGAAGCCAAAGGGAGAGAAAGGAGCCCAAGCGGCAACGGGAGGAGAAGGAGGCAATTTATCAACACACGATTGGTTAATAAAGACTTAAAATAGTGTATAACTACTAAAACAATGTATAAATATTAAAATAAATATAGTGGCTCAACTTCACAGATTTTCACTTATTGCGGGTGGTCCTAGAACCTAACCCCAGCGATAAGTGAGGGAACATTGTATTGCAAATATCGTTTCTAAAGTTACCCTCAGGCTGTATTTATAAACCATATGTGAAACATTAATAAATTTCATGTTAAGATTTGGGTCCCATCTCTAAGATTTCTCATAATGTACCTATTTGAAAATACAGTTGATCCAAAAAAAATGTTTAAAGCCATAATCCAAAACATTTCTGGTCTGAAGCATTTCAACCTGTATTTTTGTTGTTATTGTTTTTGCATTTTTCATAATCCTATTAGCATTCTCATTTCATGATGGCGCCATATTGCATATGAGTTAAGCAATTTTTTCTTCTCCAACACATAGCACAGTTCTTTAGAAACGTACTCATTTCTGAAGAAAGCTATCCTCCCCTTCCTTGGGGAAAGGGGGGGATGAAAAAAAAGGTCTTTCCAAATGGAAAAGTATATCCTATTATATCCTTGTATAGGTGGCTTTCTTTTGGATTTTTCCCTAAGAAAATAGATGTGTTGCTCAGAACAAGTAACCTCTGGTGATAAGGTTCAGAGAGAACATATTTTACTTCACTGTTTTGATACACTAATGAACTTCCTTTCCCTAAAGGACTTCAACAGTACAAAATATATGTTGTTCATAATATATATCTGGCCACTTCAGTTTTTTGCTACCTGCAAGAACCTAAATTTGATTGTAAACTAAAGCAAAGTGAAGTTGACAGGCTGTCTGATTGAAGCAGCATTAAAAATAATTTATTTGTTTACTCAAGCCAGTGTTATACCTGACTGTTAAATAAATGAAAAGAATGAAATAAAATGTCATTAAAAATAGGAGGAAGGGGGGAAACCTATCACCTTCTTCAGGTAGAATAAGACAATGGGTATTCTGCTTTTGTTCAAACATTCACTTCATATTATCATATTATTTGGGGCCAGAACAATTCAAAAGCATTTGTAATGAGCCTAAAGATCACAGCACCCTTTTCTTCTGACTTAACTGGTTTTTCCTTTCAGAATTAAATTGCATTTGTCTATAAGAAAAATATCCTTCTAAGTTTTATTGCAGTTCAATATTAATATTCTAAGCCAACCAAGGCCCCAGGGAGAGGAGGGTGGGAATGACAGTGCTTATTTTACCTCATAAAAATCACACGGCAAGCTTCAACTGAGTCTTTTGGGGAGGACAGAAAACGGCAACAAGCTTTCAGTGCCTTAATGCAAGAAGATTCATTTGTTATTATAGAACAGTGACTGCATTAATGTTTCATTATAGCAGCAAGGGGAAATATTAAACTATCTTTAGATAAAACTGTAGTATTCTTGGAGATTTATTACTGAACTGTCCGTGGGGTTACATATTGGTTTCATTTTTGGAAAAGAATAAATAGGTCAGCGGAGTGCTTGACGTAACTGGCAATCTAAAAATTCTATGCACAAGACAGGGAAATAGGTGTGCACAAATGCTATGCACCACGAACATGCCTGTGATAGAAGTTAATGTGGCTGTAAGGTAACCTGAAATGATAGGAAATAAGCCAGTTTTTTTCCTGTAGTTCACCCTGTTCTCATTCCCAAAGACTGGAAAGATGGTGGAAAGGGCTTATTACATTGAGTTACTCATTAATCAGAACTGCTGACACCTTCTTTATCTCAGTCTTCTCCTAAAAGATTCACAGAGTTCAGCTTGGGAAGGATGGAGCAGAGCATACAGAAGGGGAAAGACAGCACATAGTAGGGGTTTTTTTGTTGTTTTTTCGTGTCAGGAGCAACCTGAGTTGCTTCTGGAGTGAGAGAATTGGCCGTCTGCAAGGACGTTGTCCAGGGGATGCCCAGATGTTTTGATGTTTTACCATCCTTATGGGAGGTTTCTCTTATGTCCCCGCATGGAGCTGGAGCTGATAGAAGGAGCTCATCCGTGCTCTCCCTGGGTGGGATTCGAACCTGGCAACCTTCAGGTCAGCAACTCAACCTTCAAGTCACAAGGTTTTTATCCCCTAGGCCATCGAGGGCTCCACATAATAGGTAACGGAACAGTACAGGAATATCTGGCTATTCTAAATGAATTCAATACTCCAGGACCAGATGGACTACATCCAAGGGAATTAAAGGTTTGGGCCCCACCTATCTTTGTGATTGCATCTCCCCCTATGCCCCAGTGCGGACCCTTAGATCTTCTGGTGAGGCACTCCTCTTGATCCCTCCGCCATCCCAGATATGGCTGGTGGGGATGAGAGAGAGGGCATTTTTGGTGGTGGCCTCCCGCCTCTGGAACTCCCTACCCAAAGAGCTAAGATCAGCACTATCATTAACATCTTTTCATAGGGATTTGAAAACTTGGTGGTTCCAACAGGTTTTTGGAAATGATTAGCCTGAAGCCTTAGGCGCCAGCCATTTCAGCCATTAAATGGAAACTGGGATCGAAAATGGCTTTTGGAAGTGCTTACTTTGCAATTCTTGACACCACACTTGATTATTACATGACACTTGTTCTGTATTTTACCCGCTCATTTGATCTTGTTATGGTGTTTATTCTATTAGTCCTACCTGATAGCTATACAGTAGGCTGAAGTGTGGAAATTTGGCCTAGGCTCCTTGCTATCAGTCACACTTTGCCTTGGCTTTATGTCATTTTTATCATATGAGTCCTATTCCAGCTATACTGCCATCTTGCCTGTTTTATATATTGTATATACAGTAGAGTCTCACTTATCCAACATAAACGGGCCGGCAGAACGTTGGATAAGCGAATATGTTGGATAATAAGGAGAGATGAAGAAGAAGCCCATTCAACATCAAATTAGGTTATGATTTTACAAATTAAGCACCAAAACATTATGTTATACAACAAATTTGACAGAAAAAGTAGTTCAATACGCAGTTATGCTATGCAGTAATTACTGTGTTTACGAATTTAGCACCGAAATATCACGATATATTGAAAACATTGACTTAAAAAATGTGTTGGATAATCCAGAACGTAGGATAAGTGAATGTTGGATAAGTGAGACTCTACTGTATCACACTCATTCATTGTAGAACCACTCAATGGAGTGATCTGCAATTGCTCTTACTAGGTATTATATTGTTTTAAAATGTTGGAATTTTAAACATGTTTGTTAATTGCTATTATATTGGTTCTTGTATTTTGCATTATGTATATATATTGAATGTTTTTATGATGTGTAAACCGCTCTGAGTCCTTATCAGAGATAGAGTGGTATATAAATAAAGTTTTGTTGTTGTTGTTGTGTTAAAGAACTGGCAGAAGTAATTTCAGAACCACTGGCAACCATTTTTGAGATTTCCTGGAGAACAGGAAATGTTCCAGCAGACTGGAAGAAGGCAAATGTCACCATCTTCAAAACGGAGGGGGGGGGAGGACCCAAACAGTTACTGCTCAGTCAGTCTGACGGAGCCCCCAGACGGTGTGGTGGACTAAGTGACTTGAAGGTTGGGTTGCTGACCTGAAAGATGCCAGGTTCGAATCCAACCCGGGGAGAGTGAGGATGAGCTCCCTCTATCAGCTCCAGCTCCATGCGGGGACATGAGAGAAGCCTCCCACAAGGATGGTAAAAACATAAAAAACATCTGGGCATCCCCTGGGCAACGTCCTTGCAGACGGCCAATTCTCTCACTCCAGAAGCGACTCAAGTTGCTCCTGACACGAAAAAAGTCAGTCTGACATCAATACCAGGAAAGATTTGATATGGAATTTAGACTACAATAAAATGAGAGGGAACTGCCTGGAAAGTGTGCTAACCAAATTAATATCAAAAGTTTCAGATTAAAGACTCACCAGGAAGCAAAGACAAAGGACAAATGCATTTTATTGCATTCTTGGCCAAGAAGCGAGGCCTGTGGGCTCCTGTCTCAAAAGTACAAGTGTAAGAAAACATGCACTGTGCAAAATAGTTTTATTCCAGTTTGAATAGTCCTTCCCCTGTCACTGGTTGACCAGAAAAAAGACTGGCTAGGATTGGTTTAAAGTGGGGGCTGCAGTACCACCCCCATGTGGGGACACAGCCTGGAAATACAAAGATATGCTGATGGCTCTTAATCCAGTTTTATATTAAACAAAGGCAAGGTTTTAGAAAACAACAGAAAAGGTACATTCCTGGCTTTTGTATTTATGTGAGTCATCCCTTTTTATGGGGCGGAGGGAAGAAATCAATGAATCAATTATGTGAATGGGGGATGCCTGGCTTGACAGCACTATGTGTGAAAAGGATCTTGAAGTCCCTGTGGACAACAAGTTAAACATGAGCCAACAATGTGACGCGGCAGCTATAAAAACCAATGGGATTCTGGCCTGCATCAATAGGAGTATAGTGTCTAGATCCAGGGAAGTCATGCTACTCCTCTATTCCGCCTTGGTCAGACCATACCTGGAATACTGCGTCCAATTCTGGGCACCGCAATTGAAAGGAGATGTTGACAAGCTGGAAGGTGTCCAGTGGAGGACAACTAAAATGATCAAGGGTCTGGAGAACAAGCCCTATGAGGAGCGGCTGAAAGAGCTGGGTATGTTTAGCCTGCAGAAGAGAAGGCTAAGAGGGGACATGATAGCCATGTATAAATATGTGAGGGAAAGTCATAGGGAGGAGGGAGCAAGCTTGTTTCCTGCTGCCCTGGAGATACAATGGCTTCAAACTACAGGAAAGGATATTCCACCTGAACATTAGGAAGAACTTTGTCACTGTGAGAGCTGTTCAGCACTGGAACTCTCTGCCGCAGAGTGTGGTGGAGGCTCCTTCTTTGCAGGCTTTTAAGCAGAAGCTGGATGGCCATCTGTCGGGGGTGCTTTGAATGTGATTTCCTGCTTCTTAGCAGGGAGTTGGACTGGATGGTCCATGAGGTCTCTTCCAACTCTATGATTCTATGATGCTATGTGTGTTCTTCTGCCACTCTTCCTTCTGTAATAATGTCCTTCAGCTACAGTGCAGTATTGCAAAGCAGAGGAAGGTCTCACAAGAACATTGCATTTGTGCAAATATGGAAAAATGAGGGGATTGGAAAATTAGAGAAAAAACTGGATGTGTGTGCAGAGCAAACTCGGATAGTGAGCAAGGTGATGTAGAAGACTGATAGCAGGATTTTCATGAACAAAGTGCTAGCATTGCACAATTGCAGCAAAGTGTGAAAGTGATCATTCCAATAACGTTATGATAAAGTCCAAAGACTGGTGGTAAAGACTTTCAACATCAAGAGTTCAGATAGTTCTCACCTTCTTTCCAGAGGAGTGGAGCGTGTGGTAGAAGACCTAAATAAACTGACCCAAAATCATGGCAAATATGTTCAAAAAATAAACTTAGTAGGAAAGGCAGAAATATGAAAAAAATAAGAATAACCTAAAGCAAACAAACTTTCTCTAAAGAGTTACACTGCTATTAAACAGCAATTCAAATGGCATCTCTAAAGCTGGTTACAATTCAGGGTGTAAATGAACAGATGTTGTTATCACCTAC
The DNA here is from genome assembly GCF_035594765.1 of Anolis carolinensis. Classification (NCBI taxonomy): domain Eukaryota; kingdom Metazoa; phylum Chordata; class Lepidosauria; order Squamata; family Anolidae; genus Anolis; species Anolis carolinensis. The sequence goes on from NC_085843.1 coordinate 206,368,234, forward strand.
AAGTAGACTCTGTAGTCCATGAATTGGGAGAAAATAACTCTATTTAAGTTTCATTGTCATATAAACAAAATACCTGTTTTCTTACTTGTCTTGATGGAAAATGTCACATTTAGTTTCCTTTGTAAAGCAGCTACTCATCTACAAAACAGCTCTAGAGTCCCAAGGGTCACCTCTGAGTAAAAATAATCCCTATATTTATCAAAGCCCAATGCAGGCTGCAGTTGTAACACAAAAGGCTAAAAACGGCTATGGAAAGTAAAAGCTATCACCAAGTTACAAAGGAAAAGAAAAGGCAATATATTTATATCTTCAAATAAAGAGGTTCTAACAAGATGCTATCACCAAGACATAATTCAAGATGGTTTGAACCTAATTTGCTGGTTATGTGGCATTCAGCCAGAGACAATGCGTCATTTAATGGTTGGTTGCCCACAGCTTGTATAAGTAAATTATACTGATGCCTCATTGCAGTTCCATATTTGCACAGAAAATAATCTTGTGCGGCATCTTTTTTTCTGAGTTCATGAATTGCAGCCACGTTACTGGGCTCAAGTTAAATAGCAGGATGGGAAGACTGAAGAACCGCAAGAACTTTCAAATGATTGAAATATGGGATATTCTAAACCAGGCATAGGCCAGCTTCAGCCCTCCAGATTTAGACTTCAAATCCCACAATTCCTAACAGCCCTCCAGTTTTAGACTTCAATTCCCACATTTCCTAACAGCCAGTAAGATGGCTGGGATTTCTGGGAGTTGAAGTCCAAAACACCTGGAAGGCCAAAGTTTGCTCATGCCTGTTCTAAACAATTCTTCACCACCAGAGATGGGTCCACTGCAAGCTACAAGTTATTTTAAGGTACACTCACTCTCCAAATTGACCTACGCTTCACAGTGAGCTAGGAAAGGTTGCTTTTTGGACTACAGCCCTCAGAATCCCCTGACTAACATGGCCACCAAGTGAACTGATTGGGGGAGGTACTGGGAAATGTAGTCAAATAGTAATATTGCCAAGTTCTGGTTTACATGAATTTAAGTCATAATGTTCCTTAAAAAGTAATGGGAATCATAGTACAGTAGAGTCTCACTTATCCAACATTTGCTTATCCAACATTCTGGATTATCCAACACAGTCTGCCTTTTAGTAGTCAAGTGTTTTTGTAGTCAATGTTTTCAATACATTGTGATGTTTTGGTGCTAAATTCGTAAATACAGTAATTACTACATAACGTTACCATGTATTGAACAGCTTTTTCTGTTGATTTGTTGTAAAACATGATGTTTTGGTCCTTAATTTGTAAAATCATAATGTAATTTGATGTTTAATAGGATTTTCCTTAATCCCTCCTTATTATCCAACATTTTCACTTATCCAACGTTCTGCCGGCCCATTTATGTTGGATAAGTGAGACTCTACTATATATCTATAATTGGCAAATAAATATTAATTGGGGCACCATTAGGTCAACAGGTAACTTGAAAGTAAACACACACATACACAGGCCTAGCCCCTTTCCCTTTAAAAAACTACAATTCCAAAAATTCTCTTGAGAATAAAGTTGAATATTAAACTAATTTAAAACCAGACTTTTAAAAAAAAAGATCTTAAAGACTATTTTGATAACTAACTTTGACAATATTGGGGATGCCTATCATAGACAGGCTGGTTGTCGGACTGTTCTCGATGATGATGATGATGATGATGATGATGATGATGATGATGATGATGGTAATGGTAATGATGATGATGTTTCACTACAAAGCATATTAGGGTTCCAACACAACAAAATAGGGACAGGACCTTTCTGACAGTGGCACTGTTCAAATTCCCCATTACAAATTGAATGAACAAGAATGGCAAGTTCAGACCAAGCTAAGCAACCTGACTGTTTCTGAGCCTGCCCTATGGAGTATTAGCACATTTCATAAGCATGCCCTTTATTCTGGACCGCATTAGTATGAAGGTAAGCCATTGGTGAAGACCCTCTGGATTCAGACCATCAACTAATTACAAATCTATCTAACAGTAGCATTGGTTAGCCCACATTTTACTAGCCTCTTTACAAGAATATCAGTGTCAAAGGCCCTAGCAAAATCCATGGCTTAGGCTTATCATTTTCTAGTTCTTTCTTTTAGTATGAACATAACAAAAAACCTCTTTTATAATTTTAACCTAGCTAGCATTCTGCACTTTAGCTTTTCTGCTATTTGTTTGAATTCCTCTTTAGTGATTGATTTCCCACTTTTGCCATTTCTTATACATATCTCTTTTAAAACTTAGCTTGAGAGTTCTTTAGTCATCCATCCATTATCAAAATACTTTAGAGTGCTGGTTTATTGCCTACATAACCCAGTGCTTCAATAAGCTTTGTATTCCAAATGAATAGAAATGTTGTTGATGCAGGATAAAAATTTCCTCCCACGAAAAACTCAACCTGACTTCAAACTTCATCAGGCAGAGTGGGGAGAAATGAAGAAAAGTGGGGAAAAGAGGAGGGAACTGTTTTACTCTGTTCTGTCCCATTTTCCCCATCTTCTAGGATGGCCTGCCATCCCATATGCTTACTGCACCTTTCCCCCACTTTTTCCCACTTTCTCTTACTTGGTGTTGGGTAACAACTGACTCCTGAAGATGGCTGGTAGGTTCTGTTTCCATGCACTGCAGAAACAGAGCCCTACGGAGTCCCACCAAAAGTGTCCTTACATCAGGTGAAGGGCCTCCAAGGGACTTCCGTGGGGCTCTGTTTCCACAGCACATGGAAACTGAGCTTAGATAGTTAATATAGGCATTGCAGAATGTCCCTCAATTACACAGTCATCAATTACATAATCCTTCAGTCTTTCAGCATTTAAGATAGTAACCTTTAGAGTGACAGATGTACAAGCCAGTTGCTTTACACTATGAAATAATGGAAATATCATTGCTATCATGTGCAGCCACAGTGGACTGAGAGGGAACACTCTTCCCAAAGATGTCATCTTGCCTTGCACTGATGTTGCTGATTGGGAATCATCCCAATGCGTTTTCAAGTGGGAGAATCAGAATGGCAACATCCATGTAAAAAGAGGAGCTGAAAAAGTGCTAAAAGAAGTACTGGAGAGAGGACTAATAGAGATACTGCTCAGCTGACACGGAGAAATAGAATAGAATATCTTACTGATGGTCATGATTGCTGGCAGGCTAGAGCAGTAAATCTGAATACTCCACACCACAAATTTTTACTGTAGAAGAACTTACTTGTTAATATCTGTGATCCCTCACTGAAAAAACGAACATTAAGAAAACTCGCAGGTTCACTGGCATTGTTGCTCAACAGACTCTGAGCAACAATACCAAAAGTGTTGCGATATACTATAAACCCCTTTCTATCCTATCGATCCTTGAGCTCAAGTAAAAGCACTTGTTTCTTCCCCTTGTTTTATTTTTACAACACTCTTGTGACATAACTTGGAATTACAGAGAGTAACTAGCCAAGTTCAATCAGTAACTTTCCAGTGACCTGGATCTTTCTAGTCTCAGGGGTGCATCTGCTTTAGAGAATTAATGCAGTTTGACACCACTTTAAGTGCCATGGCTAATGCCATGAAATCATGCGAGCTATACCTTTACAAGGTCTTTGGCCTTCTCTTCCAAAGCAGCAGGTAACTCACCAAACTACAACTTGCACAATTCCATAACATTGACCCATTAATTCTATCTCTACCTGCACACAATTTGCATCTATTCATTCAAAAGTACCACCTACTCTTAAAAGTATAATACTTAGATTAAATAACTAGAATTGTGTCAAAACCTGGTGCATACTTATCTACAAGTAAAGAAACTGAAAGCAGAATTTACTTCTTAATAAATATTCATAGGATTGCTGTTAGTGTATTTATTCTCCTCAATAAATGCTCCTACTTCTTGGCAGCCATACGAACAATATATTTAATGTTCTGTAACTTGTACCTAAAAGCACCTGTGGTTTTGTGCATTAAAAAAGATAGTTCAGGAATAAAATTATAACCATTACCGTGTATTTTTTGTTGTAATTATTTAAAGTTGTCCTCCTTTGGCATGCATATTGGGAAACGATATCTGTACTGAGAGGTGAAGTGTCCTTTGTATGCATGAATGGAGCCACAGAATGCTCATGGTGCACCTAGAAAGAGAGAATGAGATATTTGTCACTCTGACATTTACCTCAAAATCTCAGCAGTCAAAACCTACTGTCACCGAGTTTCTGCTTCTCTTGAACATTTCAATCTTTTACCTTCCTGCTGCAATGTAAGAGAACATGCTTCTGTTCTATATGTCATATTCTCCAAGAGATGCAATCCAGGAAACATGTGGCAAAGCAACACTGCATTGTGATCAAAATGGCAAAATTTATTAAGAAGAACGAGGATAAATGTTAGGGCGCGTTCAGAAAGCTCGCAAAATGCACGAGCTCCTGTGTTTTGACCTGGGGCATCCAAACGATGCCTCAGGTAAACACGAATTAACTTGGCACAAAGCAGAAAAACCCTGCTTTGTGCCCAATTAATTTCAGACATGGAAAGACCAGGATCTTTCAGAAGACCCGGGTCTTTCCAGGTGTGGGCGCTGTGTAGACTGGGCCCAGGGATCGTGGTGTGTGACTTCCAGGACCAATCCACACAGTTGTCTTAGGAAACCCAAGATAGCACCCACCCCCACCCATAAAACTCCGTAAAAGACTTAAAAACTAAAAATTACTTACCCAGCCACCACTACCCTGCTGTTGGCTCTCTCCTGGCACAAAGAAATAGTGCGCCAGGAGAAGAGGGGCCAGGAAAGATTTTCCTCCTGCAACCATTCTTATCCTGGTAAGTCATTTCTATGCGCTAGGAGAGGGCCAGCAGCAGGGTAATATCATTCGGTTAAGTAATGTTTAGTTTTTAAGGCTTTTTCCAGGAGTGGGGAGGGGGTTTTTTTGCTGTCCAGGTGCCCTGCTGGGAGGGCATCTTGACATCCCTCACAGGAAAGCACATGCTTTCTGCTAGTGTGGGAACAGAAGTCCAGCTTGACTCAGGTTTTAAAAACCTGGCTCAGACCGGACTTTTCCTCTATGTGGAAATGGCCTTAGAGGTGCATGGCTCAATGCTATGGAATCCTAATCACTGCCAAAGAGTTCTGCTGCCTCGTCAAGTTATAGATCCCATGATTTTACATAATTGAACCATGGCAGTTAAAGTGGTGTCAAATTGCATTAATTCTATAGTGTAGATGTACCTTATGAGAGATTGCTGTAGTTAGCTTTTCCCTAAGCCTATTGGAAGGGCATGTTTCAAGCCCTTCCTCTCCTGTTGAATTAATTAGGTACAAACTTTTTTTGCAGCAGCAGTTGAAGTACAGGGTGTCTGAAAAAGAACTCCCTATTCACCCTTTAAATTAAATGGTGAATAGCGAGTTCTTTTCAAACACCCTGTATAATGAAAACTAGGATCCCATCAACATTGCCATTATAATGCAGACTGAAATGCATTATATGGTCATATAGTCCAATGCAGTAAACATGCATTATATGAGTCTACAATGAACATACTGTATAATGCTGTTCAATCTGCATTATAATGGCAGTGTAGATGAGGCCAAACAGAAAATGTAGCTTAAAAAGTATGACGAGAAAAGTTTAATTGGCAAAGTTTGAAAGTGTGATATATGATCATGCCTTCTCTTTTGAGGACAGTATGCTTTTGAAGAAAGAGAAACACTGCCATATAATGCAGTTTCAGAATACAGATTACCTACATTGAACGGGGTTATATGACTCAGTCTACACTGCCATATAAGGACCACATCATATTGGCCACCGGAATTGCCATGGATCGTGGCGAATCCAACAATGCCCATCAGGGAGGCATGGGGAACCTGTCACCCCACGCCTCGCATCTCCTGACTTACTGAACCCCCCCCCCCCCCCCATTATTGCCAAAGCAACATGGGAAGCCCGCCGTGTTGCCGCAGCCGCAGCATATGCTGGTTCAGCTGTAGTTTAGTCATAGAGCCCCACCAGAAGTAGCTGTACATCATGGGATGGGAGCCAGTGGGCTCCGTAGCTAAACTATAGCTAAATTGGCATATGCCGCTGAAAATAGCCCCATCTGATGAGGTCGTAATTCCGTTCAATGCAGTTAACCTGCATTCTGAAACTGGATTATATGACAATGTAGAACAGGGCACAATCTCACATTACTTTGCTCTTTTGTGGGACTGGCAACAGGTCAACCTCAATACATGCAGTGAGTAGAGATATAAATTCTGATCTGGTTTGTGTTCCTGTGATAAATATTTGAAAACCCATTCAAATTCTCACAGAAATCTTTGTTTTCATTGATGGCTTTAACATTATTAAACTCTGAAGTGTAGCAATAATATATAACTAAAAAGAAAATACCGGTTGTCCTATAGTATGGGCCATTGAAAACGGAATTGCATTAAATTAGTTGTTTGCATATTTTTGATCAATATAATAATAATAATAATAATAATAATAATAATAATAATAATATCCCACCCTATCTCCCTGTGGGTGAATTCCTGCCCTTTTGTTCTTCCCATATGTGTATTTTTTGTGTATGCAAAGGAAAAGAGACTAGTTCAGCACAGAGAGATTTTGTGCAGATTGCAAAAAACACAATTGGGGGGGGGAGGAGTGTTTGATGTCTACATGTAGAATTAATGCAGTTTGACACCATGTTAACTGCCATGGCTCAGTGGTATTGAATTCATCCTGTTGCATAATATTAGAAGAGTTTTTAATACATTTTGCATTAATAACATGAGCAAAATCGCATTTTGTGTAAAATATTTTGTGCCCCCAAAAACATGTTGCTTACACAGTGTTTTTACAGAAACAAGTCCCAACATTGGGATGGGGTGCAATGACAAAAAGCTTTTTCAGTATATCAAATACACTTTCTTAGGACAAGTATATTTATGCAAATTCTTATATTTCTAGTCTTTATTATTATTATTATTATTATTATTATTATTATTATTATTATTTTATTGTATGACACAGCAAACAAGATAGATATGCTGGATTTCGTATCACAAAATCACAAGTCGAACACTTCCCAAGTGTCTAGGACTGTGTGATGTATTTTCGGATGATGCGAGAAGATCCCAGTAGGGTTGCCTTTTGCAGTTGACAGATCGTAATTTTGTCAATGTCTATTGTTTCCAAATGCTGGCTGAGATCTTTTGGCACGGCACCCAGTGTGCCGATCACCACCGGGACCACCTGCACTGGTTTCTGCCAAAGTCTTTGAAGTTCAATCTTAAGGTCCTGATAGTGGCTGAGTTTTTCCTGTTGTTTTTCATCAATGCGACTGTCACTTGGGATGGCGACATCAATGATCCAAACCTTTTTCTTTTTCCACAACTGTGATGTCTGGTGTGTTGTGTTCCAGAACTTTGTCAGTCTGGATTCGGAAGTCCCACAGTATCTTTGTGTGCTCATTTTCCAATACTTTTGCAGGTTTGTGATCCCACCAGTTCTTTGCTGCTGGGAGGTGGTACTTGGGGCATAAGTTCCAATGAATCATTTGGGCCACATAGTTGTGCTTCTGTTTGTAGTCTGTCTGTGAGGTTTTCTTAAAGCAGCTGAGGATATGATCAATGGTTTCATCAGTTTCCTTGCAGAGTCTGCATTTTGGGTCATCAGCTGATTTTTTGATTTTGGCCTTAATTGCATTTGTCCTGATGGCTTGCTCCTGGGCTGCAAGGATCAGGCCTTCTGTCTCCTTCTTCAGGGTCCCATTCGTGAGCCATAGCCAGGTATTATTATTATTATTATTATTATTATTATTATTATTATTATTATTATGGTAAATAACCAGCACCAATATATTTCTAGTCTGCACAGACAAGAAGTAGTTCTCCAGGGTTTCAGCTAGAGGTTCTTTCCATCCCAACCTAGAGCTGTCAGTGATAATTCTGAATCTTTTTGCATGCCACTTTTGCCCTTTACTATTGAGTAGGGGAAATAAACCCATTTTACATTTGCCATGGGGAAAGTTTCCTCATGGCAACTGAATGGCCATAAAATACAGATCCATGAAAAAGACTGGGTAAATTAACCTGCTCTGAGTTCTTTATAAGGTCTTTGTAATTTCCATTGCCAGATATAGAACAAATTTCATGTTGAGATTATATATATGGAAAATGTGAGAATTTTAACTGAACCCCAGCTGACTCATAAAGAGAATCAGGTAGAGAACTGGAGAATGTGTGGTATATAAGTGGTTTCCTCATGGGAAAATTACAGAGCTTAACAAAGAACAAATTGATATGGTTGTGAGCACTTAGTATTGTTTTCCTTCTTGATAAACATGATTCATAAACTCAGATTATAAAACAGCTCATTTTAGGGAGGGGGGAACACTTGCAGTAGCGCCACATGAATTCTGCATTTACCATGTTTGAAAAGAAAATGGGACAAACCATTCCTTTTTGCTACAGAAATTTGACTTTAATACAGTTTTGCCCAATTTGGTAATCTCCAAGCAAACTGGACTACATCTTTTATAATCCTACTTCTAGGAGTTTTAATTCAACACAGAGGTAGGACACCAGGTTGGAGAAGAGAGATGTAACAAAAAGAGCATAGGAATGTCTTGTGCTGATCTAATTGTATATAAAAATGCTGCTATATATGATCCAATGAAAACTAGAAAACTAGTTACTTACTTAATAGTAGGTCTTGGAAGACTTAAAATACTAAAAAGGTAACATTAAGTCTAGTCATGTCCTACTCTGGAAGGTGGTGCTCATCTTCATTTCTAAGCCGAAGAGCTGGCATTGTCCGTAGACACCTCCCAGGTCATGTGGCCAGCATGACTGCATGGAGCATCGTTATCTTCTTGTCGAGGAGGTACCTATCGATCTACACACATTTTCATGTTTTCGAACTGTTAGTTTGGCAGAAGGGGCTGAAAGCGGGAGCTCACCCATCCCACAGATTTGAACCACCAACCTTACGATCAGCAATTTCAGAAGCTCAGTTGTTTAACCCGCTGCGCCACTGCATTTACAATACTATTTACAATACAGTATAGTATTTACAATACTAGTGGCAAATAATTTTTCTCCAAACACTTGAAGGTGTGTTTGAAAAGGAAGACAACATCTGAGGACTTGCCTACACAGACAAAAAAATCTATTTTGCACATCTTTTTCTGAATATGCATTAACTCCATTAAAACATCACACATAGTAATAAGATTGTAAGTAACTTTATTTTTCTACCCCGCCACGATCTCCCCGCAGGGACTCGGGGTGGCTAACATGGGACAGCGGCCCGAAAACAGTAAACAAGTACAATCTCTCCTCTTTGCATTATTTTTGGCCCCATGGCTGTGGCCACTCCACTTCCCACCACCACCATCATGCATACAAATATGGAAAAGTGGGGTGCTCTAATACTGATATATTGATACTAGCTATGCCCGGCCACGCGTTGCTGTGGCATTGTCTGGTGGTGTTGGTGAGAACTTGTTGAGGTAGTGGTGGTATTGAATGTCTGTTGTATGGTTGTCTTTATGTTTAGTATGCATTTGGTTGTTTGTGTACTGTGAAAGTGGTGAGGGTAGAGGGGGGTCTATGTCCCTGTGTAGTATTGTATAGTATTTATACGTTGTCCATGTGTTGGGAATGCTTGGATTGTGTCCTGCTGCATAGTATAAAGGGTTGGGCTGGAGGGCCCTTAGGGGTCTCTCCAAACTCTTGTGCCTGTCCCCTGGGCTGAGTGTGTTGCTAGGAGACCAAGTGGGCGGAGCTTAGCCTGTCTAACTGGCAGCAATTGGATAAAAACAATTATTCCTCTCCCTCTAATTAGGACTTTATTTTTCTTTTCTTTTTGTTGTATCAACCTAGAGCCGTGGATGATGGGTTGTGTTGTCAAATTTCGAGGTTGGGGGGCCTGTAGTTTTGTTGTTTTGTCCACTGCCCTGATGCCATCACTCTTTTATATATAGAGATGGAAGTATCCCCAAACATGCACCTTTTCAATTTTTTTTATTCTCACCAGGGAAGAACCAATTCATATTCGGAATAATCAAATTACCTCCTGAATCAGATTCTCTCCCACCAACCAGTTCTGTTCACAATGATGAGATGCCATTTGGGAGGGCCTGCCACATCTCAATATATCCCAGATTCAACATGAAATTGGTTCCACAAAATGTGGAGTTCCCTAGATGTGGGTAGCCCCTGATGGTGCAATATGTTCAGCCCTTGTGCCGGCAGGACTGTTGACTGAAAAGTCGGCGGTTCAAATTCAGGGAGCAGGGTGAGCTCCCCTCTGTCAGCTCCAGCTCACATGCGGAGACATGAGAGAAACCTCCCATAGGACAGTAAAACATCTGGGTGTCTCCTGGGCAACATCCTTGCAGGCGGCCAATTCTCTCACACTAGAAGCAACTTGCAGTGTCTCAAGTCGCTCTTGACATATAAAAAAACCCGACCCCTGGTGAAGTGCATTATGGACTCCAGAAGGGCGGGCTGCCAAAAAATACCCCAAGGACATGGTTGGGCAGCAAGGGGCTAACTGATCTGATGAAGGTAGATGGATTACCTTCACTCCTACCTGTCACTTTTTCTTTTATTCACCCATTATGCCTCTGATGCTCTGATTCACATCTCTCCCAGAAATGAGAAGGAGCCCTGAAAAAGCAGTTTGAGGCCATTTTGTGGTAAATGTAATACCTTTCCTAGCTTCAAACTGGTTCCAGGCATGGCAATCTCATCATCGGAGCAGCTGGATTATAGTGTCAGTGTAGAAGTGTCCTGAGAGTCTACTGTACATTTTCTCTCTGTGTAGACAAACTGTCAAACTGCCCAGTCAGATTCAGCAAAGCGTAACAAAATAATTCAGACTTAATAGTAACTAAATTTGAATTTAATTTTTAAAGTGCAGACACAATGGAAACTAAAAACTTCAGCAGATGGCAATGCTTATTAGGAATTATCAGAAATCATAATCCTCCTGATAATTCAATTTTAGACCATTTTCAGTAAGGGAGAAAGTCTCATATAATATATGTATTTTAACCAGAAATTCTTCCTGGCACAGCATGAAAAACTGTAAATGTGGCCTAGAAAATAATTTCCTCATCTAAACAAGTTGCCTTTGACAAAAACTAAGGGTGCAGAATTAATTGTGTAGAATTAATGCTTTTTGACGGAACTTTAATGGCTGTGGCAAAATGCAATGGAATCCCGGGAGTTGTAGTTTAGCGAGGTATCTGCACTCTTTGGCAGAGAAGACCAAAGATCTTGTAAAACTACAACTTCCATGATTTCATAGACGCCCCCAGTGGTGCAATGGGTTAAAAACTTGTGCCTGCAGGACTGGTGACTGACAAGTGGGCGGTTCGAATCCGGGGAGAGCGAGTGAGCTCCTTCTGTCAGCTCCAGCTCTGCATGTGGGGACATGAGAGAAGCCTCCCACAAGCATTGTAATACATTCAACATCCGGGTGTCCCCTGGGCAACGTCCTTGCACACGGCCAATTCTCTCACACCAGAAGTGACTTGCAGTTTCTCAAGTCGCTCCTGACCCATAGCATCTAATCACAGCAATGAAATGCTGTCAAATTACATTGATTCTACAATGTAGATGCACTCTTCAATGTTCCTGAGATTTTAGTTACTACTGTATGCTATTCTAGACAAAAAAAAGTTCATTAAATTACACATATGATTGAAACACTGTTTGTGGAAGAGCGATACTGCAACAGTTATGCATGTGTCATCATGCTGTGTGTTTATTTATGGAGTTCATATGTACTTCTCATAACAAACTGCCGATTCTGGTTTTAGTAATGATGTTTCATGCACTGCTCTTCTTGTTGTTCGCTGCTGTGTTGAGGGCTTTTCCCCTTCGAGGCAGCGTATTCATAATAACATTAATTAACTTGGAATGTTCTCGATCATATTTCAGAGTAATCCTAATTTGAAATTGCATGATTATGACTCTGTTAATTTTTATCTTCCAAATCTCACTTAACTTGGTTTTATGTCAATCATTCATAGCACAGTATATTTTGTCACAGGATTTTTAGATCCCAAATAGAGTAATGCATTTTATAATTGACAATTTGCTGTTGTCTGACAATGTCCAGAATCGGCACCTAAGACAATTGCCCCATTCTGCCTGATCACAGCAGTGTGCTGCTACAGTTGTCTCTCGCCTCCAGAGTAAGACCAGTCTTTCCTCATTTCTTTAGGTTCCCTGCCGTGGGAGAGTCCACAGTCTACTAGAGTCCATTATTTTATCACTGACCCTTGTCTAAAATTAGCTGATCATAGTAAAACAAATCTCTACCTCATGTTGCTCCAATTAAATTACAACAAAATTAATTTGAAAACCCTTAAAAACCAATTAACCTTTTTTTTCAGAATCTTTTTTTATGCCCAGAGACAGCAGAAAATCTGCACAAAGACCATTCTGGTAGGAAAACATCATGGGCTGAGTTGAACATACTGGAAGTAAGTATTTTCTGGCCTCTATATTTTGTCAGTGGCTTTATTTCATTAAACTTTTCATTACTTTGATATGTGCCTTGATGACACAAAGTTCAATTGTGATGGTTATTAATTAACCTACATGTATAAAACTAGCTTGGGTTGTTCCTACACTAAGAATTTATCACCTGACACTTTTGCACTGCAAGTCAGAAGGAAAAATATAGTGGGTTATTCCAGAAGAAGTAGAAGAGTCTCTGAAAATATGGGGAGCTTCCAGTTCTTCTTGCATTATCCTGTTCAGGGCCGGCCCTAGGAAATTTTCAAGTGTAAGCAAGCAGTAATTTTGGCGCCCCCCCCCCCCCCCCCGACAAACCAATCACTGAAAAATAAAAGGTAGAAGGTAGAGGTGAATAGAACACACACACAGCACATATGGTCCCTGCATATGTGTTTGTATGTGTGTGTGTATGTATCTTATATATCCATACACATACACACAATGTGGAAAATATGTGGCAAGGTAGATAGATAGGTAGGGAGCCACGGCAGAAGAACCCTCCCTGGAGCAAGGCCTAATAATAATAATATTAATAAATCATCCCAACAAAGGATTCCCCCAGGCAGGAAGCAGCCAAGCAACTGAAACATTTATACCTGCCTCCAACAGACAAGAGTATCTTTCTCCCATCCTGGACATTCTGCAGATATATAAACCCCACTTAATTAGTTTCCAACCTCTAAGGATGCCTGCCATAGATGCAGACGAAATGTCAGGAGAGAATGCTTCTGGAACATGGCCATACAGCCCAAAAAGCTCACAGCAACCCACTTGTCTTTACTGTATTACACAAATGTAATGTGCACCTCACTTTTGGAATAGTCATTTAGGCAAAAAAGGTGTGGCTGAGATTGATGTAATATGGTAATTTTGGCCTTCTTACTCTGATAGAAGCTTCAATAGGGCTACAGTAACTAGGGTTTGGCATTTTAGAGAATATACTCAGCATGATAACTATGGTGCTTATCCTCTGCTGAGCATGAGAATGATGAGCAGACATTCTTTTCAACCTCTGACAACTCTGATGGCAAAGCTGGGGTGATTTACTTGAAGTGGGGACAAACTTAGTAGATGTGGGCGAAACGTCAGTATTTTAAAAACTCTAAAATCAGGACAGTAAATAAAGAACACCACTCAGAAAACAAAGGAAACAATCAGGGCCAGCTAACACCGCCCAACAAAAGATTACCACAGGCAGAAAGCAGCCAGGCTTTGAAGCTGCAAGACTATGTAATGCAAATCAAGGTACCTCAGACAACAGTTCTTTTTCCAACCCTGAACATTCCACAGATATATAAACCCTGTTTGCCTAGTTTCCAAGAGACCTCACAACCACTGAGAGAAGAAGGAGGGAGAGAGGGAGGGAGGAAGAAGAGGGGGATCCTCAATCAGGGCAAGCTAACACATCCCAACAAAGGATTACCCCAGGCAAAAAGCAGCCAGGTTTTGAAGCTGCAAGGCTATTTAATGCTAATAATGGTGGCCATTTGCAACATTCACATGTGCCTCAGACAAGAGTTCTTTCCCCCACCCTGAACATTCCACAGATATATAAACCCCACTTGCTTTGTTTCCAACAGACCTCACAACCACTGAGAGTGCCTGCCATAGATGCAGGCGAAATGTCAGAAGAGAATGCTTCTGGAACATACCTATAAACTCACCAGAGAGATTGGGAAAACTGCCAATGAATGTCCATGCAGTAGAAAGGAGATGAGGAAGGAAGGAAGGAAGGAGGAAAGAAAGAAGGAAGGAAGGAAGGAAGGAAGGAAGGAAGGAAGGAAGGAAGGAAGGAGGAAAGAAGGAAGGAAGGAAGGAAGGAAGGAGGAAAGGATGGGAGGGAAAAGGAGAGGAGGGAGAAGAAGGAGGGAGAAGAAGGAGGGAGGGAGGGAGGGAGGGATGAAGAGGGAGGGCGCCAGGGGATCCTCAATCAGGGCAAGCTAACACATCCCAACAAAGGATTACCCCAGGCAAAAAGCAGCCAGGCTTTGAATCTGCAAGGCTATTTAATGCTAATAACGGTGGCCATTTGCAACATTCACATGTGCCTCAGACAAGAGTTCATTCCCCCACCCTGAACATTCCACAGATATATAAACCCCACTTGCTTTGTTTCCAACAGACCTCACAACCACTGAGAGTGCCTGCCATAGATGCAGGCGAAACGTCAGAAAAGAATGCTTCTGGAGCATACCTATAAACTCACCAGAGAGACTGGGAAAACTGCCAATGAATGTCCATGCAGTAGAAAGGAGATGAGGAAGGAAGGAAGGAAGGAGGGAAGGAAGGAAGGAAGGAGGAAAGAAAGAAGGAAGGAAGGAAGGAAGGAAGGAAGGAAGGAAGGAAGGAAGGAAAGAGTGAAGGATGGGAGAGAAAAGGAGAGGAGGGAGAAGAAGGAGGGAGGGAGGGAGGGTGAAGAGGGAGGGCGCCAGGGGATCCTCAATCAGGGCAAGCTAACACATCCCAACAAAGGATTACCCCAGGCAAAAAGCAGCCAGGCTTTGAATCTGCAAGGCTATTTAATGCTAATAACAGTGGCCATTTGCAACATTCACATGTGCCTCAGACAAGAGTTCTTTCCCCCACCCTGAACATTCCACAGATATATAAACCCCACTTGCTTTGTTTCCAACAGACCTCACAACCACTGAGAGTGCCTGCCATAGATGCAGGCAAAATGTCAGGAGAGAATCTTTCTGGATCATTGCCAGATAGCCCATGAGCCGCCATCTTGATTGGGCCAAGCGCGGGCTAAGGAGGGGGCGGGGCCAAAGGGCACTTCCAAGGCACTCCTTCGGAAGCAGGGGGCGTGGTCTCCTGGGAGGGGCGTGCCCTCCGTGCCCTTAGGCCCCAGCCCTGCCCCCTCCGCAGCCTCAAAGCCTGGCTGCAAGGCAGAAGGGGAGAGCAGGTAAAAGAGGAAGGAGGGAGGGAAAAGAGGGAGAAGAGGGAGGGCGCTTTTGGGCAATGGTGCTGTGCGTGCACGTTGGTGCACGCACAGAATTAGGCCTCAACAGCGCCCCCTTCCACGTGCGCCCGAAGCCGCGGCTTCATCCGCGTCAACGTTGGACCGGCCCTGATCCTGTTAAGGTGTTTTAGTCAAAATACTAAGGTGCTGTACTATTGCACTAATTAAATAATAATTTTGCTTTGGTGCTAATGTTAAAATCATGGAATCATGGATTTGGAAAGGTCATTCAGTCAAACCTTTTGTCATCTAGGAGTACACATTCAAAGCGCTCCTAACAAGATGGCCATCCAGCCTCAGTTTAAAAACCTCCAAAGAAAGAGACTTCACCACCTTCCAGAGCAGCATATTCTATTGTCAAACAGTTCTTACCTTCAGGAAGTTTTTCCTAATGCTTTGGTGGAATCTCCTTTCCTGTCTCAGCAACATCTTATGCAGTCCTGGAGTTTGTAGTTTAGTCAAGCACTAACGTTCTCTGGCTGAACATTCAGAATACTCACTCCAAACTGAAAAACCCAGGAGACCATAGAAGGTTGCTATGGCAGTATAATGCTATACATCAGCCCTCCACGTTTGCTAGGGTTAGGGGCACAGGCTCCCATAAATGCGAAAAACCATGAATAAAAACATGTGGGGGATTTTTTTCTAGAGAAAATGACTCTGGGAATCTGTAGAGGTGCATCTATCTACAGCAGTGGTTCTCAACTTGTGGGTCCCCAGATGTTTTAGCCTTCAACTCCCAGAATTCCTAACAGCTGGTAAACTGGCTGGGATTTCTGGGAGTTGTAGGCCAACACACCCGGGACTCAAAGGTTGAGAACCACTGATCTACAGTGTCTACTTTGACACCACTTTAACTGCCATGGCTCAGTGTACCATGGAATCGTTGGATTTGTCTTTTTGGTTTGTCACCAGCATTCTTTGGCAGAGAAGGCTAAAGACCTTGTAAACCTACAATCCCATTATTCCATAGCACTGAGCCATGGCAATTAGAGTGAAGCCAAACTGCATTAATTCTACAGTATAGATGCACCCTAGGACTTTCAGTTTGATTTTATGTTCAATCTCCAGCAGAATGTGACCACAGAGTTGCACTGAAGGACCTAGAGATTTTAATCAAAACCCCAAAAGTCAGACCGGTATATGTGGAGGACCAGCTGTAATAGGATCATGTAGAAATGTCCTAGGAATGAAAGTATGAATCCAGAAGTCATAGCTGGGGCACACACATCAAAACTGACATAAAAAAGTTAGGAGTGAGAGCTAGGGAGATAATGATTGCTGAGGCAAAGTACCAGTATAACCATAAAACTGTATCTTTTTCTGTGAAGGAAAACAAATAGCCAACTGCCATTTGGAAGATAGGTCCAATTGATAATGATGTCTCAGAATGACACCTCCCCTCCAGAAAATTATGAATTATCCCGTAATATTTCATTTGGACCTTGGCCGGAAATACAAACTATTAACAGGGAATCCCAAGCCCCGAAGAACTGAGGAACCAGGAAAGACCTATGTCACCAGCACCAAAGGATCCTTTGTCTGCAGACCCCCTTTATGAAATATAAAATAACCCCTATTAATAAATGGACATTCCGGTGCCCTTTTGCTCCCATGCTTGTGTCAATGTAGCTTTCTTTGTCTCCTTTTCTTGTCTCTTTCTTTGCCCCAAACTGTCTGCCTAGGCTACTGTGCATCCAACCTAGCCCCAAATGAAATCCTCCCTGCTCCTCCTTCCCCATTTCCCATATCCCTGAATGTCCCGGTATCCACCACTGATGGCCCTGTATCCATGAGCCAAACAGTACCAGGACCCGTGCGTGTGTGTGTGTGTTATAATATTTCAGTCTATTTATTATATGAAATACTTTTGGAGCCACTGAGTCACAGCAAAGACCCTGGTGATCATTCACCTAGATTCCTCTTGTGTCTTCCTGGTCTTCACTTAAATAAAGGACTCAAGCAACCCTCATCTTCTGCCAGCATGAACCAGTTACACAAAAGGATAACAAGACCCTGGATTAGGCCAACCTTCTTTTGTGTGGCTACCTGGACAAAAAGAACTCATTGTCATATGGCATCCACCCTGAAGTTGGGAGGCTCTGCCATGGCTCTCCCTCAATGCCATTTCCCCTTTCCCAGGGACAGATCACTTAATCCTATCATTCGCTGGCCAGGATCGAATCCTGCGGTCGGGGGGCATCGGTTCACCCCTGCTCCAGAGATGAACCCCAAATTTGCTCGACAACATTTCTGGACAATATCATGACTTGATCAACAATGAACACAAACACCATGAGCCCCAGACTCACTTGATGGGTCACTCACTGGACACTTTGAAAGACGATAATTCCCTGGGACCCGATGGCCCCACTTTGTAGTCTCGAGATTGAGACACTATTGCCCACTCAGAAGTTCATATTTTCCCCATGACCATCCTACCCCGGCTGACTATTGGAGAACCACCAATCTGCATTGAAAGCAGAGAAAGCCTTCTGACTGGCTGCTGGGTGCTGCATTCCCGCCCCACAGAGGGAATCCTCCCAACTGGCCATGACATCAGCACTGGCTCCACCAATCGGTGCAAAGGTGCAGGAAAAACAAAGGATTTTACTGTATAAAAATGTATGTTTTATTCTTACAAAATATGTCAGCTTCTTTGAGCGGCTTTCCCCTGGCTGTCATCCTTTCTGTCTGGATCGAATAAAGTACTTCAGTGGCTTCTGCTTCAACTGATGAGATTTCTTCAATTGGCAACTTTGAAGTCTAGCTTTTTATCTTGCCAGACATGGACTCTGCAGGCTCAGTGTGGGATTTTGTTATCCTCTAGCCAAGTATTAGATGCAGACTGCAGCCAGGAAATCAGAAGACGTTTACTTCTTGGGAGGTGAGCAATGGCCAACCTTGATAAAATAGTGAAGAGCAGAGACATCACACTGGCAACAAAGGTCCGCATAGTGAAAGCAATGGTATTCCCCATAGTAAACTATGGATGCGAGAGTTGGACCATAAGGAAGGCTGAGCGAAGGAAGATAGACGCTTTTGAACTCTGGTGCTGGAGGAAAATCCTGAGAGTGCCTTGGACCGCAAGAAGATCCAACCAGTCCATCATCCAGGAAATAATGCCCAGCTGCTCACTGGAGGGAAGGATATTAGAGGCAAAGTTGAAGTATTATGGCCACATCATGAGAAGACAGGGAAGCTTGGAAAAGATAACGATGCTAGGGAAAATGGAAGGAAAAAGGAAGAGAGGCCGACCAAGGGTGAGATGGATGGACTGTATCCTTGAAGTGACTGGCTTGACCTGCGGGCAGCGACGGCCGACAGGGAGCTCTGGCGTGGACTGGTCCATGAGGTCACGAAGAGTCGGAAACGACTATGCGACTGAGCAGCAGCAACAGCCAAGTATCAGTATCCGCGTACTGGGTTTTGCTATCCGCGGTCCTGATCACACTATCCGCAAACTGCTCTAAATTGCTTGATATCAATAAGATCCAGAAGAAGACCTCTGGTAGAGCAAACTATAGGCCGATCTAGTCCAGTATACTGCTTCTCATTGTGACCAACCAGGAAGCCCACAAACAGGATTTGAAGGCAACAGCACCATCCCACGCACAGACTGCAGTAGCACAGCTCACATACTGCTTTCAATATTGGATTACTATAGAATTTTTATAACTCATTGCCAATGATAGCATTACGCTCCATGGAAACCTGAAAATACTTCACTATACTGGAAAAAATACTCCAAATTGGTGCTCTCCACATGCATACACATATTGCTGACACTTCCTGGTTCTAGTCAAGTGCAATTTTTAAAGGTAATATATTCACTAAGATGAAAAGACAAAGAAATACATCCTTTTTAAAAGTTTGCATTATCATGCAAATAATATTTGTCATAGTGTTGACAAAGCCTCAGCCTCAAGCCTTAGTGGGGCAAGTCATAGAGGGGGTTGGTAAAAGCAAGACCTTGATTTATCATTGGCTAAGCTTCTGTACTCTGTGTGTGTGTCTGTTTTGAGAGAAAGAGAGAGAAAAACAGGAGACAGAGTTAAGTGGTAACGCATTATAAGCAATGACATTTGTCAGAATCCTATATCACCTTTTACTTAATGTAACCTTAAGTACACTTAACTACACAGCAGAGGTGGTAAGAAAACCTGTTAGTGAATTGTGAAGTTGTCTATTGGGACACTGCCAAGAGTGCCCAATGTGCATTGGGACCAGTGTGCATCAGTGTGCATTGAGCGCTGGGCAAAGTGTCAGTTCTGCTATGAAGTAGTGTAAAAGCAGCTCTCTACTGGAAATAGACATTATGAAACTGACCAATTCTAATTCCTGCTTACGTAAGTCTATTTAAAAATATGTTACTTCCATACAGAATTCCGGTCATAATTTGTAACTAATTTGTATCTACACTGAAGAATTAATGCAATGTATCATCACTTTAACTGTCATGGCTCAATGGTATTATGGGAGCTTTACTTTCACAAAATCTTTACAATTTCTACCAATGAGTGCTGAGGCCTCACCAAATAACAACTCCTGGAATTCCATAGCATTGAGCCATGAAACATTAACTCCTCTGGCATAAAGTACACTGTTAAAATAAATAACAAGTCTAATATTTTTCAAGGTATGGTTTTTATCTCGAGATTATGTCCTTGGGTTTCAGAGCATGAAACTCATGGTTTATTTTATTATTTATTTATCATGTCAGAAGCAAATTGAGAATACAGCTATAATGTATAAAAAACACAAACAAAGTTTAAAAACTTGGCATTATGCTACATTTCCTTTGACCAGAAGCTGGTCACGTGGAATGCCTCTGGTGTCGCTGTAAGGAGATCCTCAATTGTGCATGTGGCAGGGCTCAGACTGCACTGTAGTAAGTGAAGTGGTCTGTGGTTTGCTCTTCTCCACACTCGCATGTCGTGGACTCTACTTTGTAGCCCCATTTCTTAAAGTTAGCTTTGCATCTCGTGGTGCTAGAGCACAGTCTGTTCAGTGCCTTCCAGGTCGCCCAGTCTTCTGTGTGCCCAGGAAGGAGTTTCTCATCCAGTACCAGCCACTGATTGAGATTCTGGGTTTTAACCTGCCACTTTTGGACTCTTGCTTGCTGAGGTGTTCCTGCGAGTAGCTCTGTAGATCTTAGGAAGTTGTTTCTTGATTTAAGTCGTTTGCAGGCTGGCTGATATCTGAACAGGATGGGCCAGAGATGTCAATGCCTTGGTCCTTTCATTGCTGGCTGCTACTTCCCAACGGAAAATTAGATGGTGCAATACCAGCTAAACAGTATAGTTTCTCCAATGGTGTTGGGCGGAGGCATCCTGTGATAATTCAGCATGTCTCATTAAGAGCCACATCCACTGTTTTAATGTGGTGAGATGTATTCCATACTGGGCATACGTACTCAGCAGCAGAGTAGCAAAGCACAAGTGCAGATGTGATCCCCAGGTTGTGCCAGTCAGCTTTCATATGATATTATTTCTAGCACCCACTTTTTGCTTGATAGTCAAGCAGTGCTTCAAAGATGGGATCGCCATCTTTAAGACATTGTTGGGGATAGAGGGGAAACAAAGTCATAGAAGTTGTATTTTTGTTCTAGTATATTTTTTTCTAATAGTAACATATCACCTAATCATATTTCTTTTTAAATTTAATAAATAATGTTTACTTGCTATTTCTAAAATCATTTTCAATTGTTTGAGAGTCAATTTTAGATTATTTTGTTCCATATTCCCTGTATTATTATAGTAATAGGTGAGGCATTTTTTAAAAAAACAAAACAAAAATAATATCTAAAATTTAAAAACAATATTTTGACCTCAGAGAGGGAATAGAGGGAATCTAGGCAAAGAATAGTCAAAGACGGATGGGCATTGGGGGAAAGTGGAAAAGGCGTCTTAAAGGGTTTTTTAAAATTAGAAAGAACATATTCAGAAACGGATGGTGCATAATATCAAAACCCAGAGATGAAGATGAATAAACACAGCCCCCAAATCAGTGACTTCATTTGATATGTATGTAAAGCTCTTTGGGTAAGATTTTTATGTTAACTTGAAATGATCACTGAATATATGTAATATTTCATAATTACTATGGAGATACTATATTCGCTCTCTATATATAGATATATGCACATATACATACAAGCACATGCACACACACCAATCCCATTAGCTGTTTCTTGCATTACATGATAATCTCTCAGCATTACTCACACATAAAGGCAAGAAGAAACATTAGACACACATACATAACAAATGGATTCAAATGAGCATACTTTACCCAAAGTATTGGCAGGCCTGACTGTTCTGCTTTGTGGGATTACAATAATCTGTCTTTAATTCTTTCTTTCAATAAATCGGCTACAGTAATTGCTAAAACTATAAAAATATATAGATATAGTATGATATATATACACACACACACATACACATGAGTCTGAGATCAATAGCTCCACCTGGTGGCCTTACTCAGATTTTTATAACAGAAAAGTAACAGTTTAAACCGTGTTCATGCATTTGTTCCTGTTATATGCCTTCAAGAACTTTCTGGCATATGACAACCCTAAATTGAACCTGTCACATGGCTTTCGTGGCACGGTTTATTCAGAAAGGGGCTTGAGACAATGTCACTTGCCTAGGTTCACTCCATGGGTTTCCATAGCTAAGCAGAGGATTCAAACTCTGGTGTGTGTACATATGCCAAATCACCTATCAACATATGGAGATCCAATGAATTCCATAGGATTTTCTTAGGCAGGATGGTTTTGCCACTTCCGTCCTCAGAAATCTAGCTTACTGATTATTCTGAAGAGAATTTCACAATATCTCAAACTGGATTCATTACCCATGAAGAAACATTCACAAAGGCTCTTCGGTTCTCAGTAAATACAGTTCACAGCTCAGCAGCCTGCCATTCCCTGATGTTTTAGTCCCTAAAACCTGAAGGAGGCAGGACCTTGCAATTGTCACAGTGCTGTTGATGATGTCAAAAGGGGAATCTTGTGTCTGCAAAATTGGAATGTGTGTGAAACAGGGAGCTCCCGATGGTGCAGCGAGTTAAACCGCTGAGCTGCTGAACTTGCTGGCCAAAAGGTTGACAGTTTGAATCCGGAGAGTGGGGTGAGCTTCTGCTGTTAGTCCCAGCTTCTGCCAAGCTAACAGTTAGAAAACATGCAAATGTGATTAGATCAATAAGTACCACTCCGGCTGAAAGGTAACAACATTCCATGCAGTTATGCCAGCTACATGACCTTGAAGGTGTCTATGGAAAACTTGGTCATCTTGATTAGCATTTAATAGCCTTTTAGCTTCAAGGTCTGGCTGCCTACTGCCTGGGGGGAATCTTGTTAGGAGGTGTTAACTAGCCCTGGTTGTTTCCTGTGGAATTCCCCTGTTTTCTGAGTGTTGTTCTTTATTTACTTTCCTGATTTTAGATATTTTTTTAATACTGGTAGCCAGATTTTGTTCATTTTCATGGTTTCCTCCTTTGTGTTGAAATTGTCCACATGCTTGTGGATTTCAATAGCTTCTCTGTGTAGTCTGACATGGTGGTTGGCGGAGTGGTCCAGCATTTCTGTGTTCTCAAATAATATGCTGTCCAGGTGGGTTCATCAAGTGCTCTGCTATGACTGACAATCTCTGAGGATTCCTGCCATAGATGTGGGTGAAACGTCAGGTAAGAATGCTTCTGGAACATGGCCATACAGCCCAGAAAACGCACAGTACCCAGTGATTCCGGCCATGAAAGCCTTCGACAACAGTTTGAGCATTATTTTTTAGCCTGCCAAAATACTTTTCGGGTGCCAGATCCTGTCTGATCTTAATTAATGGGTTTGGAGGTCCAGAGTAGCCCTAGGAAATTGCTTATTTGTCACAAATTGACCCATTTCTGGTTTTGAGTAAGGCCCCTTCTACACTGCCACATAATCCAGATTATCAAATCAGATAATCCATATTATTTGCTTTGAACTGGATTATATGTGTCTACACATATAGGGGTCTAAGAGAGAGGGATCCCCAAATTGTACCAGCTGCCACCAGCCAGCAATATTTTGCACTCCAAAATTCAATGGGATCTCATTGAGACGTCTAACTTTCCCCCTTTTCCAACCTATGATTTTGTAGAGATTCTTTGTCTCACTCTGGGATATAAGAATGCTACGCACACACAGTCATAGAGCAATGTGGAGAGAGAATGGAAAGGTTAATATAAACAGTTTCTTTTAATGAATTTTTTTTATTCTCAGCAAGCAATCTTACATTAGCAAAATGATATTTTGTACATGAAGGCACCTTCCGCCAAGTATTACTTAGGAGTATTTACAAAGTTACAAGAAGCATCTGTCATAATCTGCCAAGGTTAGAAAGAAAACATAAATCCTAATACAAACAGCAAACACATTCCTATTCTACTCATGATATAGGCAGTGTTCTAGGTTTTTGAATGCTTATGGAAGACTGGGAGGCTGGACTTCCCTAGAGATCGTGAGGCAAGAAGCCTCCTAATAAATGTAACCTAACTCATGCTATCATAAACTCTTTGTTTGTTTGGAGCTGCCCCTCAGCTCAAATTATGGGAGAGCCCATTATCCCACCAGTGAAACCATAAAGTAAAAGAAAATATTTTAAAAATATTTAAAATATTTTAAGATCAGGAAAAAAGCATGGAGATCAATTCATTGTATATCAACATACTCGGCATACACTTCTAAATTTTCCATAAGGATAACACTTCTATTTTCAGCCTTATTGTGTTCAGAATAATATAATGATAAGCAAAAGAAGGAATAATAATATACTATACCATAGAAGAAGCCATATGTCATAAAGGCTCCTCTTTAGTATACTCCAGCCAACCATTCTACTGGATTAAGGTGCATAACCTCTCACTTTGCAGTAGTCTCAGTTTCAGAGATTTTGCCCAAAGCATGCCGTAACATAGATGCAAACAATAACATGACAGAGATCTCACACACAGCCATGATAAAAGAGTAGCCCTGCTAGTTTCAGACCAAAGTCCTATCTAGTTGAGCATCCTGTTCCTTACAGTTTCCAACTAGATCAATAGTACTGGTACTTAGAAAACAGTATTCCGTATCTGCTTTGATAATCTGGATTATATGGCAGTGTAGAAGGGGCCTATGAGCTACTTGCTGCCAGTCCATGCTAAATTTCCAGGAAAAAAATATTTGTTGTGAATGGGCACAAGTATGTTGCTAGTTCATAGCACACCCTGTCAGTCCTCCCCATCAGATAGCTTTAAAACCAGTAACATAGAAGATCATGTACCCCAATAATGACAACAGTTCATTCTGGGTCTATATTGCATCTCTCATTGTAGTAGTTTTCAAAGCAATTGCTGTATTTTCTTGTCATTTTATATTGCATTTTTAGGTGTCTTTCATATTTAGGAGGTCATTCTCAAAGCCACATAATGACAGATATAATTTAGGTAGACCAAGTTTGGCTGTAACCCAACAAATAAGATAAGGCCTTGGATCTAAGCCAGTTTTGACTGAACGTAGGCAGCAATCAATCAGGCTGAGTCTATTGGCTTCACCATTCATTAATTACAGCCTGACTTTCCCAGCACGTTGTCCCACCCATTCATTTCCATGTGACCCTACTTACAAGAAGCTGATATTTTGCCGAATCTATTGGCCTTCCTGCCTCCATGCAGGCTGTCAACCAAGCGACATCGAGGAGCCTGTATCTTGAGATGTCTTCCACTTTGTGTATTTGCAGCCATTTCAAGATTTCGATGCAAGAATTATTTTCAGCCACAATGTGAGTGACTGAGTCACTAGGAAAAAACAAGCAAACACAAAGACAAAGTTTGTAGTGACAGGCTGAAAGACAGCAGAGCGGATCATGGAAATGGAAGGTGATTTGCTCTCGTGATACCTTTGAAGACATTTTCAAATTGCATCTGCAATACTCTCTTGACACTCCAGCTCAGTATCAGTTAACATCCTTAAGACACATATTCTTTCACAGCAGCACAGAAAACATTTGGCTTACCCACATACTATTGTAATGAAGAGCCTCCTTAATACTACCTGACAGCCTTGAGAATAAATAGTGCGCCTGTTCAATGATTGAGAGATTCATAATAGGCAGGAATCTGTTAAATTAAGCTCTTTAAAGTAATGCCACTGCTAATATTTTCCAATAAACCTTCTGTAGCAAGCATCAAGTTCTTTACACACAGCAACCCAAAAAGAACACACATAAAATAAACTCCTTTAAATTATGCATTACATCCCAATGCCATATCCTTGATTTTCAGTACCCTAGTCTCTTGCAACATTGATGTTATGGTTTAGATCCCCATAAAGCTGAGTGGGTCACTTAAGACTCTTATCCAGGCTGTTTTCAAATTACCACCCAAGTAGGATAGGGCATTAATGTGCTTGCAACAGAATCATGTTTAGCATAAAGGAAATGTGTAACTGGTATATTATTATTCTATAGAATGTAAGCTGGTTGCCAAATCCCATAGGCGATTTGTTATACAGTAGAGTCTCACTTATCCAACACTCGCTTATCCAACATTCTGGATTATCCAACGCATTTTTGTAGTCAATGTTTTCAATACATCGTGATATTTTGGTGCTAAACTCGTAAATACAGTAAGTACTACATAGCATTACTGCGTATTGAACTACTTTTTCTGTCAAATTTGTTGTTAAACATTATATTTTAGTGCTTAAATTGTAAAATCATAACTTACTTTGATGTGTAATAGGCATTTCCTTAATCTCTCCTTATTATCCAACATATTCGCTTATCCAACGTTCTGCTGGCCCGTTTATGTTGGATAAGTGAGACTCTACTGTAATTGTACAGAATCCTCAAATCTTGGTCCTTTATATTTTTTCCCCTGGGACTTCAATTCCAAGAAGTGCCAGTCAGTGTGGCCAAGGAGAGAGAGTTTTGAGAGCTGAAGTCCTTAACATCTGCAGAGCTGAATATTAACAACTATCCAATGCAGGTTGCATATCCCATATATGGAATTCCAAAATCTAAAACACTCCAAAATCTAAAGCTGTCCACATGGGTGGCTGAGATAGTGATACCTTTGCTTTTCAATGGCTCAATGTACATAAGCTCCATTTCATGCCAAAAACAAATGTAAATACAGTAGAGTCTCACTTAACCAAGCTAAACGGGCCAGCAGAAGCTTGGATAAGTGAAATTTTGGATAATAAGGAGGGATTAAGGAAAAGCCTATTAAATGTCAAATTGGGTTACTATTTTACAAATTAAGCACCAAAACATCATGTTATACAACAAATTTGACAGAAAAGGTAGTTCAATACGCAGTAATGTTATGTTGTAATTACTGTATTTACGAATTTAGCACCAAAATATCATGATATATTGAAAACATTGACTACAAAAATGGCTTGGATAATCCAGAAGCTTGGATAAACGAGGCTTGGATAGGTGATACTCTACTGTATGTGTATAAAATTACTTTATATGTGTATAAGGCAGGTGTGACGGCGCGAGTGGCGCCATCTATATGTCAAACTATAAGTTTCAAGATTTGAATTGTTGTATCATGCCTGATTTTGCCCTTACCCTGTAAATGTAGTTGGATTGGTTATTTATATCTGTCAATCAATGTTGTTTGTACCTGTTATATTGCTCACTCAGCAAAACTGTTTGGCTCCACCTCTTCCTGGAGTAGGACTGTGTTTCCTCCTTTTTATTCCACCAGCAAGCTCTCTATCGGATGGACGTGAGAGAGAGACTTGGCACTAAAAGCCCTTCAAAAGTTACCTCTCAGCACCAATTCTGAGGTTCTTACCCTTGGGACTCGCACATCATGTTCAGGGCCAACCTGAACAACATTGAGGAGTCTCAAGCGCCTTCACCTCAGTCCTTTGGCAACAGAGGAAGACTCTTGTCTTCAGATATAGGTCATTGGACTGAGGCTGAGTTTGCTCCGGCATTCACAGCCAGAGAAAGAGGGATCTGGACAAGCTTCATGGACTTAAACAATCAAAGACTGTAATGTATATTTTCTTTTACCCCCTTTGTGAACAATAAACCCAGTTTTTGAGTTAACTACAGTGTTTTGGTCCTTGGGAGTTCCAGTTTCCCTAAAGGAGGGCAAGAAGCAATCCCCTGGGGAAAGATGTCACGTCCATGCCTCTTTCACTAAGAGTTTACAGCCCCAGGCGCGACGGCACAGCAGGCATGGGCAAACTTCAGCCCTCCAGTGATTTTGGACTTCAACTCCCATAATTCCTGAGACCCGGTAGGCTGTTAGGAATTGTAGGAGTTGAAGTCCAAAACCTCTGGAGGGCTAAAGTTTGCCCATGCTTGACATAAGGTGTTGTTGAAGGCTTTCATGGCCGGAATCACTGGGTTGTTGTATGTTTTTTGGGCTGTATGGCCATGTTCCAGAAGTATTCTCTCCTGATGTTTTGCCCACATCTATGGCAGGCATTCTCAGAGATTGTGAGGATGCCTGCCATAGATGTGGGCGAAACATCAGGAGAGAATACTTCTGGAACATGCCCATACAGCCCGAAAAACACACAACAACCCTAAATGAATTTTGTGTTTTGACTTGGTTCCCATTTCCAAGATATCTCATTATGCCCATGTAGATATTATAAAATACAATACAGAACACTTCTGGTCCCAGGCATTTCAGATATGGGATGCTCCACCTGTATCATAGTGAGCTGCTGTAGTACAAGCAGGGAATTATCACTGAAAGTACTACCTGTGCAATGGTTAGTACAGAGCTGTGGAACTTCTGATTTTTCAGATGTTAGACTCCAGCTTCCATCAGACCCTACCAGCATGGTCTGTCATCAAGGATGATGGAAGTCTGAGTGTAACAGCATCTGGAGGCACACGTACATTGAAACTATGGTCTGACAACTGCTAGAATGTATTACAGCAAAAGAAAATGTCCAGTGCTATTACACATGGCAGAGAAATACAAATTTCTGCTGGGCTCAACATCTCAGTGACAGCACCACACCCTTCTGTACACTATCTCCCAGTTTAACCAGATGCTGAATTTAGAATTTGCACATGACATAGTTGAGGATATATAATGACCTTCCCCCCCTCCCCCTTAGGAATAAATCCCTGTCAGACCCATGGGGTGCCGAACACAGCCACTGCTCTTGAATAGTATAATCTAAGGTTCTATAATACTTTGGTAAGCTGTATTTTCAGCTTCAGCAGAGGAGGCAGAAGATGGACTGTATGAGTCTTTGGTGTCCTCCAACCCTGTAACTATATGATTCTATGCTTTCTTTCACTTTCTACTTAACTTTGATGCTTGTATGTTTAGTTCATGCCACCTACAACCTCATCAGATGAGCAAAATTGCTCATCCTACAACACTTAGACTTCAGTTGAGGCATGGAGCCCACCAGCTCCCATCACACAATGTCGATCTACTTCTGGTGGGGTCCTATGCCTCAAATGAAGCCAAGTGTGGTAAGCAGCCAGTTCGGCAACATGGGAGGCTTCCCATGTTGCATAGAAAACAATGGGGGAAGTCAGGTGGTGATGCTTACCCCTGTAGCATGAGGTGAGGGGGAAGGTGGGTGATGAGGGACAAAAGGTTTCCCACACCAACACCCCTTTGAGCCCCACTGGATTAGCCACATTCCACAGCAAATCCTGACCTCAATGATTGGGATGTACAAGTGTCCAAGCATGTCCCACTTGCTCTTGAAACTACAGGTAAGAATGGGCAGTTTTGAATGCTAGGATAAGGCTGTTTCTTCCTCCCTGGGTACTCAAGAATAGGTGAAACACACAGGTACATAGAAAGATAGGGAGAAGATCAGTGGCTAGAAAGACGGGGCTCTTGTTGAACACTTAGAGTGGAGCCATTGTGAAAATGGGTACTGAATTCTTCCTTCTCCAATACACCAGGATTACAGTCCATATGCTAACAAAATTGAGAGCTGTACTAGCATATGTCTCCAACGGAATGCCATCCCATAGGTTTTCTTAAAAGACTATTGTGACTTTCAGTTAGTAATTCCAACTGAGTTTAAGGCAGTTTATTCTTACAAAACTAGGTACAAGGCTCCAGACTGAGAGCATGATTTTACGTGCAAGGCCTCAGAGGTAGGTCCCATTGAACTCAACCAGATTTACTCCCCAGGTACATGAGGGAAGGATTGCAACCTAAATATCTATATGAATGGATTCACTTGACTACATATTTTCTTATCAACACATTGTTAAGTTCTCTTCTAATTACAGTACTGCACTTTCCTTTGTTGTCTTGGGGAGAAAAAGAATTCAGTTAGAGATACTTAACTTCTGCTTCCTGTGGTTTATATCCCTCTGTATAAAATGTGCATATCTAATGTATTTGTATACAGCTGACAATCTGGGAACTTTGCCATTTCTACACTCACAACAACAGTTCAGCCAGCAGTGCCCCAGTTTCCTCTGATGCTTTTACAGCTGCATTGTATTCTTAGCAGAAGATGGAAGAAATGTAAAATTTCCACAGATATTGTTGACAGTTTTTTAAAAATGAAACAGTCCCAACAGTCAAATGGTCCTGGATGAAGAGAATTCAAAACAGATGCCGGAAAACAACAAGTATCTACCCATCCACCACCAACAATGAAAATCGGGGAGGGGGGGCTGAATAATTTTGGCAAGACATTTATTTATTTATTTATTTATTCGCTTGATATCCTTTCCTTTTCCCCAGATTGGGGTGCATAGCAGCTTCCAAAATAATGAAATGTTCTCATAAAACAGCATACATTATACATTAATTATATGTATTTGAGTACTAATTAAATTAATTGTACTAGTGACATATCAGTTAAATCATTTAATCATCAGTTAACTACAACTAGCTAGCGGGAGTACATGATTGCCTTATTGTAATAGCTCCACCAGTGCTGGTTTTGATATATAAAGCCTTACACAGCTTGAGTTCAGGTTATTTGAAAGGTCTTACCTGCCTTCATTAGCCGTCAGGTCTCTAAGATTGTCTGGAGAGTAACAGAATCATATATTTGAAAGAGACCACAAAAGCCATCCAGTTCAGCTCCCTGCCATGCTAGAATACATAATCAAAGGCCCCATCCAATTGATGCCTCATGACAGTGCACATTAATCCAGAATAAACCAGGTTTATTCCTTTTTTTTTTTTAAACACCTCCAAAAGATCACGGCCTTTCAGTAAGGTCCACATTTTTGGAGGCATGGGACCCATGGAGACTGCTCTTGGGATCACCATTCACTCTACTACACATTTTCTGATTGTATAGATTTACATATCTCATAGTTTTCCCCTTTTTCTTTGCTAAATTCCACTGGAACTAGAACTGATACTTTCCAGGTTTCTGTTCATATTATTTCAGTAAGTTGCTATTGTATTGTGTAGGTGGCGTGTAGTAATGTAGCTTTGTCTATCAAACCTTAACATACACAAAGGCTAACCTGCTACTTATTGAGAATATTATTGAGGCAGCCTTTACCTTCTTACCCAAAGCTGGTTTGTGGATCCCACAAACTCAGGACACTCCAAATGTACCAGCAAAACTCTCACTGCCAAACGCATGGCATGGGGTTGGAATGAGTGGCCTTTGTAGTCTCTTCCAGTGCTATAATTTTCTGATTCTAAGCAAGCTACCATTAAAACACGATTACTTTTTTAAAGTACACATTCCTTTTAGAGTCAATCATTTCTTCTAGACATGAAAGGTTATATTTTTGGACAACAGCTCTAGCCAAAGTGGATGAAGAATTCTGAGTATTGTCACATCCAAAAAAAAAGTATTGTAATTGAACAGTGCATGCTGTGAAAATGCCCCTGTGTGAGGCTGAGAACAGCAGTAATCCTAAAGTAACAACAGTTCAAGTGCATCTGCAGCACTCAGCGGCATTGCTATATTAAGATGTCTGAGTGTTCCTTCAACACTTTCTTAATGAAGCTCTCCAAATTAAGGAGGTTTATTTGCAGGAACAATACATTATGCACAGTGATTTATTTTTCTCTAACATTCATTATTCTACTCTGGGCATTTAGTTTAAATTAAATGGTTTTCGGTGAGCAATGAATGAACATGGTGAAGCTTTCGTGTATATACAAAACAATCTAGTGCCTCAAATTCTGGTTTTCCAAATGATGTTAGACTTCAACTCCCGCCATTTGTTCCTGTAGCCGGATGTAAAATGAGTGAGTATCCTGTACTGAAGTTTCAACAGATGTTATCATTTCATGTCTTACAAAAAGAGATGCTTTTCTAAACCCTGAATGTGTTCACAAGGCATGGAATAGCTGGTGGAGTGTTGCTTATAACACTTCCACAGTAGCCTGAGGGCTTTGGTCAATGCCAAAAAAAGGAAAGGAATACTCTGCACAACCAAAAAAAGATGACCATCTTCAAGTATTCTGAAGGGCAGCTCATGGATGATGGACAAATTTTATTTTCTGTTGTTTTCAAAGACTAGGACCCAAGCTCATGAGTACCAGTCATAATCAAGGAAATTTTGCCAAAGCATTAGAGAAAACCTCTTGGTGGTATAGACTGTTCAATAATACAACAGGCCACCCTAAAAAATAGTTGTTTCTTCTTTGTTTAAAGAAATTCTGAACCAAACACACAATTCTAGTATCTGCTATCTTGGGCACAGTACTCACAAGACACAGTTCCATGTTTACTTTGGAGAATAGTTATGAAGCTTCCAATTGAGGTGCTGAATGAAGCAAAATTACAGAAAATATAGGAACGGCATTATGCTGAAAACAAGAAGAGATTTGTGAAAAGGAAGTGCTGCTATTTCTTAATAGCTGACAGAAATAGCAGCCTAAGCATATATTTAGAATGCATCTCAATTTAACTGAGACCACATCATTGAATATTCATATTCTTGAAGATATATAGGCATAGTGTTAACAATGTATGAAATTAGAATGATTCTTCAGGTTTCGCACAAACAAATGTTGCTAAACAGACCTCTTACTCTAAGGGTCAGGGTTATTATTCAAATTGAATCTTCTGACATTGTTATTTTCCTAACAGTTCTAAATGTAGTTAATTAGTTAAACCTCTTGTACAGAGCTAGAAATTATCTTTCAATATAGTCAGCCTTCTGTATCCATGGATTCTGATTCCATAGATTCAACCATTCAGGACTTGAAAATATTCCGCCTCCTCAAGAAATAAAGCAAACCTGGAGTGTGCCATTTTATAATAAATACCATTTCACTATGCCGTTGTATATAATGGGACTTCAGTATATAGTGATACCTTGACTCAAGAGTTTAATTTGTTCAGCGAGTGAGCTCTTAACTCAAAACACTCTTATCTCAAAGTGACTTTCCCATTGCAATGCTATTAATCCATTTTGAGGAGCAAGCCCATCTACACACTCCTCATTTTTTGTGACGTGCTTTTAAATAAGAACATGTACTTTATGGGGGCCCTGGTGGCACAGTGTGTTAAAGCACTGAGCTGCTGAACTTGCGGACCAAAAGGTCCCAGGTTCAAATCCCGGGAGCAGAATGAGCGCCCGCTGTTAGCCCCAGCTCCTGACAACCTAGCAGTTCGAAAACATGCAAATGTGAGTAGATCAATAGGTACTGCTCCAGCGGGAAGGTAATGGCACTCCATGCAGTCATGCTGGCCACATGACCTTGGAGATGTCTATGGACAACACTGGCTCTTTGGCTTAGAAATGGAGATGAGCACCAACCCACAGAGTCCGTCACGACTGGACTTAACATCAGGGGAAACCTTTACCTTTACCTATGTACTTTATAAATAACACATAATGTATAAATGCACATTCACATGGAACAAGAAAGAAAAAAGATCAACTTTAAAATGGTAGAAGCACAAAGCTGTGGCAAGCAAACACATTTGAGGCTACAAAATGTGTATTGGCTGGTGTAACAGCAAGGCAAAACCTGCACATTCACATGGAACAATAAAAAAAGAAAAGAAAAATCAACCTTAAAATGGTAGAAGCACAAAGTTGTGACAAGGAAGCCCAATGCACAAAGTGAAGAAGCAGAAGCACAATTTTCTTCATTCTATACTCATTCCAACCTCCCTTCCTCTCTAGCTCTCTCTCCGTCTCTCTCTTTGTGAAGCCAAACATACCAGGAATAAATATGACACAAAATCAACTAACCCAAAGTTCCTCAAACTGAACAAGAACAAAGCAGGCAGCAATCTCCAAAAGCAGATAAGATTACAAGGCACGAGGCATGGAGGCTGCTCCATTCAATCCCTAAAGCCCTATACTATCATGCTAGCATTCCATCTGACTAGTTCCTATCTCAAATGTTGCTCATATGTCAAAACAAGACTTGGGTCGAGTGACAGCTCTTAATTCAAAACACTCTTAAGTTGAGACACTCTTAAGTAGAGGTTCCACTGTACTTTGATTTTTGTATGTGTAGGATCATGGAACCAAACCCCAACAGTTATAAAGCCCCAATTTATATTCCACCTGTGTATAACTCCCCTGTACACATTAAGGTGGATTACTGTGACCTTCCAGATGTTATTGGATTGCGATTCGAATTATCCCTGGTCAGGGTTGTTGTATATTTTCCAGGCTGTATGGCTATGTTCCAGAAGTATTCTCTCCTGACATTTCACCCACATCTATATAGCAGGCATCCTCAGAGGTGTTGAGATATATGACACAACCTCTAAGGATGCCTGCCATAGATGTGGGCAAAAAGTCAGGAGAGAATACTTCTGCAACATGCCCATACAGCCCGGAAAACACACAACAACCGTGTGATTCCGGCCATGAAAGTCCTCGACAACACATATCCCTGGTCAGAACAGGGAACAGTGGCTGATCATAACAGGTACATGCTGGCAAATGTTAGAAGATCACAGCTGTCCACCCTGAATGTATATAGAGTCAGCCCTCTATATTTGCTGAGGTTAGGGATGACCCCTATTCATCATCCCTATGAAAGTGAAAAATTACTAAAGTGAATCAAGAAATTCCTATTTTTTTTACAGTTCTACGAATCTAGGAGAGACATGGAACCCCACAGTTGGATAAAATGTTTTGAATCCAACTCTCAAACAGAGAATCCAATAGACATTACTGCTAGGATTTTTTCCATACCTTAGTTCATTTGCTATCCGAAAGCCTTTCCTTCTTGCAAGATCTGTCAAGAATGTTCTCCTAGTCACTCCCATTTTCCTCTCCATAATAAAGATGACTATGTCATTGAACTGTGTTTCGTAGTTGCTCTGAATCCCTGGAGGTTGCATTCCTTTCTTCTTTTTCTTCTTGGGAATAAAGTCTGTAGTCCTGATCATATTCATTTGTGCAATGCACACTTTGTCTTGTTTGTTTATACCCGCACTGCACTCAGGAAAATACAAGCTCATCGCCCAGCAAGCAGGTTGTTTTTGATGTCACCACTGAGTGATGTCATTTTCCTTTCTTCCTTTTCTAAGAAGAGAAAGCTCAGTGAACCAAAAACCTTAGTCACTTTTGAACCTCCTCATGGTTCAAATACTGTTTTCAGTTTTCACCAGAGTCCAGAATCAGATGAATGAAAGAGGTTGTCACTTTCAGGTTTTTTTTTGACAAGCTGCTTAACTAACTTCATACAATTCTGATTATATATTTTTTCTTCTTTTATACCAATGCAAGGAGCTAGAATAGGCATGGGCAAACCTTATTGCCCTGGGGCTGTAGGGCCAGGAGGGAGAGTGGGGTGGGCCCAGGAGGAGGTGGGGCAGGGGTGGGGTGGGCTTGGAAGGGGCAGGGCTGGGACAGGGCTAGCCCAGGAGGGAGCGGGGCAGGGGGTGGGTCCAGGAAAGGAGATTCCACTTGAACATTAGGAAGTACTTCTTAACTGTGAGCTGTTCAGCAGTGGAACTCTCTGCCCATGAATGTGGTGGAGGCTCTTTCTTTGGAGGCTTTTAAACAGAGGCTGGGTAGCCATCTGTTGGGGGTGCTTTGAATGTGATTTTCCTGCTTCTTGGCAGAATGGGGTTGGACTGGGTGGCCCATGAGGTCTCTTCCAACTCTTATGATTCTGTGAATGAAAGCACTTTGACACTACTTTAACTGCCATGGCTCAAAGTTATGATTTGGTGAGGCACCAGTAGTCTTCCCCAATTTAGAAAAGTTACTTTTTTTTGCTAAAGCTATCATAATCCTTCCAACCAGCTAGTCCAGTTTTAGACTATACCAATATTGCATCTGATTTTTTAAAAACTTTTTTTTCCTTTTAATTGCCACTTACTGTACAAATGGCATATAACCATTTGTAAAATAGCTGTCATCCTACAACAAAGTTGTTTCTGCACAGCTTCCCATTATCTGAGTCACGGCTGCACATGCAATATCTTACTCTTCATTACCCATGATTAGTGGTATAAAACCATATTAGTCACAGAACTGTTTGCGGTACAGTGTGTGCTTCATACTTTCTTTCAACATTCGTGAGTGAATTTGATTGAGAAATGTGTGCAGCACAGAGATGAGCAAGTACACTCAGGTTTATTTAAAAGAAATGTCAGGACTTAGGGGAGATTTGAGAGACTTCTGCAGACGGTTTGGGGAGTTTCAGAATCACTAACAACCAATTTTTGCTAGATTCTGTTCACTAAGTCCCCACATAGTAAAATGGAGAAATAAGCATCCCACCATACAGATTAAAGGAAGACAGGAAGCTGCATGTTAAATTACTGGGAGATACTAGGGAAAATAATGTTTTGGTTTACAACTTCCAGAAATTCCCAGGTAGCATAAATAGTGGCCATGCTGACTGAAAGAATCTAGAAGTTCTAATCCTCCCCAAAATATCAAGGCCCTGTTTGTATAGCTCTATTCTGGAATGTAGGTGAAATAAGCATGAAATGGAGAAGAAGCATCAAGAGATGGAGTATGTTAGCCTTGCCCCCACCTCCACCCCCCAAATTTCCATTGCCTTCCAATATGAACAATTTCATTCATTCACTCACTCATTCATTCATTTAATTTATACCCTGCCTTTCTCTGGGAAATGGGACCCTATGCAGCATGCAATAATTTAAAACCAATTTCAGCTACAATTTTGTTTAATTTAGCTTTCCATTTTCTGAAAAGAAGAGCCGCCTCTATGCAAAAAGTCTCTATATACAGTTTTTAACATTGATTTCCAAGCATTATGGATTGAATTGAGAACCTCCATACATGGAAGAATGTCTCCTTTATGGAGAGTCAGGACATTTTCTCTCGAGGGCGTTATGTCCTGTTGCATTAGAAAGCAAATCATATCATTTTTCATATCCCATCTCATGTTTTTCTTTCTTGTCTTGTCTCCTGAAATCGTCCATTTTCAGATTTATTACATGAGCAAGTACAGTTCTCGCCCACTCACAAAAAAAAACTTTGGGAAAAAACTTTGGGTATACTCAAAGCCGGCCCTAGGTACTTTTCAAGTGTGAGCAAGCAGTATTTTTGGTGCCCCTCCCCCCCCCAAAAAAACAATCA
The DNA here is from genome assembly GCF_035594765.1 of Anolis carolinensis. Lineage (NCBI taxonomy): Eukaryota > Metazoa > Chordata > Lepidosauria > Squamata > Anolidae > Anolis > Anolis carolinensis. Next base: position 206,405,228 of record NC_085843.1, read on the forward strand.
CTTGCTGCTTCTCTTCTCATCGAGCCCCTGGTGTCCTCCCTTGCAGCAAGGAAGGAGTTTGTGGCTTTGGCGAGGAAAGAAACTGTGACGTTTCCCTCGCCAAAGCCCTAGCCTCCTCCCTTGGAGCAAGGAAGGAGTCCGGGGCTTTGATCATAGAATCATAGAATCATAGAATAGTAGAGTTGGAAGAGACCTCATGGGCCATCCAGTCCAACCCCCTGCTAAGAAGCAGGAAATCGCATTCAAAGTACCCCCGACAGATGGCCATCCAGCCTCTGCTTAAAAGCCTCCAAAGAAGGAGCCTCCACCACAGTCCGGGGGAGAGAGTTCCACTGCCGAACAGCCCTCACAGTGAGGAAGTTCTTCCTGATGTTCAGGTGGAATCTCCTTTCCTGTAGTTTGAAGCCATTGTTCCATGTCCTAGTCTGCAGGGCAGCAGAAAACACGCTTCCTCCCTCCTCCCTATGACTTCCTCTCACATATTTGTACATGGCTATCATGTCTCCTCTCAGTCTTCTCTTCTGCAGGCTAAACATGCCCAGCTCTTTAAGCCGCTCCTCATAGGGCTTGTTCTCCAGACCTTTGATCATTTTAGTTGCCCTCCTCTGGACGCTTTCCAACTTGTCAACATCTCCCTTCAACTGCGGTGTCCAAAATTGGACACAGTATTCCAGGTGTGGTCTGACCAAGGCAGAATAGAAGGGGAGCATGACTTCCCTGGATCTAGACGCTATACCCCTATTGATGGCGAGGAGAGAAGCAGTGTTTCCCTCTCCAAAGCCCCGGACTCCTCCCTTGGAGAAAGGAAGGAGTCCGGGGTTTTGGCGAGGAGAGAAACAGCGGTGTTTCCCTCGCCAAAGCCCTGGCCTCCTCCCTTGGAGCGAGGAAGGAGTCCGGGGATTTGGTGAGGAGAGAAGCAGTGTTTCCCTCTCCAAAGCCCTGGACTCCTCCCTTGGAGCAAGGAAGGAGTCTGGGGCTTTGGAAACGCCACCGCTTCTCTCCTCGTCGAGCCCCCAGCCTCCTCCTTTGCAGCAACAGGGTTTGGCAAGGGAAGGGACATTGCTCTCACCAAGCCCCCAGCCTCCTCCGTCTCCCAGCACCCATGCAGGCCCTGCTTGAAGTTCCAGGAAGCCCTGGAAGCAGCACAGCGAGAGGCGGCCACAAGTTCGATCTCTGCTGTCGCTCTTTCCCTCCTCCTTGCAGCAGAGAGCCCTCTTCTGCTTCCTCCCTCTTTTTGCAGATGGAGTCTGGGCACCTGGATGCGCCTCAACTGCACCCCCTAGAGGACTGCGCCTTCCACAAATGCATAGTTTGCTTACCGCTTGAGCTGCCCCTGGGTAAATGAGACTTTCCCTTCCAATCCTGCTACTCCCAAGTAGACAGCAGGCATTTATCTGGGAAGATTGACACCACTTTGGGGATTCAGATTTTCCCTGCCAACCCTGCGACTCCTGAGGATACAGGAGGCATTGGTCTGTATCCCATCCTCTCCTTCCTTTCAATCTCACAAGCTAGCCATAGTGCAATTTCAAAAGCCAAGATTACTATGAAGGAGAAATGACAGGAAAAACAAAGTGGTGATATTTTGAAATTTCAGTATTTTTATTGATTACATTAATTTTAAAAAAATATCACAAATAAGATATGTTGTGCGTGCTTTCAAGTCTCTTGTTGACTTACAGTGACCCATGCATTTTACAGAGTTCTTAGACAAGGAACACTCAAAAATAGTTTCCTGTTGCTTTCATTTGAATGTAAGCTACTGTATCTGATAATCCTTTGTACTCACTCGTACAAGTACAAAACAGGCTTCTGAAATCAGATAGGATCTGGTCCCTTTGGGGTAGTAAAGTTTAATTTATACTCCAAAATACATACACTGAGCTTTTGTGTAGCAGATGTATTGTCTTCATTGGTGGATCAATATTCTCTGGTGTTGACTGACAGTAGCTCTCTGTAGACTCAGGTAAATAACTTTCCACAAGACCAGTAGAAGAAATGTGGGTGTTCAAGGCAAAGAACAAGATAGCATGCCTCCCATTCCACATTCAAAAGCAGGCTGAGTGGCAGAATAAATCTTCAATATTCATGGTAGGACATAGCTCCCTCCACCACAGCTGAAGGCAGCAGACTATCTTGGGCACAGAATACTACTACCAAAACACAGCTTCATTCTCAAATATTTTGCGGCCACTTTCTAGCATCTGACACCTGAAGCAACCACCTCATTCTGCCTAATGATAGAGCTAATCCTGCTTTCCTATCAGTTGTTACTAGAGGTTTTTAACTAGACAGCCAGAGAATAAACCCATGGCCTTCAGAAAGCAAAGTATGTACTCTGTCACTGACTTTTTTATCCTTTCCCAAAGGTACTAGCATTTTCTCTAGGGGTTTTTCAGAATTTGAAACAAATTTCTCCCACACACAAGCGAAGAGCAGCATTCCTTAAGCAAAAAGCCCATACAGAACTGTCTATATCAGGGGTCCCCAAACTAAGGCCCGGGGGCCGGATGCGGCCCTCCAAGGTCATTTACCTGGCCCTCGCCCTCAGTTTTATAATAAAATATTTTATATCAGTTTTAATAATATAATATATTGTATATACATATAATATTGATAAAAATATTATAATGCTATACAATATAATACTAATAATAATACCAAATAATAATATTAATTATATGTTATATATTACATATAATATTACAGTATAGTGGTACAGTATAGTTTGGACTGAAAGGTCCCAGGTTCAAATCTGGGGAGCAGAGTGAGCGCCCGCTGATGCTCCAGGTTCTGCCAACCTAGCAGTTTGAAAACATGCAAATGTGAGTAGATTAATAGGTATCGCTCCGGCGGGAAGGTAACGGCGCTCCATGCAGTCATGCTGGCCACATGACCTTGGAGATGTCTATGGACAACGCCGGCTTTTCAGCTTAGAAATGGAGATGAGCACCAACCCCCAGAGTCGGTTACAACTGGACTTAACATCAGGGGAAAACCTTTACCCTTACCTTATAGTGGTATAGTTCAATATAGTAATATATAATGCTAATAATATAATATATTGTATGTACATACAGCTGCTCTGAGTCCCCTTCGGGAGAAGGGTGGGATATAAATGTAGTAAATAAAGGTAGTAAATAAATAAATAAATAATTTTAGACTTAGGCTCGCCCAAAGTCTGAAATGACTTGAAGGTACACAACAACAACAACAATCATAATTAACTTGACTATCTCATTGGCCAGTAGCAGGCCCACACTTTCCATTGAAATCCTGATAGGTTTATGTTGGTTAAAATTGTTTTCGTTTTTAAATATTGTATTGTTCTTTAATTATTGTTGTTGTATTGCACTACAAATAAGACATATGCAGTGTGCATAGGAATTTGTTTGTATTTTTTTTCAAATGATAATTCGGCCCCTCAACGGTCTGAAGGATTGTGGACCGGCCCTCTGCTTTAAAAGTTTGAGGACCCCTGGTCTATATCAGAGCATATTACTTCACCAATTATTAATTTTAGAGTTCAACTTTAGAATCAATGCATCTTAAGTGTCTCTTATAATAAAATAGTCCTATCCAGAATTACCTACAAAGATATGACTCTTAAATGGATTGAAAATTTGTCTCATCTTTTTCAAGGTGAAGTAAATAAAGCTGACATTTTCCTAGTCTTCAGAATGTAATTTTGGCAACCTTCTGTTATTTGTGACTTGCTATTTTTCTGAGATTGGTGGGTTATATTCTTATGAGTTTCTTGTTAATATACTACTGAGAATTCCATCTGTTGCTCATGCCAGTTTTACCAAAGTCCTTACTTTCAGAAGTATCATCACCAGTCTTTTTCTAGTCTTTGAACAGATTCAGAAGCCAAATACATGTGTTAAAAGGGGAGAGGAGAGGAGGAATGTTAACTTGAATAGCACAAACTTGTACACAAACAAATAAATATAACTAAGGTGTAAAGAGCAGTAAATAAGATGTACTCTAAAGTTGTTTTCTGAGATTCCTTTACTCCCCCCCCCTTTTTTTTTTTTTCCTTGTTTAATTCACTATCACTTCAGGCATCTGTTCTGATTACCACCAGGGAATGATTCTGCATTCATTACAGCTTGAAACTTCTGTTCATAATCCAGCTCTGTCTGGGTAAAGTGTTAATTAGTTGTAGTTGCTGTCATTGTTAAGTTGGCAGCCCCTGGCTGCCACAAAATATTACTGTTGTATCAAGCAAGGATTCCACTTGGTGCACACAAAGGATTTGTATGACTTATAGCTCTGATCAGAGATATTGGACATTAATTGCTGCATCAGCAAATGTTCTCCATGAAAAGCACACCATATGTATCTATTTCTGGAGACAGTGTCTCCCAGCTCTTTCTCATATAAATTATGATAAAGTATACACAGAGGTATAATTCAAATGCTATGCTGTTTTTTATATTTAAAATATCAGTGTGAAAGCCTGCTGCTCTAAAATAATTATGCCCTCAGAGGTGAACTGGCACTAGGGATGAACAAATACGGCCAAATTATATTCAGCAGACATTGCTTTAAAGTAGGGGAATAAGATACTAGAGGTAGACAACCAAGGTGATCAAAGGTCCAGAAACCAAGCCTTATGAAGAGTGACTGAGGGAGTTGGACAAAAGAGAAGAGTGTGGAAAGGAGAAGACAGAAGGTTGACATGATAGTCATCTTTGAAGGGATGGCATGTGGAAGATGGGACTAGTTTGTTTTCTGCTGCATCAAAGACTATTTGTTGTTGTTTATTCATTCAGACATTTCCAACTCTTCATGACCTCATGGACCAGTCCACACCAGAGCTCCCTGTCGGCTGTCGTCGCCCCCAGTTCCTTTAAAGTCAAGCCAGTCACTTCAAGGATCCATCCATCTCGCCCTTGGTCGGCCCCTCTTCCTTTTTCCTTCCATTTTCCCCATCATGATCTTTTCCAAGCTTTCCTGTCTTCTCATGATGTGGCCAAAATACTTCATCTTGGCCTCTAATATCCTTCCCTCCAGTGAGCAGCCAGGCATTATTTCCTGGACTATTGACTGGTTGGATCTTCTTGTGGTCCAAAGCACTCTCAGAATTTTCCTCCAACACCAAAGTTCAAAAGCATCTATCTTCCTTTGCTCAGCCTTCCTTATGGTCCAGCTCTCGCATCTATAGGTTACTATGGGGAATACCATTGCTTTAATTATGCGGACCTTCGTTGCCAGTACATAACATGAACTAATACATGCAAGTTAAAAGAGAAAAGATTCCACACTAAACATTAGGAAGAACTTCTCTAAAGGTTGTTTAATAGTGGAATGACCTCAAGAGGGAGTCTTTGGAGATCTTTGGAGATCTTTAAATAAGGTTGCATGCATGGCCATATTTCAGGAATATTTCTTTGTGTATTCCTGCATGATGAGGCTTGGACTAGATGGCCATTGTATTTCTTTGCAACTCTATGATTCTATGTGAGGGCCTTCAAATATTGTTGGATTGCAAGACCCATAATCCTTCATCAAGGACTGTGCTGGCTGAAGTTGATCAGAATTGCAGTCCAGCATCATCTGAAGGGCCTAAACACATTTTGTCCCTTTTGGTAATCTCAATGTAGAAACAAGGTAACTATTTTCAAATAAATACTTATACATAAGAACCATTTTGGACTTCGTGTTGAGTATTTTATCCGTAGAAATGAAGGCTCTCCTTTTGGCAAGTAGCTCCAACAAGTGCAGAAGAGGGAGATCTTTTTTCCCCTGTTCATTTTATCTTTTTGCTAGAAAAAGTGTTCACCTGCAAAATTTGCCCCTGTTATGCAGCTATTAAAGACACAGGTGCCTTGGCAAGTGGGAATATGTGTCCTGGGCATGTCAAGGTAGTTATAGATATTACCACAGTATGTGAAAATATCATGAAAAGTGGCACCTTGGAGAGGCCTATCCTCTACAATTGTCCCTCAAATTTCAATGACTTGGAGAGTCATCCTCTACAATTGTCCCTCAAATTTCAATGCTAACCTGATCTGAAAACACAATTCACTTCTATGAGAAGGGATATGAAAACTACCCAGTGCTGACTTTGTTAGGTATCTCTGAATCCAAGTGGCATTTTTCCCTGTCCCTGTTTCATATCAGATTGTGAGACCTTTGTGACAGGGACACAATCCATCCCTTTTTTTCCAAGTGTTGATCAGTGCATGGGAAAGGGTGAGGGCAGCAAATTTCACACCTAGATACTGAACAGGCCAAATCAGATCTGATCTAGCTGCCCAGAAGGCCGCAAAGCTGCAAGATACTACTTTATCCGAACTGGGGCAAAGGTGGTTTAACTCCATAAAGTCCGCAATAGTCGCCAGAAGTACTCAGACATCATAAGGACATCCAGAAGTCAATTCAAGTTTTCTTGCCTCAGCCATTAAACTGACTTATTGTACTTGTACCAACCACCACCTCTCCTCCTGATATCTACCGTGTTTCCCTGAAAATAAGAGTGTCTTATATTAATTTTTGCTCCCAAAGATGTGCTAGGTCTTATTTTCAGAGGATGTCTTATTTTTCCATGAAGAAGAATTCACATTTATTGTTGAACAAAAAATGAACATTTATTATATACTGTACAGTAGTTGTCATCACACACCAGAATTACCAGATAAACTGTTAATCCTGTCAGGAATTTCTTGTTACTACCATTATTTCCATGTACAAAAATCTATGTTACTTACATTTACCAATCCTGTATGCTCTGGTGTTCTGTTCGGCGGGCATGCTTCCAAACAAAAACTTTGCTAGGTCTTACTTTCAGGGGAGGCCTTATATTTAGCAATTCAGCAAAACCTCTACTAGGTCTTATTTTCAGGGGATGTCTTATTTTCAGGGAAACAGAATAGATACATGTAAGGAAGCAGGAGGACCACATAGGCCTTCAGCTGCTGACAAGAAAGACATAATGGAACTATAAAAAGTGAATAAATAACCTCTGTATTCATCATTTAACTTTCAGAATAACTTCAGAATTTAGCCCCCTGTGCATGATTCACTCACTCTCAACTCTAAACCTTTCTCTAATACATACAGCTGAAGGCTAAAAGACTGATCTGCTAGTTAACGAATACAAATACATGTCCTAGATAAATCTACATCATTGCTACATTCCTTAGTGTGCACATTCAAACAATGTTATGAGAGATTTTGTACAGCATGTTCTCTCTCTTATTATTTTCAAGCTTTTCTTCTTTGGATTGTTCGAGGACTCAAGCAGTGACAAATTACAGTCCATTATGTATCACTGGTTATGGAAAACATGCTATATTTAATAAAGACAGATGCAAATTAATTAGCTAAAATGAATTCAAGAATAGAAGAGGTTTGGTTTAAGTAAGTAAATATATGATTTATGTATTAGAAAGAAAATAACACCTTGTCGTTTAAGTAATTGTTCTGAATGTACAGAGACTGGAATAATGGCAGGACAAGACAAGAGAAAGCTCAGGATCTTTCTGTCTTCCAAATATTTTGGATTCTGCACCCACAATTGACTATGTTGGGTAGAGGAAATGCATAAAACAACATGGTAAACAAGTCAAAATTAGAAAATAATGTTTTAGCATTTTTGTGTTTTCTAAATTTTCATCTTGAATTCAAGGTGGCTGTGGCACAGCTGGTCAGTAGCCAGCTGCAATAAATCACTACTGACCTAGAGGTCATGAGTTCGAAGCCAGCCTGGGTCGGAGTGAGCTCCCGACCATTAAATAGTCTAGCTTGCTGTTGACCTATGCAGCCTGAAAGATAGTTGCATCTGTCGAGTAGAAAATTTAGGTATCGCTTTATGTGGGGAAGCTAATTTGAGTAATTTACGACACCATAAAAACCTTCCAGCAGCGTGCGGAAGAATGAGGAAGTACTCCATCAAGGACTTGGTGTCAGAAGTGGACAGTAAAGCGGCAGCTCCCCCTGTGGCCAGAATCGAGCATACCCTCATGAACCCAGAAACTGGAATGTTAAATTGTCTCTGTGTCTGTCTATATATGTCATATGTCTAATGGCATTGAATGTTTGCCATGTATATGTGCATTGTGATCCACCCTGAGTCCCTTTTCAGGGTGAGAAGGGTGGAATATAAATACTGTAAATAAATAAATAAACTACCTAGGACTTTATTGCATGAAATACGCATTAAACGTGACAGTCCCTATTGCACAATGTCATGCGCACCCCATTGCCAATCTGTCACCACTCCATGATAAACTCATCTCCTACTATTGATGGGAAAACCAATCAATAGCAACAGATCATGCCACATTCTCGTGACTTAATTGTTGTGATAAGGCCATTCCATGTTTGTGCCAGCATGCCAACAATGAAATTATGTCAAGAGGAAGGATAGTTCTCCTTTCCCACTCATATTCACTCTTCCCAAGGCAACATTTTCTTTATCTAAAGTTTTCTTTTAACTTTTTTAAATATTCTTAGCTGTAATTATAAAGTTATTTTTAAAATATTATTTCTAAAAACATTGACAGAACACTGGACCCTTCAGAGGGCATAATTGCAAGGTAAAGCAGAAGTATGGCCAAGAGATCATGGATTGGTGAATCAGTACAGTTGTACAAATGCAGAGAAATATAATAGCAGACATGGTCATCCCAATCATCATGATGCTATTGGTGGCCACATAATTGTCATGAGATAACAACTTCATGCAATAAAGTCCCTAGTTAAAATTTAGATCTATTTTTTCCTGGTTTTGATGTTGCTAAAACATAAAGTGTGTGGTTCACTTGGTTTTTTTATTTACAAAGAAAAAGTGCCAGGTTTAACACTACAGTGAGATCCAACTGATGGTGCTTTTTTGCTTTATACTCTGCATTCAAAATAGCAAAAATTGCAAGAAGGTTGAAACAGAAACAAGCATCTCTCTACTAGCCTAAGAGCGAACGAAACAGGTGTTCAACTGTAAGATGAGAGACAGGAGGGTTTTCCTCCTGAGTGGAGGTTCAGAATCAATTAACTGACTCTTTTATTTTGCAAATATGAACGGAAAGACCCAAGAAGACTCTTGAAACACCAAAGGGACACAAAAACTGCCATAAGAATTTTCAGAAAACAATTGCTTCACTAGTTAGTATTGCAGTCTACATAACTATTCCCAGGCCTTTGATCTATCCAAAGGAGAAGTGTGTTGAATATAGAATTAACTGCTACACCCCCTAAAAATTAGCATGCCGTCACTGTGTTATTATGGGAGTATATTTAATCTATCCCACTGACTATATTTAGACCCTGGTCACTGCTAGTCATAGCAACACAGCTACTCAAATCCTGCTTCCAAGCTTACTTTAAAATAGTTCCTATTTAATGTGTTGTCGAAGGCTTTCATGGCCAGAATCACAGGGTTGCTGTGAGTTTTCTGGGCTGTATGGCCATTTTCCAGAAGCATTCTCTCCTGATGTTTCACCTACATAACTTCACAACCTCTGAGGATGCCTGCCATAGATGTGGACAAAATGTCTGGAGAGAATGCTTCTGGAACATGGCCATACAGCCCGAAAAACTCACAGCAACCCAGTTCCTATTTCCTTCAGTACAACTCACTGTCCGTATGATGAGGCCTGCATCTTTTTTGTTTTATCTCTCTGGTGGCATATATAGTTTCCAACTGTTTTGCAACAGAAATGTGCACTAGATGGCTCACAAGTCAGACGCCACTCTACCACATCTCAAGCCACCACATTTTGACAGAAAAAAATTGTACAAGCTTGCTAGTTTTCAAGTTCATTCACATTCTCAGGAAACTCTAAAAAGCAGGATTCAGCTTAAAAACATGGTACATGGTCCTCCTGTGCATTGTTTTATATTAAATAAAGGTAATTTATTTAAAGATAATTTGTTGGAATAGTCACTGCAAATTTGGTAATATGAGGCTATAGGGGTATATTAGTTGTGAGTGGTGGGCACAATGCTATTCAACCATTCTGAAAGTAGATTTACTCTGATTTTCCAATTTTTCATATTTTATATAAACATTGTCAAATCACCATCACATGATTATACAATGTACCAACTACAGGATACAATGGAGTTCAGTTAAAAATGTTATGATCTAAGATACAGGTTGAGTATCCCTTATCCAAAAAGCTTCAAATAACAATTGTTTTGAATTTGGAATTTTTTTTTGAATGCCTATATTTGCATATGCATACATGATATGCATGTTAATGCTGTAATCCACTCTGAGTCCCCTAGGAGAGAAAGGCGAAATATAAATAAGGTGTACTATTATATATATATATATATATATATATATATATATATATAAATGTAATGCATGTTTTACTATGGAGTAAACAACAAAACCACTGAACCAAATCACACCAAATTTTGCCACAAAGGACATAGTCACCCAAAATATGTCTTTCAAAAAAAAAACCTAGAAAAATAGTTCAAATTACAGAGGATGAGGAAGAGCCTTTCTCCCCCTAACTGCCAGTTAAAAAGGTAGGCTCTACTGCCTTTATAATGCGTTTTATGAATGTCTTATGTAAGTTAATTTTTTAACTGATTTATAGTGTATTGTACAATTTTTATGTGTGTGTTTTATGTAAGCCGCCCTGAGTCCCCTGTTAGGTGAGAAGGGCGGGATATAAATATTGTAATAAATAATAAATTTATGCCCCACCCCCTTTAGGCCCTGCCCCCTTCATGTCCTAGCAACTCCTTCAGCCAAAATGGCACCCAGGGCGCAGGCAGAGTGCACTTAGGCCTCATCCACAGTGCCTATAAAATACAGATTATCTGATTTGAACTGGAGTATAAGGCAGTGTAGACTCAAGGCCCTGCCACACAGCTATATTACCCAGAATGCCAAGGCAGATAATCCACAGTATCTGCTTTGAACTGGATTATTTTGAGTCCACACTGCCATATAATCCAATTCAGTGTGGACTTTATACAGGTGTGTAGAAGGGGCCTCATATAATCCAGTTCTAAGCAGATCATATAAGATTATAAATATAATATGGAGTAATGACTGTAGTATAATAATACAGAACAATATAATCTCTAAAACCAGGACAATAAATAAAAAGCAAGACTCTGAAAGCAGGGAAATTGGGAATTCCAGAAAGGAAACAATCAGGGCCAGATAACACCTCCCAACCAAGGATTCCCCCAGGTAGGAAGCAGTCAGACTTTGAAGCTGCAAGGCCATTAAATGCTAATCATGTAGAAAGCAGCCAGGCGTTTAAGCTGCAAGAGTATTCAGTGCAATTCAAGCTGGCCAAACAGTGATTCCCCTACAAAGGAAGTAGCCAGTCTTCAAAGAGGCTCTTTGATTGAGGGTGCTACTCCAGCTACTTCAGAAAACAGCCAGGCTTTGAGGCTGCAAGGCTATTCACTGCTATTCCACCTGGCCAACAAATGATTCCCATAAGCCACAGCAATGCATAGCCAGGCAAAGCTAGTATTATTATATATCTTGAAGCTGGGAGGCAGGTTTAAACATGAAATGTGTTTGTATTTCATATTACACATATCCTGAAGGTTATTTTATGCAATATTTTTAATACTTTTGGTATGAAACAAAGTGTGTGTACACTACCATCAAAAAGCAAAGATATCATTATCTCAGCCATATTTCAGATTTCAACATTCCAGATAAGGAATGTTCAACTTGTATAAGCAAGCACAGAAAAACCCACTCAATGTAGCAGATCATCACTCATGGAGCAACATTGCATATTGCATAAGACTTGATGAGTTTGTTCAGAAATCTTCCACTAAGTTGGATAGAATCATCAGATTCCCATGTCCAATGAAAATAAAAGTATAATCAACTTAAATTATATGACCAGTAAGTTAAACACAAGATACAATTAATACATAATAATATAGAATTCAGCAATGTCTTCTAACGATTAAAATTATAACCACAATCTATAAACTTTATAGAAAAATGAAGCTGCTTCAGAAGAGGCAAAGGAATGTCTAAATCCCCTTGTACAATCGTTCCTCAAAGTAAATGCCACCTGCCCACAAGTTTATGCCAAACAATGTGGAGAATTCAGCACTAACAGGAACCACAACAAGAGAACAGGTGTGCCATAACAAAATGCCTACAAAAGTCGCTCCAGATGATTCAGCCTCAAGCAAGTGAGCAAAACCACACTCTCAAGAGAAAACAAAACAGCAAAAGTGGGAAGCTCTTCCAACTGAAAACAAGATCTCATATAAGTCATCTCATTGGATCTAAGCCAGCCGACTGCATCTCAAGGAACGTTAGGGAGCCATCTCTGGGAAGAAGTGACTAAATAGGTCTAGCTGCCTCAAACCTTTTGTCAATTTTTCTGTTTCCATGTTTGAAATAATAAATGTCTGATCTTTTTACATAGAGGAATATACAGAAAAATAAACCGGCAATAAGAAGTAAGCCTTTCACCATGCCTGAAGCACACAGCTCCAAAATGTCTCATACAGTCAGATGCAGCCAGAGGCCCCCATCTACACTATCATATAAAATCCAGATTATGGTATCTGCTTTGAACCAGATTATATTAGTCTACACTGCCATATAATCCAGTTCAAAGCAGATAATCTAGATTTTATATGGCAGTGTAGAAGGGGCTTAAGGGAAACATCGGGGTATATTTTTCACCTGTTTCCCACTATGTGTCTTCATTGGCCAAATAAAACACTCTCACCCAAAACTTTCTGTAAATAGTCCAAACAACTAGTTCCATAATTGAAGTGCTGCTTTCAGCCTTTCTTCTACCAGAAGATGAAACACAAGTTACCACAGAGCTTCCAGGAAACTTCAACGTAACATCTGACGTTTCTGACATGTGGATCATCCCAGTAAATGTAGACTTCCCTGGATTTTTTTGCCCTGGTTAGGGAACTGTGGCTGTCATATCCAAAGGTTCCCAAAATCTTAAATCCAAATATGTAAATTGTGTTAGATCTTTAAATCACAAATCTTGGAGATGGTTTCATGTACTGTACTTTGGAAAGAATCATTCCACCTTAAGATGCTCACTGTCACTGAAAAAAAGTGCTTCATCTCCTGACACATGATAAATTTCCTTGCTTAAAAATTTCACATATTCTCAAGTTAAATTGTTATTAATGTCCATCAAGGTCTTGCTTACAGAACAGCACTTATTTATACCAGACAGCCCTATTTGTTTTGACTGCTATAGCTATCAGCAGGAACTCAGCTTTCAAATCTTTCAAACCAAAAAAAAGAAAGTTCTTGCTGCTTTATAATTTAGAGGCAATTTGGTTCAGCGGTGTCTCACTGCCCGTTTTTCCCCCATTGCACCACGATAGATACACTAATAATTCATAATCATTTTTTTCATTTGCTCTCAGCTGAAATATCATGGGACATACAAATAAACTGCCCTTGAAAATATCGGCTGACACAAGCAGGAATTCAGTGTGCAACTTGAACGCTAAAAATGAGACTAAAGTTCTTTTCCAAGTGATGTAAATCAGAGGAAAGGTGTTCCCCTGCTACCACAAGATCGTTACAGTTGATGTAACCATGACTAATTTAATATTAAGTGTTTAGTTATATTACTGGACAGGTGACCGTATCCTATGCATAGTATTATGCATGTACAACTGTCTCTTAAAATACATATGAGTTTATAAGCAATGACCCTAAATCATTTTATAATAAGTCTGACTGCATCACGATCAACGAAGAGCATATTTATGAGGCATTGTACTATCCAAGTTCTGGATAGTTTCCTACTCAGATGTATATGCCTGCAACCTCTTCATCCTTGATCAGGGAAATTTCTCCTGCTTTTGTCTATTCTGTCAGTCTTTCCTACCTCTGGGAGTTATTGGCAGCTGCAGGGGCAAAGCATGGGCTAGTCATTCCTCTCATTAAGCAGGGCGAAGCAGCTATCTCAGATAGCTGATCTGGGATGCCGTGAAAGGGCATCAAATTGTTGGTATATTGCTACTACATTTTTATTCCCAGAGAGAGTTGGTTTTGGCATGTTTCTTCCTTTCCTTCAGTTGTCAAAATTGCCTTGGGTATTCAGTAAAATATCTTTGGATGGCCCTGGGCAGGCTTGGATCAGAGAATTAGAGAACAAAGTGTGACACTCACCATTCCACCCAATGAAGGAAGTAGAGCAAGACCCCTGTATCCACAACACTGATATCCATGGATTCATTTATCCACATCCAACAAAATATGACATTTCTAGGCATTTAGACCCTCTAGCATGACTGGTGTTCTTGGACCAGATTTTTTTCATATCTATAGGGCTTGTTATTATATATATATACTTTATTATATATATATATTTCACTTTCACATACTACACCATCAACTCCACTGGACTGGCCACATTGTCCGAATGCCCGATCACCGTCTCCCAAAGCAGCTACTCTACTCCGAACTCAAGAACGGGAAACAGAATGTTGGTGGGCAGGAAAAGAGATTTAAAGATGGGCTTAAAGCCAACCTTAAAAACTGTGGCATAGACACTGAGAACTGGGAAGTCCTGGCCCTTGAGCGCTCTAATTGGAGGTCAGCTGTGATCAGCAGTGCTGCGGAGTTCAAAGAGGCACGAATGGAGGGCTTAGGGAGAAACATGCCAAGACGAAGGCACGTCAAGCCAATCCTGACTGAGACTGCCTTCCACCTGGAAACTGATGTCCTCACTGCAGGAGAACATGTAGATCAAGAATAGGTCTCTTTAGCCATCTACGGATCCATCCCCAAGATAGCGAAGACAAAGGACCATCATCCTCAAACTACAAAGGATCGCCTAAGTAAGTAATATACGGGTAAAGTCCTGGCACATATTCCCTGTGAGAATGGGGGTTGTACTGGATCTCAAAAAAAACCCCTATTAAATTAAAATAAAACACCCAGATGCCTAGAACAGGGTGGGCACATTATGGGCTGTGGATAGAAGGCCCTCCCCACAGCCATATTTGTGGTACCCAAAACATCTTGGAGTGAAATGATATATTTTGGCCAAGCATATGCTATCAGAGAGCGCACTCCCAAAACTCCTGACCTTCCAGAGTTGGCGTTGTGTGGAGGAGGAGGAGGAGGAGGAACTTTATTTCTATTCTGCCCTATCTCCCCAAAGGGACTCAGGGCGGATTCCAACAAACGGCATACATTCAATGCCTTCAAAAAACAGACAAATATTGGCATAAAATCCCAACAAGACCCCCACATATGAATTCAGCGTTTAAAACCTAACATCAAATTAAACCTAATATAGGTGAATAGAGTATAACATCAATAACCTAAACCAATATAGTCAGACAGAATGAGACAAGAATTATATAGCGACATAAAATCTAAATAAATGTTCATAGTAATTTACAAAAGCCAACTGAAGTTCAACAGAGTTGTGTGGGTTGGATTATGTGATAGTAAAGCAACTACAGTACTTTCATTCTTAAAGTTTTCACAAGATTTTGTTCAGTTCTTTGTTTCTTTGGGTAAGAAAATCCAAAGCACGTCTCAAAGCATTCTCTCTTGAGCTAAGGGGTGGCTAGAAAACTTGGAAACAGGGGTGGGAAACACTTGGGCCTCCACAAGTAGCCAAGCATGATGTGGCTTTGGAGATCTTTGACCCTGAACTTCTGGAGGTCCAAAGCTCCTCTGAGCCCTTCCAAACACCCTCTTAATCTGGGACAAAGAAGTGGGGCACAAAATAGCAGATTTTTCAAAATGGACATGGAACATCCCCTGGAAGTTTTCTTTTACATTTTTAAATTACCCTCTGAGATGCGCTCAACCTCATAAGCACTGTTGTGGATATAAGAAAGTGCACACAAGCAGATTTTTTGTCAATGTGTTGTCAAAGGCTTTCATTACCAGAATCACTGGGTTGCTGTGAATTTTCCGGGTTGTATGGTCATGCTCCAGAAGCATACTTTCCTGATGTTTCGCCTGCATCTATGGCAGGCATCCTCAGAGGTTGTGAGTTTGTTGGAAACTAGGCAGTTGAGGTTTATATATCTGTGGAATGTTCATGGTGGGAGAAAGAACTCTTGTCTGTTTGAGGCAGGTGTGAATGTTGCAATTGGCCACCTTGATTAGCATTGACTAGCCTTTCAGCTTCAAGGTCTGGCTGCTTACCGCCTGGGGGAATCCTTTGTTGGATTTATTAGCTGGCTCTAATTGATTCATGTCTCGAATTCCTCTGTTTTCTTAGTGTTGTTCTTTATTGACTGTCCTGATTTTAGAGGGTTTTTTTAATACTGGTAGCCAGATTTTGTTCATTTTCATTGTTTCCTCCTTTCAGTTCAAATTGTCCACATGCTTGTGGATTTCAATGGCTTCTCTATGTAGCGCCCAACTACGAATCAAGGAACATGAAAGGCACTGCAGACTCCAGAGAAATCAGCCATAGCAGAGCACTTGATGAACCAATCTAGACACAGTATATTATTTGAGAACACAAATATTCTGGACCACTGTAACAACTACCATGTCAAACTACACAGAAATTGTAATGCAACAATATCTGGAACGCTGCATGATTCTCACTTCTGGCTCAGCTAGACAAACAAAAAGGTGTATTAGCAGTTTATCGGTCATTCTTGTATTTATTTTCCCCTTTAAAGTGGAGGTGTGCCCACTTTAGCTCTCCCTACCCTCTTTCTAGGCCTATAACAAATAGAAACAGAAACTGATAACCAGAATGGTTTCCTCAATTAGTATAAAGCAACTACAGTCCTCTTATTTACACTCACCCCATTGGTTAAAAATGGAGCATCAACAGAACATCCATAGACAATTCTATCAAGGCCCCAGGCTGCGATCAGTGCACCACTTAAGTCACCTTCAGTTATTTGTCACATTAAAAAAAACAACCACACAACATATTTAATTATATGCCAGATAGCTATACATTATGATTATAATTGCTTTACCTCTAAATGAAGATCTGAAATAATTGACCAATCTATTATATATTGTACAGATGTTTTATGAGACAGAACTGTGTCAGCTAGCACCTCTGGCTACACAAGGGCATTACGTCTATTAATTGTCCTATGGCATAGTTTCAGAGATGAGTAAGACCAATACTTAATTATCCTCTGCCACTATTAATTATATTTGCTTTCTGCACATCCTTCTGTGCCCATCTGGTGGCTCTTTCACAGGAATGCCTGCGTTCTCATAGAAGTTATCAGGGTTAAATGCCCTCCGATCTGTGTATGTACACACACACGTTTGCGCATTTGTTCCACAGTGCTGCATGTGGTACAATTACTTTAGAGCCACAGAAAGGAAGAAAAAAAGGATCCAAAGAGTAGCCAAAGATTATGATGACATGAAAACACATGGTGGTTCCTTCTGTGGTTCATGTAAATTCAGTGCTCAACTAGGGCGTTCTGATATAAAAACATTTTATTGCTCAGAAAATGCTTAAAGAAAACTTTTCCAAATTTCAGTTGACAAATATAAACATCCAATATCCATGCCAGCAGTAAATCTCCATTTCTATCACACATAGCCTAAACCACAAAGGAGGACAAGGTACAAATCTTGGAAAGAATTTATGCTATTTGTATCATCCAGACCAAAGATGATTTCACAAATTTCATGATTACTTTTGCAAGATGGTGCTAAATCACTAACTTGTTGATTTGAGGTCGTATACTTAAAAGACGTACAGCCAGCAGCTCCTTTTTTAGCAAGAAAAGCAGACTATTCTTTATTGCCCATCCAATAAAGGGCGACTATTGCCAGAAATAGGGAACATGTGGCTCTCCAGTTCTTAGATTGTAGCTCCTACCAGTCCTAGCCAGTATAAGCAATAATGGGAAATCATGGAAGAATCTGCAGGGCCATAGTTCTGCTAGTGACCACTGCTGTATTCCATGTCTCTCAGGCAGCAGGTTTACTCCATGTGTTAGTTTGGACCTTAATGGCACACTATCTATATGCTGAACCCTATTCTCAAAATAGGTTCACCATCTTGGATAGATCACACTAAGGATGTTTTCCAACCAGCATTATAGAATTGTCCGAGTTGCTCCTGCAGAATTCTGAGAAATGTAGTTCAAGGAGGAGCCTTTGACATTCTCATTTAGGGAGGTCCTCAGTTTTCCTAAACTATATTTCTCAGAATTCTGCAGGAGAAGATCAGATAATTGGCTTCTGTTCTATAATGCTGGTGGGGAAAAGTCCTAAAGCCCACAACTGATTTAGCATATCACTGATATGAAATCACCCACCACCAGGGCTATAACCAAGGGGGGAGTTAGGAATTTTTTTTCAGGATTTTTTTTTTTAAAAAACCTGGTTTACTCATTAATTTTAACTGATTAACCAAATCCCCATGAGTGTCCATTTAATTTTATCAATGGAGCCTGATTTCTAAATTATTTTGCATTATGGAACTACTCTTCATAATTCACTAAAAAAAAGTTTCAACCCACCTTTAGCTTAACCAAAAAAAATCTTGTCCTCGTTCACATATTGTTGGCTGTGACAAGTTTTGTAGTCCTGTTTTCTTTGGTTTAGACTAGTAAAGATAATTTATAGTTGCCTGAAGAGAAGGGGCAAGTTAGACTTTGTGAGACAGACAATGATATTGAAAAGGCTAGGAAATATTTCCCAGGTTGAACAAAGATGAGAAACTTGACTTCACACTCACGAAACAGGGGATTCCATTAGACACATGAGCAATAATAAAGATGTAAGAAAGTAAAAACTATCTTGACTCCTGTTGGTGACCTATTAGCATGCAACCTGAAATAACATGCATATATGTATTTTATTTGGATAGTGCTGAAGGAGATATACCTTATCTCCTAACATACAAGCTATCCATCCAACTTCCCCCTCACAGTTTACAGTTGCCCAGAGCATTCTGCCAAGATCAGGTACTGATCCTCCAATAATTTGCTTCATTCATAGAATCATAGAATCATAGAATAGTAGAGTTAGAAGAGACCTCATGGGCCATCCAGTCCATTGTTTTTATTCTCATTGTTAGTCTTAGCTATAATATCTGAGAACTCCAAATAGACATTGCATGCCTTCATAGTTAACCCTGCTGTTATGTTTTCTATACACAACCATTATTGTTTCTTACTATCATGGTTATGCTATGCAAGGAAATTGTTGCTTTTTTTCAAAGCCATTTTATCTGTATCTCTTATTTATATTTTTACCTGAATTATGTTTCTCACTTGTGTTTTCTACCTTGGCAAAGTTAAAGAAGGTGTCAGCATCTTAATCAAGTTAAGAAAAACATACATGCATTTGTAAATATTGAGCATACATTATTTTAAATGTAAAAGAGAAAAGAATCAGCCCAAATTGCTGAAGTTGAATATATCAAAATGATGCATTTGTTCAGGCATGCAAGCATGAGATATGGGTGTACTATACAACCTACAAAAGATACATTTGTGGACTTAACATTAGTGCATGAAAGAATGGATAATAGCAAACTTATTGTATTGAAGGACTTCTGTCCCAAGAATACCATAGAGTTGCACTAGAGGATCTAGAAAATGCCTAAGAATAACATATTTTGTTGGGTGTGGTTTAATGAAACCACAGATATAAGTTCCTCAGTTAATTGAAACCATACTGTATTTTGCACTTTTAGATATCCGTTGGGAGTCTAGAAGTTGTCCATTAGGTATGTGATCACCATGCCTCAGGTAAAAGCAAATCAATGCGGAGAAAACTGTGTTTTCCCAGTTTACTCTGCATTAATTTGACACCCAAAAACAAGGGTCCAGATCTTTCTAGATGCTGGGCCTGTGAAGATTGCCTCATGAGACTGCGTCCATAGCCCCGGTGGTTAATCCCCACAGTCATCCTGGTTCTTTAGGTTCCTGGAGCCCAAAGCAGCAGGAGGGAGCCCATCTCCTCACCTCCAGCCCCCCATTTCCCCCCAAAAAAACATACTGGAGGGGCCTGCCAGCAGTGCAGACCCCTCCACAGAGTACTCCTGACAGTTTCTCACATCAGCAGTATTGTGAAGAAGGGCTTGTGCCTCTCTTTTTTTGGTAGGAATGGGGGATGGAATGTGTTTAAAGGGGGGCTGGATGCCATCCCGGGTCAACCTTTGGTTGACCCGGGATGACATCTATCCAGACACCCCTCAAGGGAAAGCCCTAGGTTTGATTTCGGAGTAGGGACTGAAACCCAGGAAGAAGCGGGTTATTTTAATCCGTTTCATCTGGGTTTTAGGGAAGTGTCGAAGGGCTCTCAGAAACAATAATTACCAATGACTAAACAACCGAGATTTCTGATATTTATAGGATGCAGTCTGTAATAGTTAAGATAACTTGGGATACAGGAAACATATTCATATGCAAGATATTCATGTACTGATGCAGGAAATGTGTCTAGCATATTTAAACAAAATATAGCTTCAGAATCCATTTTAGTAGAGTTTCACAAGCTTTTAAGTTGAGTTATACTAAATTAGCTGAATAAGACATCAAAATCATTTGAACACACTAAGCATAATGATGCATATATATGTGCCAGAGATTGGAACCAATGCATTAATATTAATTATGATAGTGACATTTTTATGTTTTATGAAACTTAAACCAGAATATAAAGTACCTATTTTCGAAATGAAAATTAATAGACTGGGGGGCATTTTCCTGAGAAAGACATATGAAAGTGGTTTGCATTTCCATTAGCTACATTGATGCCCTCCATCCTTTTGCCACTTTGCCTGCTTTTCTCACCAAAATCTTTCCCTCTGTCATGGGTGATGGCAGCTGTAGTGGTGAGTAACTAATGTGAAAGTCAGGAAAGAGCAGATGACGGACAGAAGATATAGAGGTCCATCATTCATGTGGAGCATCCATATATTGCAATGTTTCCCAAACGCTGATCTTCCAGGGTTTTGAATACCTGATCATAGACCAATGAAACTGAAGCTTTTGGAGTTGAAGTCCAAAAGTCAGAAAGCATGGTACATGCGTACAGGTGTGAAATGTAACTGTGCCTTATAACCAGATATCAGAAGAATCTGTTGACAGTTAAGTTCTTGCCATTACCCAATACGTGTGGTCCTTTGTGTGGATATAGTCTCCTCAGCCAAGGCATGGCAATATTTTAATTCTAAGTTGCTAGTAGGAAAAGAGGAAGGCTGTATTACACTGGAGAGATTCAAAGAAGAAGGCCATGGCTCTGAATCTGCAGCGCCTTAGTAGGGCTGTTGATAACAAGGTAACTTGGAGGTCTTTCATTCCTAGGGTCAACATTATGGCATTTCACAGCAAAGGTTGTTTTTCCTCTATAATGTGCTCAATGTTTTTAATGTATTGGAAATGTCTTTCATTTTATTTTTGTCCATTTCTTTTGTTCTCTTTTGACTTTCTGAAAATGCATCCTGAAAATTGGAAGAAATCATACAGGCCATTAAAATGACATTGGGATAAAGAAGAACAGCAGTTAATTTATGGTGTTTCTCCTCCCCAGGATCTGCATATGCAGAGCACTGCCAGAACTATGGTAGAACTGCCCATTCTCCTAACTATTTCTAATTTTTTATCAGTTGTTGGTTGCCTGATAATTCCATTTTATTGTATTCTGGAGTCTTGGAAACTTGACTACCCTACATTGTCCTAAAATTGAGAACTTGTTTTGGAGCAGGGGACTGCAGCTATCATATACCCTCAACCAAAGATGTTGGTACAGTCCTTCTATTTGGGGTGGAGAGACACATATAGAGTGGTGAGTATGGAAAGAGATACCTATCTAGCCAGACAGATCAGTCAAATCAACACTGATGATCAATGGGGCGACAGATGTCACAGCTAAATAGCCTTTGCATGCTTCCTTTTCCCAAGATCAAACCAGGGACAAAGGGAAGAAGAGGACTGAAATCACAGATGGGATTTCTCATCTTTATTCCAGCAACATTTTTAGTGCAGTAAAATGGTATAAATTTAAACATCAAGGTAGCATTAACATAATTAAAACAAACAGCACCCTTTCAATGTGAGTGTAATTAACACAGGGTTTAAAGCATATTAGTGTCAATATAATATAATGGGAGCTTTTTACCAGTTTTCTACCTCTGATATATACTGTTTTAATTTGAGTTCCACATCGGGGCAAGAATGATGCTTAATTATTCACTTTTATATCAGTACAGAACATACAAAAACATTACTGCTTTCACCTGGTGGGTGAATTTGCTCTGAGTGTTAAATGGCTCTGTCCCAGAAAAAAAAAAGATAGAAATTGTAGTTTTTATTTTGATGGAAATGCACTGAAGAAGCACATGAGCTCCCCCGTCTGGTTCACTTGAAATCTGTACTAATCTATTTTTGTGATGATTTCTTGTTCTGTTAGTAAAAAAGGTAATTTTGTGATAAATAATGAGTACAACACACCAAATTTAGTTTTAAATTAGGAGATTAGTATCAGATTAAGTTAATTATTTCAAACTTTTACTTCAAGAGTAGGGAATGTATTACCCTCCAGATGTTGTTGGACTGCAATTCCCAGAAGCCCTAGACATTATAGCAAATAACATTATTAATTCTGTACGGCAAAATTCATGGCAGCTAGCCACCTACATATAAACTGTAGACATATTATTTTCATTAGTAGGCATTTCATTCTGTAAAAACCTCAGAAATTGGTGTATGCCCTTGTGATGTATGCAAGGGCATACATTGTTGTCGTCTCACTCATTCAGTCATTTTCGACTCTTCATGACCTCATGGACCAGTCCATACCAGAGCTCTCTGTCGGCTGTCACCGCCCCCAGTTCCTTCAAGGTCAAGCCAGTCACTTCAAGGATACTGTCCATCCATCTCGCCCTTGGTCGGCCTCTCTTCCTTTTTCCTTCCATTTTCCCCAGCATTGTGATCTTTTCCAAGCTTTCCTGTCTCCTCATGATATGGCCAAAATACTTCAGCTTTGCTTCTAATATCCTTCCCTCCAGTGAGCAGCCAGGCATTATTTCCTGGAGGATGGACTGGTTGGATCTTCTTGTGGTCCAAGGCACTGTCGGGATTTTCGGGAGTTCAAAAGCATCTATCTTCTTTCGCTCAGCCTTCCTTATGGTCCAGCTCTCACATCCATAGGTTACTATGGATATGGGCATACATCACCTCTCTTGAAATCCATCTTGGCATTAAACATGAGAAATACATTACAATTCTTATGTTCCTGTAAAATGACATAAAAGCAACAACAATCCTCCTCCATGGTGTTGGAGAAAATATGGACAGAAGATTCCCATTGGAACTCTTTTGTCCATATTTTCCTGGGCTCTTAATCTACAGGAGCGGGCATTCTGCTGAATCAACTGACTAAGTGTCTGGAGAGGGGAGCTAGCAGCCACTAGGTGTATATATCTGGCCCGGGCTGTGGCACAGGCGGGAGAGCAAGCCAGTGCAATTAACTGCAATGAATCACTCTGACCAGGAGGTCATGAGTTCGAGCCCCGCTCAGAGCCTATGTTTGTTTGTCTTTGTTCTATGTTAAAAGGCATTGAATGTTTGCCTATATGTGTAATGTGATCTGCCCTGAGTCCCCTTCGGGGTGAGAAGGGCGGAATATAAATGCTGTAAATAAATAAATAAATAAATAAATAAATAAATATATCTGCTGTTATCAGCATATGGAGTCAGTCATTAAGTTAAGATCAGAGAGTATATATTACTTATGGGGTTAACATTTACTCTTTCACTGTAATTATTAAGGCTTGTGTGGGATTGTCATATTTTTGGCTAGTGTGCTCTCACCTGAGCTCTTGGTGTAAAGGTTGGGACTTTTGTTGCGTTACCTGATCCCTTAGTCCTGTGGTTCTCAACCTGGGGTCCCCAGATGTTTTTGGCCTTCAACTCCCAGAAATCCTAACAGATGTTAAACTG
The DNA here is from genome assembly GCF_035594765.1 of Anolis carolinensis. Taxonomy (NCBI): domain Eukaryota; kingdom Metazoa; phylum Chordata; class Lepidosauria; order Squamata; family Anolidae; genus Anolis; species Anolis carolinensis. The sequence goes on from NC_085843.1 coordinate 206,429,087, forward strand.
GCTGGGATTTCTGAGAGTTATACACCAAAAACATTTGAGAACCACTGCCTTAGTTTAAAGAGGTGAGGGATTCTAGTCTAAGGGATGGCACTTCTACTGAGTTACTAATTGGCTGGAGGGTGGAGCTAACAACCATTAGTTCTATATAACTGTTTCTATCAGCATTTGAACTCAGTTGCTGAGTTGAAATCAGAGGATGAACTGAGTTTGTGGAGTCAAACTTTAGTTTTTCACTGATTTTTTTAAGGGTGTGGAATTTTTTAATTTTTTTAGCTTTGTGTTCTCACCTGAGCTGCTGGTCTAAATTGATGGCTCCTTAGTGGAAGCTATAATTGAATAGAACTGGCAGCTTAAAGGTGCTCTCAGCATACTAATTCACTTTGGAGCTCAATCATTATGTTGAGGGTAAACTGTGAGTATTTTTTATTAGAGATGTGGAATCCATTAAAATGGTTCAAATGTCATTACAAAACTGGCATTTTGTTTCTAAAGTATAGTTTGTGAAAAAAATCGTTACTATAATGAGAGTAATGAAAATGTGTTACTATTTTGTTATAGTAATTGTGCATAATTACCATAATTGGGGAAACATCAGGGACACCTTTCTGCCTCCTTTTCAAAGCTATTGGAGGGAAGCTTGCTACAATGATATAATATATTTACCACTGTTAGCCCACCAGATTTCAGAACGTTTCACTTATCCACTGATTTGGGGGAAAATTTCAAAGTTTTTATAAACAACATTTTAAAAAAAAACTACAAGAGCTATCTACTTGAAGTTTATATACAATGCACAAGACAACTAGAGCATCAATCCCCAGACGTTTCAGAAAAATTCACACAACAACAGATTTTTGGGGATTTTAAACAGTTTTGACAAAAACAATTTATTCCCCCCAAAAAAGTGACAACAGCAATCCCCTTGAATGTCTGCCTTTATGCCACACAACCACGTAACTTCAACTTAGCACAGATTTATACTATTACTTACTTATTTTAGTCCTCTTTGTAGATTCAATAATTTTATTTATTATTATTATTAGACCGAATCAAAACAGCTGGCTGGCTGGCTGAAGCAGCCCTCATTGGGCTTTCAGATGCTGAGCACTGCATTTTGGGAAATGTAGTTTAGAGTGGGGCCTTTTGCATTCCCTACCACAGGCAGCCTCACCTTCTCAAACTACATTTCTAAGAGTGCTGTCTTCTCAGTCTACTGCCAATTAACTTTGCTAGTCCCTCCCCCAGTGTCTTTGCTTTTAGCAATTGTGCCAAAGAAAAAGGATTGGTTTATAAAACACTTTATGTTCTCTTGGCTTTACCAAAGTTGCTTATTGCTTTATACTGGAAATTAAACTGACCTTGGGAGGCACACGAATGTTACAGAATCTTAACGAAAAAGATTTGTGAGTGTTTCAATTCTTACATTCCCCCACCCCCACCCTTCCTGCATGTTTCTAATATTGATTTGTATGCACAAATTTAATGAATTTGATACAAAATATGATGATGATGATGATGATGATGATGATAATTATTTATTTGACCAGTCATATGACCATTTCAAACACAAATAAACACATGGCAGAAAAAGCATGGCAGAAAAGAGGGGAGGACAGCAGCTGACCTTCTGTTTGCAGTCAAAATCTTATTTTCCTGATTCCTCTTTCAGGAAATGTGCTCTTTTCTTGATAGTTTTCTGGATAAAAGGGCTTACTCTGATTATGGTGGATCTTTTTAAGGCAATTAAGGCAGGGCAATTAAAGTTTTGAGCTGCTGGAAACGGCAGCAACAGCGGCAGCATCCTACAAGCGTACAGACCCTTTCTCCCCATCTCCCTTGTTGCCCAGACTCTTTTTCTCACCACTCAGACCCTCCTCTTTGCTTTCTTTGTTTCTAAAACCCTATTTCCCTCCCACCATCCAGGGGCTACTTTGATTGTGTTTTTCCTGCATAGCAAAATGGGTTTGGACTAGGTGGCCTCTGGGGTCTTCCACTAAAATACTGTTAAGTTTATGTTGGTTAAAATTGTTCTTCATTTTAAATATTGTATTGTTCTCTATTTCCCTTTTTTTTTTGCACTGTGTGAATTAGTTCACACAAACATTCTCCATCCATCAGCCACTGGCCCAGCCCATGCCTGATATATTTACATTATATATAATGTAATATATAGACATTTCTTGGGACTCCCCAAGAAACTTTTGCTTTGAAAAGGGCTCCTTGGCTGAAAAAGTTTGAGAACCCCTGGTTCTGACTGTAGGTTGTTTTGCTCCTGGATAAGACTTTTCTTTTGTTCTGAGAGAGTTTTGTCTCTGATCAGTTGGACTGAGCCAGTGGTGACTGCATTGTTACAACGCTTGGCTTCGACTTCTGGTCTCATTCAGTAAATAGAGAGTACAAGGTCAGTGAGGTTTACAGGATCAAACATTACTATTTCAATTAGTTTTTTAAAAGCCAGTATTGACCTTTTCTTTCTTTCTTAAGGATAAGCTCTCCTGGGAGTTTTGCACAGTTATGGATCAAGACCTCCTGCACCAATTGTCCCCTTCCCCACGCCAACCCATGTAAACCCTCGCACAGCCTTCCTGCACCAACTGCCCTCCAACTGCACCAAACATAAGCCTCCCCCCAGCCCGCTCTGCCCCAGCCTAAAAAGTTTGCCCATGCCTGCTTTACAGCCTTCATCCTTCTGGCGCAGATGGCAACATGGGGAAGATGAAGAAGTCCATATCAAAACCCATGAGTAGAGTCTGTTCTGCTAGCAAAGCTGGGGGCATGTGTTCTTGTATTCACCTTCAAATTTCCTCTGCTGCATGAATAAGGCAGTGGAGTTCTGTTCTCTTTTCATTTGGCCATCTTGGTCAGCTCTAACATGGCAGGTGAGGTTGTTTTTTTAAAAAAAAAATTGCTCCAAACTGTAGGCACCAATACTTACCAAAATTGTCTTCTCCACTGGATGCTTTGCAAATACAGATCAGAGTTGTCTCCCCTCACTGAGGAAATTACAAGGGTTGAATGAAAAGTAATGCCTCCACCTTCGTTACTTGGGTTTGGATGGGAATATTTTAATGAATCAAATGCAGAAATTATCCTTAGAATGTGCTCTTTAACTACTACTATTCACTTTTCTACATAATCACCAGACAATTGGATACATTTCTGACAATGATGAACAGGTTTTCTGAAGCCGTCACAGAAGACGTCAACACTCTGTTTCCGCAACCAGCGTCTCACAGTACCCATCGTGCACAGATCATCCGATAGCCAAGCAAAGCAATAATGTGACCCACACATTCTTGTGAAATGCCGATTATGCTTGAAACTTCTCTCTGAGTGATACGACGATCGTCTTGAATCAATCTGTCAACCCTTTGCTTGTGAAACTCAGTGGTTGCTGTCACAGGATGTCCAACTCTTTGTCACACAAGCCAGATGTTCCAACCTCAACATCTTTAAACTTACTCCCCCAATGACGCACAGTACTCACATCAACACAATCACCATAAACAGCTTGCATTCTCTGATGAATCTCCTTTGGGGTGGACACCTTCTGCTGTCAAGATTTCAATGACCACGTTGCTTAAGTCGCATTGACCAGCCATCTGCGTAGGGTTCCATACTTTGCACTTTAACACCACAACCATTCAATGCTAAGGCTTCCTGCCAAATGGAACTGTAGAGGAGAGTCTACTGAACAAGCTAGTACCTGCCACATACCAGTATTGCCATCTGTTGAGGAGTTACGAAGGTGGAGGCATTACTTTTCATTCAACCCTCATATAAAAAGAACTGCCTTAGATGTAGTGGAAACAGGAAACGTTATGTTCAAACTCCACTCTTGCCAAAAAGGCTATTTAGAGATCACTCCCACATTTCACAGTTATTGGTTTTACCAACCTTATGTAAGTCATACTAGAAATCGTGCCTGAAGAAGAGCAGGATTTTTTAAAAAATCATAATACATAGATGTGTGAAGAGTTTGTTATTGATTTTGGCTGCAATTCAGCATTCACATACCAGAGAGTAAGTACCAACAAGCTCAATGAAGTTTACTTTTGAGTAGAAATGAAAAACGATTGTGAGGATAATAACTTGTCCTTTCCCCTTATATGACATGGTAAGAAATCTGTATTGTTTTTTATCCTTGGACAGTTCCTGCTTGTGTGAAGAAAGCAAACCTCAGCAATACAGGCAGCTAGTAAAGGAAGAGGTTTTTTATGGAGTATTTTACTACCTTGATTGTAATGGCATCTTTCACATCAGACGCATACATTCCAGTAAAGTATGCTGTAAAAACATGGTTATATAATGGTAAATGGAAATCCAGTACAATTATGTTTCACCATATTTCCCTTCAAAGATGCATTCAAAGGTAGTTTGCCAATTTTTACCACTAAAATCCCTGAAGATGTCATCTCAAGCCTAGTTTAGAGCTCTAGTTTAGAGGGGGGAGGCATTTATTTTAAATAATCAAATTCTTTGCTTCAGACAGATTGTTTTCCCCCTCATGAAATGCTTGTTAGTACTTCCCATTTTCATGGAGAAGGAGAATGAATACCTATTACATGAAGATCTTTGTGACAACTGCTAGAAAGAGCTGAAAGACAGAAACTAGCCTAGAGTTTTTAAATACATTTGGAGCTGAACAAAGTGCAGGCTGTGGAGAAATTAACTTGTCAATGGAAATACAAAAGAAAGAGAGATAGACTGCATTGAGCCTGTTTGCTTTCCAGTTATATTGTTTACTAATTCAGCAGTATGGACCTTCAGCAACACAATCTAACTTGTGGAGAAATATTGGTTATATAGGAAGATGGATTCAGTTTTTATGAAATATTTGTTAAACGGGCTAACAATTTTTTAATCATTGAAAATGAAAATGCAGTATGAAATAAGCTATGTGACCTTTCCCTAACTCTGCAGGCTGCATTTGGAATCTTAATGTTTTGAGGAAATATAATTTTTCATTGAAATGTTCCACATACAAATAACACATGCCCACACATATATGAGAGAAATTAGTGTCATGTTAGTTTAATTTATTTTGATATGAAAACGAATTAGAGTTTGGCTAAATATTCACAGAATACCAGGTGTAAAAGTTGAACTTCTGACCACATCCCCTTATTGTTTTTGGGCTCATTTTCTAATGAAAAAAACCAAATGTAGGAAATGAACAAGCAATGCAAATCTATGCTGATATACTGTTTCACTATTGTGAGAAAAATAAATGGTAGGACGTCTCAACGTATACAGACAAATCTTGCCCATTCAAACTGATCCAGGTTGAATTTGAATTGGATTCATCTGAAGTAGCAATCCAAACTTAAATCACAGCAGAAGAGAAGACAAAATGTATGTCTTTAAATTGAAAACAAGATTTGTAGAAGAAGATCCTAGGGCAGGGGTCCCCAAACTTTTTAAACAGGGGGCCAGTTCACGATCCTTCAGACTGTTGGAGGCCAGACTACCAAGCAATAATAATAATAATTAATAATAATTATAATAATGAAGAAGAGGGTTGGAAAAGACCCCTTGGGCCTTTTAGTCCAACCCTCTTCTGCCTTTCTGCCTCAAAAGCACAAGTAAAGCACCCCTGACAGATGGCCACCCAGCCTCAATGTTAATAATAATAATAACAAAATAATAATAATAAAGCGGGTTGGAAGAGACCCCTTGGGTCATTTAGCCCAACCCCCTTCTGCCCTTGTGCTGTGGGGGCCGGATAAATGGGTTCGATGGGCCGCATCCGGCCCCCGGGCCTTAGTTTGGGGACCACTGTCCTAGGGTGAAGAAGTAAGTCGGTAAGTGGCAAGAATCTCACAAGGGCACGTCAACCCTGGGTACTAAATCTGTGGCACCAGATTGGTGTCTGTAATGGAATGGGCCTACCTTGTCAGGCTAGTGTGTAGGAAAAGTTCTAAGCCCTGGAAGATAAGGCCTGATCCAAGATAACAGAGGAGGGAACAGCCCGCTCCTTATATGGGAGTTTTCCTTCATTTTTGGAGTGGCTCTGTGTACTGACTCCGGTAGTTAGTGGGCTAGTGGGACAGGGAAGAGTGAATGGTGTGTTCGTAGACCAATACATTTAAATTGGTGGCAGTGAAGTTATATCATGATGTATCTGGCGGTCAACAGTCGGGATCAACCATTGTAGTGTCCAACCACTTTAGCTCTGCTGGAGTGCCCTCACCCTCTGTGTCACCATTGCTGCTCTGTGAGAGTTTCTGGCCATTGTTGACGTCCCAATTCAACACTCACAGAAGTGTCCCCGTGACCAGGAAGAAAGGAGAGCAACCCCCTTGGTCACAAGTGAGCCTCTTTGATGTCAGTATGTGGTGTCTACAATATCCAAGAGCTCTCCTGGAGATCCGCCACCATCTGCAACAATGACATGAGCCTGATCTACCCCAATGAAAGCAAAAAGAAATTACCAAGCTGGGCCATATGCACAGGAGAACGATCCACAGCAGAACCAGTGCTGCTGTCCACATACCAGAGTGTGGACAGCACCAGAGTTTGCCCAAACTCCAGAGACTTCCCCAATTTTCTTTAGCATGGGATGAAACCAGTTCAACCTAATTTGCTCTACATTAAGATATAAACATTAAAATCCAAACCAGCAGTGACTGCTCAACTACTTTAGGGTTTGGAGCCTATATAGACAATCCCTCAGCCACAAAAACCCACTGGGGACTTTGGGCAGGTCAAGCTCTCTCTGCCTCAGAGGAAGATTTGCAAACTGCCTCTGAAGAAATCTTGCCAAGGAAAACCCATTCTAGGGTTATAACCCTTATGGTCACTATAAGTCAGAAATGGCAAAAAGGCACACAGCAACAAACAACAAGGTTCAAGGGAGTTCATTCCTCTGTAGTGTGTGCCGGGCCATTACTAGAGTTAGAGACTTAGGGACAATTTTACAATTCAGTTTGCCAATACAATTTACTCAAGCACTTTTGTATATATTCATTGGATATGATATGTTTACAGTGTAGTTCCACATACATTTACATAGAAGCCAGTCTAAATGAATTGAATAGGTCTTGATCCCAGGCAAATATACATTTGGATACTTAATGCTTTAAGTAGTTTTAGTGGTGACAAAAAAGAATGCTTGTCAAATTCTTGTAACAGGTGCATCTAGTATTCTTTTTCATCTTTTTCATTGTCAGCTACTGATGATGAAACACTCAGTTTCTGTTTCCTTTGTGTCAATTTTCAGTAGGCTTTTCAATTTAATTGGACAATTTATTTGAATTTTATTTGTTCTTTGGCTGGTGGAGTCAATAGTCAGAAATAATGAATTGCAATTGTATCTTGGGCTTTTAGAGTCTCTGTTATGTATACAGCTTGTGGCAATTTTTGATATCAAAAGCCCACTCAAAAGGCATTTGCAAAACTTTGATGGAAGAGAAAAATATAATGTGAAAAGAACAGGCTTGTGCTAAATTTTAGCACATGAACAGTTTCAGGGTAAACTGAAAGCACTGAACAATCTGTCGTTTCCCCAAGGTTATTCTGCTTTTGTGCTATTTTCTTCTTCTTAGAATTATCTCAGCTTGATCATGGAGAAAGCAGATAGCATCACAGTGTTAGAAAATGGTGTATGTGTGTGTGCCTTCAAGTTTCCTGCCGAATTATCATGAGCCCATGAATTTCATCGAGTTTTCTTAGGCAAGGAATACACAGATGTAGTTTTTCCACTACCTTCACCTGAAATATAGTCTAGAACACCTGGTATCCATTGACAATCTCCCATCCTAGTACTAATCAACCAACACAGGCCCTGGTTACCTTTCAAAATTAGACAGGAACTCATGCCTCCCCCTGAAGACACAGGTCCGCAGCTTGGAGGTCCTCCTGGACTCAGTGCTGGCACTTGATGCTCAGGTGTTGGCGGTGGCCGGGAGGGCCTTTGCACAATTAAAACTTGTGCGCCAGCTGTGACCGTATCTCGTGAAGTCTGATCTGGCCATGGTGGTCCATGCCTTAGTTACCTCTAGACTGGATTATTGCAATGTGCTCTATGTGGGGCTTCCCTTGAAGACTGCCTGGAAACTCCAACTAGCCCCAACGCTCGGCAGCCAGGCTTCTAACTGGAGCTAACTATAGGGAGCAGTCTACCCCCCTATTTAAGGAGCTCCATTGGCTGCCATTCACCTTCCGAACCCAATTCAAGGTTCAGGTGATCACCTACAAAGCCCTGAATGGTGTGGGACCCACCTACCTTCATCTCCCCCTATGAACCTGCACGATCTTTTCGTTCGTCGGGGGAGGCCCTCCTCTCGCTCCCGCATCCGTCACAAGCGCGGTTGGTGGGGATGAGGGAGAGGGCCTTCTCTGTGATGCCCCCCCCCCCAGCTCTGGAACTCACTCCCCAGGGAAATTAGGCAAGTTCCCACCCTGGTAGCATTTAGGAAGAGCTTGAAAACCTGGCTCTTCATACAGGCCTTTGGATAAGAACCGCCCACCTTCATGATTAAATATCGTATCTGTGATGACCTCCTGATCGGTTGCACTTTTTGTTTTGTTAATTTTTGATATAGCCACAGGATCCATCCCACTCCAAGGTGCTCTCTCACAAACTTGTAGCACTTTATCAACTACCTCATGTTTACAAAACTCACTTGGCGCACTTTGCCCAGTTCGTTTTTATGATTCTATTTTTGTGTTTTAAATCATATTTTACTAATGTTCACCATTTTATCCTTTTATGTTAATGTTTAGATATTATATTTGTGTGTGGTTCTGTTTTTTGATGTGTTTTTTATGTTTGTTATTGTATTTGCCTGGGATTGGCCCCATGTAAGCCACCCTGAGTCCCCTTGGGGAAATGGAGGCAGGGTATAAAAATAAAGTTGTTGTTGTTGTTGTTGTTGTTGTTGTTGTTGTTGTTATTATTTGGGGAATTTAGGATTTACCATCAGCCCTCCACATTCCCTATGGTTAGGAGCACAAAACCCACATGAAAGTGGGATGTTCTTTCAGGTTAAGAAAAAATAGCAATTCCTTTATTTTTACCTGAAAGAACATATCTCTAGGAATTTCTAGGTCTCTCTATGCTCAACTTCCACTGGAAGCTGGCCATAGAATTGTATTGGAGGACCTTGAAATTCCTAGAGATGAGTTCTCTTTTGTAATCTTTAGATTCCTCCAGACTGAGGAAATCGACCAGAGATTCATAAAGAGACTATGATACTGTTCCATTATCAAGGCAGAAGCCAAAAGGAATCACTAGATAGAGAAGGACAGCCTATTTTATTGGCGGGCGGGGAGGAAAACCATTCCCACTTCCCACTTTCCATTTCATAAACGAGGGTTGTTTCCACGATGGGGACATGTGTGGGAGATTAATAACAGTAAAATTGGGGGAGATGGTTTTACTCCTTCAGACCCCCCTCCCCACCCCCTAAAATGAACTATAATTCTCTGTCTAGTGCCTCCTTTTGGCCTCAGATAATGAAACTGATGATTTGAATATTTTAATCAAATCCATACAAGTTAAAACTGCAAATGTGAAGGCACAACTGTACTTCCTGACCTATTTGCATTCTGCTTTCATACCTCACAGCAGGCTAGTGAGGTAGCAATGCTGTTTGAAAGAGAGAGAAAGTGGCACAAGGCCATACAGTGTTTCGTGGAGTCTAGGAGCCATTTCACAGTACACAACTATAGGATTATGCTTCCACGTTAACTGTGATGGCTCCATATTGAGTAATGGGAATAGCCCTTTGGAGTGCCCAACATCTTAACTATGATCACATAATAGCTGTCACCCCACGTGCAGCTCCCTCTTGGTGACGCTTTCCCCATCGCCCTTCCACTAAGTACCTGTGCTGGCTCCATGGGAAGCCTCCAATGTTGCTCTGTTGATGATTTCACCCCACTTAGGGGCGGGGTCTTCTCCAGAAGTCACACAATATTGTGACAGGGTGAAAGCATCCTAGGATGATTTTTTAGGTGAGTGTGATGAGGTCATAAGTAAAACCCAGTTAATCATATAATATAAAAGAAATTACTAGTAATTAATTCACTTTTGCAGTAGCTAAGGCATAACAATAGCTACAATTCATTACCAATGCAATATAGTAAAAGATCACTCCTTTGGCAATACAATATGACCCTATTGTATAGGGATGTGATATCCATAGTTTCACTTATCCTCACTTCAAATAATATTTTCCCCATCACCGCACAACAGAAGCATTTGTGGGCTTCTTCATATGCTCCAGTGCAATTCTATGGTATGCTTGTGGCCAAAATATAGCATTCATTAATATCCAGAGTTTCAGGTTTCCAGGTGAGATCTTGGAACATATCCTCCATGAATACAGGAGACTGCACTGTATTTATGTAACAGGTTACATTTTTTCTATAATTTCTCAAAATACACATGTTTGATATTTTGGTGTGTTTTCTACCACATGTTTGCACCTTGTAGTATTTTGATGGCTTCGTTAAAAGTAACTAAACACATCCAATTTTAAAGATTTTTAAAGGTAACTATAATAATAAATACTTTTGAGACAGCCTTGAAACCAGAGCTTGGAAGAATTACTTTTGGAATAAATATGTTCCCATGGTTTGGAGAATTCTTGGAGATGTACCCCCTTTGAGTCTCTTTTTAGAGAGATAAAGAGGGAAATAAATAATAATCCAAAAACAGAAACTTTTCCAAACTCTGCTTGGAACCATTCTGTGATAAATGCCATAACTGAGACTTGTTACTTTTTACTGTAATTTTCCAAGTATTGTGCCTCCTGAACCCAACCCTGTTTTGGGGGGTTTTAAATCACATGAAACACAAACACATATATCCTGCTGTAGGCATGTGCTCGCATGCTGCTCTGGTATTTCTGAAACTCTGTCAACATTGGAGTCATAATTGGAGTCATTCTGGAGTTGCTCAATGGCACACTCCACGCTGGTGATATAGAGCCAGTGGGGAAATACTTGCTATGCTTGAAATGAGCCTTCAGCTGTAGATGTTATTTAAAGATGATATGCAGCTCTTGATTATAAGCCACATGACATCTAACCCAGTGTTTTGATTGATTAAATAGCGCTTTACAACCAGGGAATTGGGATTAAAGGTGTTGTGATTGCCGTGTGCATGTTCATGTTTCAGCAGCTCAAGATCAAAAAGCTGTGTCAATAGTACGTTAGAAATAATACCTTAATCTCCAACCAAACCTTTATATAAGGGTAGTAAAAATATAAATCTACTTATAATATAAAGAAGAAGAAAAAGTAGCATTACAGCCTTATACTCGCCAACAATATCAGGATATCTGCGGTAGTATTTTCTTGCTGCCAAACCAAACTGTTACATTTGTTAACTTGCATTCTGAATAATAATGCACAAGGTGATAATCAATAAATAACAAGCTAGAGAACACTGGGAAAATCAATGTTAAGGGATCTTTCTGGTTTTGTTTAACAAACTCAATAATGCTTCAACTCTAATATCAATATTCATTCTCTGCTCTTTCGGCTCTTTTATCTCGTTTGTTGCTGAGTTTTAATGGCATGGAGAGATTTACATATCAGGATACTTATATCCTACAATATTAAAGGACCAGTTCTACAATATAACCTCACTATGGAAAGGATTTCTACCTTCTTAAGGAACTTGTCTACTCTGTTGTTAGATATTGAGCATTCTTTATCTAGGGACCTCAACAAACAGAGGTTTTCCTCCATTTCTACACACTTCAAAGATGAAATCCAATGGATCCCATCAAATGATGCATGACCCACTATGTGGGTTACCCATGGTATTCCGTCTCCACAGCATGTAGAAATGGGAGGATTTGAAAGATGGGCAGGAATCTGTTGGCACGGGTTGGTTTCATTCCAAAGGCACGACAATCCCACCAGGATAGGCCTGTATTTACGACTCTCCAAATTACTGCCTCCTACGATGCAGCTCTCACACAAAATGTTGTAAGATTTGCCAAATTAATCAGCCCTATTCTAGAATGGCCCTTATCAGCAAGCTCCTGGACCTTATATCTCTTAAGTTAATTATACTCCAGAATATCCTTTAATTCACAGAAAATTTGAAGGCTTTTATTCTTAATCTGTTCTGGATTTACAGGCTATATACAAAATACCTCGAATACCCACAATCTTGATAAATAGCTGAGATATTACAGTTGAGAAAGAGAAGCAACAAGAGAGAAATAGCACATGTCTGCTTCTGCTTATATAGTCTCAACATTGTCTTACCATTCATGTCCAGGGACAAAGTATGTGATGTGTAACTTGTCACCCTGTCACATGGGCATGACACATATCTGCATTGACCAGCCCCACTTACTTTTAATCTTTCAATGGTTAGGCTACTCACCAGTGACCACATGTCTGGAGGACACACTTTTGCCCATGCACACTTTTCAACCCATGGAATTTGCTATTTTAGCTAATACATCAATTCCTAACAGGATTGACTCAGCTCCTCTCCCTTTGCATAAAAATGCTTAAAATTGGTAATTTACCTTGGGGTGGGAAGTGGTGGATTTGTCCATTTACACTCCATTTTATGATGTTCCAAAGTTGGTGTTCATATGGGCAATCTTCTAATAATAATAACTTTCTTCTTATATCCCGCCCCATGTCCCCAAAGGGACTCAGGGCGGCTTACATGGGAACCAAGCCCAGTAAAGCTATATATATATATATATATATATATATATATATATATATATATATATATGCTATTGCCCCTCAATGCTCCTTCTGTCACCATTAGTAGTTTAAAGATGGTGTGGGTCCCCTTTGAAAGAAGTTGTTTAAAAGTGCTGGTCTCCTTGAAAGAAGGAGTTCAAACAAGATGAGGCAAATCCCATTGAGAGAAGTGTTTTAAAAGTGTGCTGGTCTCCTGAAATTGAAAGGGACAATGCTCACCCGTGTGATGGGAAATGAAGCAGATAGTTGAGCTAGAAATGGGATGAGGTGATCCTGTGTGATGGGGGTGAGTAAATTCTCCATCTTCTTTAAAGACAGAACGCCAACGGCTGCCATGCGAAGAAGACGATTCCACCCGCTTTTCCTCCATTGTGTGATGAAGTTCCAGGTGTCTTCAATAGTGACACCTTCACTATTTGTTGGTTCAAGATAAACAACCTTTGTTTCATGCACAACATTATTAAAAAATACTCTGCAGAAATCTATTTTCAGCTTATCTGTATAGGGTATATATGAAACATAAATGAACTTTGTGTTTAAATTTGGGTTCCATCTCCAAGATATCTCTTTATATGCATACATACAAATAGAAGCATTCCAAAATCCAAAACACTTCTGATCCCAAGGATTTGACAGCAGGGATAGTCAACCTGTAGCAATAAACACACACTAAGCTTTTCGAGAAGAGGATAATTTTCAGCAACATAATTTGGGTTGCTTTGCTATCAACAAAATTTATCTGTTGGTGCAGGTCTTTCTCCTAATTAATAGTTGCACTGCTGAACAAAGGTCTGGGATTTTTTAGCAAGCATTTCTATAATCTTGGATGGGGAGAGTTATAGTATATACAACTGTATTCCAGCACTAAACTGTTACACCAAGCTGGTACCTCCTTTTGAGCCTTATGATTTTAATAATTCTGGTACTATTAATACTCTAACCCAGTTAATTGCTTTTTCTTGTTTCCTTTCCACTGGGTACCATTTGCATGTCAATCATTATCTGAACACAAATATAATTGACCTCTGTGGACATGGAACACTTAAAAACAGTTTTATGACAGAAGAAAACATCTCTCTTCAATAAGTTGCTGTTTAAATATACCTTGAATTCAAACCCTTCTGCTTTTCTCTTACAATGACTTTTCTGAGGGTTGGTACGAAGGGAAAAGCACAGTGCCTTTTGCTCTTTGCTTAATGTTGATGTTGATTTGAAAAGCTGCTGCATATTTCATATGGTAAATTGGTAATACCAGTGGGAGCAAGCTGCTACAATTTAGCAGGTAAGTTAATGGTATCATTTCCAATTAACTTCTCATTTAAGAGATACATTGAAACATTGCTTTAATGACTGCAATAGTCAAACCATGTAAACAAGTTTTAGGAATTTGCTTCCTGTCACTGGAAGATAAGTTTAAAATAGTTGGTTTTCAGAGCAGCATCAGACAAGCGTCGGAATAATAGGAACAACCAATAGAACGAGGCAATGAGGAGCAGACGTTAAAGTAATTACTTCCAACTTTAGTCCTAAAAAATATGTTAACAGAGAAAAAACAAACAGGAAGAGAAGAAACAGGATGTGGAATAGCATATAAATAAATATTCTCATTCTCTGCCTTTCTGGAAATTTTTACATTCGTTGTGTCACAGTGACTCAGGATTGCCTTACGAAACAAGCTGATGATTGTCAAAATGATGGCCAACTTCGCTGTTGAAACTTTATTTCAAAATGGTAAGACTCTTATGTTATTTTTTTAAATGCCAATTCATTCATTTTTGTTAATTATTGTGATTTGCTTGATAGCATTCTGTAGTTGTAAAAATACAATATTGTGGTGGAACTGGAATGTGGCTTATAAATGAACTCTCCATTTTTGGATATATGCACTGTAGAATTAATCCAGCTTGATATCACTTTATTTGCCATGGCTCAATTATATGGAATCATGAGAGTTGTGGCATTACAAGGTTTTTAGCCTTCTTTGCCGAGGAGTACTGGAGCCTCACCAAATTACAAATCCAATGATTCCAAAACATTGAGCCATTGCAATTAAAGCTCATCCATTTAGTTGCCAGATAAGTAGTAGAAAATGTGTTTCAGTTTCCTTCGGAAATGAAACCAGAAAGAAATATGAATAAACTTGTCAAGTTGGAGTGTCTACACATGAAAAAACTCTGCTCCTAGTAAATATCACCCTCAGCTACCCAAAAGATGGAAACTGTGACAGACCTAAATGGGCAGATGGTGTACATCGAAGGTGTACATTCATAAGTCCGAATGCATTTTGTGAATTCCAAAAGCAGCTGCCTATTGTCTTACATTTCTGTCTTTATACCAGTATACAGCAATTAAACCTGTTTAATTATGTTGCTAGGTATATTGCTGCTTCAGTCTATCACAACAATAAAAACCAAGAGTCAAAAAACACTTTATAGACCATGTCTGTGCGTGGACCTTCAAGTCACCTTATATAATAACCCCATGACTTTCTTAGGGTTTTCTTAAGAAAGGAATACCCAGAAATGGTTTGTCACTTCCTTCCTCTAAAATACAGCTTTCAGCACCTGGTAGTTGTTGGCTAGCAAAGTTTATTTCACACATAGATTCATGAGCTGCAAGCCACTTCATTAGATATATGGAATGGCATCTCAATTTGCAGACGTTTGTATGTTGTGTCACCTTCTATTTCAATGTCAGCATAGTTCTTCCCTCTCTTTTTCATTTTTTAGGAGATAAGGTGGATAGAGATGAAGCAGAATTTCTGTATCCTGCCTCAGTTTTCAACTGTTGAGGAAATAAATATGATCTTTTTTTTTTTTTTACAAGTGGGGTAATCTTCAGAAGAGATTCAAAGGATGCAGTTTGTGGCTTACATGGCACACCTTGCCCATTCCTTTTTATAATTAGGCTCATTAACAATTCCTTATTTACTGGAATCTAATGCTCACCTTTCTTTGGCTAAATGACCTTGGCAACATTAGGTTGCACATTAGATTTGTGTAGTATGGTGATCTTAGTGCTGAGCCAAAGCAAAAGGGGAAGCTACTTCAGGAGCACCTAGAGCTCCTGTTTGAGGGATGTCCGTGCAAATGTAATTGCCATGACTCAGTGCTATGCATCTCTGGTATTTGTTGTTTAGTGAGGCATCAGCGTTCTTTGGCAGAGAAGGCTCAAGGCATTGTAAAATTATAAATCCCAAAATTCCATAGCATTGAGCCAGGGCAGATAATAATAATAATAATAATAATAATAATAATAATAATAATAATAATAATAATAATTTATTTATATTCTGCCTTTCTCCCAGAGGGGACTGAGAGTGGATTATAATATATAAACAGACACAGGCAAACATTCAATGTCTTGTTGCAATGAAATACAATGAAACACAAATACACAGACAAAGGCAAAGGCTTCTCCTTTCATTTCTGGCTCTGGATGCAGTGCTCAACTCTGGCTCTGGGGGAGGTGCTCTTCTCTATTTCCAAGCCGAGAAGCCTGTGTTGTCCGTAGACACCTCCTGGTTGTGTGGCCAGCATGACTGCTTGGAGCATGTTTTTGCCTTTTCCCGCAAATGCGATATCTATTTATCTACTCACTTTTGCATGTTTTTAAACTGCTATGTTGGCAGGAGGTAGGGCTAACAGTGGGAGCTCATGCCATCCCATGGATTTGAACTGCCGACCCTCAGGTCAGCAGTTCAGCAGCACAAGAGTTTAACCCATTGTGCCACCACACAATGGATTACAGTGGATTTAATTCACAGCATAGATGCATCCCAAGGTTTGTTTTTCTATTGGTAGAGACTTTGGTGTTCTAACACTTTTGTTTTTAAAGGAGGAATTCTAAGCATGGAAAAACAGTAATAGCCAAATTACTTTTGTCAGTGCACATTACATTAATCAGCAAATACTTCTTTAGTTTAAGGCCTTTGAAAATTGAGATGCGCCTTAGATTTGATGGTGCATTAGACGTGAGTAAATACAGTAGCATTTGGGTAGTAACATGGCTGTCCTAGTAGGTTTAAAGATGAATTGCAAAAGATAAAGATTACAAAAGATTGAAGACTAAATTGCTAAATTTCTGTGAGTGGTAGAGAATAATTTGTCAGTTCAAATGGAATAGAAATTCAAAAAATACAGACAAAGAAACGTGTTTTAAAAAAAACATGGCCATTAACAAACAGTAGTTGAATGGTAATACAGTCTTAACACTGTGCTATTTTCTTTATCTCATAATTTGTGAACATTCACAAATTTTGCCTGGGAATATAAAGATCTAAAAGTTTCCAAATATCCTACGTAATATATACAAATAATATATTCAATGAGCACAGAGGACATCCAAAGATATTCGGTAAGCAGACGCATTTTCATTGAGCACAGACTTTTTTAAAAAAAGAAAAGAAAATGGTTACACTGATCCAGAAATAGCTCTGAAGCCACAGAAAGGGGGTGTGTGAGCTTTAAGCAATGATGACCATAAGGGAAAAAAGTTGCAAAGGGAACTTCCTCTAATGACTTCCAGAATTCAGTCAATGATATTTAGTAAAAGCAAACAGTTTCAGCATTACCAGAAGCAGATCCAGTCAGTCTTGCCGGGGGCCCAGCATGGCAACAAAACTACCCTTTCGAGAAGAATGTGAGAATTGGACTGCTTCTCAAGTTGCAGATTTGCTAAAACAGGTACAGCGCTGATATCAGATTCTAATCAATTGGGATTCATCTTGTAAATTAGGGTTTTTTATTGTACTTCCTTCTGCTTTCACTCCAGGAAGTAATTGGAGACATGTTCTTTTGATACATTCAGGACATTCCAAGAGCACAAAATAGAACATTTTATTAATCAAATGTGTTGAGCTGTGGGATGTTTGTGGTGTTGTTCACTGGAATCAGAGGGCTGGGAAAAGGCTGGGATGCCAATAGTGCAATTGGGGCAAATGTGCCAAAGGCTGGAGCTTATGGTACTGCTGATGCTGCATTCATACACACTCTGTGGTGCTGTCAAGAGAGAAATGCTAGTCCCCATGTGATTGAAAAGGTGGATTGGATCAGATGTAATAGGAATGCAAAAAAAGTACCAGCAGTGAAAATTGCTTTATCAGTGTTTATTAAGAAACAGTAGTTGGGTGGTAATGCAGATGGGGCTTTGTAGCATTTTACGTATCTCTTAATTGTGTTGTCAAAGGCTTTCATGGCCAGAATCACAGGGTTGTTGTGTGTTTTCTCGGATGTATGGCCATGTTTCAGAAGCATTCTCTCCTGATGTTTCGCCCACATCTATGGCAGGCATCCTCAGAGGTTGTGAGGTCAATATACCTCACAACCTCTGAGGATGCCTGCCATAGATGTGGGCAAAACATCAGGAGAGAATGCTTCTGGAACATGGCCATACATCCCAGAAAACACACAACAAACCCTATTTCTTAATTTCTTAACTCACAGCATTTACCTGGGAATGTAAACATTCAGAGTGCTTCATATTCCAGATATTCACTGTAATATATGCACAGATCATATATATAATAAATACACATAGAGGGCATCCAGCAATATTCAGTAAACTAAATGACTTTCATTGGGCTCAATTTTAAAATAAAATGTAATAAAATGATTACACTGAACTTCTAATAATTCTGAAAACATCATAAAGTTAACTGCGGCCGCAGTGCTGCACTCATACACACATTGGATGGTATGAAGAGAGAAATGCTTGGGGGTCGGGTGGAAGAGTCTTAGGCCCCTTCCATACAGCTGAATAAAACCCCACATTTTCTGCTTTGAACTAGAAGATATGGCAGTGTAGACTCAGATATTCCAGTTTAAAGCAGATATTGTGGTATTTTCTGACTTGATATTCTGGCTTATATTGCTATGTGGAAGAGCTCTTAGATGCCTTCATTTGCCCTCCCGTAGGATTGATAATGCTTACTGCCACTTTCATCTCCATTTACCAAATGAAGTGAATGAAAAAGTGGTTGCGGTTCCACTCTTCCTACTCTTTAAAATCTGTTCAATATTTCATTTTTCCCCAGATTTTGGAATATGTATATTTATATTATGAGGTATCCTGGAGATGGGACCCAAGCCTAAACATAAATTTCATACATGTAATTTTCATACATGAAATTATTTTTTCCCCAGTGTTTTTCACAATGTGCATGAAACTCTGTGTACTGTGAACCAGAAGAAAGCAAAGGTGTTACTATCTCAGCCATGTGGACAATTTAGATTTTGACATAATTGAGATGTCAGAATTCCAGATAAGGCAAAAGGATACTCAATCTGTATTTTATTTTATTGTTTCTATCCCACCTTCCTTCCAATATGCAACCCAGGGCAGATCACAATTTGAGTTAAAACCAAATGCAGTTGGATAATGGATTTTACATTTTTTTAAAAAAAAATCAAACAACCACATTAAAATATTTTTTAAAAAGTTTTAACTATGATAAAAATATAAATGCAACATCCCTTGATTAAAAGATCTTCTGCAACAGATAGCAAATAATCAAAGGCCTGAGTGAACAGAAAATGCCTTGCTTGCTGGAAGGTCCTTTGAACAGAGAGGGTACCAATTTATGACTTCATCAGACAGGCTTTCTTATCCATCCTAGGATGCTTCCAGCACAGTTCAGGGATGGAGCCCGCCAGATCCCATCAAACAACACAGCTACTTCCAGCAGGACTCCATCTCCAAGCTGTACTGGAAGAGACCTACGACGGAGCAAGCAGAATACGGGAGGCTTCCCGTGTTCTCATTGCCAGCAATGGGGACAACACAGGGGGAATCTTGGCAGTGACGCTTTCCCTGTGTGATGGGGAAAGTGGCAATGCAGGTGATGTTGGGTATGGGACAGCAGATTCCTCTGCTGCCCCACATATTTGCTGCAATGCCTGATATTTACTGAATATTGTGGGATGCCCTACTGTTGCCCATGTCAGGACATTTAATGTGATGAGGCCCTTAGTCTAATGGGGACAGGATTTCACAGCCTGGGAGCAACTACTAAGAAGGATCTGCCCCATATGCAGACTAAACATACAGTAGAGTCTCACTTATCCAACATTCGCTTATCCAACATTCTGGATTATCCAACGCATTTTTGTAGTCAATGTTTTCAATACATCGTGATATTTTGGTGCTAAATTTGTAAATACAGTAATTACTACATAGCATTACTGCGTATTGAACTACTTTTTCTGTCAAATTTATTATTTATTTATTTATTTATTTATTTATTTATGTCAGGACCCAGGCTACAGAACACCAATAACCATGCGCAGAGGCCAGATTCTATCTAATATCTTTATTTAAGGAATATATAAAGTCAATAAAAACAAGTGAAGAATAAAGTTCAGAAGTAGACCTTTCAGGAAAGGTCAAATATAGTCCAGGAAAATAATGTCCAATATGAGATATTAGAGTCCAAAGTTATAATCCATTAACCGAAACACACACTTTGCCAAGCAATAGTGTGGGGAGATGACAAGGTCTTTTAGTCCATTGAAGCTTGACAACAGGGCTGGAAAACAAACTAGATTCTTGGCGAAACAAGACTTGGTACGAGGCAAACAAGAAGCAAGAACAAGGTCCGTGGCGAGGTCCGCGGTCAAACGTGAAGCAAGGCAGGCTTGGAACTTGGTCCGGGAAACAAGGAACTGGGATTACTAAATCCACACACGATCTCACTCCTCAAGCTGACGAGTTGACTCCGCAAGATTTCCTTCGCGGAAAAACACCTAAATAGGGTCTCGTTTCCCGCCAGAAGAACACTTTCCCTGGAGAACTAGAAGTGAAACCACTCTGTCCAGATGCATGACTCCTTAGAATTTCCCAAGGGAAGCAGACCTAATCAGCTAATTGTTTGGCTGCTATTCTGGCACTCCGGCGATTCGCCTCCCTAGCTCCTCTATCTCTATTATAATTGTCTCTTCGGGAAAACGGGGGAGAATTCTGCCCAAGGCTTGTTTGGCTGACTTCTTGAGGGCAAACATCCTCCAGGTGCAGGGGCTCCGATTCTGGCTGAACCGGTGGAAATCCCATGTTTTCCTCTTCGTCTGCCACAATAGTACTACAAGGCCCATGAGACATCACAATTTACATATTTATATTCCGCCCTTCTCACCCCGAAGGGGACTCAGGGTGGATTACAATGAACAAACATTCAATGCCAACAGACAAACAACATATATAGACAGACACAGAGGCATTTAACTTTTTTTTTCCAGCTTCACAATTCTGGCCACAGGGGGAGCTATTGCTTCACTGTCCACTAGTGGCTGTACTTCCTCATTCCTTTCCTCGTGTTTTGCTGGCAGTTTTTATGATGTTGTAAATTAGTTAAATTAGCCTCCCGCATAAAGCGTACCTAAATTTCCCTAACTGACAGATGCAACTGTCTTTCGGGGCTCCATAGGTCAACAGCAAGCTGGGCTATTTAATGGTCGGGGGCTTGACCGACCCAGGCTTCGAACTCATGACCTCTCGGTCATGTATTGCAGCTGGTTACTAGCCAGCTGCGCCACAGCCCGGCCCTTATTTGCGCCACAGCCCGGCCCTTATTTGTTGTATAGCATGATGTTTGGGTGCTTAATTTGTAAAATCATAACCTAATTTGATGTTTAATAGGCTTTTCCTTAATCTCTCCTTATTATCCAACATATTCGCTTATCCAACATTCTGCCGGCCCTACTGTATCTGTGGTGGTGGTTGGAGTGAGAGAAAAGCCTCCTTGCATGATCTTTCTGTGTTCATTCAATTATAAATCTTTTCTATCTGAATCATATTTGCTTGCATGTTTTTAACAGACTCATGCACACATAGGTTATCCCTAACATTTTATTTGCCATTCTCACTAGGCTATGCCATATTTCAGTGAAACATGGCTTCCTGAGATACTCAGGAATTCAATCTTTCACGTTATATGGTGTTTCTCTTTATGTCTACCCCACAATTGTGCAGGGCGTGACATTGAATGTGGTAAAATCTATTATGTGGAATAAACTTGCCCTTTATATTAGATATGTGACTAATATCTTTTATTTTCAGGCACATGATATAATGTATCATGTATTGTAATGGAAAACCTAATTATAATGGGGATTTTTGTTTATGTTATTAATGTTGGTTTAATGGTAAAGGTAGACAGGAGAGAGCTACTTCTGATTGGCTGTGCGTCACCATGGTAACGTAACTACTGCTGTAGAAATATAGCTATTTGGAGAAGCTAGCAAGAAAGGGGCAGAGGTAGCTAAAAGGAAAAAAGGAGGGAACATTAGTTCCCTCCTTTTTTGCTTAGTTTTTCCATACCTCACAACCTCTAAGGATGCCTGCCATAGATGTGGGTGAAACATCAGGAGAGAATACCTCTAGAACATGGCCATACAGCCCGGAAAACATGCAACAACACCATTAGAAAGGGTTTCTCAGTTTTCTAGCTAGGGAGCTAGAAGGAAGACGTCTGCATTTGAGTTTCTAGCTGGTGAGCTAGAAGGAAGATGTATGTGTTCAAGTTGTAGCTTCCAATTGTATATTGAAGTAATAAGTGACTAATTTAAGTCTGAGTTCTCAGGTAGAACTGAGGGGGAAAGGTAGTCTGTTGAGACTAGGTTTCAGTCAGTTTGACTATAGTGAAGAGTAACTTCAAGTTTTAAGTGCCCAGTCAAAAAGGCTGAGGAGAGACATATATTGTTAAAAGAAAAGATTGTGTATTACCAAGTGAACTGAAGAAGAGAACCTTTGTAACAAGATACGCATATGTGCCAAAGAATTCATAAATAAACATTTCTTTGTTTCAATAAAGATAGTGTCTTCAAGTTGTGAACTGCACTACTACAGAGTTTGTGGAGTTTATTTATTTATTTATTTATTTATTTACAGTATTTATATTCCGCCCTTCTCACCCCAAAGGGGACTCAGGGCGGATCACATTATACACACATAGGGCAAACATTCAATGCCCATAAACACATCAAACAGAGACCGAGACAGACAGACGCAGAGGCAAGTTAACCTTCTCCTGAGGGGATGTTCAATTCTGACCACAGGGGGAAGCAGCTGCTTCATCATCCACTCTGATGGCACTTCCTCATTCCAGGTCTTAAATTAGTTAACCTTGCCTCCCCACTTTTTAAATAAGTGGTACTTTATTTCCTACTTGATAGATGCAACTATCTTTCGGGTTGCTAGGTCAGCAACGAGCAGGGGCTATTTTTTATTTCTAATTGATGGGTGCTCACCCCACCACGGGCTGGCCTCGAACTCATGACCTCATGGTCAGAGTGATTTATTGCAGCTGCTCAACAGCCTGCGCCACAGCCTGGCCCCGCTCTCCCCTCAGCGCCTCTTTGCCTCATACACACACACACACACATGCTCTCATGTGTTTATTGTTGGCAGTGGCTGGGATCTTGAAACAGAGATTTCCCCCTGCCTGATCATGAAGTGCTTCTTACATATTTTAATGGCAGTAAAGGTGGGATAACACAAATTCCCCCTACCTGTTTGAGTAGTGCTCTTTACATATTTAATGGTGGCAAAGGTGGGATATCAATGAAAAGATTCCCCCTGCCTGAAAGAGCCTTTGCTCTTGCATGTATACATCTCGAAATGATGGTCAAAACCCCAACCCAAAAAATCTGGTTTGACTTATCCATTGGTCAGAGTTAGCACTAACTATGAGTAGAGTGGCAAAAGGCAAAATTGTAGGCTTCTTCTACATTGCCATATAATCCAGATTATCAAAGTGGATAATCCACATTATCTGCTCTGAACTGGATTATATGAGTCTACACTTACCCCCTGAGGCTGTCCTAGTGTTTTCCCCTCACTGCAGAATGACCCTTGACTTATCCACATGTCATATTGCCAAAATCCATAATTTTGGCCTCAAATTTTGGCCCTCGCAAGCGCTACTGGTGGGGACGAGAGACAGGGCCTTCTCAGTAGTGGCCCCTCGTCTATGGAACTCTCTCCCCAGTGAAATTAGATCAGCCGCCTCCGTCCTGACATTCAGGAAAAAACTAAAAACATGGCTCTGGGATCAGGCATTTGGTCAGAAATGGGAGCAGTGCAATAATAGATGATAATTTCATAATGATGACTCGGACTGGCCTTGGAATACAACCTGGATTATTTGATTCTTGTACTGATGTTTTTAATGTTATGTTTTAATTGTTGGCTTTAATGCTTCTATTTATTTACTGATGTATTTTTATATGTAGCATCAAATTGTTGCTTTTGTAAAGCCACTCTGAGTCCCTTTCGGAGTTGAGAAGGGCAGGATATAAGTGTAGTAAATAAATAAATAATAAATATATAAATCCTAATCTCGATTTATACATGAAGTGGAATTATACATAAGAAAATATGATACATTGGTTTACGCAACCCCTCCCAGTATATTTTAGCTTATCCAGTGCCAACCACTATGTAATTTCTTCTGGTAGTCAACATATACCAGAATTTCCTATTTGTAGGTGTCTGCTAAAGGCACCTCTCTTTATACAGACCTTCCTGATGTAGTTTAGCCTAATCACCATATACTTTCACCTTCAAGCATTCATATAATTATACTGTGATTTTATATTGCATATTTTATGAACTGTTTGCAGCATTTTAAACTCGTTAGAGGTAGATGATTTAAAATATTCATAAACAAGTAAAATAAAATGAATAAATGTTCTTTAATATACCTATTTTGTGCAATTTTGGAGCCAAGAGCTGCATCACAAATTCAGAGAAGTGTGGGCTATGCAGGAAAACTGATATCCAACCCATGTTCCACAGCATTATCGCAGACACCTTCCAATGCTCGCTTGTTTGTTTCTTCTTTCCTAGCACTATGATGCTTTTTTTTGTTTCTCACTGAATTTGGTGAGGGCAAAAAAGCTCTCAAAAAAACACTTCAGCTGAAAGCTGGAAGTAATCGACAAACCTGTATTTGAAAAGCTTTTTGTTAGTATCCCATCAATTTCTAGAGTGGCCAAATAGTATAATAGGAGCCCCATTTATCTACAGGGGTTATGTTCCCAAACTTACCATGGAAACAGGAAACTATGGATCATAGCAAATTGTATTGAAATGAAATACCTCTGCTGTAAATTACCACTCTGGAAAACTTAGATAATTCCTATTCTCTTCATAAATGTGTTATGTCACATAATATCTGTACGCAGATGACGTTTAATCCTTATCACACCTTTCCACCTGCTACTAAGGGGGCTGTTCAGGTCCGGAACCGGTGCTTGGCAGCTGTGACGGTCTGGATGAGAGCGAACAAATTGAAATTGAATCCAGATAAGATGGAGGTACTCCTGGTCAGTCGCAAGGCCAACCAGAGTATAGGGTTACAGCTTGTGTTGGAAGGAGTTACACTCCCCCTGAAGACACAGGTTCGCAGTTTGGGAGTTCTCCTGGAGTCATCACTGAGCCTGGAACCCAAGGTTTTGGCAGTGGCTAGGGGAGCATTCACACAATTAAAACTTGTGCACCAGTTGCACCAGTACCTTGAGAAGTCAGACTTGGCCATTGTAGTCCACACCAGGGGTCCCCAAACTAAGGCCCGGGGGCCGGATGCGGCCCTCCGAGGTCATTTACCTGGCCCCCGCCCTCAGTTTTATAATATAATATATTGTATCTATATATATAAAAGAGTGATGGCATCACAGCGACCCACAAAACAACAAAACTACAAGCCCCCCAACCTCGAAATTTGACAACACAACCCATCATCCACGCTTCTAGGTTGATACAACAAAAAGCAAAGAAAAATAAAGTCCTAATTAGAGGGAGAGAAATAATTGTTTTTATCCAATTGCTGCCACTTAGAAGGCTAAGCTCTGCCCACTTGGTCTCCTAGCAACCCACTCAGCCCAGTGTTAATAAAAGAATAAAAAATAAAATAAATACAAATAATACAATAAAAAATAATAAACAACACTAAAAAAATTAATACAATAAAATACTATAACAAAATAACTAAAAACAATACAACAAAATAATAAAATATAATAAATTAAAAAGATAAGTTACAATAAAATTAATTAAAAAATACAAATAATGTCAAATAAAAATTCCACAACAACTTTTAACCAATACCACCACCACTTTGCCACAGCAACGCATGGCCGGGCACAGCTAGTATTCATATAATATTGATAATAATATTATAATGTAATACAATATAACACTAATACCATATAATAATATTAATTATATATTCTATATTACATATAATATTACTAATAATATTCCAGTATAGTGGTATAGTTCAATATAGTAATATATAATGCTAATATTGTGCTATGCTAATAATATAATATATTGTATGTACATATAATTTGTAAGCCACTCTGAGTCCCCTTTGGGGTGAGAAGGGTGTGATACAAATGTAGTAAATAAATGCAGTAAATAAATAATAAATAAATTTTAGACTTAGGCTCACCCAAAGTCTGAAATGACTTGAAGGCACACAACAACAACAACAACAACAACAACAACAACAACCCTAATTAACTTGACTATCTCATTGGCCAGAAGCAGGACCACACTTCTCATTGAAATCCTGATAAATGTATGTTGGTTAAAATTGTTTTTATTTTTAAATATTGTATTGTTCTTTCATTGTTCTTTTTGTTCTTGTTGTTCTTGTTGTTCTTGTTTTTGCACTACAAATAAGACATATGCAGTGTGCATGGGAATTTGTTTGTATTTTTTTCTAATGATAATCCGGCCCCTCAACAGTCTGAAGGATTGTGGATCGGCCCTTGGCTTAAAAAGTTTGAGGACCCCTGGTCCATACTTTGGTTACATCCCAAATAAACTACTGCAATGTGCTCTACGTGGGATTGCCTTTGCAGACTGTTCGGAAGTTTCAAATGGTCCAACAAGCGACAGTCAGATTGCTCACCGGAGCATACAACCCACCTGTTATGTCAGCTCCACTGGCTGGTAGTCTGCTACTGAGCACAATTCAAAGTGATGGCTTTAACCTATAAAGCCCTAAACGGTTCTGGCCCAGCTTACCTGTCCAAATGGATCTCCCCCTATGAACCATCTCAGAGTTTAAGATCATCTGGGGAGGCCCTGCTCTCGGTCCCGCTTTCTTTGCAGGCATGACTACCAGGGACGAGAGACAGGGCCATCTCAGTGGTGGCCCCTCAGCTGTGGAACTCCCTCCCCAGGGATATTAAATCAGCCCCTTTTTGATCGAGCCTTTGGAGAACTTGTGCAATAGATATATATGGAATTATGTGCAATGACTATTGGAATGGCCCGGATTACGATTATGCATTGTGTAGTTAATAGTGAAGGTATTGTTTTAAATATTTTAAATGTTTTAATGTATCTCATAATTCTATTTTAAAATGTTCATTTTAATTGTACATTGTTTTCAAGGTATCAAATAGTTGCCTGTGTGTAAAGCCACCTTGAGTCCCCTCCAGGATTGAGAAAGGCAGGGCATAAATGTCATTAAAAATGAATAAATGTCCTCCAACATGGCCCCATCTACAATGACATATAATCCAGTTTCTGAATGCAGATTAATTTCATTGAACTGCTTTATATGCAGTGTAGACTCATATAAACCAGTTCAAAGCAGTTAATCTACATTCTGAAACTGGATTATATGGCAATGTAAATCCAGCCTATGTAAACTTCTGGTGAAAGCATACCATTGAAACACCTGAAGGACATAGAAAATTCCTAGAGAGGATATATTTTTGTCAGATTCATGTAAACCAGTGGTTCTCAGCCTTCCTGATGCCATGACCCCTTAATATAGTTCCTCATGTTGTGGTGACCCCCAACCATGACATGTGATGCCTCATGGGCCCTGTAGTCCTGTTCCTAGTACTATTGTGACAGATGAAGACGAAAACATGGGGTTTTCGCCGGTTCAACAAGAGCTGGAGTCTCTTCACCTGCCGGATATTGATGTTTGCCCTCAAGAATTCAGTAAAACAGGCCTTGGGCAGAACTCCCCTCCGTTTCCCAGGAAATAATTTTATTCTAAAGACAGAGGAGTCAGAGAAGCCCAGCGGAGGAGTTTGCGGATTGCAGCCAAACAACAGACTGATTAGGCCTGCTTCCCTTGGGAAAATCTAAGGAGTCTTGCATCTGGACAGAGTTGGGTTTCGTTTCTTGTTCTCTAGGGAAAGAGATTTGTTGGCGGGAAACGAGACCCAATATAGGTGGTTGACACGGGAGATTCTTTGCGGAGTCAATTGATCAGCTTCAGGAGAGAGATCGTGTGTGGACTTCGTAACCCCAGTTCCTTGCTTCCCGGATCAAGCTTCCAAGCCTTTGCCTGGCCTTGCTGTGTAAGCACGGACGCTTCATGTTTCATGTTTTGCCCTGTTCCACGGACGCTCCACGCTTCATGTTTTGCCCTGTTCCTGGTCACGGACCTAGCCAAGAATCAAGTTTATTTCCAGCCTTGTTATCAAGCTTCATTGGACTCTAAGACTCTGACATTTCCCCACACTATTGCTTGGCAAAGTGTGTTTCGGTCAAGTGGATTAAAACTTTGAACTCTAATATCAATTATTGGACAATACATTTTTGGACTATATTTGACCTCATTTGAAAGGTCTGCTTCTGAACTATATTCTTCACTTGTTTTTATTGCTTTTATATATTTCCTTAATAAAGATATTAGATAGAGATTGGCCTCCGTGTATGGTTTTTGGTGCCCAGCAGCCAGGGTTCTGACAGACATTATTTTGTTGCTACTTCATAACTATTAGCTGTCATTTTGCTACTGTTATGAACCGTAATGTAAATCTCTGATATGCAAGATGTATTTTCATTCACTGGACCAAATTTGGCACAAATACCCAATACGCCTAAATTTGAATACTGGTGGGGTTGTGGGAGAGATTGATTTTGTCATTTGGGAGTTGTGGGTGCTGGGAGTTATAATTCACCTATGCTCAAAGAACATTCTGAACTCCACCAACAATGGAATTGGATCAAATTTGGCACACAGCACTCCCATGACCAGCAGGAAATACTGGAAGGGTTTGGTAGGCATTGACCTTGAGTTTTGGAGTTGTAGTTCACCTACATCCAGAGAGCACTGTGGACTCAAACAATGATGGATCTGGACCAATTTCAGCACAAATACTCAATATGCCCAATTTTGAACACTGGTGGAGTTTTGGAAAAATAGACCTTGACATTGGGGAGTTGTAGTTGCTGGGATTTATAGTTCACCTACAATAAAAGAGCCCCTTGAACCCCACCAATGATAGAATTGGGTCAAACTTCCCACAGAAAACCCCCATGACCAACAGAAAATACTGGTCTTTGGCGACCCCTCTGAACCCCCCTCACAGCCCCCCCCCAGGTGTCCCGACCCCCAGGTTGAGAAATGCTGATGTAGGCGAAACTGCATATACCAGGCTCACAGATAGTGAGGTCATACTTTATTGACTTGGAGGTATATTTTCATCTCACCTACCTCTCCAGTGCTGGGTCATAGAAGTTATTGAACATTTAAAAGTGTGTATGTGTGTTCCCCTCTACTGATCTATCCTCTTTGTACTCATTCCGAAATACATATGTTCTTTGAAAACAGTCATCGGTGATGATGTTATTTGTTGTTGTCTTTTGACTTCGAGACATTTTTTGGCTGATGGTAATTGTAGCACAAGGGTTTCTTGGCAAGAAATTGTTCAGAGCGGATTTGCCTTTGCCTTCCTGAGGCTGAGTGTGATTTGACCAAAGTCATCCCGTAATTTTTCATGGCTAAGCAGGGATTTGAACCATAGTCTCAGACTGGATCTACACTGCTCTATATCCTAGGATATGATCCCAGATTATCTGGCAGCATAGACTCATATAATCCAGATCAAAGCAGATAATAGGGAAGTGTAGATCCAGCCTCAGATTCACAGTCCAACAGTCAAAAGCCCGGAAACCACACAGCACCACCATCAAAACACTACACCATGTGGGCTTTCATCACTGATAATATTGATATATATACTCCTGATTTTGCATGATGTTAATTTGTTCTACTGTCCTCACCACCAAAATTTCCATTACTACTCACTTCCTCTTTAATAAGTCATGCAAAATGTCTATCTATGCATACTGCACTATGAGCGAAAAACACTATACTTATGGAAATACGTGAAAAAGCAGTCAAAGAAATTCCAGAATTGCCCTATTTAGAATTTTTTAAAATGGGAGTATGGAGAATGTTCTATTTAAAAGCCTAAAGCAAACATACCTTTCACTAATCTTTTGTGGCAGACATGAGGCACTTTTGGTCTTTTAGATGGTTTGGACTTCAATTTCCATCATTCTTTAGCATTGATTACCCTGTGCATCTGGAGGGCCATAACCTCTGGCCAGGTGATGCCGGGGGGGGGGGGGGGGGAGTAATATTTCTGAGCCATGATTGGTTGAACCTGGGTGGATATAAAAGGCCAATTGGATTTTTGCCGTTGTGTGGTTTCCAGGCTTTTGACTGTTGGACTGTGATTCTGAGGCTGGATGTTATGGTTGAGCCTTCGGGCTCCGGTAATAGAAGAAGGGGTCATAAGACTCCTCGAGAGTCAGACTCTTTCGAGGAGCGTGAAAGAAAACGGCTCCGGGATTTGTTTACAGACCCGACAGATAAGGACTCATTTGAGGGTTTTTCTGAGGGTTTGGAGGAAGAGATGGCCAGCTCGGAGGAGGACGACATGGAATAGACTCGTGTGAGGGAGGATTTGGGTGTTGGGGAAACAGGCAATGAAAGCATGGGAGGTGATTGGCGGGTTGCAGGATCAGACCCATGGACTGGCTGGAGGGATGGAGCGGGATCCACAGCTGGGGATGCTGTGGGGCGTAGTCAAAGGTGCTTAAGCTCTGATGAGGATGATGATGTTGGGGCACCTGGAATTGGGATGTCAGCTGACAGCGATGATGAGCTTGAACTGGGATAAATTGGGGTTTGGGACCAATGTCTAATTGCGTTGGGCAAGGTAATCTGGACGGACGCTTGGGCTTTTGTTGGGGAACTTCCTGAAGACGGGTGTGATTCGTTACTGGATACGTAAGTTTACCAAGGACACTGGGCATCGACGGCGGGAGGAACTGTGCGGGGTTTTTCTCTGTGCAACTTGTGTTTAATCTCGATAGCTTGGACCTCCGTCGTCTTTTTGACGGGCAATATCTACTCGCACTGGATTGACGCTGGACTGACTGACTTCGATTCAGGATTATCCCTTCTGCTGGCTATCGGTGAGACCTTTGGATTTCTAGACGACTACGCTTGGCTATAGACCTCTGGACCGGATTGGGACCCTGCTGACTGCTGTTACCCTGACTGCTGTGCCTGGACCTGGATATCGTTGGCCGCTGAACCTTAAACTGAATCCTGACTACGACCACGCTTTTCGTTCGCTGCAGGAAGGAATAAACAAGCCTGGTTTATTCTCTTGCTGTTTCTCAGTAGCAGAGAGGAATCTGCTACCAGTCTGTTGTTTACATTCTGACTCCTGTTGATCCTCTTTTGTTTGCATTGTTTGCCAGGCTGAAGTAAGCACTTTTGATTTAATCTGGATTATACTTCTGTTTAACCCGGTTTATCCCTTTGAACCGTTTAAGCTCAAACTGAGCTGTTTTTTGTTACTTATCACACTGAAGTCAAGTGTTTGCCCTGTTCTTTGTTTCCTACGGGCGTTTTTAGTTCTGTAACCTCAATAAACTGAGTTTTGTTTTACTCGCTGGCGTTCTGTCTGTGACACTGGATCTACACTTTCCTATTAACATGTTCATGTTTTTTATTTTATTTTATTTTGGGTATGCTGTATGTTTCTGTGTTGGTAATGGAATGCTTTACTTATACTGTAAACCATCCTGAGTACCTTCGGGGAGACAGAGCAGTATACAAATAAAGTTTTATTATTTATTATTATTATTATTGTGCCTTGAGTCAGGGACAGTGCAAAATGTGCAAATTCTGTGTTCTTAAGTCAAGAGCAGATGGAGTATACAATCTCCTTCCAATAAATATCAGTCCTCTGAGAATGAAAAGCTTATTGTCTGTCTTTCCCTATCTTAGTGTTTTCCAGACATGTTGGAGTATAAGCGCCATCATCCTAAATCATCACTGTCATTCTATGTGTTGTATTGTAATTTGCTATTACTGCACAACACCACAATCTTATGCACAGTTACCAATGACTATGTTTTCTGAACACTTGAGGACTTATTTTCCAAACTTACAAACTATTAGAAATTCATCAAAACATTATATCTGTCTGAAAGCCGCCCAGCTTTAGCAGGATTGTCTGATGTGGCTGTTCAGATATTACTACATTGCAGCTTTCATCATCCCTGAATATCTATGGCTCTCCAGATGTTGGTAGATCACAACTTACCCATCCCTGAAGTAGCATTGGAGGAAATATTAGTCCAACAAGATCTGGAGGACCAAAGGTTGCAGAACTGTGTCCATGATTTTATCTGATTTAATATCACATCTCACCTTTCTTTATTTTAGTGTGGGATGCATGACTGTGCCAGAACAGTGGGGAAATTGCAGATAGATGGTGCCCGGTTTTTGGTAAGTAATTTGAATAACTTCCCTTACAGAATGCAAAACTATAATTACTTCTCTTTTGATGAAAACATACAACTTGTTTCAATAGCAGCCATGCTCTCACACAATAGAGTGGAATGTAACTCTAGCATCTAGTCTGAGATGACAAAGATACTAGTGAAATATAAATCTGAAATGAACAACAAGCAGTACTGTCTACTGCTATGGCTTTTATGTGTTCCTGTGTATATTTGTTGTTATTGTGTGCCTTTAAGTAATTTTTTTACTTATCATGGGACTTTCTGGGCCAGAGAGTATGTGATTTGCCTATGGTTATCCCTTAGCCATGTGAGGAATTGAACCTCATCTCCATAGTTGTAGGCTCTCTGTGAATATTTCCCATCCCTTACATTCATAAATCAACTGGTAGATCCTTGAGTTCATTTCTGGTTGTGCTGCAAAGAACCCTTCAAGCAGCAAAATGTCTCATGGCAATAGAGCCATAGCTCTGTTGACATTTCTGCCACCCTCTCTACACATGAAGACTCTCGTCATATGATTGAAAGGTTGGCCTTCTTAGCAAGCAGCTGCTGACTTCAGACAGTAAATCTGCCTTTGGTTTTACGGCCTCATCAGATGAGCCAAATTTGGTGGTGTATGCCAGATCCTCTTTTGTTTTGCCATGGAGCCCGCCAGCTCCCATTCCACAACGTACATCTACTTCCAGCGAGGCTCCATGGCAAAATGGAGAGGTACCAATGTATGCTGCTACTGTGGCAACATGCGAAGCTTCCCATGTTACATTAAGATCAGTTGGGAAGCCAGGCGATTGACACTTCCATCTGTAGAATGGGGTAAAGGGGATGCCCACTTCCTTCTGTGAGATGAGGTAAGATGGGTTCCCCACGCCCCACGCCAGGCACTACTGGATTAGTCACAATCCATGGCAATTCCATCAGCAAATGTGATGATGAGGTCTTTAGTCCAAACATGAGAGTCAGTGGTGGTCTTTGCAGAGAACTGGATTGCTAGAACAATAAGAATACATATGCTTTTATAGAGAATCCCCGGTGGCGCAGCATGTTAAAGCGCAGAGCTGCTGAACTTATGAACCAAAAGGTCACAGATTCGAATCCGGGGAGCTGAGTGAGCGCCAGCTGCTAGCCCCAACTTCTGCCAACCTAGCAATTTGAAAACATGCAAATGTGAGTAGATCAATAGGTACTGCTCTGGCAGGAACGTAATGGTGCTCCATGCAGTCATGCCGGCCACATGAACTTGGAGGTGTCTACGGACAACGCTGGCTTTTCGGCTTAGAAATGGAGATGAGCACCAGCCCCCAGAGTCAGACACAACTGCACTTAATGTCAGGGGAAAACCTTTACCCTTTAGGTTATGTTTTTATGTCTTAATACGGCATTAAATTATTGTCAATTTAGAAGCTGCTCTGAGTCCCCCTCAGGGTTGAGATAGACCAGGGTAAAAAAAATACAGTAAATAAATAAATATGTAACACAAACCATGGAAGATGACATATAGGAAAAACAGTGACAAAGATCAAGCAGGGGCCCCATCGAACAAATAAGTGTGAACAGAATTCTTGATTGAAAAGGACATAAACCTTAGAGCTTGCAAAAAATAAAAAGCAACAGATTCCTCTAGAACTTTCAACTTTAACACTATTATGATACTGTTTATATATTGTGAACTATGGCTTGTATTCCACAAAAACATTTGCTCATCTCTAAAGTGCCAGAAGATAGGCTGTGTTCCGACAAATACTATGGCTGGAAAATATTACCAGATATATAGCATGCCTACTAGACTCTACTAGTAGTGGTGTTTCCCCCACTTCACCTTCCTCTAGTAAATTAATTTACTTGGTCAGCAGTTATGTTTTCCTTCTTTAAAATGAATTTGGTTTCTGCTTTGCAAATAACCTAAGTTTCTAATATTGCAAAAGACAAACTACTAAAGTTTTGCTTCATAGACATTTCACAATAAAAGCTGACACTCAACAGCAACTTTTATAAATTAATTCAGTTCTTCTACCTACTTGTGGCAGATAATCATTTTAAATGATACTGTGGAGTATAAAATGGCATTAGAACCCAATTTGAGTCAGATTTATCCCCAACTCAATTTGGACTGATTTGGATCTAATCACACCCTTTTCATACCTTAATCTCAAAATCAAAATATAAGGTACATCTGCATTACACTGTATAAATAATGGAGTTTGACATCACTCTAACTGCCATAGTTCAATGCTAAAGATTTTTGGGAATTGTAGTTTGGTGAGACACCAGCACTTTTGGGCAGAGAGGGCTAATGACTTTGTGACAGCCATCTTATCATTCTATGCTATTTTATAACCTTTTGGTTCTGATTCTGGCTTTCTTTTACTGTCAGAAGTAATTTGCATGATCCAAACCAAACTCATACTGACCTGAATTGGATCAGTCCAGATCAATCTAATTTAGTTTTGGATTCCATCTAAGCTAACCAGTCCTAATAAATTATGTACATTATATTTAAAGTTACTCCAATATACTGAAATTTAACTGATTAATTGTGGCACGAAACCAATTCCTGAGGGGCTAATTCAGGGATGGGAAATGTGCTGAAGAACGTCACATGTTGTTGGATTAGAATTCCCAACAGTCCTACCCTGAATAGCAATTAGGAATTATAGGAGCTGCAGCATGACAGAATATGGAAGGCGGAGATAAATCGAACGTTAGTCTTATATTAAACAGATCTATTCAAATTAATGTCACAATTAACTTGAAGAACAGTGCCTTTAGAAAAAAAAGTGCATATGAATAGGGGAAATGCTCACAGAATGTATGCAATGTTTACAAATACTCAACAATATTTGAATGTGAAAAAATGTTAGATTCTGGCCTCACTGCGATATAATCCAGATTATTACAGCAAATAATCCAAACTATCTGATTTGAACTGGAATATATGAGTCTGCACAGCCATATAATTCAGTTCAAAGCAGATGATCTGGATTTTATATGACAGTATAGAAGGGGCCTCTGAGAAATGCAACAGGGATGAATCTGGCAGGGGTGGAAGTGCATATGAAGGGGAAATGCACACAAAATGTCAGCATCAGGAAAACATTTCAAAATTCATCAATCCTGGGTGAGTATACACAAAAATATGCAAGAATATTTTTCAATGTGTGAAGGAAAATCCTAAGAACCCTAGGATTCTTAAAATACAACAGGATTGAATTTCGCAGATTTTCACATCCCTACTACAACTTTTTATGCGTTACTATCTTTCCGTGGGAATTAGTACATACTATGTCCAATATCAGGTTTCTTTTTAAAAAATAATGGTGAAATGCTTCTAATTAGAAAGGTATGCCTTACTGATTAAGTATTCACAAGTAATGTGTGTGCTCTAACGTGGTTGAATCCATGTACAGTGTTTCCTCACTTATTGCAGGGGTTATGTTCCAGGACCACCAGCAAAAAGTGAAAATCCACGAAGTAGGGACACTATATTTGTGTTGTTTACAAACTCACTGGCAAGTAGCATCTCTGTCTGCCGCTGCCTTGTGAGGTGAAAACAAAGCTGCTTCAGCCTCCTTTTCTCTCCCTTCAGCTTCTCCTTCCTTCTTTCCTTGGGCTTCTCCTTAGGAAGGAAGTAGAAAGAGGGATTTATAATATTATTTTATGATTTATGCTATTATTTTAGTGTTTATTTAAAAACTGCGAAACAGCGAGGGCATGAAAAGCTAACCACAAAGTTGTGCGGGAACACTGTATAGGTTTTTATTTTGTGTCCTTGCTGACTTTATTGCTCTCCGTCTTCTATACCGTTCCTCCTTCCTTGCCATCTAAGCTTTCACTAGACTTCAGAACCCCCAAACATTGTGATCAAATTATTTCTGCAAAGGAAATGCTTACGGA
The DNA here is from genome assembly GCF_035594765.1 of Anolis carolinensis. Classification (NCBI taxonomy): domain Eukaryota; kingdom Metazoa; phylum Chordata; class Lepidosauria; order Squamata; family Anolidae; genus Anolis; species Anolis carolinensis. The sequence continues at coordinate 206,465,252 of NC_085843.1, forward strand.
TGTGGCATTTAGCTTTAATTATCATCAGAGTACTAGCCAGTATACTTGATGTTATTGTTCGCTTGTATGTTTTTAATTTAGACACAACCCTGATTTGGAAGACATTTTCCAGATTGGAAAATTGTTGAACCAATTCCAAGGTTTACCATGCCAGATCAGAAATATACAAATAGTGTCATTTTTTCTCAAAGGACTTACATTTTGGAAGGGACACTAAACACTCATTACTGAGAGATGATAGCTCAAAAATACCATAAACATATAAAGTATGCTTCTGTTTCAGACCATATGTCAAAATCTGCATGTTAATTAAAATGTGTTGGTACTACACTGAGTACTAAAATTTCACAACCAAAGCAATCATCAGCTGTATAATAAAACAGACATGACAGTCAGGACATGTCTATCCAAGCTTTGTTACTGGGGAGAAATTATTAGTAAGGAAGACTACACAAGCCCGGAGAGTCTACTTAGATGTTTAAACAAGCCTTTGAGAATGTCTAGCCCAATGGTCTGCCATTATGATACAGCACAGCACGTTTATCCTATTCCCTTGTTCTGTAGCTACAACTTGGACTATCCCTTTCCTTTCTTCTTGTTTACAGTTGGCCTTGTTTTTACGACATATGACACTTTAGCTTGTTGGCACTGTTCTGAGTTCTAATTGTTATTTTATATACTAGTGGTTTTATTTTGTATTGTACTGTGTGTTTATTTTATGCATTGCTTTAGGCACCTTGTGTCATATGTAATCCGCCCCAAGTCCCTTCGGGGAGATGGAGGCAGGGTACAAAAATAAAGTTGTTGTTGTTGTTGTTGTTGTTGTTATTGGGCAAGGTGAGATTCCTGTTTGTCCTCCTCCTATTGATAGAGTGCAAACTAGAAAGTTTATTTGAACATTTGTCATTCTCCTGCATCTGAGTTGTCTTCCCTAAATGATAGTCCACTGGACCAACACACTAGTAGACAAGTCTAATGACTTCACCAGACTACAAAACTCAGGATGTGGTAAAATGATATCATATCAAACTGTCATAAAGTGTCATCTGTCGTAAAAACATGGCCAACTGTAAATAAGAAGAAAGGAAAGGGATAGTGCAAGTGTTTTATTTTGCAAATGTGGGTTCTCCAGAAAAACCCTTTGTTTCACAAGTGTTTGCCTCAAACATGGAATTTATTGGACATTAAGATTACTTCCTCTACCATTTGGAGCATTCCAGTTACTTCAAAATTTACTTAAGTGAAGAAAGATTCAGTTTAGGGTCTCCAGTTATGAGGGGTCACTGAATATTTTTTATGCATGACTTCTATTTTTGTCAAATTATAAATCTCTGATGCCTCTTAAAGTTGATCTAGTTCAAGTATATTTTAAGACTTCATCCCATGGGATAAGTAAAGCATTTGAGATTGTTGGTTTTATCTTAAGCTTCTCAAAGCCTTGTTTTGAAATTAAATGGATGATTTCCTGCTCCCATCACATGGTTTCCCTCTTTCTGCTTCCTTTTCTGATTATCCATTTACCTTCTCATCAGGAGGGAGATAGTTCTCCTCTCACTGTCTCCTCCCCTATTTTCTTTGGATATTACAATTTCTCTGTATAAGTACAGATAGCTCTCAGTTCAAAAGGTAATTCTATTTATTTTACGTTTAAAAAAGAGATATAAATTGCCATTCCTTCCTCCATGGTCCCAAAATGGTAATGGCAGAAGAAAGGAATCAATACTGCCGATCTCGGCACCTCCGTCCATAATGATGTCATAATTATGTTTACAAGCAGGCAAAGGGAAATTCCCATCACATGTTAAATTGGGCATCTCTATGCAGGGAATTAAAAAAGAAGTCAATTGCCCATCGACTTAGGTAGTGTATGGGGGAAAAAATACGCTTTAGAAATGGTGAAATACCTGGAACCCACTGTATGAGCTTGCATCATGTGATGGGCCCTGTCGGTAGCCGTTTCTTAAATGCATAGAAATGCTGATTTTATGGTATGTGATGAAGTCCTCATCCTGATCTTTCCTCCACTATTTTTCCATCATTTTTGTGTCATATTTAACTATTCCCACACACACAGACACACACAAATATTATCAGCAGGAAAGGAGTAAATGTAGTGCTTTTGATGGATATGAGGAAGAAGCGAATTTAGACCATCCATTGAAGTGTTCGAAGTTTGTAGTTTTTGCTGTCAATATGAGTTGTTGTGTGGCTTAGTTGGCCCCACCATAGGTTTGCAAGAATATATGCATTGTATGCTCAATTTGGAGTCAATTTTACTAGAATAAAACAAAACATATGATCTGAAAATGAAGAGGGAAGATGAGAGCTGGTCTACATTAATGGCAAGTTATTTGCGATCATGGGAAACTGGAAGGGGGGGGTTTCCAATATGCCAGCTCCCCTTTGCTAAAAATCCATGAGCTGATCCCTCAAAAACTTCCTCTTCCTCCTCCAGTTCCTACATCCATGGCCCTTTTATCCTTGTCCCAGTCCCCATGGGTTGTCTCCAGGAAAGATTAAAAATGCCAAAATGACATCAAAAATGTGCCATATTGGCTCTAGCCTTTAGTTGGCCAAACAATGCTGAGAGAAGTCAAAATGCAATGGGAGGCAGTGCTAAATGGCCAACCATAAAAGAGATTGGGTAACATTGTGGACACCTATTTATGAACCACCGGAAATCTCACATGAGATGGGCCTCTTGAGAGATTTCAGACTTGCACTAGACTACAATGTCTCAGAAGAGTCACATTCTCCAAGACTTGTGATGATTGCAGCTCGCAGCCATTATAAGATTCACTACCTCTTTAACCCAGCAGGATTCTCCACCAAAAGAAGAGCAGAGAAAGTCCTCCATACTATTCAGAATAGATTTACTACGCACCTTTGCAAAGAAAAAATGTGGTTGCTTGAATATTACAAACTGACATAAATCTCCTTTCTTAGATAGGTAAGCCTGGCATTCCTGGAGCTTCTTTTTGCTCAGAGAAGTTAAGTGAGCATATCAAAGAGATTTAGATAGAATGCTTTTGCTTTTGTCTGCAAAAAACAGACGATACCCAAGATCAAAGGAATTTCATACATTGATCTTTTTCCTTTTCTGTGAAGGGACTATAGATTTTCTGAAGCTCTTTAACATGCAAATCGAACCAACTTTTTAATATGATGCTAATAGGTAGAGCAGGGGTGATAATATTGTGACTCTCCAGATGCTTTTGGACAGCAGCCTCCACTATTTCTTGCTATTGGCTATATTGACAAGGGCTGCTGTGACCAACGATATTTGGAAGGCCACACAAGTCAGCTGCACAAGTTGCACAACATATATATAGAGGCTCCTGCCACATTGCATTCAGAATCAGCCCTATTAGATAAAGTGAGGCAGCCAACACACACATTTTAATGGGTATCAAAAAAGGACAATAAAAGTTTTGTTGTTTAATCAGTTATTCAGCCCAACCAAAACAATGTCTTGGTGTCATGATTTTTAGACCTGTTCATGGGGTTATTTGGGGTACTGATTCAGAAAATTGTATTGGATAGACCATGTCAGCTCTAGTTTCTTAGATATGATTATCAAGATTTTCTATGGGAGAGCAGATGAAAACTGGTATATGCAGGGCCGTAGCCAGAAAAAAAATTGGGAGGGGTTTTGAAAATTTTTTGGGGGGTTGAAAATTTCGGGAGGGGTTTTGAAAATTTCGGGGGGGGGGTGAACCCCAAGCACACACACACACCTACAAACCTGTCAATATCTGCTTAAGATAGTGCCTGGAGGGACTCTTAATGTTTTGCGTCTCATAGACTTAGCATGAGGATTTGGTTAACCAGTTAAAATTCATGAGTAAACCAGGTTTTTTTTATAACCTGAAAAATTTCGGGGGGGGGGGGGTTGAACCCCTAACTCCCCCCCCCCCCCCCACTGCAGGCCTGGGTATATGGCATATTTTCTGTATCTCTAAAAACTAGAACTGATGGGGAAAAACTGGTGTCATTTCTGGAATCAGCATATCAAATATACCCAGAAACTGGTCTAACATTTGAGGCAACAAAATGTGATTTGGCCAGTGTTATTACTACCAGGCAAGGGGGAAACAACTTCTTAGATTTTCTGTCTCTATTGATATAATAATTTACTGGGGTGATAATAATGATAATGATAATAATGACTTATCCAAGCCTCGCTTATCCAAGCTTCTGGATTATCCAAGCCATTTTTGTAGTCAATGTTTTCAATATATCGTGATATTTTGGTGCTAAATTCGTAAATACAGTAATTACAACATAACATTACTGCGTATTGAACTACTTTTTCTGTCAAATTTGTTGTATAACATGATGTTTTGGTGCTTAATTTGTAAAATCATAATCTAATTTGATGTTTAATAGGCTTTTCCTTAATCCCTCCTTATTATCCAAGATATTTGCTTATCCAGGCTTCTGCTGGCCCATTTAGCTTGGATAAGTGAGACTCTACTGTAATAACACATCTCACAAAAGTTAAAATAACTTAAAACATAGACAATAATCCCAATCCGTAGTCAAGCACCATAGGCCATGATATTCTCTGTGTTGGAGCGAGCATGTCATAAGGGCTGCAGTAGCGCAATGGGTTAAATCTTTGTACTGCTGAACTGCTGACTCGAAGGTTGGAGGTTCGAATCTGTGGAACGGGGTGAGCTCCCACTGTTAGCTCTAGCTAACTAGGCAGATGAGCACTGCCTCCAAAACCAGAAATGAAAGGAGAAGCCTTTGCCTTTGTCTTGTGTGTTCCATTGTAACAAGGCATTGAATGTTTGACTGTGTTTGTTTATATACTGTAATCAGCTCTGAGTTCCCTTGGGGAGAAGGGTGGAATATAAATAAAGTATTGTTATTGTTATTATTATTATCCAAGAAAAGAGGGATATATCCTACTTCAATGGTGGGATAAAGTGTCCCCTCACCCTCGGACCAGTGGCCAATGGTTGCTATCCAGCTTTGACTTTGGGAGTGGAGGTTTTATTTTCTGCTTTGCCTCAGGCAGCAAAATGTCTAGTCTAGCTCTGATGAGAACATATTATAGTCAGCCCTCCACATTCACTGCATTTTTTTAAAAAAAACTTTTTTAACCTGAGAGAACACCTCTCTAAAAATCACTACCTGTTCCAGCATGACTCTACAGTCATTTTGCACCAGAAGTTGGCACAGAACTATATTGGAGATTCCTAAAAAGAACATTTTAATCAAATTAGTAAAAATCAGACTTGCAAATATGGAGGGCCAATTGTATCAAGTTATAAAGTAAAATATATATTTTATACACACACACACACACACACACACACACACACACACACATATATATATGAAAAAAACCCTGTGCTTCCTACTTGCTTGCTGCCCAAAATAAATCTAATTCTAAGGTTTTTTTAACAACTTAGTTGTCAAGACATAGCTTGAGTGTTCATTTTTAAAAATGTGCTGAACATCAGTAATACTTTAAGCAGAGAAAAAAGCTTCATTATTAATGCTTACCAGATGTTACTAGTGACAACTGTGTCCTAGTTAATGTAAGCATGGCAGCTACTGCAAGGGAAAAAACTGAAAAAGGGGAACTTTATCTTTTAAGATACATCTATTTACACAGCTCAGATATCTGACCTAAAGCAGTTTCAGTATATGCTTAGAGATTAATGTTCATCTTTGTGCTATTCTTTATTTTCAAGCTTTCCAGATAACTTTGAAACACTGTTATCCATTACACAAAGTATTTTAATGCTTTTACACAAAAGTGGAATTCATCACAGTAGCAACATGCAACATTCTCACAAAGATTTCCGTAAAAATAGAGATGGTTAGCAAGCAAAGGTAGCAAAAGAAAACTCACCCTGCATTTAAAGCAAATGTAGCACATAGACATGTTTTAAAGCCAGGGTGAAGAGGAAATTATTTTATAGAGGACTACATTTGTGATATCTTATTAAAGAAACTAGGGCATGAAGGAACAGTCCATCTACTGTATCTATTTATCCATCTTCTTTCAAGAGAGCATGAACCCGTGAAAATCAAAGACATATTTTATCTACCCTAATCCATTTTTAAAAGAGAGACGGAGAGCAGACTATTTGGTGCTATCTATTTATTATCTATAACTAAAATGCCACCAAACTGGAACAAGCCCAGTAATAAAGTGAGGAGCAAAGGTCAATCCCTAGAATATATCAGGCGTGTCTACAAAGACAATTAATATAGAAGTTCACAGGTGATTACAAATTTTCTCTGGTTGTTAGAGCTGTGTACAATTCCTAAGGCAGTTCCATACATAGTTTTGGAAAAGTTACTTTGGGGAAACAATGACTTCCAGAACCCTTCAGCCAGTAGCTATGATGCCTGGGGGGATTCTGGGACTTATTGTCCACAAAATAATGGTTCCAAAGTCTGGTTTTCAGGGGCAGCTTGAAACCATCATGTCAACTGCTTGAGACAAATCTCTGAATTTCCCTCCTACCTCTTTTCATCTTATTTTGGATTAGAGCTCTGTAAATTCTGCCCTCCAATGGGTTAGTGGCATACATCAGTGTTTCCCAGGTTATCTGATGTTCTTGGGGACATGTTTCCATTGTCAAATAGTTGAATCCTCGGGTTGGAAAAGAGACCTCCAAAGGCCATCTAGTCCAACCTAAGATGAGACCCAAAAGGAAGGAGTCCAGGTAGGCTGGATCGAAGCTGTATAGGGCTTTATAGGTGATGACCAGCACCTTGAATTGAGCCTGGAACCAGACAGGCAACCAATGGAGATGCTTCAGGATATGCGTAATCCGCTTTCTGAAGTTAGCACCCATCAGAAGTCTGGCCGCTGCTCTTTGAACGAACTGCCAATTTCTGGATGCTCTTCAAGGGCAGTCCTACGTAGAGTTCATTGCAATAGTCCAATGTGGATGTATCTAATGCCTGCACCACTGAGGACAGTTCTGGAGTTTCCAGGAATGGTTGCAGTTGGCGAACAAGCTTCAGTTGCGCTTCCTCCAGGTTTAAAGCGTAGTGGTTATACTACAGTGGCTTTCACAGTCCTAAGACCCTTGACATGTAGATACTGTGATGTCAATTCTAATTCTACCTTCTTTTCTTTTTATTCTGAAAGGTCAAGAGGAAAAAATTTCTTTTTCTCCTATACTGATTTTCACTCCAATACGATGCACTCCTTAAAAAAAAAATCAACTAGTTAAGGGGTTTGTCACAGCAGTTGGAGGGGAGGGATTTCCTCTTCCGAAACCGCTAAAGATGTTCACGGACATACACTTTGTCTTTGTCTATATTTCCATTGTTTAAGCATACTGACACAAAATGAGCCAACTAAAATTTACAGACGTCAGTATACTGACTATGATTTATCATAGAAAGGTGAGATGTAAATGCCAAAATAAACAGAGAAGTACAGTATAACTAAGTCATTTTTACATTAAATATAGATTAAAGCAGCACCGTTTGATGTCTATCCCTTTTGTTCTTAAAGTTTACAGAGGTATCTTCAAATAGATGTAAACATGAAGGTAACATGCTCTGGTGCTTGTTATGTGACTTTGAGTATCTTAAGCTATAGTGTTTCTGATGTTTTTAATGAAGCATGTTCAATACTGCAGCAGCTTTAGGTATTCACTCGGTATTAAGCGATTCCCCATAGCTCATCAGGACCTCTTAAACATTGTTTTCTATGTTGTATGTTAAAGCACATAATTTCTAACACAATAAAAGCGTAAATATCACATTTATTAATTTAGATCAAACCTGAAAGGAAAACAGTGTTCTCTGCGTTGCGCCTTTTCATCCAAGACCAGCATTGATTACTGGCTTCCCTCTCATTTTGGTTTTAATTCAAACGTGGGAAGACTTGTTGACGGTGTTGAATCCTACCTCCAAAATAGCTTCAGCACTTAGCACCACTCCTTTAACAATCAGATTAAAACCTGAAGCAATATCACTACTACAAACTCCCGGCATGGGAGCAACCAACCATCACTTGGCCCAAGGCCTAAAACATAGTGGCAAATGCATCACTACCCCCCAAGAAGGTGCACAGTACCCAATGCCCATACCCTGACAATTTATTTTTATGGGAATATTTTAATAAATCAAACACAGAAATAATCCTTCAACTACCACTATTCACTTTTCCACATAATCACCAGACAATTGGATACATTTCTGCCAACGATGAACAAGTTTTCTGAAGCCGTCCCAGAAGAAGTCAACACTCTGTTTCCGCAACCAGCGTCTCACAGTAACCATCGTGCACAGATCTTCCGATAGCCAAGCAAAGCAATAATGTGTCCCACATGTCCTTGTGAAATGCCAACTATGCTTGAAATTTCTCTCTGAGTGATATGATGATCGTGCTGAATCAATTTGTCAACCTTTTGCTTGTGAAACTCAGTGGTTGCTGTCACAGGATGTCCAACTCTGTCACACAAATCAAATGTTCCCACCTCAATGTCTTTAAACTGACTCCCCCAACAACGCACAGTACTCACATCAATACAATCACCATAAACAGCTTGCATTCTCAGATGAATCTCCTTTGGGGTGACACCTTCTGCTGTCAAAAATTCAATGACTACACGTTACTTAAGTTGCATTGACCGGGTTCCATATTTCGCACTTTAACAACACAACCGTTCAATGCTAAGGCTTCCTGCCAAATGGAACTGTAGAGGAGAGTCTACTGAACAAACCAGGACCTGCCGCATACCAGTAATGCCATATGTTGAGGAGTTATGAAGGTGGAAGCATTACTTTTCATTCAACCCTTGTAAGTGTGACTTAAACATGTGCATGTCTCTTTTTGGGCATCACGTAGGGAGTTTGTATTATCTAGCCCTTTGTGCTTTCTTCTAAATCTCCCCCTCTCATCAGCTCTCAAGCTCCAAGAGGGACCACAGCTGCTGCTACTACTGCTCACTGGTGGAGAAAGAGCAAAGAGGCCACTCAAAGGACGAAGATGCAACTGGTCAAGGCTCGAAGGAGATGGGAAAGTAGGATGTCCATCATCTGTGAATGACACCTTCTTTCTTCTCCCTTCTCAAGCAAGACCAGCTGCTATATCATCATCTATATTGCCTCTCCTTCCCTTTCGCTCTCCACTGCTAAGGAAAAGTTTTCTCTCTTAGGTTTTGATAATAGCTGAGGCAGTGGAGAGGATACAGACTGATGCAGATGAAGCATTATGCTCTTCCTGCTCAAAGTTCATTCTCGAACATGGAGTCCAAAGTGACAACAGTAATGTACTTGGGGCACTTTTATACAAGAATCATAGAGTTCAAGGAGACCACAAGGGCCATCCAGCCCAACCTCCTTCCATGCAAGAACACATAACTAAAACATCCCTGACAGATGGCCATCCAGCCCCTGCTTAAAAACCTCCAGAGAAGGTGATTCCACACACTCCAAGGATGCAGCATATTTCAAGATGTTCTTAGCACTACTCTGCAGAAAGTATTAGGCAGCTATTATAATTTTTGCACTGCTAACAGGAAAAGCAGAAGAAGCAGACGAAGTGGAGGAAAGATAAGACGGTTACAAAGCGAGGATGACACTGCATGCTTCTAAATGAGGTTTCTGTTGTGCAATTGCCCTAACTCACTCATGGAATTTTACAAGGAATCGAGGCAATGTCATCTTCTATTTATAATGCTCCAGTGCCAGAGGTTAGGAAAAAATCCTCTCTTTTTTTGGATTAAAATTCCCAGAACTCTCCCTCCCTATAGATTTTGACCATGTTAGCAATTACTTTTTTCCATTTGCTTCTCCCCCCCCCGGTGCCTTCCTCTCACCAGGAAAAAATGTTGGTATGAATGAGGCGTTTTCATTGGAAGGACTACGAGCCCCAAACCTAGAAGCACTTGACATCTGGGTAAGTTGTAAAATTCCATGAATGTGGCAAGACAATTGCACTGCATATAAAAAAGAGCACATCTGGAAGCATCTTTATTTTCATAGAGGAATTCCCAAACATTTACATTCACTGCGTTATTTTTAATTCACTCCTTCAAAAATTGCAACATAATACACAGTGGATAAACCTGCACAGGATTACACTGCAACATTATCTGCTGCCCCAAAAGAAACTACTGATTGTATTGTAGGCTGATTTATTGTTATAAATTATCAACAAGTCAGCTTCAACATATAGCAACCCTATGAATAAGAGACCTCCAAGTCATTCAGTTTATCAAAAGCCCTGCTCAGGTTTTGCAAGTTCAGGACCTTGACGTCTTTGATTCAGTCTATCCGCTTAAAGTGTGTTTTCCCTCTTTTCCTACTGCCTTCTACCTTGCCAAGCATTGTTCTCTTTTCTAACTCAGTCATAGAATCAGATGGAGGGGGACCAGCCCTTTTCCGCTAAAGCATTCTAGTAAATAGCCATCTAAACGTAAGAAGGCAACACTCATACTGGAAGACAGGAATGAGATAAGACAAAAGGCTATAAGAAGGAACTTCACATTTTGGTCCAAGAAAAGACAGTGGATTTATTTCCAGTAAGACTATGAGGAAATATTAGGAAATTGCAGCCAATTAAGCAAGTTATTACTGTTTTTATTCCAGGTTTTATACCTCCGAATGCTATGTATAGCAGTTGACAAGTAGTCTATACCTGTGTGTGTGTGTGTGTGTGATAGTTGATAATCTGACTATACATTGCTATTATTGTGTGCCTTCAAGTCATTTATGACTTATAGCAAGCCTGCACAACTTGTGAGTAGTAGAGGGCCAAAATTAGATAGGGGCTGCAAACAGATTTACAGCACTTCGTTTTCCAAGTAAGGTATAATTAATACTTAATTAGGATTGTTGTTGTTGTGTGCCTTCAAGTAATTTCAGACTTAGAGGGACCTAAGGCAACAGAGTTGTCTTGTCAAAATTTATTCAAAGTTGATTTGCCTTTGTTTTCCTCTGAGGAACATCGATGTCTCCCACGGGCTGCATGTTATGCAGGCCTGACTTATGACAATCTTCAGATAAACCTATAATGGTTTGGGGTTTTTTTCTTGGGAAGATTTGCTCAGGGATCCACTGCAGTCCTCTGCAGCAGAGATAGTGTGATTTGCCCAAAGCCATCCAGTGGCTGAATGGGAATTTGAACCCTGTCTCCATGGGTATAGTTCAATGTAGCATTCCACCATAATGGATTTCCTGATTATACACAATAGTTGACAATTCAACATATATTGTATATACTCAAGTATATGCTGAGCTTTTCAGCCCTTTTTTAGGGCTGAAAAAAAATCCCTCGGCTTATACTCAAGTGAGGGTCCTGGCCGACTTATATTTGGGTTGGCTTATACTCAAGTATATAGGTAATCAGAGTTGGACAGTCTTCTCTTAAATTACAGTTTTATGTAAATACTAGCTGTGCCCGGCCACGCGTTGCTGTGGCTTAGTCTGGTGGTGTTGGTCAGTCTGCATTAGGTTGTATTTATGCCGTGACCTCCACCTTCTTTATACTCACATTAGTAGTAGTATTTGAAGTCTGTTACCTTCTTCAATTTTTGTGTTGATTGATAATTGCTTGAGATCACTGTTGTCTTTGGTTTGTTGTTAGTTGTAATGTCTGATTCTGCTGAGTGCGGTTTATATTTTCATTGTGGTACAATAGTCTTTTTTTGTTTTGCCTGTGAAGGTGTTTATTATTATTGTTGTTGTAGTGGTCATGAAGGTTGGATAAGTTAGATGCTACTGTATTGTTTTTTGGAGGCCCAGTGTAGCACTGACTGGCCTCTCAGCCTCAGTGCCTGGCTGCTTCTTGCCTGTGATGGTGTTGATTCTTATTGTTATTGTTGTTGTCATTGTTATTATTGTAATTGTTTTTTTTGGAGGCCAAGTGTGAATGTAGGGATTGGGGAAGTGTTGGCGTTGTTGTGAGTTTTGTGGGTCCGGATTGTGGTTTTGTGGTGTGGTTGTGTTGTTACAATCGGGAGGGAATGCTTTTGTGTTGTGTTGCCAAGTTTTGTATTTCTGGGGCGTTTAGTTGTGTTGTTATAGTCATGATGCGTTGTTGTGAGTTTTGTGGGTCCAGTGTGGTTTTGTGGTGTGGTTGTGTTGTTACAACTGGGAGGCAAGGCTTTTGCATTGTTTTGCCAAGTTTTGTATTTCTGGGGCGTTTAGTTGTGTTGTTATAGTCACGATGCGTTGTTGTGAGTTTTGTGGGTCCTGTGTGGTTTTGTGGTGTGTTTGTGTTGTTGTAACCTGGAGGCAAGCCTTTTGCATTGTGTTGCCAAATTTCGTATTTCTGGGATGTTTAGTTGTGTTGTTATAGTCACGATGCGTTGTTGTGAGTTTTGTGGGTCCAGATTGTGGTTTTGTGGTGTGGTTGTGTTGATACAACCGGGAGGCAAGGCTTTTGCATTGTGTTGTCAAGTTTTATATTTCTGGGGCGTTTAGTTGTGTGCCAAGTTTCGTATTTCTGGGGCGTTTAGTTGTGTTGTTATAGTCACGATGCGTTGTTGTGAGTTTTATGGGTCCGGATTGTGTTTTTGTGGTGTGGTTGTGTTGTTACAACCTGGAGGGAAGGCTTTTGCGTTGTGTTGCCAAGTTTCGTATTTCTGGGGCGTTTAGTTGTGTTGTTATAGTCACGATGCGTTGTTGTGAGTTTTGTGGGTCCAGATTGTGGTTTTGTGGTGTGGTTGTATTGTTACAACCGGGAGGCAAGGCTTTTGCATTGTGTTGCCAAGTTTTGTATTTCTGGGGCGTTTAGTTGTGTTGTTATAGTCACGATGCGTTGTTGTGAGTTTTGTGGGTCCGGATTGTGGTTTTGTGGTGTGGTTGTGTTATTACAACCGGGAGGCAAGGCTTTTGCATTGTGTTGTCAAGTTTTATATTTCTGGGGCGTTTAGTTGTGTGCCAAGTTTCGTATTTCTGGGGCGTTTAGTTGTGTTGTTATAGTCACGATGCGTTGTTGTGAGTTTTATGGGTCCGGATTGTGGTTTTGTGGTGTGGTTGTGTTGTTACAACCTGGAGGGAAGGCTTTTGCGTTGTGTTGCCAAGTTTCGTATTTCTGGGGCGTTTAGTTGTGTTGTTATAGTCACGATGCGTTGTTGTGAGTTTTGTGGGTCCAGATTGTGGTTTTGTGGTGTGGTTGTGTTGTTACAACCGGGAGGCAAGGCTTTTGCATTGTGTTGCCAAGTTTTGTATTTCTGGGGCGTTTAGTTGTGTTGTTATCGCATGATGCGTTGTTGTGAGTTTTGTGGGTATGGATTGTGGTTTTGTGGTGTGGTTGTGTTGTTGTAACCTGGAGGCAAGCCTTTTGCATTGTGTTGCCAAATTTCGTATTTCTGGGATGTTTAGTTTTGTTGTTATAGTCACTGCGCAAACAACTTTATCATTTTATATATATAGATTCAAAAACATTTAATCTACTGATGCCTCAATTAATGTAAATTTCTTGGTATCTATTTTTATTTTTTAAATTTACCAGCAGCTTCTGCATTTCCCAACCTCATTTTATACTTGAGTCAATAAGTTTTCCCAGTTTTTTTGTGGTAAAATTAGGTGCCTCAGCTTATATTCGAGTTGGCTTATACTTGAGTATATAGGGTACTTAAAACCATGGAAAGTCTGATTTCTCATAACATGGTTATAAAGAAAAACAGCCTAAAGGTACCAGATAACACCTGATCTTGGATATTAAACAGGGTCTGCTCTAATTAGTATTTGAATGGGAGATTCTCCATGGATAAATAGTGTTTTAGGCTATATATCAAAAGAAGAAACGTATAAAATGCCCGTAAATCAACAGGTTATTTGAAGGTACACACACATATAATGAAAAAAGGAACTTACTCAATATGCCTTTCAGATAAATACTGACTAAAACACTCAAGATTTACCCTCACCAAAATGAATCTATTCTGTCTTCCCCTAAATTATACCATCTGCTGTGAATAAGAATCAGGCCAGCAGGTGCAGAAGCCAGAACCAAGTGTGTGAAAGCCACCCAGTGGGTTGTCACCACCAATTAGTATCAATCTACCTTTGAATTTAAAGGGGAGAATCATTAAACTTTTTAGGGTTGCTATTCTAAATATGGAAGAAGAGGACAGGTATTTCAGACTTATTTGAGAACTTTTTTCCTCCCAAGGAGATTGTAAAGGAACAGCTGTCCCACTCCGGGGTTGGAACTGGCAACTCCAGAACTCTGCAATCTGTTCTTTGTCAGCACTCTCTGCTAAGGGAGGAAAACTAGCAGGCATTCCTCTGGTAATCAGAGGAGGTTATTAAAATATTTATCAGCTGTTCCATATTTTAAAACCCATGGAGTTTGCCCCCGTTACAAACACATTCAAAGGAAACTGGAGAGAATAGCAGGGTTTCTTCCCCCTCTTCCCACCCACTGGCCTTGTTTGGTTATTCAGAATGTAATCTAACGTCATGTTACCATGTTCCAACCTGATTCTACTTGCTTTAAATATGCCATATATATCAACCAATGTAGACCCTGGGGGAAATTAATTCACAACTTTCTCCCAACCCAACGTGTGGGATGAAAAACGTGATTCTTTTGCTCACTTTAGGTCATTGCAGCTGCAGTCCTACTTGGAAATAAGTCCCTTAGTGAGGCTTACCTCCAAGTAGATATGTATAGGGCACTCCTATGAGGCTGTAGTCACATGCGCACATAGCCAGAAATTAAGTTACTACTTGTATCTGACTAAATGGTACAGGGATGAACTTATGATTTACCTTAATCATTCCTGCTAGAGAGCCAGTAAGGTTTGAGCATTGAACTACCGCTCTGGTGATTAGGATTGAAATCACCACTCGGCCATGGAAACGATGCTTGGACCTGGATCGGTGTGACCAAAAGTGATTTGTAATATTTGGTTGTCCATTTTGTGTAATCCCATGAAAACAGAACAAGGGGGAGGGAACCAAAAAGCTGGGCAAAACAGATCAAGAGAGCTGGATTTATCGGTTACTGGAGAGGATGGAGTTACATCTGCATTATACCTGAGGTAGGGGTCTGCCGCAGGGCTCCTGGAGAAGATCCTGCAACATCTTTTCTGTATTCCCAGCAGCAGAAAAGTTTCCTTGGCTCCTCCTCCAGAGAGGACCCTGCTGGGAACTCGCTTTCCCAGCAGCACTTGCATGGGGCAGGCATTGAAAAGTCTCCAAGTTCCTCTTGGAGCACGATGGCAATTAAAAAAATTTCTCTCTCTCTGTTCCTCAGCCAATAAAAGGCCTGGTTGTGTCCATGCTCTGATTGGCTGAGAATGGACACAACCAGCAACTAATTCCCAGAACCCTCTCTTGCAATTTGTCTTATTTTTTTAAATGTTATGGTAAAAACTTAAAATAATTCTTAAAAATCAGCAGATTGGAGAATTGTTTTGAAACCTGGCAGGCCTGCAGTTGTAAATGGGGTCTAAAACTGAGATAGGTTTCATGCAGATAGGCCTTAAAATGACTGAGAATTGAGCTTTTAAAGTTTCCCATTGCATCCAATGGGTCAAATCTTTGCCAAATGAAAATGGCAACACTCCTCCTGATTCGTGTAACTTTGCCGTAAACAGAATGAGGGGTTAGGCAAAAAAGGACCCACAAATGGCATGCCCTTTGGCCAAATTGCACAAGCTTAATGGAAACCCATTTGACAATAAAACCTCTGTCATAAATTTACCTTTTAATTCCATATGCCTAGTCCAGCTAGTATATAAATATACATATATTCCTGATAAATACTAATCTGGTAAACCCCATAAACCTGTAATACAGAAGCAAAAACTTTGTTACTCTCCAAACATTGCTGTTATACAATTTATTTCTTATCACTGGTTGTACTGGTTGGGACTGCTGGAAAATCTGATCCAACAATATTTGGAGAGCAATTCTCACTCCTGCTCTATTTCAGGTTTAGCATAACTAGAAAGAGTAGCAATGGGAAATTAACAGTCAGGAAAGGGGGGATGTATCAGGCCCAAGTCACTACTGTCACCCGCTCCTTCCTGGTCATGTGGGCATCTCTGCAACACGGATGGTAGGGTACCCATGATGCCTAGGAGCTCAGGTTCTGTAGATATCTGGTAATGGTGGTGGCAACACAGATGGTAAGGTGACTGTCCAGTAAGGCAAATGCAGTCTCAGCCTGGCTGAACCAGCTGGTTTCTGATCCTCCACCACCGCAAGTTCGGGATGGGGCATGTAACCATCTCCAGGACTAGTCTGTAACATTTCTGCTCCAGACAGATCTCATATTAACCAGGCAGAATAAATGAGGCCTAAGTTTCCAACTCCACTGACCATTTAATACAGTTTCAAACTGGTGTTGAAGTGGTTTCACTGTGCAGATGATGATGTAAGTCATCCTGGAGCCAGTTTGTGGCCCAGATGGTGATTATACAAACCACAGGACACCGATGTGAATGAAGGGCTTTCTTTCATGTGCTTTTGTTGGGAGTTTGTTGTCTGGCCTCCACAGTCTGGAGCTAGCTTCAAACTGCATCAAATGGTCTGTATAGTTGAGGTCTTAGGACCTCATCACACTGATTTCTGGTTCCATCATAGCACGCTTCCAGGACGGAACGAGGACCAAACCTGACGGAGCCCATCACATAATGCAGGGCTACTTCTGGTGGGGCTCCATCCTGGAAGTGTCCTAAGATAGAGCCCTGAGAACATAGGTGGCTACCCATATTCTCATTATCTGCAACAGGGCCAGTACTTGGGGAGGCGGGGCAGCGACGCTTGTTCCTAATGCAGCTTCTGTATGACTGATTTCCTTATGTCTGGGATTATGTACGTACTGTATTTTGAGAAATTTGGGATTTTATCTGAACCACATCTGAGGTGCTTCAAAAACAGTATATAAGTTTCTTTCAGATATTTCTTCCCAAATCATAAATCATTCCCCCACAATGAGCTACCAGAGGGATTGATGTGCTTTCTATGGGGATAGTTTGCAATATTTTGTCCTG
The DNA here is from genome assembly GCF_035594765.1 of Anolis carolinensis. NCBI lineage: Eukaryota > Metazoa > Chordata > Lepidosauria > Squamata > Anolidae > Anolis > Anolis carolinensis. The sequence goes on from NC_085843.1 coordinate 206,482,198, forward strand.
CAGATATTTTGGACTTCAGAAGTTCTCACCAACATTTCCCATGGTCAGGAATCCTGGGGTTGAACTCCCAAACATCTGGAGGAGCAAAGTTTGAGAACCACTGGCCTGGAGCACTCCTTCAGGATATGCAGGGGGATGAGAGATTTCAGATTGGCCTGGTTTGAGATCCATTCCAGAGTGTTGGTGTCCATAGAGAAAAGGATTTAACAAGAAGTTTCATGTGCATGTGCATTATAAATTCAGTACTATGTATGGTTGAATTTTAATTTGGATTAATTGTCTTGGAGTACTTCCAGAAAGCAGTCAGCTCAGCAAATGTTCTAGAAAAGCCAGATGGCATCATAGCACAAAGGCAAGGCTAGAAAGCAGCCTGACCCAACCCTTGTTTAGACTGAACAGCTGCCATCTGCATTGACAAGTGAACAGATTTGGCACTGGAAATTCAAATGCCCTGAGTGGATATTATTCTATATCCACTCAGGAATCATATCTCTTCTCATCCTTCTTTAAAAGGAAATCAAAATATATCCCAACTACAGTGCTTTGCAAACCAACCATATGACATATATGTACAAGGTAGTCATAAGAAGCCATGGCATGGCCAAATGGAGAACCCATTCAATTATAACAATTTGTATATGTTATACAGCGTTCCCTCACTACTTCGCGGTTCACTTTTCACGGATTGACTGTTTTGCGGTTTTTCAATAAACTCTAAAAGATTATTATAAATCATAAAAAATCACAATTTACAGCCTAAGGAAGGAAGGAAGGAAGGAGAAGCTAAAGGGAGAGAAAAGGAGACCAAGCAGCAACGGAAGGAGGAGGAGGTGATTTATCAACACACGATTGGTTGATAAAGACTTAAAATAGTGTATAACTACTAAAATAATATATAAATATTAAAATAAATATAGTGTCCCTACTTCACGGATTTTCACTTATTGCGGGTGGTTCTGGAACCTAACCCCAACGATAAGTGAGGGAACACTGTATATTGGATTATAGTTCCCAGAATCCATCAGACTGCATGACAGTTGGAATCTAAGAGCTATAGTGCAGCAAACTTCAGGGATTCTGTTAAAAGTAGTCCAAAAGGGGGCCACAGTGGTGCAATGTATTAAACCACTGAGCTGTTGAACTTGCTGACCAAAAGGTTAGAATCTGTGAGATGGGATGAGCTCCCACTGTTAGCCCCAGCTTCTGCCAACCTAGCAGTACGAAAATATGCAAATGTGAGTAGATCAACAGCTACCACCTCAGTGGGAAGGTAAACGATGTTCCATGCAGTCATTCTGGCCACATGACCTAGGAGGTGTCTACAGACAACGCAGGCTCTTCAGCTTAGAAATGGAGATGAGCACCACCCCCCAGAGCTGGAGATGAGCACCATTCCTCAGAGCCAGAAGGGGAAACCTTTACCTTTATCTGTGTTTGTTGTTTCTAGGCATTGAATGTTTACCTTGTGTCTGTGCTTGTTGGAATTCGCCCTGAGTCCCCTTGGGGAGATAGACCGGAATACAAATAAAAAATGTTATATTATATTATTATTATTATTATTATTATTATTTATTTATTTATTTATTTATTTGCAGCATTTATATTCCGCCCTTCTCACCCCGAAGGGGACTCAGGGCAGATCACATTACACATATTAGGCAAACATTCAATGCCTTTTAATATAGGACAAAGACAAACAACAACATAGCTCCGAGCAGGCCTCGAACTTATGACCTCCTGGTCAGTGATTCATTGCAGTTAATTGCACTGGCTTGCTCTCCCGTCTGCGCCACAGCCCCGGGCGCATGTTATATATAACATGTGGCTTTTCAAACTCTTAATGCTGTATCATAGAGCAGGATTAGGCAATATGTAGCCATCCAGATATAGGTTGACTCCAACTCCCATCATACTCCACCACTAATTATACTGGCTAGGTCTGATAAAGGTTGCAACCCACTGCAGGGCTGTAGCAAGAGGCATAGTGGGTTAAGGGTTCAACCCCACCCGCAAAGGGTTCAACCCCCCCCCCAAAAAAAAACCCTGGTTAACCAATTTATAAGTAAACAAGTTTTTTTTAACTTGACACATTTTGGGGGGGTTGAATTTTTAACCCCCCACCCTCTGGCTACGGCCCTGCAACCCAGCAACATCTGGCCACATGATATATCTGCCAGAAGCTGAGTGTTTGCTTTGTGATCTTAATTGTGTCTATTTTCTCCTTCAATCATGAGATGCAACCCCACTTATTGGTATATTTTTGTGAGCTCTGACAAAATTAGGTCCATAAGCTTATCTGTCTATGCAATGTCATGTTCACTGAAAACAAAACAAACTTATTTTATCAATGTTACAGTGTTGGTTTTGGTGAGTTTTGCTGATTGCCCAAATTGCCTTCTGTGAGCACAAGAATGAGACATATTTTTTCCTTAGAAAATTGTTTCGGGAAAGGAAGGAGCAGAAAAGGAACAGTTAATCTGCATTAACATAGTTTTCGTATCACTCCCATCTCACTGCTCATTTGCAGCTCATTGTAGAAATGGGCTTTTCTACTTCCTGATTTGAGAAGTTGTGCCAGTGGAGAAAGCATGGCTTTTTATTACTCTTGTGAGAGTTAGCAATTTAATTGCACAAGAAAAGCTGACATTTGTAGTTAAGCTCTAAGGAAATGGAACCCTGTATCAGAAGGGATGAGATCATTGCTGGTGACAAGGAGCCACTAATGAAAAACAAAAGCTAGCCTGGCAAGTAGTGCTTAGTAATATTTAGTAAACCATTAAGTAGTTTGGTAACAAAATTGCTTTAATTAAAATTGATTTAAATCCCCCAGTTAACACAGTGCTTTGATTCTTCTCGCTTATAGAAGATTGGATCCCCACTGACAAATATCCTAATAAAACTGTTACTTAAGCTTTTTTTTTAAACTCAGCCACTGAAACCAAATGGCCACATTCCATCTTCAAAATTCATGTGTTGTTTTCATTATATGCATAAGCAATAGCAAAATTTCAATACCGTCTACCATTTTTGAGAGAAAGAGATACCAAGGGAGAGCTGAACTACAAAGGCTTTCTCCACCTGAAATAAAATCACAATATCCTTGGCTGGTATATAGTTTGCTAATGAGTTGTTTTGATAACTAGCATAAACTTCTGCTAGAACTCTTTCCCAATGCCTGCTTTAGCAAAATATCATTATAGTACATAAATGAACAAAGCCATTTGGATGATAGTAAATCTCCTTCATTACATCATTTCATTGCAGCAATACAGAGGAGGAAGGACAATTCATATGATTCTTATTATTTACACACTTACAAAATACCCCATAAACAAACTTTCCACATCTTACAGCACTCCAGATGTGCAGGATGTGAAATCCTATCATCCCGAACAGGATAACTGGGGATAGTGATTATTTGTAGTCCAGCACATTTTAAGGGTACCAGAAGGGGGGAGCAATGCTAAGATGTCATGTGAATATTTCCCAGATTTTGTATAAGGTCTTTTCTCATTCTGGGGTGAAATGTTCTTTAAGGCTTAGTACATGCAACAAGAGCTGTCAATTATATTATGTTGGTATTTTTAGGCCCATGCTTTGACCTTTGGCTTTGTTTACCACTGGAAGGTGGCCTCTAGGAACTTCTCTGATGTTTAGCCCTGAAGCTGAAAGAGGTTATCCAGCCTCAGGGCAAAGCAGAGGTGGATAAAATGCAGCCAAAAAGACTGTTTATATTTCCAGCACACACAGAGCAAAAAACGGTGAAATGCTTCTCCTGGGAGACTCCCAGTTCAGTAATTCACATTTGAAATAGGTGAGGAAAGAGGGTAGCCAGCATCCTTTAATGTCGAAACACATTGGCTGATTGATGGATTGAATTATTTAATTAATACCCTGCCTTTCTCTCCAAGGCAGCTTGCAATATAGTTTAGAACAAAAAATGCTAAAATTATGTGAGGTCCAAAGGTTTGTAAAAGCATTCGCTAATCAATCAAATTAAAACATTATGACACAAATGTAAAATACAGTGTTCTCTCACTTACTGCGGAGGTTACGTTCCAGAACCAGCTGCAATAAGTGAAAATCCACGAAGTAGGGACACTATATTTATTTTAATATTTTACATTATTTTAGTAGTTATACACTATTTTAAGTCTTTATCAACCAATCGTGTGTTGATAAATCTCCTCCTCCTCCTCCTCCTCCCGTTGCTGCTTGAGCTCCTTTTCTCTCCCTTCAGCTTCTCTTTCCTCCCTTCTTTAGGCTGTAAATTGTATTTTTTATGATTTATAATATTCGTTTCGAGTTTATTGAAAAACCGCAAAACAGCGAATCCGCAAAAAGTGAACCGCAAAGTAGTGAGGGAACAGTGTAATTCAAAACACAAAAAGATGCTTATTACTTATTATGACTATGATCAATGCCATCGCATTCCCTTCTTCAATGTATGGTTGTGCAGTCTGAAGAAAGAGGATGAGTTTTCAGAAGCCAAAAGCACAACTAATATAGAATGTAAGATAGCAGTTCCATCCACACTATCCACAATTGTATGGAGAAGACGTGTTTAAAGTTAAGTATCTGCAGCATGCTTTTTGTGGAACTACCACTACGAGCAGATTTCTCTTGTAAAGTCTCTTTTTGTTGTCATATGGATTGTGATGTTTGGTAGAGGAAACTGTTTCCCACAATGGCTATTTTATTATATTATCATCATCATCATCATCCTTTCCAGTCTTATGCAGAGGAGTAAACAAAAATAAAAGCAGCTGTTTTGTCCCAGATGGTCAGCAGGGGATGTTCCTCTGCATTTCCCAGGGCCTTAGCTGGCAAGGAATGAGGAGGGGAGGAAATCATCATGGGCTCATGAACTCTTTCTGCTCTGAAAATACTGGCTAATCAAAGGTGAAGAATCTTTAGCCTGCAGAATGTTTTTAATATAACTCCCACAATCTGTACCATGAGTACTGCTGAATAGGATTGACAAAAATGGTAAAGCAGAGCTTCTGGAAGACCTAAACCACCCCATTTCTGTTGTAAAGCCTAGGATTCCAATGGCTTTGCTAATGGCATTTGAGGAAAGATCAGCACAAGATGACAGTTTCTGAAAAATGTAAACAAGGAAGTGCGGTGGCTTCAGCTTTAAAAAAAAAAAATCTGCATTCCATCTTCCCATTCAGTCATATTGCTACAGGCAGGAGCACTTAAGGAAAGGGTTCCAGATGGCCAACGAAAAGACATGGAGGGTATTGTGAGTTCTTTATGTCTGAGAATCAGAGCTTGAGAACAGATTCTTGGTAGAACTTCAAAAAGCTACAACTTGGTTACAATGTCCAGAATCCCCTAGACAGAAAAGCCCATTACCATGCTGGTTGGAGAACTGTGGTCCAAGGTCATTCTTCTATAGTCTGGTTCTTGTTTAACTGGGCAAGAAGCCATATAGCATTCTTAAGGCTCCTGGCCAGAATCCTCTATGCCAGTGGTCCTCAACCTGTGGGTCCCAGGTGTTTTGGTTTACAATTCCCAGAAATCCCAGCCAGTTTACCAGCTATTACGATTTCTGGGAGTTGAAGGCCAAAATATCTGGGGACCCACATGTTGAAAATCACTGCTCTATACACTCTGTAACCACAGTAGTCATGGAGCCACTTAGTGAATCCCAGTCTGGCCCCATAGTCCACATTTACCGGTCCACATACCTGCCACAGCCGCTATGATCAATGGGAATCTGTTCCTCTGTCATTTAGGATTGTGATCAGTCTCTGCTGCAACAGGCAGAAATAGAGTCCCTATCATAATCCCATTCCTCACAGCAGAGGTGGCTCACCCAAGGGTTGAGAGAACAACTATTTTCTGAATGACTGGAGAAGACCTCCCGTTGATCTCAGTAGCTACTGACTGGTAAATAGGAATTAGAGGTTTTTCATAGTATCTCTATATCCTCTAAACAAAGGAATATATATTATTAATGCAAAGCAGGGACAAATGAGTAAGGCTTGGTTACATATTCATAACTACCTAGTATGATTCCAGGGTCCTGTTATTCTTTCATAACAAGGATTTGGAAATGTTACAATTTGTCCAATTGTTTTTCATACCCACCAACGATCTTAATTTTGCAAAAACGGTCCTGATGAATCCTTTATCATTCCACTTCTTTTAAAACACCCCAATTTCTCTCTCTTCCTCCCTTTTCTCTGTGCTTTAGTGGCTATAGACGGAGTTCACAGTGCAAAAGTAATTTGCACTTAGTTAACTCAGCAGAGGGGAGAGGACAGACTCTTTCCCTTTCCTGTAGATTTACAGCAAAGGCAAACTGCTGCAGCATCTCCTAGCTTGTGTGTTCCTCCTCTCTAATAATTTGTCATCTTGACCACACTCTGGTGTAGCTTGGCCATACGTGTCCCAATTTTCATCTGTGAAATGTTGGATCTTGTGTTTTATTTCTAGCTTCAATTCAGCTTTCTTCCAGTTTTTGTTATATGTCCAGGCAACATGGGAGACACTGAGTATCTCTGGTTAGCAATCATAAGCAGAAGGGAGTGCAGTATAAGGGGTTATATTAACATGTTAAGTACCTCATCACATAGGCTTTAAAACCTGTCCTAGGACACTGCCGAAACACAGCCAGGATGGAGCCGAGATGGAGCCATCACATAACTCAGGGATGCTTCTGGCAGGACTCTGTGATGGCTCCATGCACACTGCATATTGGTAGCATGATAAGCAGTAGCCCTACGAACACAGGTGACTACCTGTGTTCTCGTTAAAGAAGTCGGGGACAACATGGGATCAAGCTAGGGCCAGATGAATTTCACCATGGGATGGTAAAGGGGTAATGCGGCATGCTGCCCAACAGTTAACCCCACTGTCTAATAGATGCCCCAACTGTCCCCCGGCTTAGGGACCTCCATGTAATAAGGTCCTAAGAGATATTCTGATCACCAGCTTAGCAGTGCCACTATTTAGCACCTAATGAATCAGTAACAAAATCATAATCACTTATGGTGTAACTTAGCATATATCACTAGTTCTTGAATGGTTGAACTGTGCAGAGTTAATTTCACCCAGTAATATCCACTTGGGGATATCAGCAGAGCCGGCCCTAGGTATTTTTCAAGTCTAGGCAAACAGAATTTTGGCACCCCCCCCCCCCCAAACCAATCACTGAAAAATAAAAGCGTTGGATAAGCGAAAATGTTGGCTAATAAGGAGGGATTAAGGAAAAGCCTATTAAACATCAAATTACATTAAGATTATACAAATTAAGCACCAAAACATCATGTTTTACAACAAATCAACAGAAAAAGGAGTCTTGACTGCGCCCCCGCATGTTTTGCGCCCAAAGCGACAGCTTAATTCGCCTCATTGTTGGACTGGCTCTGGATATCAGTCAGAACCAATGTAAACTGAAGGTGAAGTTGATGCTGCCAACTGAAATCAATCCGTGTTTTGTACTAGAAGACTAGTCTGCTGAGTTTGTACCAGACTTTGGTCAGAGAGGCAGAATCTGAATTCATCTGATGTATCAGTCATTAATCTCCTTCCCCAAACTGTCTGAAATAAAATATCAATAGCCTCTGATGTAACTTGGCATATATCACTAACTCTTGAGTTCTTAAACTCAGCAGAGTTAAGTTTTTCCCTAGCAATAGCCTATTGGGTATAGAGATCAGAACCAATATAAATTAAAGGGAAAACTGGTGGTATCATCTATAATAAATTCATGTTTTTTACCAGGAGAATAGTGTGCCTAGCTGGTAGGGTTTTTTTGTTTTTGTTTTTATCTGGCATTGGCCAGAGATAAGGTTGCCTTAGTCATGTTGTTTTCCATTATTGCTCAAAGTGTCTGACATGATCATTGATGCATGGAATCTAAAAGACTGTTCCTAGAGATTCCCTGATGGAATGGCTGGTAGTTCGACTTGCCATAGCACTTGCTGTGGAATGGAAATATGGAAAAGTTGTTGACACATTCGCTCCCAAGTGCCTCTCCAGAACTGGAGAGCCTGGTTAGCAGGCTGGTTCTTCAAGGAGCTGTGGACTGTGAAACAAGCAGAACAACTTTTGGAAAACTCAGTGAATACATTTGTTGTTGTCGTTGTTGTTGTTGTCATTGTGCACCTTCAATTCATTTGTGACCTATGGCGAACCTAGGACAAACTTATCACAGTATTTTCTTGGAGAAATTGGTTCAGAGAAGGTTTGCCCTTGCTTTCTTCAGGTCTGAGACAGCAGAAGTACTTCAAGCTTTCTTGGAGATGTCAGATGTGTTATTTTTTCATAAAAAGAAGCTCCTTCTAATGTAAACTCAGGGAATTAGAGCAAATATTAACTGTTCATTAATGTTCCCTTGGGGGGGGGGGGCTAAGTGTATGAGAGGTTTTGGGCAATTCAATTCCAGGTGTATTGGAACGAAAAAATTGTGGATTCAATTCAAGCCAGGTTTGATCTCCCCACTTTATAACTTATGTTGTGAGCTAGTTGTGAGCTAGCTAGTTCAGCCTTCATCTATGACTTACGTTGTGAGCTAGTACAGCCTTGAGCCTCCTTGATCTTTAAGTGGCTTTTGTTAATATCAGGTCTGGTAACTTGCTCGAATAGCTGTATTGGAAGAGAGTAGGAAGTGTAATAATATAGTTAGTTTTACTCTTATGTTCTGGATTTATTCCTATGTCCTGGGGGAAGAATTCTCCTTGACTCCATGTAAGCGATTGAACCCCAAAAGAGTCCATCTCCTCATCCATGACTTTTTTCTATGTTCTTTATCAAATTAGAATTCCTTGCATGGTATTAAAAGGACTTTACACTGTATAGTTGTCAAACTGTGTCTTATAATCTTAGAAAAAGGTCAAAGAATTTGCCCAGAATTAACTAGTTTCAACCACTGATTCTATAAAGTTTTTATTTGCAACAAATCAGCAGTCATAATACCTTCTAGAGGAATGCTCCCAATCCCCCAACAAAGTACATAAGTAGTACTAAGGCCTGCCAATGAGCAAAGGGATTAAACTAGCAGTGAGAAGCGCTGGTGAGCTTTGTCCTACTTAACTGCCAGCTGCTGTTTGAATCACCACTGCCAAAAATAGCTTCACAGGAACTTTGATGCAAACCAAAATGTTAACTTCTGATGGATGCTAAGTATAAATGAACTGTATGAAGAATCAAACAGCTTGCGTCCTCACAGAGACACTAGTAAACTGCAACTAGCTTTTCTAGTAGTAATACAATTCTAATGAGTGCAGGCCCTTCCATTAAGCAAAGTGAGACAGCTGCTTCAGACGACAGATAGAAAATGTCACGAAAGGGCAAGCTACTGCTAATTATTTAATTTGTTTGGTTTGCATGTTACAGTCAGGGATGGGATTTTCTTCCTCATTTGCTAAAATAGCTTGTCTGGCTTTGGGTTCTAGCATACACCTTCATCTGGGTGTTTGAATGGCACTGTTTGCTGATGCCCAGCCACCATGGAAAATAAATACCTTAAGACAGATCTGCCCCTGATTTTAATCTACATTCAAAAAGCATTTCCCAAGTGATGCCAAAGAGGGAACATACATTTGCATAAAACTCACAGGTGTCAATTTACATGCACATAGAGCAGGCGTTATTATAGCTAAAATACTATATATTACCTCTCACTAGACTCAGCCTGAATACTGATGGGCAGCTTCAAGGACTGTGTTTTCCCTTCTCCTGGCTTTAAACCAGATTTGGGGCAGGCTGCCATTTGGCAGGAGGAAGGCCTCAAAGGAAAGACTGTGGTCACCCTTAAAACAGAGTAGTTGTGGGCATCTTCAATAGGTTTGAACACCTACCTTAGTTTCTCACCCACAAAAACACAGATTTCCATTATGCACCACAAATTAAAGCAGACACTCTCCCCACACCTCAAAATACACTTGCTTTAAACAAGTCAGTTTGAGAACATGCACTCATGCTTCTTTGAGTGTGATTCTCCCTTAAAACTGGGGAAATGTAGGGTATTCATTGGCCTGGGAATTTGACACTAAATGGGCTATAAGCACTCCTGAAATATAGGACAGCCCTCTGTGATATACGGTTACTGTTGATTTTCTATTAGCAAAGCAGGAAGAACTAAAAACTGTTTATCAGGGTAGTAACAAAGTTAAACTAATGCCCTACATCCCATTAACCAAAGTTAGTTGTTGGATTATTTTCTCATTATCACATTCTAGAATAAATCAATGAACAGTAGGCTCTCAGCTAATTGGAACTCTCAAGAAACCTGTAGATCTCACAGAATTAATGCTGCACCTACAAAGCTGTTTTTATAATACAATAAACCTGTGTTACATTTGTCTTATTTTGTTTATATTTCAGCATTAATATCAAGTCAATAAAGAATGTATGGTATAGTACAGTATGTAGTATAGTATTAGTAGCTCTCAAGCAGCCAGAAATTACACTTGTCTGGCACCTACCAATCCCCATGGGTGCCAGTTAACTGAGGGTCTACTGTATTACTAATATATTCTGCCATTCACTGTGGTTTTTCACTCATTTCCCCTCTGAAAAACCACAATGGTCCTGTTTTTTGTAGATGCAAATATGTACCTTGCATATTCTTTATTTTAAGCTTACCAGTAATTTAGAATGATAGAAACATATCACAGGAAGGGGCCTCATGGGCCATTGAGTTCAACCCCCTGCTCAATGCAGGATCTCCAGCTAAAATGCCCCAGCCTCCTTTTGAAGACACCTAGAGAAGGAGATCCCATGACCTCTCTACACAATTAGTTCCACCGACAAACTGCCCTTACTGTCAAGAAGTTCCTTCTAATGTTTAAACAAAATCTACTCTCCTGCAGAGGTGGTCCAACCATAAGGCGAAATAGGCATTTGCCTGTGGCGCCATCGTCCCGGGGGCACCATCGTCCTGGGAGGAGGGCACCACTCTCCACCTCCTTCTCTTTCGGGCCTTCCAGCGGCCGTGCTGGGCCTTCCGGCCGGCGCAGACCCACCTTCGCACCACGCAAGCCCACCTTTGGGGCCTTCAGAGATTGTGAGGTCTGTAGGAACTTGGAAGCTAGGTATGTGGGGTTTATATATCTGTAGAAGGTCCAGGGTGGGAGAAAGAACTTTTCTTTGAAGCAGGTGTGAATGTTGTAATTAATCACCTTGATTAGCATTTAATGGCCCTGTGGCTTCAAGGCCTGGCTTCTTCTTGCCTGGGAGAATCTTTTTTTGGGAGGAGTTAGCTGTCCCTGATTGTTTACTGTCTGGATTTCTTCTGTTTTCAGAGTGTTGTTCTTTATTTATTGTCCTGATTTTAGAGGGTTTTTTTTAATACTGAGGGCTATCTGGGTTATCTAAGTCCACACTGCCCTATATCCCTGTTCAATCTTTAGTGCTAAATTTGCAAATATAGTAATCCCTACATAACATTACCATGTATTGAACTGCTTTTTCTATTGATTTGTTGTAAAACGTGATGTTTTGGTGCTTAATTTTTAAAATCATAATGTAATTTGATGTTTTATAGGCTTTTCCTTTATACTTCCTTATTATCCAACATTTTCGCTTATCCAACGCTTTTATTTTTCAGTGATTGGTTTGGGGGGGGCGCCAAAATTCTGTTCGCCTACACTTGAAAAATACCTAGGGCCGGCTCTGCTCTCCTGCAACTTCAGATCAACGGACCTGGTATTTTTCCCCTGGGGAAGCAGTGAACATACTTGCCTACTCCTCTCTGTAATAGCCCTTGAAGCATTTAAAGAGTACTATAATGTCACCTCTCAGGGTGCTTCCAGACAGGGGTAAAACTCATGCTGAAGCGGGTTGCTGAATGTTTTTATAGCACTTGGTTGAAATCCAGATAAATGATATCCACAGCTTTTTCAGCATCTGTTAAACTGGTGACCTGATCAACAAACAATATGATTAGTTTGGCAGGAATTGTGGCACAATCCTCAATATTTTTCCTGATATTGAGATTAAGCTGACTGGTCTGTAGTTTCCTGGATTTTCTTTTTGCCTTTCTTGAAGACATGAACAATGTTTCTCTCCATCAGTACTCTTATCACCTCACCAGTTTGCCAAGTTGTCTTTAAAACGAGGATTTTGGAGGAATGGATTTTAATCATATGTTTTATATCTTTATATTGCTTTAATTGTTTTATTGGATTTTCATTGCTGTTTTAATCATGTGTAGGCATCGAATTGTTGCCAATTTTGTACGCCGCCCTGAGTCCCTTCGGGTGAGAAGGGCGGGATATAAATGTTGGACATAAAATAAATAAATAAATAAATAAAATGATGGCAAATGATTCAGAAAGTACATGAACAAATTCTTTCATATCTCCTGGATGCAGTTCACCTGGCCCTGCAGAACTCATTTAAGCTAGCTACGTGATTCTTGACTAACTCGCTAGAGATCTTAATTTGCAGACTGGATCCTTTGCCAAAGTCTTTGCTGCTGCATGAAAGCACATTGTGTCCTGGGGCGGGGGGGGGGGGAGGCTGAAGCAAAATAGGCATTGAATAGTTCTTACTATTCACTGTGACCAAACCTTCCTTACTAGTCATCAGTATCACTGTTTCCTTGCCTCAACTGCATCTGAAAAAAACTATTTATTGTTCCTTGCTTGCCTAGGCAGGGTGCTTCCAGACAGCACCAAATTGCGGGTTTTCCGTGAAGGGCAAAAAACCCAGGACCTGAGAGCAGGTCTACACACAGACCTATTGGCCCTGGGATTTCTGCCTGCGATGTCCAGACTTGTGGCTTCATTATGGAATTTTGAAGCCTGCAAAATGGCCGCTGCAGGATGTCCGCCGAAAAAATTGGCTTTTAAATAAACTTTAAATGCGCAGGTACAAATATGCACATAGTTCATATTAGTTTTGTTCCTGAGTCATATATATCTGTTCACTGCTTTTGTCCTGAAAATATGGCAAAAGTTTACTAGGATGCAAAAACTTTGTCCTGGCAAGAGAAACTTTGTTCTCCACACGTTTAATGAGGATTGTGGCGCAGAAATGTTTGTAGAGTACAACCACTACTTGCAAAGTCAGGACTACACTATTAAACAGGAACTGACACTTTCAAGCCAGGAACAGAACTTAGTCTTTATTATTATCATTCAGAGGCTGCAGTCAGGTTTGATCATGTACTTGGTCATACAACAGGATGATGTTCCTGGGTTATACATGTCTGTTCCTCATTGCTTTATCATAAAAACATTGGGAAAGTTGATTATATGGCAGAACCTTTGTTTGTGTATCACAAACTTCATTAAACTTATAGAGTACAAAGTTTCTCTTGCCAGGACAAAGTTTTCTCCCTGTAGTCAACTGTTGCCATGTTCTTAGGATACAACCAAGCAGGAACCGACATGTATAAACTGAGAACAAGCCAACATTTTAAAATCCCGTATTTTCCAAATGTAGGGACATACAAAGATTTGAATTTCTGTATTTTCCAGCCAGAACCGGGATATTCCTGCAACTAAAAATCTGTTTTGTAGTGATTCCTCCCATGTTTTCAGGGGATGTCATTTGGCCACCCACCATTTTGAACTGGGAGCTCCTGGGATAAAGGTACTGTGTGGATGGACCCCCACTCTCAGCTCATTCTGAGTTTTAGCTTTTGTTATACTATTCCTGCAAGCTTGGATTACACAACTGTACTTTTCCTTTATGATTCAGCCTTCCTTCCATTCTTTATACATATTCTTTTTTTATTTTCACTTCCTCCTTAAAACAGCCTCCTTCCAACAGCTGTAGTCTGGCAAATTTATGCAAATATAAAACTTAGCATATAAATGTTTCCCTTTTAACTCCAACCAGTCACTTTACTGTATAATTGGAGATGGGATTTAAAGATTTTTCTCCATTTTTCATCTGTACATAGCATCTTCCTTGTTGTAGTTTCCAAAGTGTTTGTTTTATAACTTTTGACCCAATTTGAAACAAGATAGTTTTGGTTTATTTGCACAAAATAAATTGTTAACATGTATTGTGGCAGGTTTTCTCCCTAAAATCAAATACTATTGGGCAAAAAGAAATGTGCAGAACATACACAACACATTAATATTAAACAGCATTTCCAGTACTGATATTATTGTATTAAAACTTTAGGGCTCCAAAGCACTCCAAGACACCACTGTGGCATGGACAAAAAACAATTTCCTTACAGTTGACCACTAACATATCAGCAGGATGCATTCCTAATATGTAACACGTTCTTCGCTGGCACGGAAAAGAAAAAATGTTGGTGCAATATAACAGGATACCCATTCACAATATTAAAGTATGTGTAATTATGCTAATACTGGTCCACTTTGGGGTGCCATTAGGAATATACAGAATAATCATGGTTCGCAATTAAGTTCAATAGAACGGCTGCTCCTAGATTGTGGAATTCCTTCCTGTGTGGGCATCTGTCTTTTCCTTTTACTGTCAAAAAATATTTTTAAAAAATCAGATAGACCTTTCTCTTATAATTCACTATTGTATGGAATCCTGGGATTTGTAGAATGTCTCCATAGCAATATAGGCAGTCCTCAAGTTACGAACAAGATAGGTTCTGTTTGTTTATTTGTATGTAAGTCAGAATGGGTGCATTTTTAAGTATAACTCCAGCCAAAAAATATATTCTTTAGCTTTGGATAGCATAGGAAGGGGTTAACAGCCCTGTGGTGTTTGTTTTGCTGCCTGTGCCCCTGTTCAGAAGATTTCATATATGATATATGATAACTGGATTTTGAAAAAATTGGCCCGTTGTGAAAACCAGAATTGGTGATAAAGCATCAGTGGAGATACCTTTTCCCCATGAAAGTTCTTTCAGGAGTGAATTTCCCTTCCTTAGGGACAGATTTCTCTCTTCCTATTGTCTCACTCCCGTTCTTAAATCTGAGTCATCTGTAAATGGGGGGGGGGGGGAGGTTGTAACTTGGGGGGTGCCTGTCTTCTGATCCTCTAAAAGAAACCCCAAGAATGTCTTCCTGCTGATGTTCAAGTCCTCTTCCATTTGTCATCCCTCCCTCTGAAGTAACCTTTCTATGTATCTTGTGCCCTCTTGTGGTTGCATCTGAGTGCTGCATAGATACATAACGAGTCATTCGTTTATGAGGTCCTAGTCACAAATGGGGTAGATTTTAAAGTTGAAACCCCACCAGTATTTTAAGTGGGATCATGAAGGATATGTGTACCAGATTTTGGTCAAGCATCATCAAACCATGTAGGAACCTTTCCATAACAAACATATATACATATTTAAATATTTTCATTTTGTATACAGATGTGGCAAAAATAGTTTTCAATGAGTTGGGTTTTTATCTTTTATTTATGTCTTACTTGTTTTACCTTTTATTTATGTCTTACTTATTTTAATTTTATTTTAATCTGCCTCAAACGTGGTTGGTGGGGATGAGGGAGAGTGACTTCTTGGTAGTGTCTCCCCCCCCCCCTCTGGTTTTGGAAACCCTCCCCAGAGAAATTAAGCAAGCTCCCACTCTGCATAAAGACCAAGTAGCCACAGTAAGAGCAGACCATGGAACAACAGACTGCTTCAAGATTGGGAAAGGAGTACGGCAGAGCTGCATACTTTCACCCTACCTATTCAACTTGTACGCAGAACACATCATGCAATGTGCAGGGCTTGACAATTCCAAAGCCGGAGTTAAAATTTCTGGAAGAAACATTAACAACCTTAGGTATGCAGATGATACCACTCTGATAGCCGAAAGTGAGGAAGACCTGAGGAACCTTATCACCAAGGTGAAAGAAAAAGGTGCAAAAGCTGGGTTGCAGTTAAACGTCAAGAAAACCAAGATCATGGCAACTACACCTATTGATAACTGGCAAATAGAAGGAGAAAACGTGGAGGCAGTGGCAGACTTTATATTTCTAGGCGTGAAGATCACTGCAGATGCAGACTGCAGCTAGGAAATCAGAAGACAGTTACTTCTTGGGAGGCAAGCAATGGCCAACCTTGACAAAATAGTGAAGAGCAGAGACATCACACTGGCAACGAAGGTCCGCATAGTCAAAGCAATGGTATTCCCCATAGTAACCTATGGATGCGAGAGCTGGACCATAAGGAAGGCTGAGCGAAGGAAGATAGATGCTTTTGAACTTTGGTGCTGGAGGAAAATCCTGAGAGTGCCTTGGACTGCAAGGAGATCCAGTCCATCCTCCAGGAAATAATGCCCGGCTGCTCACTGGAGGGAAGGATATTAGAGGCAAAGTTGAAGTATTTTGGCCACATCATGAGAAGACAGGAAAACTTGGAAAAGATCATGATGCTGGGGAAAATGGAAGGAAAAAGGAAGAGAGGCCGACCAAGGGCGAGATGGATGGACGGTATCCTTGAAGTGACTGGCTTGACCTTGAAGGAACTGGGGGCGGCGACGGCCGACAGGGAACTCTGTCGTGGACTGGTCCATGAGGTCACGAAGTATTTATTTGAGTATTTATTTAACTTGAGTTGGGCTTTTTTGTAAGTGTTGTTTTATGTTAATTTATATTGTTATTGTTTAAATACTGATCTAATTTGTTTGTATTTTATGTTTTTGTAGCACTGTTATGTGCTCTCTTTAAGATGCTCCGAGTCCCTTCTGAGAGATGGTGGCGGGATATAAATAAAGTTATTAGTAGTAGTATTAGTATTAGTATTATTTGGGAGATGTGTTGAGGGGATTTTCAGCACTGTGACAGCTTTTGGGGGCAGAATTTTGCTGTGACTTGAGTCTATTTTCAGAAAGCTGGAAATTTTAGTGGGGTGGAGGCCAGACAATGGGCTGAAGGTTTAGCATTCCTCCTGTAATTTATATATTTCTGATGGCTCATGCCAAGTTTGACAACAGGGAATGCGGGCACTTCTGCATTGTGGGGCTGTTGTTAGTTTTGGCTAACTTACCTAGAATGAACCAGAAAAGAGCTCAATCTCTTGACAACTTACTCTCCTCCAATCTCCTGATTCTTTCTTCCACTATCTGTTACCTGAGTAGGCAACCCTGGGTGCATCTACACTGCTGTTTGACACCACTTTTACTGTCATCGCTCACTGCTATGGAATAAGGGGATTTGTAGTTTGGGGAGGCACCAGCACTCTGGCAGAGAAAGCTGAAGGCCTTGTAAAATAACAACTCCCATGATTTCATAGGATCAAGCCATGACACAGAAAGTGATGTTAAACTGCATTAATTCTGTAGTGTAGATACACCTTCTGTCAAACGGTAGGGTTGGTCCTGATCCTGCCCCTAAACTTGGTATACTCTTTTATTGCATTAATGTTTACACTGGTTATTATCTTCAGCAGCATTATGACCCAGGAAATAGCATGAAGATCCTGTTTACAGCTCTTTAACTGATTCTGGAAGTATATGCGGACCTAATAAACTGTGTTTTTAAAATTATTGAAGTTCCTTGCTTTATGTGACAACAACTAAGCAATATTCCCTAATTCTGTTTTCACACTTACTTTTGTTATATTATGTACAACATGACAATCATATTTTTGAATCCATGCTTACAATTACAGTACAGTAGTTTGACAAAAGACAACTATTTTGGCAGCATTTATTTTGAGATGCGTTTTTGGGGAGAGCCACTAGATGTCAGGATTCTCTATACTTAGAATACTTCGAAACCAAATTATCTCTCAACTTCCCTTTATTAATTTTTTCTTCTTCCATTGTTACTGATAACATAACCTCTTGTGTACAAGATAACTATTAATGTCCACCTATTTTTTCATATTCCAGATTTTTATATACCAATGAATTGATTAGGAACTTACAAAATATAAATGAACATCAGAAGCCCTGTCTACACTGCCATATAATCCATATTATCAAAGCCGATAATTCACATTATCTGCTTTGAAAAGGATTATATGAGTCTACAGTGTCATGTAATTCAATTCAAAGCAGATAATCTGGATTTTATACTGCATTGTAGAAGGGGCCAGACAAAGTACAATTCATGAGGGATGTGTCCTGAACTTCAATTGGATACACAAAACCATGTATAATAGCAAATCCCATTGAAATAAAGGACCTCCAGTCCAAGAATACCTCGAGTTACACTGAAAGGCCTAATAAATGTAGTAGTTTCCAAAAGTTAACAACCGAGTCCAGATTTGAGCTCATACAACTGGGGACCCATCCAGACAGTACCTTTATCCCAGGAGCTCCTGCAGCAAACAGGAGGGTGGCCAGACGCCGTTCCCTGTAAACCCGGAAGCAATTGCTAGAAAAGGCAAAAAAATGCGAGATTTCCAGGTGCAGGGATATCACAGTTTTTAGCTGAATATCCAGATCTTCACAAGTCTGTATGTCCCTGCAATCGGAAATCACAGAATTTTTTATCTGGGTTTCTTCCCAGCATAAACCCAATGTGTATGTGGTTAATGGCAGGTGTATGCTGACAACATAGGTACAGTTTAGTAAATGTGTCAATAATGACAAAGTTCTGTTCCTGGCTTGAGTGGTCTATTAGGTTTGTTTGTGTGGAAGAAACCTCATGAAACAACTGGAGGGCACAGTTTTTCTGGCCAGGATAAAGAATGGAACTTTTGCAGGGATCCACATATCCGTATATCTGCATCCTGGGGCTTTTTTAAAAAAAAGATTGCAGCGATTTCCAGCAGAAGTACTGTGGCAGCCATCTTGGGAGCCTCTTTTGAAGTCCTAGGACTTTTTGCCCGTTTAAAACACCTGATTTAGTGCTGTCTGGAAACGCCCTGGGCTGGTACTAGTATGCACTGCTATCCCTTTCTCAACAAAACTAGCATCCTGCTGTGGATGTGACCCCATCCACACTGCTATATAATGAAATTTGAAACTGCATTGTATAGTTCAGTATAATTGTGCCTCCCCTAAAATAAGAAACAGAACTCGTCTTTTTGCCTTGGAGAGTGTGTGTGTGGCATGTAGGCCCAGAAAATGTGCGCCTGCCTGCAGCCAACCGCCTCCTCTAGATTAAGAAACAGAATTTGCCTGTTGTCTCCTTGCTTTGGAGAGTGCATATCTGGCGTGCAAGCCCAGAAAATGCACGCCTACCTGCAGCCGAGTGCCTCTCCTCTATTGCGCCAAATTGCTATGTGTGTGTGTGTGTGTGTGTAAAGAAATCCTTGCAAAAGTTGTTTGCAAGAGATCTCTGCAAAAGAGCTCAGCTTTTTGCAGAGGCAAAGCCACGCCTAAAACAATGTATCAGTTTGCTGGAAGATGGCTGGTTTTGTCAGTTGGAATTTGAGCTTGCTGGGAGAGCACAGAAAAAGGCAGGCTCTCTATAGCTACGGTCAAGTAGCAGTTTAAATATGCTATGCTGGATATATTTTGAATGCTGATTGATTAGTTATTGATCCTATGCAACTACAAGGACATTGTATGATTGCTGAACTGTTTATTTGACTTCAACTCAACAAGTACAGTTTCCTTTTGTTCTTTCAATTCCTCTGCCTGGTCTGAGTCTTTTGTACATGGTGTTAACTGGACACTGCTGGTTCCGCTATACACTCACCTGGTAACATCCTCTAGAATAGAGAAACAGGTAAGAAGCCTCCTTAAAACACACGCTTGCCTGCAGCTGAGCACCTCTCCTCTAGAGGAGAAACATCTTAAATGCCTATGACAGGAATGGGAGCCTGGGAAGCCCCCTCCCTTCATAATGAGCCAATAGAAAATGGATCTTTTGGCACCCCAGAGTAAAAACAGATATCTGCCCTACCAATTTTGGGAGGCTCCCAAAGAATGGTTCGGGGCCTCCACCATAAGCAGAGACACTTAATAGGTCAAGGTTTACCTGAGTTGCACAACCTTCTTTGGCATTTCCCAGTGACTGACAAGGTGAAGCAGGGTTGGATGAGCTCTTTTTATATTTTAATTTTTAAAAGTAATACCAGAATATGTCATAACATATTAGGATGGTATCAAGTAAACTAAATTAAACAATGTATAACGCAATACAGTAAAAGATCATTTAGTGTCTTCAGTTTGGTTATTAAAGAAGTGACTGTTCAACAGCTGCTAAAGGCGGAAGTTTTTATTTTGAGGATGATATACTTTCTACTTCCTGAAAAGCAAAACATGACCTTTTTTCTATTTAAATTTAGCAAAATTGGTCTCAAGGCCAGAAGATGCATATTTTAAAAAACACAGCCATGAGACAGAAAAAAGACAATGTGGTATACTGTATAACAGATTTGGGAAGGAGAGTTTCATCTTTCATTCATTTTATATATCGTCTTTCTGTCAATGATGAAACCCAAGGCAGCTCTTAATGTGATTTTTATAAAACAGCTAACAATTAAAGGCAGAATAACTTATAATATTACAATTAAATAGAATAGCACATGTGTGCAACATTCAAATTACATAGAAATTATTTCAAAACTTATCTGGGAGATAAAATCAGCATTCAGCATGCATATAGTGCTACTCACTATGGAATACTAGTTTAGTGGCTCTACTATCCCATCTACACTGCCATATAAACCAATTTCTGAATCCTGATTTTCTGGGACCCCTTCTACACTGCCAGATTTTCCGCTTTGAATTGGATTCTGTAGCAGTGTAGACTCAGAACATCAAGTTCAAAGCAGATAATGTGGATTACCTGCTTTGAAAATCTGGATTATATGGCCGTGTAGAAGGAGCCCTAGAGGAGGCCTACTTGCTATGCGTTACACTGATATAATTCAACCCAGTGAAGAACCAGTTTAACATCAGTAAACAGGAAGGGTAGGATTTATTTGTTTGCATATTCAATGTTCCACATGAGTTTGCTGAATTGTAGACAAGACAAGGCATCCTCTAATTATGATGTTCTGCGTGTGAAACCAGGTTTCTGCCTTGCGTTACAATATAATTATGAGCTTAGTATTAAATATAGATGGGTTTTTAGCATCTAAAGTGCCATATTTTCCTAACTGAGATTGGAATCTGAATGGAAAACAGGAAAAATGGTCAACAGGGCTTTAGTTTTGCTGAGATATTACATATGTAAGATCGTTGGAGCCACAAGTTCCACTCCAACATTGATGTCAGAGCCAGCAAAATTCAGCCCTAGAATGTAGCATCTGGAATAGATTCTGCAATCCACTCTACTTTTATACATACAAGCAAAGATTTAGCCAAGGGGAACCTGGCTAAGAATTGCAAATACGTCTCCCTAAACTACAAATTCTAGGTCCCATATGGTATTGCCATGGCAGTTAAAGTGGAATAATAGCATTGTAGTGTGTGTTGTAATAGGACCAAACATATCTCATCTGTTGCTGATGAATGGCAGTTTCCAATAGGCCTAGAAGTAGATTGCAATACAAAATAATCCCTTCCCATTTTTCATTATTTTTAATTTCATGCCTCGTCTACACTGCCATATGAAATCCAGATTATCTGCTTTGAAGTGGATTATTTGGCAGTGTAGACTCATAAAATCCAGTTCAAAGCAGATAATCTGTGATCATAAACTGGATTATATGGCAGTGCAGATCCAGCCTTTAACTACCGTGAAACAGCAAATTCGCGAAAAGCGAACTGCGAAGTAGTGAGGGAACACTGTATTTACATTCCTCTCCAGCACATCCATGTCCTAACAACCAGTAGTACATTTTTGCCATTTACTAAACTGTACCCATGTTGTCAGCATTCACCCAATGAGGAAGTAACATGTATAACCTGGCAACATCATCCTGTTGTTTCCTAGCACAAGTACACCATGAAACCTGTCTGCACAGATGGCCATACAAAAAGGTCTGACTAAGTACAGTAATGATGACATTCTGTTCCTGGCTTGAAAGTGTCTGTTCCTGTTTCATTGTGTACTACTTACTGTGAAAGTACTTGTTGCACCCCAGGAACTTCATTTTTCTGCCACAAACTTCATTAAACAGATGAAAGACAAAGTTCCTTTTCCTAGGACAAAGTTTTTGCCTTCTACTCAAGCGTCACCTTCTTTTTCAGAACTGACCAATCAAGAACAAACATCTAAAACCTGGGAACAAACCCAGATTAAAAAGTCTGTGATTTCCGATCGCAGGGACATACAGACATGCGAAGATCTGGATATTCGGCTAAAAACCGTGGTATTCCCACACATGGAAATCTCATGTTTTTTGCCTTTTGTAGTGATTGCTTCCAGGTTTACAGGGAATGGCATCTAGCCACCCTCCTGTTTGCAGTGGAAGCTCCTGGGATAAAGGTACTGTCTAGACGGGGGTCCAGTTGCATGAGCTTAAATCTGGACCCAGTGCTTAACTTTTGGAAACTACTACATTTATTAGGTCTTTCAGTGGGAAAGGCCAGAACAGGAAAGATCAGAACAGGGGACTCCAATTTGGAAAAAAAATGGGAGATGTTCCTTCACAGAACATCCTTAAGCTAGTTTTTCTATAGATCCAAATCCATGAGAATTATGTTTGCTGCATTTTCCAATTCTATTTCTCCCTTCTTGATTAAAATGTACTTTTTATTGTATTGCTTCTTTGAGGATTGATTCTCTTTTTGCTTTTGGAGTGCAGCAGGAATGTCAAAGTTAGTAAATAAATGAATGTTTGTTTTAAACTAGATAAATTGCTGTATATGATATAAAACAGCCGTTTCTCTTTGGATTGCACTGATTTTTTTTAAAAAAGACATTGAGTACAGAGGACTATAACTGAACATAGGTATACAGGCAGTCCTTGGGTTACATTCATCCAATTTAGAAATTACTCAAAGGTAAGAACAGGTGTGAGACAACACCAGGAAGTGAGAGAAATTTGCTCCTAGGAAGGGAAATTCACTCCTGGAAGACTTATCATGGGGAAAAGGTGGCTCCACTGAAGCTTTATCACCAATCCTTGTTGCCACAACAAGGCAGTTTTTTCAAATTCCAATTATCACAGGGATAGAAAGTGAGGTAAAATCTTCTGAACAGGGGCACAGACAGCAAAACAAATACCACAGTATGTTAACCCTTCCCTATGCTATCCAAAGCATGTATACATCTATGTCTGTCTGTCTGTCTGTCTGTCTGTCTGTCTGTCTGTCTGTCTGTCTCTGGCTGGGGTTACGTTACCCTTAAAAATGTACCTGCTCTGACTTACATGCACATCTAATTTAAGAACAAATCTAAAAACTTACAAAACCTATCACAAAGCCACTCCAGAATAAAATCAGAATAAAAATCAGCCAACTATAGAAGCTCTGAAAAAGAACTTAATCCATCTTCCTTTTTATTCTTTCTAAATTATTGATTAACCAGTGTGTGTGTTTTGTTTTTTTGTTTTTTTGCACACTTCGTTCCTGGGAAGATTTTGCAGCGTCCAACCTGTGCCATTTGGTTTCCACACTTATCACCATGCATGAGTAATAAAGAGTTAATAAGTAACTTGGGGAGTAATCATTCTGTGCTCTATTATAAACTAAAGGTGATAGGAAAAGAATATGACTGTTTTAACTCCACATGTTGTAAGCTAACTGTGTTTTAGGAGAAGTGAAACTGAAGTTTCAGTTAACTCTTCATTTGATTTAGATATTTGCATCAGGAACTTTTGTCTTTTTTTTCTCTCTTTCAGAATTTATCAGAATATGAAAGAAACCGATTCAGTATAATGGACCAGCCGTAAGTCCTCCCCTTTTGCCTTGCTTCATGAATTTGATAGTTCTTGTGCAACTGGTGTTCTCACTTCATATTGATTGTTTTTAAACATAAAGTATATTCAAGGGTTTAAACATGAAGCAAATTCAGTTTGGGCATTCAGCAAAAAACAAACAAAAAAATCTCCTTGGCTTCAAAATAATCCAACAATGATCATCATCATTCTAAAAGCAACCTTGATTTTGCCATTTATACTTTGATATTGTATATAATGGGTCTTACCACCCACAGATTTTAGTATTCACTGGTGTCTGGAACCAACTACAGTGGTTACCAAAAGCTCTTGAGTGGATTTTGGATTTTGTTGTTTAAAACAAAATTCGGAAGCGCTTGCCCATATTTCTGTTTCTATTAGCATGGCTTGTATTTCCAGCACAACAGATGCAGGTGGACAATTTTAAAGTACACGTTGTTTTCTGGAAGGCAGCCTAATGTGTTTGGGTGAATTCTACATAAAATAGTTTAAGTAACTACATATATTTTTGTGGGTTGATAGTAATACTACTTTACACTATAATTAAAAAAGGAGGGCAGGATAAGGAATGTAATTAGGTGTTGCGGAGGGGAAGTGCGGAGGAGGAGTGGAGAAGGGAAAAATATAAGGAAAACTGGGAAAGGAAGAGTTTGTAGACCTCTGATCTTCTTCACCATGGTTAAATTATTATTATCCTTAGTGTCCTTTCTCTTTTTACTATATGCTTCTCCTTTTCGCTCCTCTTGTTTCTGGGACAATTTTTCTTTATGCCTTTGGATTGTGCTATATTATCAGTCTTATTTATTTATTTTATTTATTTCTCATACTTGTATTGCATCCTTCTCACCCTGAAGGGGACTCAGGGCAGACTCACAACTGGCAGCAGTTTTTTTCTCTTAAGTCATATAGTCTTTAAAAGATTCCCAATCCATTATTTTCTTATGTCTCCTTGGTACCTTTTTAGTAGTTTAGTTAATTTATCCATATTCATAATTTCCATTATTTGTATTAACCATTGATCTGTTGAGGGTATTTATTTTAATCTTCAACTCCTTGCATATACTATTCTTTCTGCCATTATTAAATAGTTTTAAAGTATGTCTTTATTCGTGTCCATGTCTATATCTATTATTCCTAGTAAAAATCTTCTGCTTTCATTTGTATTTTTATATTAAGTATTTTCTAGGATATTTCTTGAATTTTTTTCCAATAGTCCTTTGCTTTTCTGCACGTCCACCATATGTGGCAGAAAGTGCCCTCCTGAATTTCACATTTCCAGCACTTGTTTAGCATATTGTTATAAAAGTTTTTCTAATTTTTGTGGAGTTATATACCATTGGTACATAATTGGTACTTACATATTGATTAAGTATGTCATTTGGTCCCACACCACTGGATAAATTATACTGTTTAGTGGGTATTGCATCACCTGACATCCGCCGGGAAGTAGCAGCCAATTATGAAAGAACAAAGACAGTGACATCTCCGACCCATCCCCTTTTTGGATATCAGCCAGCACACCAAAGCCTTAAATCAAGAAATAGTTTCCTAAGATCTAGAGATACTCGCAGGAACACCTGAGCATGCGAGAGTCAGAAAGTGGCAGGCTAAAATCCGAAACCTCAAGCCATGTCTGATACCAAATGAGGGACTCCCTCCTGGGCACACAGAAGACTGTGTGACTTGGAAGGCACTGAATAGACTGTGCTGAGTCTGTGCTGAGCCAACCTCAAGAAATGGGACTATAAAGTGGAGTCCACGATATGCTAATGTGGACAAGAGCAAACCACAGACCACCTACTACAATGCAATCTGAGCCCTGCCACATGCACTATGGAGGACCTTCTTATAGCAACACCAGAGGTACTCCAAGTGGCCAGCTACTGATCAAAGGACATTTAGTATAATGTCAAGTTTTTAACTCTGCTTGCATTTTTAAATACATTACAACTGTACCCCCGGTTCGCTTCTGATATGACAAATAAATAAATTTGGTCTCTAGACCTTACATGATTTTTTTAAAAATAATTATCACAAATGCTTAATATCCATTTCAAAGGATTGTATGGACACTTTGCCATGAATCAATTTAATTCAGTCTCTTCCTAACATTTCGGAATCTTTTGTCAATAACTCATTTTAATAGATGGAGAAATAAATTTCATGATAGTGTAGTGTTTTCAACTAGAACCACATTTCAGAGGTCCATGCCCAGTGTGTATTCACTAAACAGGATCAGCCAGGACAGATAAACAACCTCCCCAGGATGAAGAAAATACAGTCAGGTTTATTACGATTCAACCAAAAAGGATGCAAATACAAGCAATTTGCTTCAATAGGCACAAGCATAAACTCATAGAAAAATACATAACATTTTATACAGTTCTGACAGCTATCCAGACTTCCCGCTCCTTCGTCTGATTGGCTGAAAAAGAGGCAGGCTAGGATCTGCGCCTGGATTGGCCGGTGGTCCCTTGATATCACAGCTTACAGGTGGGGATTCCTGTGGCGGGAAGAACAGCAGGGATTGGTCTGTTCAAGGAACCAATCCATTGCAGAGACACCGCTTGGGAGGGCACAGTCCATGAGGAAACAATGGTGTAGATATGCTGATGAGTCTCTGATTAATTCAAGTGTCTGTTTCCGTTTGAGACAAAGGTGGTGATTTCAGACAATCAAGATCTTGGCTGCCAACATAGGAAGGTAATGAATGCACTTCTACTAAGCCCCCTCTTCCGTGGGAGTGGCAGACTCAGTCTCAGGTTAAATGGACATTTTGATACATATGTTAGAAACACTTTATACACTACATATGAGGAATTGACACAGTACAAAGTATATAAAAGATACAGGTTATACAAAATCATCAAATTGATACATTTTTATTAAAGGTTTAAGAATTGATAGTTTGTAGGGTACAGCTACTACTAGGTCTGTTCCAGAGCCTCTAGCACTGCAGCATTTCGCAACTCTAGATATCTGGAAAAGATTTTAATAAAAAAGAAAAATCATATAATTTGCTTTAAGCCTCTTGGTGTATTACAAATGTTTTGAAGGGGTGACATGGCTCGACAACAATAGGACAAGGTAACTGTATAATAGAAGAAGTATTAGAAATTTGTTGAATAGAAGTTAGTTCTCTCCATCCCACTTAGGATCCCTGGGACCAGGCATGTAGCCGGGGGGGGGGGGGGGGGGGGCTTGAGGGGCTTCAGTCCCCCCCACCAAATTCTCAGGGTGATCCGCGAGAAGGCCTTATATTTATTATTTAAACTGTTATGTTTATTCATATCATGATCTGATCACCATGCTCAATATATCCCATATGCATGGGGGTATTGGGATAACGATACAAAAGGTTTGCTATGGTGGATCCTCCCTCACTCAGACTCAGCCCCCCCCCCCCCCCCCGAATCAAAATCCTGGCTACGGGCCTGCCTGGGAACCTAATACTAATAGCCTTTGACTTTAAATGCATAGATATATATCTAATAGAAAGAACAAAGATTCAGAAACACACTGGGGAATTTTGCCTTTGTTAGTTGTTAAATAGAATATTACAAAATATGTTAATGTAAAACAGGGGGGGGGGGAAATGGAGAAAAAGCTATGAATGGAATTAGTTTGGAAGTAGCATCTTAACAAGGTTCGGCATATGCTTTCATGGACTCCAACCCACTTCCTGAGACACATGTGTTCAGCAGTCCACCAAAAGCCTGCACCAAATAAAATTGATATCAAGTGCCACAAAGATCTGCTTTTGCTGTAATAGATTAACAGATATGCACTCATGGGAAGTATTTGAGGACTTGAGGGCTTTTTGTTTATTATTGGTTGTATTATCCCATCATAATCTATGTTCTATACATAATTGTACATTTCTGATACCACTTTTACTGCCATGGCTCCTGGGATCTATAGTTCTGTGAGGCACCAGCATTCTTTGGCAGAGAAGACTAAAGACCTTGTAAAACTACTACTCCCATGAAGCCATCACATTGAGCCCTGTCAGTTAAAGTGGTATTCAGCTACGTTAATTCTATAGTGCAAGTGCACTTTGTAACTTGTCCAAAGTGAAATAGTGTCTATCCCTATTTAGAGCCTGGACTACCAGAATCCTTGAACCTGCTAGTTGAGGGCTACTGGAAACTATAATTTAAAAAATCTTTTGTTATTTTTGGGCCTTTTCAAAACCATTTGGGATGATTTGTTTCCCAAGGAACAGCTTATATCTACTCCTACCTACTGTTGTCATTTTTGTGTTGGTTATTTACCCATATCAAAATGATACAAGGAAGCTTCAAAGCTCTGGGCTATAAATATAGTCACATCTATCCATAAGACAGTCACCGAGGCTGATCCTAATAATTTTAGACCAATTTGTCATTTCAGTGTTGTTTCCAAAATATTGTCAAGGTATTTATTACGTAGACTGGATAGTCAGGCTATTTAACATATCTGAAGTAGCTGTTCTCCTTTCTTAGGAAGGAAATAAGGAAAAGAAAGTTTTTGATCACACTGATAAAATATCTGGTTGGACCAATGCTTCATCATACATAGAATAGATCCAATGCGATAATTAGGCCTTGAATTCATCCTGAGACATTTGTAAGTGAGCTGTGAACATGACAAACCTGGAACCAAGTCATTGTTTAGAGGAAAGTATGCAATCACGAATATTGACAGAAAATTTCTGTTGCTAATACAAATAGTACTCCATTCTGACCTCATGCTTTGATCAAGCAATATGAATTAGAATAAATTGAAATCGTTATTATCTGAAAATATACCAGGTAGCAAAGAAATCTACTAGAGACATATCCTAACTTATTGAGATCGGTCCCATAATTTTATTTATTAATTCAATTTATATGCCATTTCTCTCCCAATATGGGATCCAATATTTTCTAAAAATGGAGTGGCTTGAAGCATTTTCCTATTTCCGTGTTGTCTTCTGGGCTTTGGATGTTGACAACACTGTAGTAATCTTAACCACATGGACTGAGTTGCTGAGGTTGCTGTAAAAGAGCATATTTGGTCACTAGTCACGCCAAGACCAAAATTTAAAGAAACCTCATGTGTGGAAAGTGAACAATCAGCCAGTTGAATAAGGGCAAAATTTCAGACATAGATTTGTGAGGTTTACATTGGATGCAACAAAGTTGAGGATCTGTATTTCAAGAATTGCCATATGTTTACACACAAAGAAATCTCTGGTCTGACCCAATGCATGCTGTTAAGGGTAATGAAAATATTGGCTGTATAAAAGGGCACATTCCAAGTTGGATTTAAAAACTGCAAATATCAAGATGTCATGTTTCCAGGAAAGAAAGCAAATACAATAACAAATGGCACAAATATGTTACTAGTCCTACCGGAGTGTAGCTATGAAAAGGACCGAAATGAGGATATTGTCCACCAAATAAGAATTCTGCACACTAACAAAATTTTCCTTTGGTTTCCAAATTTCCTGCATTGCATTAATTTATTTGAGCATTTAAAAACAGAGTTTAGGCTTCCAAAGAAAATGGGCAGACAAAGGTACCAAGGGAATGCAAACACATTAAATGGAACAGTTCTAGGTATGAATGATTTTCACTATCTCATGCTCTGCAATGCTAGAAATGCAATGACTGAAGAAAAAATCATTTAAAGTGGCAGAATTATTATGGGGGATGTTCTCATTTTACACCCACCTTTTAGCTATTACCCCTGCTGTTTCTGGAGCATAGGGAAAATAAATACTTTCAGGCAGATAAAAAAGTTTCAGAAGCACTGAAAGGGATGTGCGGCAGTTCCAACCAGCCACTTTACAGATTGATTAGATATCATGGTAACATATAGAGGAAATTGTGTACATTTATTGTTCAGACAGTATTCACCACCTCCACATGAATCTGAGGCACTTCAGTCTTTCGCACGATGACTAATTGTATGCTCAAGAAAACAAGTGGGCCATTTGACTTTTGGATCCCCAGATGAATGCCTTCCTCATAGAATCATAGAATCATAGAGTTAAAAGAGAACACGTGGACCATCCTGTCCAACCCCCTGCCATACAGGAAAAGCACAATCAAAGCACACCTAACAGATGGGGCTTCCATTAGACTCCGAGGCAACCAGTGGCGCAGCAGGTTCAAATCCAGGGAGCAGGGTGAGCTTCCGCTGTTAGCCCCAGCTCCTGCCAACCTAGCAGTGCGAAAACATGCAAATGTGAGTAGATCAATAGGTACCGCTCTGGCAGGAAGGTAACGGCACTCCATGCAGACATGCCAGCCACATGACCTTGTAGGTGTCTATGGAAATGCCGGCTTTTCAGCTTACAAATGGAGATGAACACCAGCCCCTAGAGTCAGACATGACTAGACTTCATGTCAGGGGAAAACATTTGCCTTCACCTTATGATCAAGTCAAAGGTGAGGAACCATTCTGGGTGCTCAACAGAAAAGACAAATTGTTATAGTCCTTGCAAGTCAGTACCACGTTTCTGCTTTATGAACTAAAAAGTGCTGCACCTGGAACCCAGAAGTGAGAAGAAACTCATCTCTCACTCAAGCATGAAGGATTGTACATTTATATCCTTAAGTCCTGTAAATGTGGCTGCATTAGCACTAAAACAGGAAACTATGAACAGATGCCTAAACTAATTTAAAGCTGTACTGCTTTCACATTCAAAACTAAAATTATTTCTGCAGGTTTTGGTGCTTCACTATACACTAGGCCTAACTTGGGACCTGAATATGATTTTTTTTGTATGTTTGGCCCATCTATACTCCCAGAAAATTCAGTGTAGATGTCGCATTTACCTGGGGCATCCAAACGACGTACCCAGGCTAATGCGAATTAACCTGGGGTAAACCTTTTAATATGGTTTACACCCTGAGTTTAAAAATACCTGCAAAGATCTGGATCTTCCTTGGAGAGCCAAAGCTTTGCAGGTATCGAAGTGGTGGAAACGGTCATCTGAGATCACCATGCACAATCCAAGGTGGCATCCCCACAGCCATCCTGTGCTCCAAAGGCTCAGGCAGCCCAGAGAGGAGGGATGGCAGTGCCACCCTACCCTCTCTGTTCCCCATTACACACATTCCTCAAACAAAGGGAGAGCCTCTTTACCAGTGCAAAAGGCCACCCTGTTGCTCTAACGCACTCAGTGATGATGAGATTGAGCTTTGGAGAGGGGGGGGAGCTTTCCTTTTGTTTTGGGGGCAAAATGAAAGGTAGGGTGGCACTGCATGTTTATGTGAGGAGTTCCAAAAGAAGCACCTCATTTGCTGTCTTTTTTTCATTCTTCTGTTTTCCATGACACAGAAATGAACAGGTGAAGGCATGCTTGGCCAGAAAATCAGAGAGCCCTTCCCTTTTACTTGATTTAGCTCAAGGGAGTTCTGGTTATTCAGGCTGGCAAAGTGGATAGGAAGAGTCAGCAAAGTGATACAAATGCATTTATTT
The DNA here is from genome assembly GCF_035594765.1 of Anolis carolinensis. Classification (NCBI taxonomy): domain Eukaryota; kingdom Metazoa; phylum Chordata; class Lepidosauria; order Squamata; family Anolidae; genus Anolis; species Anolis carolinensis. The sequence continues at coordinate 206,513,231 of NC_085843.1, forward strand.
ATTATTATCCTTTCTTGCAATTCTTTCTTGCATTTCCTCCAAGAAGGTTAGGGTAGATTGGTTCTTATCTCCATTTTAATCCTCACACCTTTTCTACAAATAATATTACTATGGTATTAGAAGATTGGCCTTAAGTATTCCAGTAATCTTTATGGTTGAACTGGGATCGGAACATGGAGTCTTCTCACGCTTAATCCAGAATTCTAACCTCAACACCATACTGGTTTGAGTTATCTGTGTAATTGTAAATCACCAGCTGCAGTAAATCTTGTCAGTCAAGACATTGACAGTTCGAAGACCGGGTCAGAGTGAGCTCCTGACCTTTAGCCCAGCTTTAGCCTACCTAGCAGTTAGAAAACAAAATAAGTAGATGAATAGGTACTGCTTAAAAACAGGGAGATATTTTAAAGGCATCCACAAGGAAATGCCAGAAAAATGCCAGAGATTGTTCAAGGAGGAAGTTTACGAACAAAGCTCTTTGTCAGGGAGATGGAGCAACAGCTCCACGCCCTCTGTGGCTGGAATCAAGCACAAGCCTCCAAGATGCAGAAGATGGGAAAAACCTATATACCAGCGGTTCTCAACCTGTGGGTCCCCAGATGTTTTTGGCCTTCAACTCCCAGAAATCCTAATAGCTGGTAAACTGGCTGGGATTTTTGGGAGTTGTAGGCCAAAACACCTGGGGACGCACAGATTGAGAACCACTGCTATGCACCACTATCTGTGTACAATTGTCTGCCTTGTTAGTGTATAAACGGCATTGAATGTTTGCCACATATATATATTCTGTGATTCACCTTGAGTCCCCTTTGGGGTAAGAAGGGTAGAATATTAATGCTGCAAATAAAAAAATAAACACAAGTTTAGTGCTGTAAAGAATGAAAATACTAGCTAAAGGTTACAGCCATTTTAAAAAACTAAAGTTGTACAAATAGCGTAGTGATTTGAGTGTTGAATCAGGGCCACAGAAAACCACTCCATGGTTTAAGCAAGTAACACTGTCTCAGCTTTAGAACTAGGCAGCCCCTACCTGAACATATTCTGCCAAAAAAAACTCTATCTCCATAAGTCAGCCCTCCATATCACAGATTCTATGTCCACCATACACAGCTAGAAAATATTCTTTCCTCCAAAATTTAAAAAAGCCAACCATGGTTTTGCTATTTTATATAAGGGACATAATTTTACTATGCCATTCTATATAATGGGATTCAAACATGCCTGTATTTTGGTATTCATGGAGGGTCCTGGAACCAAACTCCAGCGGATACAGTTGTAATTACTAGAAGGCACACAACAATGTCAACAACATAGTACAAACCAAACACTGTACTTTAAGTTATCCCAGCACAAAAAGTAAGTCTTTTTCCATTTCAAGAAAAGAAGAGGTGATTATTCAGCATGCTACTGATGTTTTGACAGCAATTTTAAAATCAGAAATTTAATTGTAGGCGAAAATAATTCATGTTTCTTTTTATTATGTAAGACTGCACGTGACACATTTTCTCATCTATCTTTCCTCATTTTCTAATTAATTCATGGTTCTATATTATACTGTACTATTCTTTATTTGGTTCAGTTACTGAATTAGCACACTCAGGATGAAGTTCCAGGTATGTTTAATCATAAGTAAAGTTGCAGTCCTAAAACTGCTCATCCAGAGAGAGGCCCACTGGACTGAGGATAACTTTGAATTCTACTAGATTTGCACTACAGTTCTTACCAAGGTTTATGGGCTTGTTCCCTCCCTGGTGTGTATACAAAGGACTGCAGCCATAATATAAGGGTCGTTGATTTCTTTACACGCTTAAGAGAGACAGTTTTTAAAAGTACATGTTTAAAACTCTTCTCCCCCACATTATATCACACCATTTAAACAAAACTGGCATAAGCAGTACATGCAAAAGGGTGGGGGGGGGGGAATGCTGATGTACTATAATATGTAACAAAGTAAATTAGAATCCTTTGCCATTTGGTTTTTTCAGCTATCTAATCATAAAAAACCCGAGTGGAATATTCCATGTTCTCATAATTGCATCAATAAGTGACCTGTGGTCAGCCAGTCTATAAGCACAATTCTTCAATTTAGTTTTTCTTTCCAAACACAGAAATATTAAATATTTCTTTCAGAGTATTCCATTTACTAGGTAATAAGTCCTTTGGAACTCTTCCACACAGCTGTACAAAATCTACACTGAACTGGATTATATGCCAGTGTGGACTCAGATAACCCAGTTCAATGCAGATATTGTGGATTATCTGCCTTGATATTCTGGGATATATGGCTGTGTGGAAGGGCCCTCAGAGAGGTTGCTGAATAAACATGCAATGTATTTCCTTACCTGTAGTGCTCTGGAAACTTTTCAATGCTTTTTAATTACATAGTTTATTTTTGTACTGCTATAACAATAAAAGGTAATAAAGGTTTATGAGATATAAAAAGTGTTGTTCTTATGAGATTTCACTTCATTGTTCTGGCCAAATCAGACAATCTGCTGGGAAATAGCAGACTATCTGATTTGGCATAAACAATGAAGTGAAATCTTATAAGAACAATAGTGCCACGCTGAAGTCACAGATCTCAAAGACCACTTAAAACTCAGACAATAGCTGACTTTTTGGTCTAGACCAAAAATGGGCAGCAACAGAGGAGGCCAGAATCAAGCAGTTCCAAAAAAAAAGATCCCGCTAGGTCCATATGTGTAAGGACGTATTCATAAGACTATATTTCAAAAGAAGGAACTGGCAAAACCATCTCTGATTTCCTGGATCCAGGCCCCAGTGTTCTGTACAAGGAAGTCAGAAAGGAGGCCTCTCTGAATAAGGACCTGGACAAGAGTTCTTTCTCCCACCTTGGACCTTCCACAGATATATAAACCTCCCTTGCCTAGTTTCCAACAGACCTCACAACCTTTGAGAATGCCTGCCATAGATGTGAGCGAAACGTCCAGAGAGAATGCTTCTGGACCATGGGCATACAGCCTGGAAAACTCACAGCAACCCAGTGATTCCAGCCATGATGGTCTTTGACAACACATCTCTGAGTATTCCTTGCCTAAGAAAATCCTGTGAAATTCATGAGGGTCACCAAAAGTTGACAGATGACCTGAAGGCACATAGATACCACAAATGAAAAACCAAAGTATGAAAGACATAAGCACAAAAATCTTCCATGCGTTTGTGATGTCTCAGGGACCTTTGTCCCATGACCCCGCAGCCATCATAGATTAAACTGAAAAGGATTTGGGCTTTTTCCAATCTCAGCAAGTTTCTGTTCCATTCCAGATGTTCCCTGTTGACATTTTCGTGGAAGAGCCAATTAGGGACGCCCTTGAAACAGAGCCTGTTTCCCCGGAAAGCTTGGTGTTTGATAGGAAGGTTTTTCTCAAAACACATCACTCCCAAAAGCAGTTTTTAAGGCGAAGCGTGAGATTAGCGGAGAGAGACGATTGTGACTAAACCGTTTCCCTTGGAAAGTTTCGGGGATGTTGAAACAGCTCCGTTCTCTGGGAAGATTTGGGGAGTTAAACACCTGTTGGGGGGAGCTCTTGAACTTCCATAAAAGTTCTGCACTGACCTTTCCCTATCGCGGTGTCAACGTGACTATTCATAGAAGAACATCGACTCTTGTTCCTGAGCTTCGAAGCGGCCCTCCGGTGTGCTTACTCATGAGTAGACCGGGAGTTGCGTTCCACTCCTTGTCAAGTTTGGACTGCGTTTCAGGTCCACCACGAAATACCTTGCCTAGCCTTGAATCCTTGTTCTGGACTTTACTTCAGGAATCTCCCTATGAAACCTTGCTCTTTCCCCACTCAAACTTCCAAAGAGTTTGAGTGTGTTTCGGTTATTTGGATTATAGACTTTGGACTCTAATACTGGACATATAACTTCATTATATTGGACTAATTTTGATCTTCTCTAAAAGGTCAACTGCTGGACTATATACTCTGCTCATTTTTGTTTAGAATTTTTATTGCTTTAATAAAGATATTAGATTGTTTATTGGCCTCCGTGTTGGTTTCCGGTGTTCGCGCTGCTTAGGGGTGTTACAGCGTTAAGCCAATTTTAGCCATGAAATTCAACAACCTGATCCCACAATTTTTTTTATTAAGTCACTCTAGTGACATAAAATGTTGAGGACACTGGAAATATCATATATTAACTGGGGAAAGAGAAGAAACATTTTCCTTCAGTGATGGGCCTGGAAAAGTTGAAGTAAGGGAACAGTTTATAAATAAATATGACAATAAAATAATATAATCTAGTAATGGCCATAAAACATAGATTCATTTGTAACACTGTGTCCCCATGTCAGAGTGTACCAAAAATAGCCCAAAACAGAAGAATGTTGCAACCAGAAGTCACTTTGTATTGTGATGTCCATGTTCAGTGCAGCTTTTTCAGAGGATTGAAGGATCTTTGGCCAGTTGGGATGTGCCAAAACTCATCCACCATCGTTTGAAGATGAATTGGGACATTTGGAGGCTACGTTTTCTAAAATGGGGGGGGGGGGCGCTAAGTTATTTGGGAAAGGTCACACATGTTGTATGGACCCTTGGTCTAGAGAGGGGGGAAATAACAATGGACCTACAATAGCACCATAACTCTTCATGTTAAACAGCAAAGGGACAATGTACCTACAGTAGTTCTTGAGATGAAGATTCAGAAGCCTTTTTTTATTATGAAAAGTAGATAATAGTGGGACATCGTTAAAAGCAGAAGTGTTAACTGTATCTTCCTATGTGGGTTTTTGATCTCAAGGGAAATTAGTTGTTGCCTAAACAATTGTTAACTGAATCATGAAGATTGGCTGAGAGGATGCTTGCTTTCCTCTATGCCTTTGATTATCTCATAACATAATTATTCAATATTAAATACAATAAAGCACTATACTCACATGGCTTATTTCATGTTGATTTCATGTGGGGCTGATGTCTCACAAATACCTCAACACCATCTCAGACTGAATGACCTGAAAACTGAAATGTTTTTATATCCAGTTGCCTATTGTAACCAAAGACCTACTCACACTATATATTTATAGTGCTATGTTCCACTCTACCATAGTGATGTGTCAGGCTCACTTCAAAGGATCAGTCTGAACGCAGATCAAAGATAGCTGCTCTCAAATCCAATCTTTATTGAAGAATGCATGACTTTGGGAAAAGTCGAGAATGACCTAATGTTTACATACAATCATTTTTATCACCTCTGATGCAACGTAACACCACACGCAAATATCATCATCAAACCCCACCCCTTGTATCACATTTCTACTATTCCCACACACTATACCAATTATAATTGTTTATACTTTCAACCCCGAGTTCCCAGGCTCATTCTATCTTCTTCTGCCAGGTGCCTCCAGGATTATTTATGTTATGACTCCAAGTCCAGGGCTTGGAAATTCAGCCCTGGGACTTGGTTCCATGACATGGCGCCCTCTTTTTCTTCGTCCTCCTCTTCGGCTCTTCTTTCTTCACAATCCTGAAATAAATCAAACAATAATTCTACGTGTCCATTTTGTCCAAAGTACCCATATATTTTTTCAGTAAGCTGCGATGGAATACTGGGTGTATTTTCCCTAAACTTTTTGGCAATGCCAACTGGAAAGTCACTTCGTTGATAACCCCCTGTATTCTGAATGGTCCAATATATTTGGGGCCCAATTTTCTCGAAGGTAGCCCCAATTTGATGTTTTGGGTACTTAACCACACTAAATCTCCTTTCTCCAATTTATCGCCTTCCACCCTTTTTCTGTCTGCGAATGTTTTATACTTTTTGTGTGCTTCCTTTAAGGATGCAGTCACTTGACTCCAGCATTCTAGCATTTGAGTTTTCCATTTCCCTGCCCCTGTTTCTTCATTCTCTGTCCATTTTGGCAACTGGGGCAGAGGCTGTATTTCATACCCGTAAACTACTTCAAAGGGAGTTTTATTTGTTGCTGAATGTATAGTCGAATTAAAAGCTAGTTCTGCGAAAGCCAGCCACTTAGACCAGTCAGTTTGTCTCATGTTAGAGTACATTCGAAGGAACTGCCCAAGTGTCTGTTGAGTACGTTCTACTGCCCCGTTTGTCATGGGGTGAAAAGCAGAACTTAGACTCCTTTCTGCTCCTAGCATTTCCAAGAATTTTTCCCAAAATTTTGCTGTGAATTGAACCCCTCTGTCACTGACCACTCTACTGGGACATCCATGAAGTTTGTAAATATGGTTTATGTATAATTCAGCTAGTTTTTCTGCCGATGGTAATTTTGTCAGTGCTATAAAGTGGGCCTGTTTAGAAAACAGGTCTAATACTGTCCAAATATAACGATGTCCTTTGCTAACCGGCAGTTCCCCCACAAAGTCCATAGCTACACATTCCCAAGGCCTGGTAGGTTCTGCTACTGTTTGTAATAATCCCATTGGCTTCCCTCCTCTCGATTTATTTCTGGCACAATCATCACATTGAACAACATGATTCTTTATGTCCTTCCTCATTCCTGGCCACCAACAATGTTTTGCTATTGCCTTTGTTGTTTTTGTAATTCCTGTATGACCAGCGCTCTGGTTATTGTGAAAACGATGCAAAATCTTAATCCTTAATATTGCTGGGATATACAGTTTCTTGTTCACAAACCAAAATCCCCCCTTCTGCTTCCCCTTTTCTGCGTTGGATGCGATCCACTGATCTCCTTCGTATGACTGTTTCAGTTCTTTTCCCCAACTACTTTCCCCGTCGAATTCAATAATAGCAGTGTTCTCTCTTTGGGTTTGCGCTCTTGTTCTGACAGCTAAGCCCCATTGTTTATCAGAGAATATTGTTCCCTCTTTTGCTGTGGTTATGCCTTCGTGTTGAGGCATGCGTGAAAGAGCATCAGCCAAGACATTCTGTTTCCCTTGGAAAAACTTTAATTGGAAATCGAACCTGCTGAAGTATTGTGCCCATCTAATTTGTTTGGGGAACAATTTTCGAGGAGATTTTAAATACTGGAGGTTCTTATGGTCAGACCAAATTTCAAATGGGATTCCGCTCCCTTCGAGGAAGTGTCGCCAGCATTCTAAGGCTTTTAATATGGCTAATGCCTCTTTTTCCCATATGGGCCAACATTTTTCAGTTTCACTGAACTTCCGGGACAAATATCCACAAGGTTTTAAGTTCCCATTTTGATCCTTTTGCAATAGTACTGCCCCGTATGCACAGTCTGAAGCATCGCAATGGATTATGAAAGGGCTTTTGATATCGGGGTGTTTTAGGATGGGTTCTTCTGTGAAGCATCCTTTTAGGGTTTCGAATGCCTTTTGGCATTCTGGCGTCCAACTCAGTTTGGCGCCAGGAGCTTTCACTTTTGCTGTCTCCCCTTTCCCTTTTGTTTTTAAAAGTTCAGTAAGGGGTGCGGTTATTTGCGCAAAGCCTTTTATGAACGATCTATAAAAATTTGCAAACCCCAGAAATGATTGCAATTGCCTCCTTGTTTGGGGTACTCCCCATTCTTTTACGTCTGATACTTTAGACGGGTCCATAGCTAACCCTTCTGGAGATATCCGATACCCCAGAAAGTCAATTTGAGTTTTATTAAATTCACATTTGGACAGTTTTGCATACAGCTTTGCTTCCCTTAGTCTCTGCAAAACTTCCCGGACCAATTCCACGTGCTTTTCTTTATCTTCGCTCACGATCAATATATCATCAAGGAATATGAATACCCCTCGGTACAACAATGGGTGCAGTATTTCATTTATAAGCTGCATAAAGCAACTGCCGCCATTTTTTAACCCAAATGGCAAAATTTTATATTCAAAATGGCCGAATGCGCAGGAAAATGCAGTTTTCCAAGTATCCTCAGGTTTGATTCTTAATTTATGATATGCTTCAATAAAATCAAGTTTAGTAAATATGCTCCCTTTCTTCAATACGGTAATTAAATCCTTTACTAAGGGCATAGGGTATTTATTGTCCTTAGTAATTGCATTTAAATTTCGATAGTCAATGCACAATCTTAGGGAGTTGTCTTTCTTTCTCCTAAATAACACTGGGGCTCCGAGAGGAGAATTGGATGGCTTAATGAAGCCTCGCGCCAGGTTCTTATCAATATATTTCCTCAATTCCTCCTTCTCCTGAACAGACATGGGATACACTTTTGGTTTTGGTAAGTTTGCTCCTGGGGTTATTTCAATTTCTACTTCTATATTCCTCTTGGGAGGTAATTTACTTGCCTCTTTCTGACTGTAAACATCCACAAAGTCTCTGTATTCAGGTGGCAATAGCTGTGGGTCTATTTCACCTGCTTCATCATCCTCGTCCTCCTCTCCTGCTATTTTGCTTATCTCCCATTGCGTCTGTTGTTCTTTAAATGCTAGGCTCTTTCCTCTCCAATCTACTTCGGGATTTGCCTGTTCGAGCCATGGGATCCCTAGTATTACGTGGTATGTGGCAATAGGGGCTATCACAAAGGATATTCTTCCTTCCCATTTGCCTATTTTACATGGGACCCCCCGTATTTCCTTTGTAGATACTTCCCCAGCAGCAACTGATCCATCTAGCTGCGAAAATGCAATCGGGGAGTCAAGCAACGTCTGCTGGCATTTCAGCGCTCCTGCTAGTTCCGGAGTTATAATGTTCCTAGAACAACCGCAATCCACGAATGCCCTGCAGGTGGCCCGATTCTCTAGCCCCGATAGGCAGATTGGCACTACTAGCATGCGTTTGTCTCGACTCACCAGCCTTTCCGGAGATTCTGGGGCTCGCACCTCCTCCTCCGCTCGTCTCCCGGCTGCTGGCTTGGGCTTTGAGGGTTTTGGCGGCTCCCCCTTCCGGGCCCAACATTCTGCTGCTCGATGGCCCGTCTTCCCACATACAAAGCATCCCGGCTTGGGTTTGTTGTCATCTCCTTTGAAGGGGATCCCCGGCCTCCCTCCGGGCCTTTCCTGCTTCCTCGTTTCTCCTCGCCCTCTCGCCACCGGTCTTTGCTGGCCGCCGCCGCCCCTGAAACGCTTTACTTGGGCCAGGGTGGATTCGACGCGCCCCGCTAGTTGTATCCAGCCCTGGAGTGTTTCTGGGTCGTCTCTGTGCGCTGCCCAACTAAAAACCTCGGGGCGTAGTCCCTCTTTAAATATCTCCACTTTGGTCACTTCGGACCACTCTGGTACCCTTTCCGCGAGATGGAGGAATTCCTCTGCGTACTCGGGCACCGTTTTGTCCCTTTGCTTTATTCCTTTGAGCTGGTCTCGAGCCCTCAATTGCTCTAGCCGGTCTCTGAACCGGTTTTCCAGTGCGGCGAGGAAGCGGGGCACTGACCTCAGGCATGGGTCGCGTCTGGCATGTAGTTGCAAATACCAGCTGGCCGCTCCTCTCTTTAGTGTGTTGCCGATGGCCCGAACCATGCTTGCTTCGGAGGGGAATGTGTGTGCATTGTCTTCCATATATCCTCTGATGCTAATGAGGAAAAAGTTCAGTTCAGATGATTCCCCTCCGTATTCCAGTTTGAGATCTTCCCTCTTTTGCATCCATTCTGTGGCCCGTTGATGCTGTCTGGGAGGCATGGGGAAGGGTTGCATCGGGTTTCCTTGGACGGCCCCTTTGAACACGCCGCGCCCCACTCCGGCGGTCGTTCTGCGCGGCTCCCGAAATTCTGCCGCTGCTGTTGGCCCTTCCACCCATCCGAATGCGGGCCTCGCTGTAGCTGCCGCACCTCACCTTCCCTCGTCGTACGGCACGTCCTCCTCCTCTTCCTGGATCTCCGGCTCCTCTCCGCCTTCGTCCGCTAATCCACTGGACCCGATCCCTGGCCCCAGTGGTCTTTCCACCCCGACGCCCATTCGGGGGGTTGGAAGTTCTGTTGGAGTTGGCGGCCTCAGAGTTCCCAGAGCTTGCTGGCGCTCCACTTCGCGCGCCATTCTGTCTCGGAACTCCAGTTCCTGCCAGTATTCCTCATCCCCCTCGCCCCTCGCCTCCACGGGGCTCTGCGTTGAGGCGCGCTGGCCCCTCTGGCTCCAATCTCCTTCTTTACTTGGCTCTCTCTCGGCGCCATATCGGGTGGGCTCCTTTTGGAGATTCTCTTCCAATAGTGGCACCAACCTCCCCACGGTTTCCGACAGCCTGGATAAATTAGTTTCCAGGATGGATAACCACAGGGCCACGGTCTCCAGCATGCTTCCTCCAGATCCCCAACTGGTTTCTGCAGCCGCAGAAACGCCTCTTCCTCCTCTGGGAATCCTCTGGGTCACGCCGTTCGGCCTGGGGTACCCCGTAGAGGAAGCTATGGCTTGCAGCGTCTCTTCCCCCAACGGCCGGGCCCCTGGCAAAGGCCTCCCTGTTCCATTTGGACTTTGATCTCCTTCTTCATTCATTATCACTTCACTGCGAATCCGCAGGAGGGTGAGAACGGCATTCTCGACTTAAATGTCAGGCTCACTTCAAAGGATCAGTCTGAACGCAGATCAAAGATAGCTGCTCTCAAATCCAATCTTTATTGAAGAATGCATGACTTTGGGAAAAGTCGAGAATGACCTAATGTTTACATACAATCATTTTTATCACCTCTGATGCAACGTAACACCACACGCAAATATCATCATCAAACCCCACCCCTTGTATCACATTTCTACTATTCCCACACACTATACCAATTATAATTGTTTATACTTTCAACCCCGAGTTCCCAGGCTCATTCTATCTTCTTCTGCCAGGTGCCTCCAGGATTATTTATGTTATGACTCCAAGTCCAGGGCTTGGAAATTCAGCCCTGGGACTTGGTTCCATGACAGTGATGTCCCAAGTTAACCTGGGATTTGCAGTTTTTGGAGGTAAATTTAGAATTCTCTGCCAGAGAGCTCTAGGGCAGTGGTTCTCAACCTGTGAGTCCCCAAGTGTTTTGGCTTACAACTCCCAGAAATCCCAGCCAGTTTACCAGCTGTTAGGATTTCTGGGGGTTGAAGGCCAAATCATCTGGGGACCCACAGGTTGAGAACCACTGCTCTAGGGTCTCAACAAAGTACTAATCACAGGATGCCATAGGATGTTGGTATGGCAGTTAAAGAAGAATCAAAGTGCTAGTGTGAATGGCCTTCCATTGAAAACGGTGAAACTAAGTAACTTTAGACCAGTGGTTCCCAATCTTTGGGCCTCCAGGTGTTTTGGACAACTCCCAAAAATCCCCACCAGCTTACCAGCTGTTAGGAATGGTGGGAGCTGAAGTCCAAAACACCTGGAGGCCTAAAGGTTTGGAACCACTGCTTTAGACCCATGAATTAATGGTCCTATGCAAGTGGAGCATTAGGCAGCCAAGCATATTACTTCAACTATAAAAGCATGAAACTAACATTGCTTTCCCTTCTTCTGCTATTTTACGCTTTGCAGCTTCTACATTCCTTATATCTTTTGGTATTATCATTGTAAAATAAAGCTGTAAAGTTGACTTTGATGTATGGTGACTCTATGAATAAGAGACTTTCAGGTCACCTTATCATCATGTCTTGCAGACTTAGGTCCATGACTACCTCGATCGCATCCATCCGCCTGGAATGAGGTCTTCCTCTTTTCCTGCTGCCTTCTATCTTGTATGCACCATTGTCTTTTCTAGTGGGTCATATCTTTTTGTGATATGTCTATTCTATAGATTTCAAACTATAGATTCTAATACATTTCTGGAAGGTTTACATTTCTGGAAGGTAACGGCGCTTCATGTAGTCATTCTGGCCACATGATCTTGGAGGTGTCTACGGGCAACGCCAGCTCTTTGGCTTCGAAATAGAGATGAGCACCAACCCCCAGAGTCAGACACAACTAGATTTAATGTCTGGGAAAACCTTTACCTAGTTATCTTGGTAGAACACTTAATACATCTAACAACACTGGTGACTTTCGAGAAGAGAACTGAACATGATTTCATTCTACAAGATTGATTCTCAACCAGTGGTGTTGTCCCAATGGATTTCAGTGAAACTAATGTGGTGTAGTGGTTTGAGCCCTGGGCTATGACTTTGGAAAATAGGGTTCAAGTCTTTGCTCAGCCATGGAAACCCACTAGGTGACCTTAGAAAAGTGATACTCTTTCTGCCTCAAAGGAAGACAAAGAGAAACTCCTCCAAACAAACCTGGCCAAGAAAACTCCATTAAAGGTTCACCTTAGGGTCATCATAAGTTGGAAACAACCTGAAGGCACACAACACATGTTCTTTGGGGGGAAAAAACATGTTTATTGTAATCTTTTACCTGGAAAATAAGACAAGAAATTATACCTATTGCTCTTTTAGTGTGCAGCTTATTTTATCATCCTATGGCCATGCAGTGGTGCACTTAATATATTTCCTTTGTCTTTGTTTATCTCTGAGTCATGCTATATAGAGTGTGTTATATATGTGTAGTTAGTATTATCTGAAACACTTTTAGCGTCTCTCCATCAATCCACCATGCTGCAGACACTTAAAATTAAACTTTCTCCTCTATTTTCCCTCTAAATATATCCGTGCTTGGATTCTGGTGTTTCATATTTTAACAAAAATCTGGGAAGGCATGTTTGAAGGGCTTGAGATGTTTTCTTCACCTCAAAGTAGTACATGTTTTTAAAAGGGGGGTTGAGTAGCACTGTTGTAGCATTGTTTTTAGCTCTTGTGGCTGCAGAAAGGCTGAAACTGACTGAAGTAATTATAAAACCTCAGAAATCCCAAAGTAATAAGAAAGGGTGTTGCAGCTGTAATTACAGAGTAAACATGTGCCGAGACAAATAGACAGGATGGCTATGGACAGGATGAAAGTGCTGTTAATAACACACATCCACACTTTTCCTTCATGGGAGTTTCATTTACCTTGGCAAATATTTGAAGTAAATTCAGCTGGCATGATATTTGTAAGAATGGGCAGGACCGTTGAAGGTTAATTCCCACACCCAGATATATCATAAGGACCCAGAATTATAGCAGTTTGATGATGATGATGATGATGATGATGATGATGATGATGATGATGATGATAAATACCAATCATTTTTATCTCTTGATCGAGACACAGCGTGGCTGATATGACATACACTGCAACAGAATTGAGACTTGGGGTTTTGCAGGGTATTATTTACCCTTCTATGGCAGAGAGTTCTGGCTCCACAACAAACTATAAATTCCTGGATTCCATAGGATGGAGTATCAAACTCTGCAGTTTGGATGGTCTCAATGTGCTTTTTAATTTGGGGGGAAAGTGATATAAAAACAAATGTAACAACAAAACCTTTGTCACATGCAGGGCAGTTATTTTTCTAGCATTAATACATAGATATAGAGATAGATAGAGATAGATAGATAGATATCTGCTCAATTAGAAAGGAACAAAGGGAGCATTACAAAATCTACTTCCTCTGTTAATCTATTAATTTACATTGTGCTTTAAACTTTTATGGCAAAATTGGCCAGGGGAACTAGCCTGATGCAAGTGGCCCCCTTAAGTATTAGACAATATATTAAAAATATTAATGAACTTTTAATAGCTTGAAAATATTACAGAAGTCCCAATGTTATTACTGCATACAGCTAAAATTTATATTATATTACGATTCTAATAAAACAAATAATAAAATAATTTTTCAAGAATACTTTATATTTAAGACTATAATAAATCACTCTGAAAAAATTATTCTGAATCGAGTGATGCAAAGCCAACACATATGTTATATAGGCATGTATCTTTACTATTTCTTATACCTCGTTGTCCGAGTATGATGGCCTTCCAAGTGTAGTGTCTTGGCGGTGGATACATAGGTGACTGTAGAGCCCTATTCTTGACGCGCATGTTCTTCCACAATGAGAACATCGATTTCCAGGTGGAAGGTGGTCCCGGTCTGTGTTGGCTTGACGTGCCTTCCTCTTGGCACGTTTCTCCCTTTCTTCCTCCATTCGTGTCTCTTCAAATTCCATAGCACTGCTAGTCACAGCTGACCTCCAGCTAGAGCACTAAAGGGCAAGGGTTTCCCAGTTCTCAGTGTCTATGCCACAGTTTTTTAGGTTAGCATTTGAGCCCATCTTTAAATCTCTTTTCTTGTCCACCAACATTGAGTCCCCTCGGGTGAGAAAGGCGGGGTAGAAATGTTGTAAATAAATAAACATTCCATTTTCCATTCTTGAGTTGGTAGTATTGTAACTACTTTCGGAGATAGCAGTTACAGTCCGTTGATGGCGTAGAAGCATCGCTTCATTGCTGGTGGTCTTTGTTTCTTCCAGCATGCTGACATTTGTCTCCCTGTCTTCCCAAGAGATTTGCAGGATTTTTTGGAGGTAACACTGATAGAATCATTCCAGGAGTTGAGTGTGATGTCTATAGACAGTCCACATTTCGCAGGTGTATAGCAAGGTTAGGAGGACAATAGTTTTATAAACAAGCACCTTGATATCCCTATGGATGTCCTGATCTTCAAACACTCTCTGCTTCATTTAGAAGAATGCTGCGCTCGCAGAGCTCAGGCAGTGTTATATTTCAGTGTCAATGTTGACTTCTGTGTAGAGGTGGCTGCCAAGGTAGCGGAAATGATCAACATTTTCTAACATTACACCATTAAGCTGTATTTCTGGCATTGCAGAGGAATTGGCTGGTGACTGCTGGAAGAGCACTTAATTTTTATTTCTTATAAAAATTAAATGATAGCCTTGCAGTTATGAGTAGTGGCCCCCCCTTTGTCTCCTGGCAGCCAATATTTATAGATCCAGTCTGCCATTGTGTCCTGGGATACCTAATGAAGTATGCAACATAGACCATTTAAAAATAAACATATGAATACATAATCCCTACTTTTCTTCTCATTATATGCTAAAATATGACAATTGATCCTACTCATGACAAATTGAAAGACTATTGGACCAAAGCTGTCACACACAAGCCTCCATAAACTTTTCAAAATATATTTTCGGTGTGTTTTGAAGGTAAAAGTCCAATTCTCTCAGCAACAGCTCTTAAGAAAATGCAGTGGCACCTCTGCAGAAATAATGGGAAGCTAAACAAAAAACCCAAAAGCAAGTCACTATAATCTGAATGAATGAGCATTGCAAGATAAAGAGCCTGATGGAATCACTGCTTGAAAGATATATAGAAAGGGAAATAATGAACACTAATACAAATAACAACAACAACTTGAGACAAAATACAAAAATAATAAATACAGCTAAAAGTTAAAAGTGCAATTAAACTATCAATATGATTAAAGGGCTTCGGTGGTAAAGCAGGTTAAACCACTAAACCGCAGAACTTCCTGACCAGAAGGTCCGTGGTTAGAATCCGCAGAACAAGGTGAGCTCCTCTTGTTAGCCCCAGCTTCTGCCAACAGTAGTTCAAAAACATGCAAATGTGAATAGATCAATAGGTACCACTTCTGCAGGAAAACTAATGGTGCTCCATGCAGTCATGCCGGCCACATGACCTTGCAGATGTCTACGGACAATGGTGGCTCTTCGGCTTAGAAATGGAGATGAGTACCAATCCCCAGATTCGGACATGACTAGACTTAATGACAAAGGGAACCCTTTACCTTTACTATGATTAAAGCAAATTAAAAACATTGAAATTAATAATAAAATATCAAATAGGCAACACAGCGCATTATGTAACATCCTTTCATCATTCTGTGCTCCAACTAGATGTACTTGTTGAGGCTGGCGAGACAATGCACAAACATCATATTTCACTTAGAGAAATCAGTGGAAATTCACAGTGCTATTGATTTCTGTCTGGAAGTAGCTCATGTTTTGGAAGGAACATATGCACCTTGGCACGAGCCAAACATCCATCAAGATCAATGTTCTTTTCCAGGTGAAGATACTAGTTAGATGCCAAGCAAGTTTTCTCTCACATTTAATACATGGGAATAAAGATAATAAACTGCAATTTATGGAAATCTCCATGAATAGTGATTATACTTTTAAATAGATTGGCAACACTCCCATTATGGCTTAACAGTAAAAAAGAAAAGAAAAAAGGAGGGGTTCAGAAGTAGTGGCATTCCCAAATCACAGTCTTATTCCTATTTCTTGTCTACATTCTGATTGACGCATGAACCAATGTATGAGAAATCTGGAGTTATTTCAATTTCTGTCTTCAAAAAAGAACTTTCAAGTCACACAACAACAAAGTGGTGTGGAATGTGAGATGAGAGAAGATTAATCGGGACTGTCTCTGCCAAATCAGGAATGCTGGAGGGTGTGTTGGCATCTGCGGATGTGGCCCATATCTGATTTGGAAGGAATACTACGTGTGAATGTGGAAGACCCACAAAGAAAAATAGAACATCCTTGCTTCCCATCATATTGTTGCCTTGTCTCAAAATGCAAAGCGAACTTTGGGTCTGCACTAAGGAACTGATGCAGTTTGACACCACTTTAAACTGTAATGGCTCAGTGTTATGGAATCCTGGAAGTTGTAGTATTTTGGTTAAGGCGGCAGCACTCTTTGGTAGAGAAGGCTAAAAACTACAAAGAAGAGGAGGAGGAAGGAGGAGAAGAGCAAGAGTGGAAGAAGAGGAAGAAGAGATGAAAAAGAGAGGAGGAAGAGAAAGAGTGGAAGAGAAGTAAGAGGAAGAGAGGAATAAAAATAAGAGGAGGAGGAGGAGAAGAGTAGAATAAGAGGAGAGGAAGAAGAAAAATTAGAGGAGAAGAGAAAAGGTGTCAGAAGAAAGGTTGAGGAGGGGAAGAAAGAGGAGAGCAGGAGGAGAAGAGGAAGAGAGAAAGAATAAGAAGAGAAGAAGAAGGAAGAGAGGAATAAAGAGGATGAGGAAGAGGAGGAGAGGAAGAGAGAAAGAAAAAGAAGAGGAAGATGAGAAGAGAAAGTTTGGAAGAAGTGTATAAAGAAGAGAGGAGGAAAAAGAAGAGAAGAAAAAGAGGAAGAGAGGAAGAAGAAACGATGAGGATGAGAGGAGAAGAAGTGGAAAAAGAAGAAGAGGAGGGGAGGAAGGAAAAGAAGAAGAGAATGAGAAGAGGAAGAAGAGGAGGCAGAGAGAAAGAAGAGGAAGATGAGGAGAGGAAGAAAAAGTATAGGAGGAAAAGAAGAGGAAGAAGAGGAAGAAAAGGAGATGAAGATAAGGGAAAGAGTGGAACAAGGGTATAAGGAGGAGAGGATGAAAAAGAAAGGGAGGAGAAAAAGAGGAAGAGAGGAAGAAGAAAAAGATGAGGAGGACGAGAGGAGAAGAAGTGGAAAAAGAGGATGAGGAGGGGAGGAAGGAAAAGAAGAGGAGAACGAGAAGAGGAAAAAGAAGAGGAAGAGAGAAAGAGTGGAAGAGGAGGAAGAGAGGAAGAAGAGTAAGAAAAAGAATAGGAAGAACAGAAGAAGAAGAGTGGAAGAGGAAGAGAGGAGAGGAAGAAAAAGAGGAGGAGGAAGAGAGAAAGAGTGGAAGAAGAGTATAAGAAGGAGAGGATGAAAAAGAAGAGTAGGAGAAAAAGAGGAAGAGAGGAAGAAGAAAAAGATGAGGAGGACGAGAGGAGGAGAAGTGGAAAAAGAGGATGAGGACGGGAGGGAGGAAAAGAACGAGAAGAGGAGGAAGAGAGAAGAAGAAGAAAAAGAGGAGGAGGAGGGGAGAAAGAGTGGAAGAAAGAGAAGAGGAGGAGAGGATGAAAAGGAGGAGAGGGAGAGAAAGAAGAGAAGGGAGAGAGGAGGAGGAGGAGAGAAAGTAGAGGAGGAGGCGGAAGAAAAAGAAGAGGGGAAGGAGGGGAGAAGAGGAGGTGGTGGGTGGTGGTGGAGGAGGAGGCAGCTCCTTGCCAGACATTCAGGTGTCAACTTGCGGGAAGCCTCCTTCTCTTCTGAGGAAAGGCCCCGGGGCGCCCGCGAAGGAAGAAAAACAACCCCAGCCCAGGACCGGGAGCAAAGGGACTCCGTCGGGGGCGTTTCCCAGGCCGAGAGGTGTGGATTTTCCCTGCACGAAGTTTGCCGGCCAAGCTGCGCCTGGGCTCACGTGACGGGTGACGGGAAGCCCGAAACCAGACCGGGCGCTCGGGCGAGTTGGGCTTCTCCTCCGGGAACCCACGCGCGCTCTTTGGCCTCTTCCGATCCTCGCTCGGACACTCTGCAGGGCGAGCCGGACACCATTGCCTCTCCTTCCTCGCCGGCGCCACTGCCCACCTTCCGAGTCTGATGCCCTTCTCTGCTGAGGCTGGGCATGGACAAGATCAACAAAATCACGGTGCCGGCAGGGCAGAAGCTCAGGTAGGACTCGGTGGCGTTTCCCTCCCTCCTTATTGTCTGTTCTGTTCTGTTCTTTGGTTTGCTTTCTCCGACTTTTAGGCAATCACAGAAATGGTTGTGAAGCCTTGGGTAGAAGTCCCACCCTCCTTCCCCAAGAAGGCATCGGTAGAAACAATCTTTGTAGTGTTGTTGTGTGTTTTCCGGGCTGTATGGCCGTGTTTCAGAAGCATTCTCTCCTGACGTTTCGCCCACATCTATGGCAGGCATCCTCAGAGGTTGTGAGGTCTGTCGAAAACTAGGCAAGTGGGGTTTATATACTGTATCTGTGGAATAATGTCCAGAGTGGGAGAAAGAACTCTTGTCTGTTTGAGATTGGCCACCTTGATTAGCATTGGTTGGTCAGCTTCAATAGTACAGAGTAGTATCGCAGCTTCAAAGCCTGGCTGCCTTCTACCAAGGTTAATCCTTTGTTGGTCTGGTTGAATTGCACTGAACAGCCTTGCAGCTTCAATGCCTGGCTGTGTTATACCTAGGGGAATCCTTGTTTGGCAAGCTGGAGTAGCACCCTCAATCAAAGAGGGTGGCTACTTCCTTTGTAGGGGAATCTTTATTTGGCCCACTTGAATTGCACTGAATAGTCTTGCAGCTTAAAAGCCTGGCCGCTTTCTACCTTGTGGAATCTGTTGCCCAGGTTGAATAGCTATTAATAGTGCGGCAAGTATGAATTGGTGCAGCAAGTATGAATGCTGCAATTCGTTACCTTGATTAGCATTTAATGGCCTTTCAGCACCAAGGTCTGGCTGCTTACTGCCTGGGGGAATCCTTTGTTGGGAGGTGTTAGCTAGCCCTGATTGATTCACGGCTGAAATCCCTCTGTTTTCTGAGTGGTGTGCTTTTTTTACTGTCCTGATTTTAGAAGACACTAAATTGGGCCACACAGTCTACAGAAAACCTACACACAAGATAGATAACTACAGAAAAACTTCAACCCTCACCCGAGTCAAAAGGGAAGTGCAATTAAAGCCCTGAAAGACTGTGCAGAAAGAATCTGCGAACCCCACCTCCTCCAAGATGAACTGAACCACCTAAACAGGGCTCTACAGGCCAATGGATACTCCATCACAGGCATCAGAAGAGCTGCAAGGCCAAGAACAAGCCATGAAAGGAAAAGACAAAGATCCACCCAGAGGAAGAGTGTTCTTGCCATACATCAAGGGAACCACTGACCACATAAGGAAGCTGATGAAGAAACACAACCTACAAACTATCTACAGACCCACTAAGAAAATCCAACAAATGTTACATTCAGCAAAGGACAAGAGGGATCCTCTCACCTCTGCAGGAATCTACAGTATACCATGCAGCTGTGGAAAAGTCTACAAAGGGACCACTAAAGGCAGCATTGCCCAAACAAGGAACATGAAAGGCAACCAGAGAAGTTAGCCATAGCAGAGCACTTGATGAACTAACCTGGGCACAGCATATTATTTGAGAACACAGAAATGCTAGACCAGTCTAACAACCACTATGACGGACTACACAGAGAAGCCAGTGACATCCACAAGCATGTGACAATTGCAACAGAAAGGAGGAAACCGTGAAAAATGAACAAAATCTGGCTACCAGTATTTAAAAAAACCCTAAAATCAGGACAGTAAATATAGAACACTCAGAAAACAGGAGAATTCCAGTCAGAAAACAATCAGGACCAGCTAACACCTCCCAACAAAGTATTCCCCCAGGAAGGAAGCAACCAGACCTTGAAGCTGAAAGGTTTTCAATGCTAATCAAGCTGGTCAATTGCAACATTCACGCTTGCCTTAAACAGATAAGAGTTCTTTCTCCCGCCCTAGACATTCCACAGATATATAAACCTCACTTGCCTAGTTTCCAACAGACCTCATAACCTCAGAGGATGCCCTGCCATAGATGTGGGCAAAAGGTCAGGAGAGAAAGCTTCTGGTACATGGCCATACAGCCCGGAAAACTCACAGTAACCCAATGAAGGCTATGGTTTTGCTTTTTGGGCCGTGTTCCTGTACCTTGGTGGGATGCAGGTTAATGTATCACCAGGTCAATCTTTTTTTTCCCAATCTTGAACCTTTTGCTTCTAATTGCTTCATGGGTTGATTGCCATAGAGAAGATGTGTGCAAACTGGTTTGGAATCATGTTAATATCGCTGAGATCGTTGTTGTATTCCTTTCAGTCTTTTCCACCCTATGACAATCCTAACACATGTTTTCTGGGCAAGATTTGTTCCAAAGGGGTTTGCCATTGCCTTCCTCTGATGCTGAGATTGGATCTACACTGCCATGGTTAGTGAGGAGCAACCATTAAAAACGCTACCCAACAGAGACCAGACCCTGTAATGAAATCAAATGTCAGTTCTGTTCCTATATCTACTTAGGCCCCTTCTATACTGCCATAAAATCTAGATTGTAATGATGTTATTTTAAAACCTTTCAATACAGCAGTACCCATACAGATATTTCTAGGAACTTCACACAAAACGCAAAGAGCCATTCTTAAAACGTATTATTTGAAAATGAATTAGGAGCCACTAACACAGTCCCCTTCTACACTGCCATATAATCCAGATTATCAAGACGTATAATCCACATTATCTTCTTTGAACTGGATTATATGAGGCCCTTTCTACAGTGCCATATAATCCAGATTTTATCCAGATTTACCATGGACTTTACAGAAAAAGCAGATAATCCACATCGTCTGCTTTGAGCTGGATTATATGAGTCCACACTGCCATATATCCAGTTCAAAGCATTCAGCCTGGATTTTATATGGTAGTGTAGAAGGGGCCACCCTTAACCCACCAGAAGGTTGTTTTGAATCAAGTGGTAAGAAAGGGGGGACCTGATTAAAATAAAGTCCAAACGTTCAAAATTAGCACGGATTTCTAGCACAGCAAGATCAGTCAAGTAACTATTGGATAGTGAGTTAGAATCTTTAAGAAACCTAAGTTGCTCAGGTGGTGTGGAAATTTATAGAAACTTCATAGAAGTTGCCATTTCACATTAACTGTAATTGGATAGCTGCAGGGAAATTTCCCACTAGGATCAGATCCACTGCCTTTATTACTGTTCAATATTTTCCCCTCCCATGTACTTCTTCTTTTTCTTTTACATTTGTTTTACAAAGATTTGAAGGTTTTCTATTTTAAAACAAATATTATTCAGCAGACTTATTTTTAGGTGGAAAAATAGGAGTGTCCCAACATTTTCAGAAAAATTTTTGCATTTGCAGATGGCAAAAAAGAGGCAGGCTAAAATTTTGCCACGACTTCATTGATGTGTGGCAAAGCAACATCACAGTGTGATTACAATGACAAAAGTTACCACTGATGAAGAAGACAAACTGAGGGCCCTTCCACACAGCCATATAACCCAGAATATTAAGGCAGAAAATTCCACAATATCTGCTTTGAACTGGGTTATCTGAGCCCACACTGCCATATATCCCAGTTCAAAGCAGATAATGTGGGATTTTATTCAGCTGCGTGGAAGGGGCTTAGGAGACACTGCAAAGACATTGTGTGCAAACTACATTTTCACTTCAAACTCAATTTGCTGTTATCAAAGTAAGATGAGGGCCCTTCTAAACTGCGATATAAAATCCAGATTATCTGTTTTGGACTGGATTATCTGGCAGTGTAGATTCATATAATCCAGTTCAAAGCAAATAATGTGGATTATCTACTTTGATAATCTGGAATATATGGCAGTATAGAAAGGGTCTAAGGTGTCTTATGTGAGGGACTGGCAGGGGTCTCTTCTCAATTCTACAAGGACTTGCACCATATTTATGCTCATTGATGACAACTGTTCCTTTCTTTTCTGGAAACTTTCTAGGGATCATAGCCAATGGCTCAAGAATCAGCAGTGGTCTCAGGGTCATCATGGCCCCTTCCAAACAGCTGTATAAAATCCCATTGAACTGAATGATATAGCAGTGTAGATTCTGATAATCCAGTTCAAAGCAGATATTATGGATTATCTGCCTTGATATTCTAGCTTATGTGTGGAAGGACCCCAGATTGAATAGTAATATTTTAGGAAGGCCTGTTATAACTGCTTTGTACTTTAAGATTGGATTTGTCATACTCACAGCGTATCGGCTTCAGACCCAACCATTAGGAAGGATGAGTTGGTTGGCTTAGGTGACTAATACTGTCATGAAACCTCTGTCACAACCTCTGAGGATGCCTGCCATAGATGTGGGCGAAACGTCAGGAGAGAATGCTTCTGGAACATGGCCACACAGCCCGAAAGACATACAACAACCCTGTGATCCCGGCCATGAAAGCCTTCGACAACACAAAGGATTTGTTGTCTTGTTTATTATTGTATGTTTATTCAATCAAGGATAGGTGCATATAACCTAGGGGCCAGGTTTTAACACAGCAGGTTAAACCACCAGCTGCAGTAAATCTTGTAAATTGAAAGTTGGCAGTTCGAAGCCTGGATCAGGGTGAGCTCCTGGCCTTTAGCCCAGCTTCTGACTACCTAGCAGATCAAAAACAAAATATGAGTAGATAAATAGGTACCACTTAAAAAAGGAGAGGTATGTAGGCACCCATAAAGAAATGCCAGAGAAATGCTAGCAATTTGATCAAGGAGGTAGTTTACGAACAAAACCTCTTCGGCAGGGAGATGGAGTGACAGCAACCCTGTGTTTAGAACAGAGCACAAGCCTTCAAGATGCCGAAGATGGGAAACACATGCATATACCTCTAGGTTAAGTAAAGGTAAAGGTTTTCCCCTGACTTTAAGTCCAGTCGTGACCGACCCTGGGGGTTGGTGCTCATCTCCATTTCTAAGCCAAAGAGCTGGCGTTGTCCATAGACACCTCCAAGATCATGTGGCCGGCATGACTGCATGGAACGCTGTTACCTTCCCGCTGGAGCAGTACCTATTGATCTACTCACATTTGCATGTTTTTGAACTGCTAGGTTGGCAGGAGCTGGGGCTAACAGCGGGCGCTCATTCTGCTCCCTGGATTTGAACCTGGGACCTTTCGGTCTGCACGTTCAGCAGCTCAGCGCTTTAACAAACTGCGCCACCACCAGAGGCCCCATATATACCTCTATACAATTGTATGTCTTATCAGTGTATAAATGGCGTTGAATGTTTGCCGTATATGTATGCTCTGTGATCCACCCTGAGTCTCCTTTGGAGTGAGAGGGTGGAATATAAATACTGTAAGTAAATAAATAAGAAGAACCAGTGGCCTGATGTTTTGGACAATCAATCTTACTAGATAGAGTAGGAACTGTAGTCTAAAAATAACCTTTCAGGGTTCTGGCATTAAGTGGAGAGTACCTACTTACTACCTTTGGGAGCAGAATGTCTTAAGCCATTTCTTGGCAACCCTTACTCATTCCCACTCCAGCTGGAAACTGTGCTGGGCTTTTAACATACCTATAGTTTAGCCTATAGAAAAGTGATCCAGAGGGAAAAGAAAAACATGTTTGATGTTATGAAAGTATTATTTTCAAACTGCCCTAAAAGTAGCTAACTCCAGTCTCAAGGTGACTGAAATTAATTGCATTATCTGTCCTGCCTTTCTGTTGAAGCCAGCCAGTGACAGAAAAGGCTTTAGATGACTTTAATGCAAGTGTCGTGATTCAAAATCTCACTAGAATTGAGGAAGTCCCAAAATGTCACCCTATTTCCTGCACATTATAACAGGGTCAGGAACTATTGACATCATGAGGCAGAAGCATGGCCTTTTTGTGACTTTGCAACCTTTCCTCAAAACTCACCATCGTTTGGTAAAGTTACTTTTTTGGACTATATCCCCCAGTCAGTATGACCACATTGTAGTCCAAAAAAGCTCTACAGCTTATACTAACTTGAATGTCCTTTTCTTGTAGATGGTTCCAGTACGTCACTAGTAGGAAATTCCTAAAACAGGATATAAATAATTTATATTTATTTACATAGATATTGAAACTGAGATTAAGGATGCCTGCCAAAATTTAGCACTGTTGGTAAAAACGTAATTCACATGCTATCAAATGGAGAAGTCTGAATGAGTGTTCCACCTAATTATCGTTCAGTGACATAACTTTTACATGTGATCACTCTCAGAGACTACTTGTTGGACTACAAAATACAAAAAGGCCAAGGTTGTAATTCCCTGCCCATTTACTGTAAGGGAATAGCCGTGGCTCACACAAACAGCTTGACATGATCTCTGGCATTGTAAGGAATATCTGGAAGAACCCTGTCTGAAACTCTAGAAATGCCACTTGCCAGCCAGCGTTGGCAATACTGGGACAGATAAATGTACCATCTTATTCATATTAACTTTTATATGTTCCTGTTTGAAGATAAGCCCTGCTGAAGTTGATAGGATATCTTGTGTTGAAAAGCAGAGTTATTATTATTATGTTTATGTTTATTTATACCACACTTTTTCCCTCCACAAGGAGACGCAAAGTGGCTTTAGAGTTAACCATAGTTCACTTCCAATTTTTGCACTTTCTGATAACATTTGAAAGTATTGCAATGACTGCATTCTCCCAATGGAAAGAAAAAAGCATTAATTCCCATATCTTGCACACTTTGGATTATGTAACCCTGTACAAAGCCTGCTAGTGTATCACTATAATGTGTCAGTATCAGAGAAAAAGAAACATACTTAAAGCCTTTCCACACAGCCAAATAACCCACAATATATGCTTTGAACTGGAGTATCAGAGTCCACACTGCCATATAACACAGTTCGAAGCAGATAATGTGGGATTTTATTTAGATGTGTGGAAGGGGCCTTAGTAGCTCATGGCATTATATATGGACTTTCCACACAGTCTTCTAACCCAGAATCCACAATATCCGCTTTGAACTTGGTTATCCGAGTCCACACTGCCATATATTCCAGTTCAAAGCAGAAAATGTGGGATTTTATTCAGCTGTGTGGAATGGGCCTAAGTGCCCATAAAAAGAATGCTCTATAAAGCCCTATGACTTGGGACAAGACAAGAAAGAGGCTGCTCAAGTTTTGATATATTTGAAGGAAGACTTCCTCTCATTCCCACCGTTTGCAAAGGGAAGGCATGTTTTGTGGGGATGTGGGAGAAAGCCTTCTCTGTGGGAGGTTCAGATGGCTCATTTTCTACTCTAATTTACTGGTGGGTGAAAACGTTTCCATCTAAAAGAGCGTTTGACAATTAGCTGGTTGCTGTGGGGGGCTGTTAAAAATATATGGGGTGTTGTACTTTTATTCTCACTGTTATACAGGGTGTTTGAAAAAAACTATTCACCATTTAATTTAAATTAAATGGTGAATAGGGAGTTCTTTTCAAACACCCTGTATTGTAACACTTTTTATCAGTATTAAATCAGAGCTATATTAATAACTAGCTTGGGGATCCGGTGATGCCCGGTTATTAGAAGAGGGCATTGTTTGTTTTGGGGTATTCAGCATTATCGGTTTGGTAATGTGTAACACTTCTTATTAGGAAAAACTCAGTATTCACTTTTGTTTTTTATGAATGCTCCCATTGGAAAATGCATAAGAATGTGGGTGTACAATTCCCAAAATTGTGTGTCAGTCCTCCCTAAACTCCAACTGTATCCAAAGTTGGCCATGTTGGGTCTATGTTTGGTCCAGATCTGATGTTGGCTGGATTCAGTGTTCTCTGGATAAGGGTAAACTATAACTCCCAGATCCTTGGTCAGTCACCCCCCAAAGTGGGCCTGTATGCAAAGTTGGCCATGTTGGGTGTGTACCAAGTTTGGTCCAGATCCGGTGTTGGCTGGGTTCAGTGCTCTCTGGATAAGGGTGAACTACAGCTCCTGAAATGAAGGTCAATACCCACTAACCCCTGCAGTATGTTCAATTGGTCATGGGGCTTCTCTGTGCCAAGTTTAGTGCCATTCCATTGTTGGTGGGAGTCACAGCTTCTCTGGATACAGGTGAGCTATAACTTCCAAAAAGCAAAGCCAATTTTCCCCCCAAACGTCTCTAATATGTTCTGTTGGTCATGGGAAGTCTGTGTACCAAGTTTGGTCCATTACATCCCCCACGAATGACAAACCTGGACCAAACTTGGGACACAGAGACCCCCCCCCCAATGACCCACATTATACCCTGGTGATGTTTGGGGTAGGATTGGCCACAGATGATGGGATACACAATACTTTAAATCCGATGTAAAACGACCACAGAGTCCCACATGAATGACAGACCTGGAACAAATTTGGCAGACAGACCTCCGATGACCCACTGTATGTCCTGGTGTGGTTTGGGGAGGATGGACCATGTATACTGTGATTTGCAGTACCTTCACCCTATTCAGCTCCAACTTCCAAAGATCACTGTGACTCACACAAAGGACGGACCTGGAAGTCCCAAACAGAATACCAGCCATAGTTTATTTAATTGTTTTTAAATGTTTTGATGATAGTGGTAATGAGAATGAAAATGCTGAAGATTGCTTTTAGCTCTTTTATTTCAGACCTTGTTGTGAGCTGCCTTGGGTCCCATATCTGGAGAAAGATAGGATATAAAACAATTTTTAATAACAAATAATTTTTACTTATCCCAAACTTTCAACATTCTACCCACTTGTTATGTGCTACGCATTTGCTATCAAAAGAAGTTTTTAAAAGTTAACAGTAATGTAACACATTACTGCAAGCTTGGTGAATTCTGCATTATCCCAGAAATGTACCCGTATATACTCGAGTATAAGCCGACCCGAATATAAGCCGAGGCACCTAATTTTACCACAAAAAACTGGGAAACATTGACTCCAGTATAAACCGAAGGTGGTAAATTTCAGAAATAAAAATAGATACCAACAAAATTACATTAATTGAGGCATCAGTAGGTTAAATGTTTTTGAATATTTACATAAAGCTCAAATTTAAGATAAGACTGTCCAACTCTGATCAAATCATTATTCTCATGGTAAATGTGCTTATGTATCCTTTTAATAATAATAGAGTAAAATAATACATGTAATAATAATAATAATAAATACAGGAAAATAATACATGTAATAATAAATAGAGTAAAATAATAAATGCAATCATAATAATAAAATCAGAGTGAAATAATAAATGTATTAATAATAATAAAAATAATAAATATACCATATATTCTTTACTATAAGCTGACCCAAATATAAGCCACCCAGAACCCTCACCCGAGTATAAACCGGGGGGAGGGGGGGTTCAGTCTTTAAAAAAGGGCTGAAAAACTAGGCTTACACTTGAGTATATACAGTAAATACTGGAACAAGTCATAGATGGTATCCATTTTGGATCCCTTGGCATACTATTTAAAGTTGTTCCCACCCAGAACTTACAAAGTGAGAAAAAGTAAGAATTAAGGAAACTGGTTGAGCTGACCATCAAGGCGTGGTACATCAAAATGGTTACAAATAGCACAGAACCCTGAAAAGAGGATGCCGTGGAGATCAAGCAAAGTTCAGAGCCTACAGAACAAGTCAATGGGAGTTTGGCATTGTGGAAAGAAGGAAGCTGAAGTTGTGTTTCCATCTTCTTATGTCATCCATGTATGGAGCATTAGTAGTTTTCTCTAACTATAATCTTCAGCCTCTGATACAGAGAACGAGTGTCTGAAGCAGAAGTGAAATCATGCTTTCTGATGTCAGCTTTTGTGCCTCTGTAGCCCATCATTGAACCTTCTTAGCTCAGCATTTCCTGATTTCTGTGGTCAAGGAGCAACCAGCAGTACACACGTGGACTCTCCATGATTGGGATCTCTGACAACACAAGGCTTTCATTTATGTGTGAGTCTAAGGGCTCTTCCACACAGCCATATAACCCAGAATATCAAAGCTTCTTCTTCTTCATTCACTCAGTCGTTTCCGACTCTTCGTGACCTCATGGACCAGTCCACGCCAGAGTTCCTTGTCGGCCGTCGCCGCCCCCAGCTCCTTCATGGTCAGGCCAGTCACTTCAAGGTTACAGATAATCCATAATATCTGTTTTGAACTTGGTTATCTGAGTCACACTGCCATATAATACAGTTCAGTGTGATTTTATACAGCTGTGTGGAAGGGGCCTAAGGCCCCATCAACATTGCCATATAATCCAGTGTCTAATCCCAAAAAATCTACTTTGAACTGGATTATATGACAGTGTAGATCCAGCCTAAGGAAGTACAATGCAACTCACCTATCCATGCAGGATATGTTCCCAGATTTACTGTGGTTATAAAAATCACAGATTATAGCAAACCTTGTTGAACAAACAGCTTCTGGCAGAGTCATGCTGAAGGACCAAGGAAATGCCTAGAATGGTTATATTTTATCAGATGCAGGCAAACAAGACCATGAGTCCTGACTTCCTATTAAAACTTTTACTGCATACATGGAGATGAATGAATTGGAGATGTGTAACATCAGTCTCCCAAGAAAGCCTAGCTGATATTGCATAATAGAAAAGGGCCACTTATATACAGATAATGGAAAACACAGTTAGGATAAATGGTCTGTTATCTCGTCGGACAGGATTTCAATGTGATTTGACAAGGATCTGTATGGTACTTTTGAGCTTTTTAAAACAAGCAGTCCCCAAGTTACGAATAAGATAGGTTCTTTAGGTTTCTTCTTAAGCTGAATTTGTTTGTAAATCAGAACAGGTACATTTTTAAGTGTAACTCCAGACACACACACACACACACACACATATATATATAAACCTTTGGATAGCATAGGGAAGGGTGAACATTCCTGTGATATTTATTTTGCTTTCTGTGCCTCAGTTCAGAAGATTGCACCTTACTTTCTATCCCTATGATAATTGGATTTTGAAAACAAGGGTTGGTGATAAAGCTTCAGCTG
Source organism: Anolis carolinensis (assembly GCF_035594765.1). Taxonomy (NCBI): domain Eukaryota; kingdom Metazoa; phylum Chordata; class Lepidosauria; order Squamata; family Anolidae; genus Anolis; species Anolis carolinensis. The sequence goes on from NC_085843.1 coordinate 206,542,201, forward strand.
AGTGCACTTCCAGAAAGCACCAAAATCTGGGTATTAAATGGGGGTCAAAACTCCCAGGGTCTGACTATAAGTCTCCACACAGTTCCAGGATTGGGTCCCTCACCATCCTCACAGGTTTCCTTTGTATCAGAACAAGATGGAGGGCAGATGGGGGGACATCTGGCAGAAGGGTTTTTTTTAAAAAAAAAAAAAGGGGCTGGGCTGTGGTGCAGCTGGTTAAGTAGCCAGCTGCAATAAATCACTATGACCAAGAGGTCATGGGTTCGAGGCCAGCCCGTGTCGGAGTGAGCACCTGACCATTAAAAAGAATAGCCCTGCTAGTTGTTGACCTAAGCAACCAAAAGATAGTTGAATTTCAAGTAAGAATTTAGGTACCGCTTTGTGGGAGGCTAATTTAACTAATTTATGACACCATAAAAATCGTCCAGCAGCCGTTTGGAATGAGGAAGTATCCACCAAGATGTCACAGTGGATGATGAAGCAGCTGTTCCCCCTGTGGCCGGAATCGAACATCCCCTCAGGAAGCTGGAAGCTGGAGAATGTTAAATTGCCTCTGCATCTCTGTCTCCATCTCTATGTTCATATGGCATTGAATGCTTGCCATGTATGTGTACATTGTGTTCCGCCCTGAATCCCCTTCGGGGTGAGAAGGGCGATATATTTATATATATATATCCCTCTAGAAGATGTTGAGATGGGGATGGGGGAAGGGGAGGGGGAAGGGGAAGAGAAGGGATCTATGTTAATTGCTGCAATAACATGTTTCATGCATATGTCTATGTTTGATGTTTTTATAGTTTTAATGGTTTAATCTACAGTTATGTTTTTTATTTAAATATGTGATATATTTTTATACATATGTGAGCCATTTAATTTTGCCATTTATTATGCTGTAAACTGCTTTGAGTCCCCCCAGGGGTGAGGAAAGCGCTATAGAAATGCAGATAATAATAATAATAATAATAATAATAATAATAATAATAATAAATGTTCCCTCTAGTAAAAGGACCATAATACCTCCCTAAACTAGTTTCTAGGGAGCATAGGCAGGAAAGTGCTTTTGTACTCATGTCTCGCTACTGAGTGTTTCCACAGGCAACAAGTTGGCTATTATGTGAACAGAATGTTGGACTAGACAGGACTTTGATCTGTTCAGAATGGCTCTTCTGATATAGTTATATTCTTAATGAAACAAGACCAGTAAAGTGACCATGATCTCCCTTACATATTATATCTTTACGTGGGTAATGTATGAATAAGGTTCTGTTGCCCTATTTTATTCAGACAATATATTTCCCAGTATAGTTCTACCCCTATTGTGGTGAGTCCAAATATCAATTTTCTATCCGGGAACTCCCGAAGTCTGCACATTCTGTCAAAATGAAAGTAAAAGAATATACAGATGTTGTCAGAAGTTTTGAAAGCATGGTTTTGGGGAAAAAAATGTATATATAAGTCTTAAATAGACTAGGAGAGCCAAAATGGTGTAGAAGTTTGAATGTTGGACTATGGCTTTGGAAACCAGGCTTTGAATCTTCACTGAACCCTGGAAACCAATGGGGTGACCTTGAGTAAATCACACTCTGGCCCCAGTTTCTGAATCCAAATTATTTGCTTTAAACTCGATTATATGACAGTGTAGACTCATATAATCCAGATCAAATAAGATAATCTGGATTCAGAAATTGGATGATATGGCAGTGTAGATCCAACCTCTCACAGCCTCAGAGAAGGCAACCGCAAACACTCTCTGAACAAATCCTACTCAGAAAACCTAGTGACAGGGTTACCTGAGGTTGGGTCTACACTGCCATATAATCCAGATTATCAAATCAGATAATCCAAATTTTCTTCTTTAAACTGGATTATTTGAGTCAACACTGCCATACAATCCAGCTCAAAGAAGATAATCTGGATTTTATATGGCAGTGTAAATCCAGCCTTAGTGTCACCATAACTCAGAAATGACTTGAAGGCACACAACAATGACAAAATAATATAGAGGGGAAGTGCCATATTAGGAGGTTGAAAGAAACAGGTTTTTTTAAAATGAAGAATTCGGAGTTTCAACATTAGCCTTTGGCCACACTTTGCCCATTGCTGACTTTCATGTAGCCTCCATTACCGCTACCAGATATATGTTGGAAAACTGGCTATACTCCTTGATAAAATATAAAATGACAGCCCTTATGGGACTACAACCCCTATATGTTTACGTATTTCAGCTAATACAAAGAAACCCAACCGAACTTAACTAACACAGTTGATGGCCTGCCCTTTTCTCTGTGAGCAGGCCTAATGATAGCCTACAGGTAATACAAGGAAAATCAGTAATACGGTCTACAGTCTTCTGCCTTCTTTCCAGCTAGTTCATTATGTAAACAAGTACTTGTCTAGCTTAATAACAAGCTTTATCCCTTTCATTTTAATAGAACTATTTATGCTTGGGGAGCTATTTTTGTGACATTTCAAGACATAGTATTGAGATACGTTTTGTAGAAAAAACCTCCAACAAAATCGATAGGGCTTGAAGATTCTCAGGGCTAGGTAGAGCTGCCTGACAACTTATGTGCTTAAGCTTGCTGTTTCCACATGTGCCATATTATATACTCATGTGTAAGTTGACCTCGTGTTTAAGTCTAAGGCAGGTTTGGGGGCCAAAATTATGGATTTTGATATGATCCATGGATAAGTTGAGGGACATTCCACAGAGAGGGAAAGCACCAATGTTACCTTGGGGCTAGCAGCACCAGCCGCTACTGCCGTTTACTCATCCAGATATTTTTAAAGTCCAGAAGCAATGCTTTGGCAGAGAGAGTAGAAAGGATCACTGCTTCTTTTACAGTATGTAGCCTGCTTTGGAAGAAAGAGGCAGAGACATCTTACATAACCTATATACAAGAAAGTCTTATGGATAAAATGCTTGTCAAAAGATAGAGAAGGAAAGCAGAGGACTGAAAATGAAAGATTTTGCAGTCTTTAGCCCGAGTCTCACTGAGTCTGCAAGTGAACTGAGTGGAATACATTAATTCTGTGGCACAGGAACACCTGTGTTTGTGCTGCCAACTGCTCTTAACCCACTCAAAATGCTTTCTCTAATAGCTATATAATAACCGTGGAAGATAATTTATACTGCATTAGGTAATTATAAGACTTGTCTGTTCCAGACACACGTTACACAAGTTGTGTTTTCTTTCACTCACATTACTTTCAAGAACTGAGAATGCTTTGAAAGAGCAAACACTGCCTTTGTTGGGTTTAATCATCCAGCTGTTGGCTCATGGTGGTTGTTTATTGTTTCTTTCTTTTTCTGCTTCAGGATAATATGCACACTGTTTCTGACAACAAATAATATATTTTCATTACTGCAGTGCTGACAGTTTTGGCTAGGGAGAGAAATTCAAGTTTGTTGGAGTGATGTAATGGATCTTCTACCGCATCTACAATCTGGTAGTCCCATAGTGGTCAGAACTTTTTCATCTTGATGATGTATTGTTGTTGATTTTATTCTTATGACTGTAGGAGGTAAAATGGAAGTTTGATTTTGTAAGTGTGGGCATCATGTCATCTAGCAATTTGGCCTGGCAATATGTTATTCTATATTAGCTAGTGCCAGATCAGGTACTTGGGATCATTTTGTGTGTCTGCAGAATAAGAAGAAACAAGATTTGACATTGCTTTTTTCTATTTGTGTATCTGTCTAAAGCAGGGGTCCCCAAACTTTTAAAACAGGGCCAGTTCATGGTACCTCAGATGGCTGGAGGGCTGGACTGTAGATTTAAAAAAACTATGAACAAATTCCTATGCACACTGCACATATCTTATTTTGAAATAAAACAAAAAACAAAATGGGAACAAATAAACCCTCAATGTTAATAATAATAATAATAATAAGAAGAAGAAGAAGAAGAAGAAGAAGAGTTGGAAGACACGTCTTGGGCCATTTAGTCCAACCCCCTTCTACCTTTGTGCACCAAAAGCACTAGGAAAGCACCCCTTAATAATTAATTAATTGTTAATTAAATAATAATTAAAATACCGTTATAAACAAGTAAAGCTTTGGAAGGCACGCACCGGGTGAGGGAGGAGGGAGAAAAGGTGCATGCAGTGTGAGTGAGGAGGTGGGAAAGTGCATGCCTCACCCTGTGCACGCCTTCCTTGCTGGTGGCAGCAAAGGTGCACGTGGGGTGAGGGAGGAGGGAAGGATGCACGCCTTTCCCTCCTTCTCCTTCATGCCGCTCACACCTTCCTCAGCGGACGAGGAGGGAATCGCCACTGCGGGGGCCGGATAAATGGCTTTGATGGGCCGCATGCGCCCCGTGGGCCGTAGTTTGGGGACCCCTAATCTAAAGCTTCCATCTATGGCTACTGCATTTTTAATGTGTTGTCAAAGGCTTTCATGGCCAGAATCACTGGGTTGCTGAGTTTTCCAGGCTATATGGCCATGTTCCAGAAGCATTCCCTCCTGACGTTTCGCCCACATCTGCAGCAGGCATCCGTAGAGGTGTGAGGTCTGTTGGAAACTAGGAAAGTGGGGTTTATATATCTGTGGAAAGTCCAGGTTGGGAGAAAGAACTCTTGTCAGTTTGAGTCAAGTTTGAATGTTGCAACTGATCACCTTGATTAGCATTTAATGGCCTTGCAGATTCAAAGCCTGGCTGCTTCCTGCATAAGGGAATCCTTTGTTGGGAGGTGTTAGCTGGCCCTGATTGTTTCATGTCTGGAATTCCCCTGTTTTCAAAGTGTTGTTCTTTATTAACTGCCCTGATTATTGAGTTTTTTAATAGTGGTAGCCAGATTTTGTTCATTTTCATGGTTTCCTCCTTTCTGTTGAAATTGTCTAAATGCTTGTGGATTTCAATGCCTTCTCTGTGTAGTCTGACATGGCGGTTGTTAGCGTGATCCAGCATTTCTGTGTTCTCAAATAATATGCTGTGTCGTGTCCAGGTTGGTTCATCAAGTGCTCTGCTAAGGCTGACTTCTTTGGTTGACTTAGTCTGCAGTGCCTTTCATGTTCTTTGATTCGTGTTTGGGCGCTGCGTTTGGTGGTCCCTATGTAGACTTGTCCACAGCTGCATGGCATATGGTAGACTCCAGAAGAGGTTTTGTGTGTGTATGTGTGTGTGTCAGGAGCAACTTGAGAAACTGCAAATCACTTCTGGTGTGAGAGAATTGGCCGTCTGTGAGAGGATCCCTTTAGTCCTTTGCTGAACATAGCATTTGTTGGATTTTCTTAGTGGGTCTGTAGATAGTTTGTACGTTGTGTTTCTTCATCAGCTTCCCTATGCGATCAGTGGTTCCCTTGATATATGGTAAGACCAAGAACAAGCCATGAGAGTAAAGACAAAGATCCACCCTGAGGAAAAGTGTTGCATTCTTTAAACTTTAAAAATTATTAAGTATGCAAAATATTTTAAATCAAATATGTGAATAACCAAACTTACAAACATCAAACCCTTCAAATGTGGAGGGCTGTTCATGTTTCCCTCAAGATATTAAGAAGATACTGTAGTATCTTCTTACCATCTTGATTTTTCCCCATTACAAATACTCAATAGATTGAGAGTTGGATGAAGACTCTTGAAAACTAGGGTTCAAAACATTGCTCAGTTGTAGAAACCTACTCTGTGCTCTTGGAAAGCAATGGTAAATCTTTTTTCAATAAATCTTGTCAAGAAAATCCTATGATATCATCAACATAATTTAGAGTCTACCTGAAGTTACATAACAACAACAAAACAAACACCCAGGTCCTAATCCAGCTCTAGTTATTCATGGCCAGTTGCAGCAGGATGTAGATTAATATTAGTATCCCAATTCTTTGCTAAATTGAAGACATCCATATTTGAATGTCTGTCTCATGTCTATCTGTCTGTCTCATGTCTACCATGCCCGGCAAATATAGAAGCTGCTTCCCTGATGAGATCTGCCATAGATCACCATTACAAGGAAACCTATTGTGAATAGAATGTTTTTCATTTCTTATATTTTTATGTTATAACAGAGTTATAAATCCAAATGTGTTTCTTAAAAAAAGGAATGTTCACCTCTACCTATTACAATTATCAATTAATCATCTGAAATATTAACTAAGCTACCAGTTCAAACTGGTAACATGATGTTTTTAAATTATTCATTCATTTCACTTATTTTGGCTTGTGTTCCCACTTTCTCAGAAGTATAAGATCTTGCAACTTGATTAAAATAATGGCTCCTTCACTTTCCAAATACTTGGAATTTTAAAGGACTTTTAATGTTCTGAGTTCGACCAATAACATCCAGATATGTATTCAGCAAGACATTTAATCTGGAGTAAGTGATATTTTCGAAATACCAATGTCCTAGCTGCTTCTCCTTTTCTCTCTCTCTCTCTTCTGTCAATCTAAACAGAAACTGCTTTATTTATTTTATTGAATTGGTTTTTTATTATGATGTTCATTTCAATTGGTTGCTCTGTGTAGCCTTTTTGCAATCTCGTTTTATACGGTCATAAATCACTGCCATCAGGTCTGTTTTAATATATAGAAACTTGAAAGGGTGTGAAACAGGTTAAAAGGAAAGAGGGGTGAAAGCTGTTGCATGGATAAAATGAAACAAAATCATAGTAAGAAGGCAGGAAAAACACATCGGTAAAAATGAGAAATTCTTTTATTAATGATCCACTAGAGTGATATTGAAAGTGAATGATCCAAAACTGCCAAAGGTTAGAAGAAGTGAACCACACACCTTCATGAAGAAAGTACATCCAACATTTAAAGGACATACCGCAGTTACATCCATCACTCATGCCCTTGATTGACACTGTGAGAAAGACATTTGAAGCAGGATGTCTGATTGGCAGGTTGAACAGTCTGTTCCCCAGATGTCTGAATATGTCTTGTGTAGGAGTGAGCATAATCATGGACACATTGAATTCAACCCCTCAATTACTCATACCATGACTGTATCCATTACATGATCAAGCCAGCATATGCATTATAACTTCCTGTGCTAATGCATGTGTTTGGCTATCAGACTACCCAACTTATGGAATTATATGAGAAGTCCATACTGTGATGTCTTCCATTTCTAGCCTTTCTGTCTTATCCTACTGCTTTTTCTCACAAAAACAAATTAAGAAAAAAGATAGAATAATGGCACAATAACTTTTCAGTATTAGCTAAGATCTCTTTTGCTTTACTTCATGGAGCAAACTGCATGAAGAATCATCCCATGTGAAGTTAGTTATTTGTAATCATACTACCAAACATGGTTACTAAAGTTTTGCTCTAGTACAATGACCTTGATTCATTGCACGGAGTGAGCCAAGGTGGATGAACACCTCACTCTCGTCATTAGATAGAGTAGGCAGAACTCTACCTAAAGGAAGGAGAGGGGTACAAAGACAGCTCCCCAATCATTTGTGCCAAACACCTCGCACACATAGCTTGCTTTGCACCCCCTAAACTAGGCTGCTATCCTGAAGTGTGGAGAAGGACTCTATCCCATTGCCAGCATTAAACTAGATTCAAGTACCAAAGCAATCAGCTTCACTACATGGAATTGAGAGGCATCAAGACATTTATCTACTTAATCACATGTTGGTTGGAAGTGTTGTAGCCTGCTGCCACGACACTTCCTTGACAGAGTTCACCAGACGTCACCACACAATGTAAGGCAACTTCCAGCAGGCTCCTTATAGGTAACGTCCTGGCAACATGCTAGGACACTTCCCTGAGAATACGGGACGCTTTCCGTGTTTTCACAGGGAAGCACAGGGGGAAGTCGGCGGTAACGCTTCCCCCCCGTGGGATGAGGTAAGGGGCACAGTGGGCAATGCAGGGTGAGAGGCAGTGGTTTACCCCCGCTGCCCCACAGATTTGCTATGCTGTGTAGTGAATCCCCCTGCTACCCAACAGATTCGGACCTCAGTGTGATGAGGTCCTTGAGCTTGTGGTAGCAAGCAATCTACCAAAAGAAATCATTTAAAGTATCCTCTCTTGGCAGCTGTAACATGTAAAACTGTTAAAATGAAAATGAAAATGGTGGATAAGGCTTTTCACATTGGCATGATGATTTTTATAAATCTTCTGTTTCCCATCTTTCATCAGCAGATATATTTCAGAAAGTTACCAGCCTCTTCTCTCCACTAGCCAGATAATTGCATAGCAGTATACAAAGGCAATAACTTTCTATAGGGTGTTTCCAGATGACCCTTATATTGTTCTATAACCCCAGCCCGTTCACAAAATTTTAAGAAGAGCCTAAACAACCTTTTCTTTTGCTCGTAATGCTGCATTTCCCACACCACATCCACCATCTTTTTTTCCACAAAAAAGGGTAATCAAGAAAGAAAGAGCAGTTGGACAATAACTTTTGACTGATAGGACAGCAAGATCTCAATCTAGAATCCTTTGCACCAGACTTAGCCTAACATAACTATTGTTTGTTTTCTCATTTCAATCCACAGAATTTTTATGAAATAAATGTAGATTACATGGGTGGAGCATTAATTATATATCTTCCTCTGTCCTTCAAGAAAACCAAGGCAATGGGCATGTTTTTCTCTTCCATTCCCACACTGCAGGTTTACCCTCACAACAACATGTGAAAAAGTTTGGGCAGCATTGTTTCCCGAACATTAGTCCTTTGGGTATTTTAAGCTTCCAGAAGCCCGAACCAGCTTGGCCAACAGTCAGGAATTCTGGTAGCCACAGTACAAAATACATGGATGACCAAATCTGTGGGCCACTAGTGAATCTACTTCTCTCCCTAATCATATTCAAACATCTTCACCATTACTGGAGTTCTTCTTATGAAAATAATGTGGCATCATACTTAAGTTAGTCACTAAACTGGGGAAATAAGAAGAAGGTTGATGAACCATCATGAACGTTGAAATAATTGCTCTTGTAAAAGCCTAAAGGCAAAACTGGAAAATTCCTGTATAAACAGTCCCACAAACGTACTCAATTAATATCTGAAATTTATGCTTTCTTGCTTGGGCTTGCATCCAATAGCTAGTTCCAAGTGGTGTAGAGCTACTGCGAAGGAATTTGGTAGGTCAACATAAATTAATTCTAATGGGTCTACTGCATTTGGGTCAATCACTTGGATCTAGACCTTTGTACATGACAAGATGTTCTTTATCTCATCACTGCCCGAGAAGTAGAAGTCAAGTGGTAAGAGTCACTGCATGGTGAACGTTGTGAATTTCTGCCCATTGAGAAGCTTTTAAAACCATTGAATCTCTTTCTGGGCGGACATTACCTAGGCACATACATGCAGAAATAAAGAGAATGTATGAATGAATGAATGAATGGACATTTGGTTTCCTATCCATGGAGACCTTTTGCCAAATGTGACATTCCTTTGTACTAAAAATAGGTATGTTTATAAGAATTAAAGATACAAGTGAAATAAGGCTAATTGCCAAACAATACTAGCAAATTACTAGTTCAGTTAATTAACAAGCTAATTACAGGAAATGGTGATAAGGTGATGAATCTGTCTGAGAATCTGATGAGGTGCCATCAATTGCAGCATCACGGCTAAGAAACGCGTGGCTCTGAAAATATTGGATTGCAACTTCCAGCAGCCATAGACAACACAGTCAATGATGGGATGGCAGGAGGGCAGTCCCATAGCATCTGCAAGACAACTTATTCCCTTACTGATGTACAGTCTGACACGATACAAGACAGTATCCTTTATATCAAACTATAACCATAATCCTGTTAGGCAGTTGTGAATGTGCAACTCATGACTGTTCTTTAGGGGCTACATAATGATTGTGAAAATCTCTCCCTACTGAGCAATAGTCATTGTGACCCATGAAACTCTTGTCAGATAGGAAACAGTTGGCTGATGGTCCCAGGCCTCTGTGTGAGCGATCTCTGGCACAAGAGGGAATCTCAATAGAGGTCCTGTTTCTGTGTGTTGCACCATTCATTGGGATAGGGTCTGTTTCCCAATCGACAGGGAAACAAGCCCCTATTTATGCATCAGTTTCTTACCCAGTAAGCAGAGATTGTGGGTATTGGGATGGGAGTCACTGTATAGCACTATAACTATGCATTTGTAACTACTTAGCAAGATTCTGGCCCTAATTACTAGCTTATCCAAATATTAGAAATTATCATCCTTTGGTCCTCCGGACATTTTGGATGTCATCTCCCAAAATCTTGTGCTTCACACAAGAAAATACACAAATCACGATTAAAAGAATAAGGCCACAACTTTATTGATTATTGCTGTAACTAGGGTTGGCAAAGATGCATGGTTTCAGATCCAAGCACTTGTTGATCAATGAATCCAATCTCCAGCCTAGTACTTGAATTCTTGGGATGACAGGAAAGTATTCCCCACATTGTACCCCTGCTGTTATCACCCTACACTTTCTGTGCAACAGATGTTCCAGATCCATGGTAACTGTTCCATAAAGGTTGTGACAAAGAAACAACTCTGCTTCAAAGTCCATGCCAAGCAGCATTGGCCTCCATGACAAAGACCAGCCAGCAGCCATGATAGGGACAAACAGATCATATTTCTCCCATCCCAGATCATGAAAATGCCATCCACATGTCAGGTAGTACTCTTGCGATCACATACTAAAGAGAAATATGAAGTGAATTCAATACCAACATCTTTTCAAACAGCTCAGTGAATTGTCAAATATCACAATACTGTTCAAACCATGCATTGCATATGAATAGTGTTGCCTATCTTGCAAAACAGGAGGTATATTTCTTTGATTATTACAGTTAGATTATTACAGTTAACAAAATGGCTGTAATAATAATCTATACTTAGATTATTACAGTTAACAAAATGATGGGTAAGGAGATTTTTGGATTTTATTTTTTTTAGGTTTGATATAGTGACAAAATCTTTCTGATTTCTCTTTGGTACTGGATAGATTCTGACAAGAGTCACTATCTTACCTTTCTCTTTGAAATAAAGGAAAGATGACAGCAAGTGAAAGGGTCATTTAGAGACATTTCTAACTGCCTGTGTTTTTGTACAAGCTGTTTGCAATGTTTTAATTCTTTTTATTGTTCTGGGGCTATAATCCCTTTATTTAAAAAACAGTGTTACACCTACGCACCTGTTTTTTTGAAGCCAAAAAATGCCTCAAACAAACTAAAAGCCAGCTGCAAAGCAATTGTTCTGTCATTGCCTGAGTATAATCTAATTCCTTTAAACTATTGTCACACTAAATGGAAACAGCAACTCTGTACATTTTCAGGATGATGAGGCAAAAGTGAAAGATGAGAAAAAACCTGTTTCCACCTGCTGTATTGAGATACCTGGGGTTGACTACTGATTTCTTAATCTTTAGTTAAACCTCCTCCAATCTTTTACCATCTACATGTACTAGATTGCAACTATGAACCTGATGTTCTTTTTGATCCAGAACGAGAAAAGGGGTAATTCCCTTATAGTAGAAGAAACAGAAGGGCCTGTCGTGAGTATGGATGAATGAATGAGTGTGTATAAGAACTCATGATACTGAATTAAATGTAATGTCTTATCTCAAATAAATGTTACATGCATAGTGATAAAACCAAATTTGGTCTCACTGTTTGTCTTTGCTCATATCAAAAGGAAATCCCCCCTTTTCTTGCTCTGGAGCAAAAAAAAAAAAAACCATCAGGTTCATAACAAGCCCCATCATCTCCAGCCAACATAGTTGTGGTGGTTACCATGATGCGCATTGTAACATGACAGATCTGGGAGATGATAGGTTAGGGAATACTGTGTGGTAGCTGAATAAAGTCCCAAAATATCTGCTTTGAACTGAAATATATGGCCATGTGGACTCAGATAACCCAATTCAAAGCAGATATTGTGAATTACTGTATCTCCCTTGATATTCTGGGTTATATGGCTGTGTGGAAGGGCCCTGGGATTGCCCATTTGGTGGAGGAAGGGTACCTCACACATTTGACACTAGCACAGTAAAGAATTATAAGGCTAAATTCAATTGCTGATTTCAGCTAAAAAAAAAAAGGGTGAATCAATTTCTGAATGATATGTCCCAACTTATGTAAACCCTGTTTGATTCAATGAGTTTATTCTAATTGAAATCAGCAATAGGCTATAGCCCAGGAATGGGAATTATGAGGCTTAAATCAATGTTGTTACACAGTAAGTCCTGACAGCACTAACCAGCATAACAAATCGCAACAAATATTGAAGCTACAGTCCTATGACTTCATCATCTGTGTCTTCAGCAGTATCATAGAATGCTTTTGCTCCAGTTCATCCACGAAGCCGAATGCTGCCCATCACCCGATGCAGGCTCACTTCTGACAGGGCTCCATGGATGAACTAGGGCAACATGGTCCTACGATGCTGCACCCAGAACACGGGAAGTTCAGAACAGGGCCAGCACGAAAGGAAGCCATTATTATTATCATATTATGGACATTATTATGCACAGCATTTCTATGATATTTATTATCATTATTATTATTATTATTATTATTGACATTACGGACATTATAAGAAGCAAAAAACATGGTCAGACAAACAGAACAAATTAAAGAAATATGGACTCCATGTAGCAGATAGCTACAGACTGTTAAACCAGATGATGAAAGCTGGATAGAATGGAAAGAAGGCTTATGTAACGAGAGAGAGAAAAGGATTAAGTTGTCATCAGGGAAGGAGGAGTGGTGGGTGTGGGGAGGGAGAAGGGAATGGAAAAGGAAAAAGTATGGTCAGTATGTGGAACTCTCTGCCCCGGACTGTGGTGGAGGCTCCTTCTTTGGAGGCTTTTAAACAGAGGCTGGATGGCCATCTGTCGGGGGTGCTTTGAATGCGATTTCCTGCTTATTGGCAGGGGATTGGACTGGATGGCCCATGAGATCTCTTCCAACTCTACTATTCTATGATTCTATGATTCTATGATGATGATGATGATGATGATGATGATTATTATTATTATTATTATTATTATTATTATTATTTAAAAAGACATGGTCCTATGACGCTGCGCCCAGAGCACAGAAGGCTTCCCATGTTCTGTTCACAGCGGGGCCAGCATAAAGGGAAGCCACACAGCGGCACTTTCCCATGTGTGATGGGGAAGCATAACTGCGTGTGAGGCCAAGCACAGGGCACTGGGATTGACTCACTGCCCTACTGATTCACCATGGAGGCTGGCAAATTGCCCTGTGGGACCTCATCCATGTAAGATCATGATGATAGTTTCCCAGCTTTTGGACAGTTTGCCCAGGTTTTTCCCTATCCTAATTGCCTGATATACCTTTCCCATGATTTTTTTACTGGTAGTCAGACCCAGTAACATTGATATATTTATTTATTTCCATCATTTCTACCCCGCCCTTCTCACTCGAGGGGACTCTATTTGGTTATAGATTTCTTTCTTTGATCCTGCCCACCATTGGAAGGTGGCTCTGGGGGACATATCTGAAAAAACTACTGGAAACAGATTCATGTGTATATAGAAAAAATGTTCAACACAAACTTTAAAATGATACCACAATTGTACCTTTTGAACATGCCAGATGAAGAACTAGAAAGGGAATTCGGAAAAATCTTGTCTTACATGACAGTGGGAGCTCGAATAGTATATGCCAGATATTGGAAAACCTCAGAGATACCTCTCTTAGAAGAATGTGAAATATATACAGTAGAGTCTCACTTATCCAACATAAATGGGCCGGCAGAATGTTGGATAAGCGAATATGTTGGATAATAAGGAGAGATTAAGGAAAAGTCTATTAAACATCAAATTAGGTTATGATTTTACAAATTAAGCACCAAAACATCATGTTATACAACAAATTTGACAGAAAAAGTAGTTCAATACGCAGTAATGTTATGTTGTAGTTACTGTATTTACAAAATTAGCACCAAAAATATCACGTTATATTGAAAACATTGACTACAAAAATGCATTGGATAATCCAGAATGTTGGATAAGCGAGTGTTGGATAAGTGAGACTCTACTGTATTACAGATTTGCTAATAATTGATAGATTAACTGTACTCTTGAGAGGAGAACTATTAGAGAATTTTGTTAATGAATGGCAACCAGTGATTCAGCATCTCAATAAAAAGTATAATTACGTAAACTAAAAATGTACATAGGGGATCCTATAAGACTGTAGATAAGGAGAAAATAGATATTAATCGAGAGCAGAGGATACATTTATATGTACTATTCAATAGAAGACTGTGATCCCTTAAAGAGAAGATATTATGTAAGAAATGATAGTGAAACATTAATAGCTGGAAAATACTGTACTCTACACAACAAACACTTAGAAATGTATGATTATCTGAATGAATAAATAAATATTAAAAAATGAAAAAGGTTTCCTACCCTTCCTTTATTGGTTATTAATATTTGCAAATTTGCATTACATGGTTAAAAGATTGAATTACAGAGCCTAGTTCAAAAGTTGGCAAGCCTGCTATAAACAATTCTCTCAGTTGGTTGACCAGCCAAATGCATGTCTGTTTTTCTTTCCTTGTTGTTTCTGATGTTTCGAGAAAGGTACGGAAGATTTTCAGTGACTAAACTGACCTCTAGTTGTCATCCTTCACAATGACTGGGTTGTCATCCAAGGGTTGTATTTTTTTAATCTCCTTACAGTTTAACTGGAACAGAGAATAGCCTGGCTATGGTTAAATTCTTGACCGAACATTTTAGTCTGAGTGGTACAGGGTAGGAAGTCATGTGTTGTGTGAGGAAAGTTAGTTAGAAAAGACTGGTACATTGAGTTAATCATTAATATACAAAAAAGCTAAATCAGATACAGCACATGACAAATGATCACACAGATCTAAATTACCATATTTTCTGGTGTATAAGATGACTGGGCGTATAAGACGACCCCCAACTTTTCCAGTTAAAATATAGAGTTTGGGATATACTCGCCGTATAAGACTACCCCTCTTCCAACGCACACCAAATATTAGAGCGGAAGCGCAAACACGCCTCTTTCACTCGTCTGACCTGCCCTTGTATCCTATTACCATACCTCCTTCTCTGCCTCTCATATCTCATACATGTACGCCTGTACCACTTCACTGCAGTCCTCAGGAGCGAGATTTGAGAAGCAGGGAAGGAGGTACAATAATAGGATACAAGGATGGACCAGACAGGTGAAAGAGGCATGTTTTTCTGGGTACTGCACCACTCTATCTCTTTTTTCCATACCCTGGGTGTCCCGGATGCCTGCAGCTTGCTCTGCCCTTCACTTACACCTTCCCGGTGAGGCGCCCCCCTCACCTCGCCATCGGGACCACGTTGTCACTTCTTTCTGCAAATCCTGGAATTCTTCTACCGTACTTGTTCAGTGCTGCCCTTTCATACGGTCACCACATACGGCAGGGATGTGGCTGCAGCCGTTTTTGAGCTCCCACCACCATATGCGGCAACTGCAGATTCTCCAGTCTGGCTTGGAAGTTTCATCACCCGCCCTATAAGATGACACCTGATATATAAGACGACCCTCAACTATTGAGAAGATTTTCCTGGGTTAAAAAGTAGTCTTATACGCCAGAAAATACAGTAGACATCTGTCCTAAAAACCAAACCAAACTCAAATTTGAAAATGCCACCCATGTATTTACTCCTGCCACTCCTATCTATATTCTTGGATTTGGCACTGAATGAAACAATGCCAAATCAAGAATATAGATAGAAAGGAAACAGCTGCATGAATATTTTTTTAAAAAAACCTTCATTTCTGATCCACCTCATCACAGACCTTCCCTTGTTTTTCCTTTCTCCTTCCCTTCACAATGTTGTTTCCTTACTCTCCCTTTTTTATAGCTATATATAATTGTCTAGTTTCAATATAATATACACACTTCATTGTTTTTAAAGATGTGGTAGAAATATTAAGAATCAGTTGGTAAGACTGCTAACATTAAAAGAGTTAACACAATTCAAACCACTGGAACTACGCTTAAGAAAAGGATTTGAATCTTGTGAAAAAGTTGTCATTTCCCAGTTCTGAAGAATCAGTAAAAAGTAACAAGTAGTTTTGCAGAACTCTAAGAGACCTAGACTTTGGGAAAGAACCAGCTGATAGATGTAAGACTTGCTTACCCCTTTGCTCTGCCTCTCTTTTAATTAATTTGTACATTAATTATTTTAATTAAATTAATCTTAAAATTCTTCTTAATTGCTTCAGGTTTTTTAAATTGTTGTTCCTCTTTGTTGGATTTTATTGATACAGATTGTGCATCTCTTATTCAAAATGCTTGGGACCAGAAGTGTTTTGGATTTTAATTTACCCAGCTTTTAGAATACTTTACCTGTATGTGTGGGTGGGTGAGTAATATACACACAGACATACACATACATACATACATATATACACATACAATAAAATGTCTTGGAAATGGAACCAAAGTCTAAACAATTCAATTTAATAGATTATTTGTAATAATTTTGTGTTTAGAACAAAGTGTATGTATATACTTTGAACCATTAGAAAGCAGAGGTATCTTTTCAGCCATTTATGTGGACGATTTTGGATTTCTGAATTGATTTTGACCAGTCATTTAATATCACTGTGTAGTGTTGGAAGTTATTTAAAGCTATGCTTGGTGATATTCACAACTAAGAGTGCATACAATGTAAAATTAATGCAGTTTGACATGTCTTGAACTGTCATGGCTCAATGGTATGGAATAATGGGAGTCTTTAGTCTTCTCTGCCAAAGAGTGTTGGTATTTCACCAAACTGCAATGCCCAGGATTTCATATCACTGAGGTATGGCAATTAGAGTGGCGTCAGACTGCATTAATTCTGCAGTGTGGTTTGATTTCAACTATATCAGAATTGTTCTGTTATATTGCAACAAAAGGCTTGATGATTTATGCCTGTTCAAAAGAACAGAAGGAGGTATCTTATTAAAGATGTGTTTTCAATGGCATAAAAGCTGACATTGACCAAATACAGTAGGTGAGATTGTAAAGGCTTTGTTATTGTTATTAGTTGCCATCAAATTGATTTCAATGTATGGTGCCCTTAGAAATGGGTAACCTTCAAGTCACCATGCTCTGCGTTGATCTTGTATATTCACAACCATAGCTTTCTTGGTTGATTCTAGTGATCTGTCTTCATACCTTCTTGTGACATCTCCAAAGTACAGACCATCTCAGATTAGTCATCTTGGCTTCTAGGCAGAATCCATGCTTGATTTACTCAACTCATTTATCTGTATTTAGCAGTATACATTATCTTTAGAAATCATTTCATCACATTTCAGATTAGGCTTATTGTCTGCCTATCAGCTTTTTTTCATTTTTCATTGCCCACCCAACTTTGATAACCATAGACAGAAATTGGAAATACTCTGCTATGGACTTTCATATTCTATTGATAGAAATCGAGACTATAATTAAGAAGAAGACTAGGACCCCATTTATACTGCCATATAAATCCAGATTATCGGTTTTGAACTGGTTTATATGGCAGTGTAGACTCATATAACCCTGTTCAAAACAGATAACATGGATTATCTATTTTGATAATCTGGATTATATGGCAGTGTAGAAGGGGCCTAGGACTTGGAAGAGCATCTATGAAGGAACAAGACATGATCCTAAAGTATCAAGAGATATCATCTTTTCATTTCTTAACTGTAGTTATCATGGTTATATCATGGTTATTTATTTTTATTTATTGTATCAGAAGTGAATTGAGGTTACAGTTAATAGAAACACAAAGTTAAAAACAACATTATACTAGATTTCCTTTGACCAGAAGCCAGCCACTTGGAGTGCTTCTGGTGTTGCTGTGAGAAGGTCCTCCATTGTGTATGTGGCAGGGCTCAGGCTGCATTGTAGTAAGTGGTCTGTGGTTTGCTCTTCTCCACACTCGCATGTCGTGGACTCCATTTTGTGGCTCCATTTCTTAAGGTTAGCTCCACATCTCATGATGCCAGAGCGCAGTCTGTTCAGCACCTTCCAAGTTGCTCAGTCTTCTGTGTGCCAAGGAGGGAGTTTCTCATCTAATATCAGCCGTGGATTGAGGTTCTGGATTTTAGCCTGCCATTTCTGGGCTCTCACTTTCTGAGGTTTTCCTGCAAATTTCTCTGTAGATCTTAAAAAGCTGTTTCTTGATTTAAGGCATTGCCATGC
The DNA here is from genome assembly GCF_035594765.1 of Anolis carolinensis. NCBI lineage: Eukaryota > Metazoa > Chordata > Lepidosauria > Squamata > Anolidae > Anolis > Anolis carolinensis. Next base: position 206,560,315 of record NC_085843.1, read on the forward strand.
TAGCTGATATCTGAACAGAGGATAGGCCAGAGATATCACTGCCTTGGTCCTTTAATTATTGACTGGAACTTCCTGGTGGATGTCAAGTGGTGCAATACCAGCTAAACAGTATACCGGTAGTTTCTCCAGTGGTGTAGGGCATAAACATCCTATGATAATGTGGCATGTCTCATTAAGAGCCACATCCACTTTTTTAATGTGGTGAGATGTATTCCACACTGGCCATACCTACTCAGCAGCAGAGTAGCAAAGCGCAAGTGCAGATGTGACCCCCAGATTGTGCCAGTCAGCTTTCGTATGATATTATTTCTAGCACCCATTTTTGCTTGATATTCAAGCAGTGCTTCTTGTAAGTCAGAGCATGGCCCAGAATGACTCCCAGATATTTTGATGTGCCGCAATGTATCATGCTAAAGACATACAAAAGGGAAAGTCAGATAACTCCAATTGACATATGTCCTTGAGTCTTATCTCATTTTCACTAACCATATGTCATACCCTGAAATAAAACTGTACATTCATATTCACATTGCTGTTTCAGTGTTTGTTACAGTAGACAGAAATAATAATAACAACAATAGCACCAACTAAAGAAAATCAACTGAATCAGTTAGTATTTGTTAAATCAACACTTTCATAAGTTACACTGTTTCAAGGGGTTTGTTCTATTTAAAACTAACAATTGGATTTGAGACTTTAAGCATAAATCTTACAGGGAATAACATTCTCAGAGGCACCCTTGACTTACCTAACTATAACTTAAGCGTAGTTCACAGATCTATGGCACTCAAGACTGAAATTTGTTAAACAGAAGATTATTGGCTACAGTTAAGGTCTCTTTTACAGAGTATTCTTTAGAAAAGTGCCTTCTAGCCATCTTGACTACCTTTCATTGGCAGAAAAGCAGGGTGTTGCTTTAACAAACCAATAATGAATAATAGAATCATAGAATAGAGTTGGAAGAGACCAGATGGGTCATATAGTCCTGCTTTCTACCATGCTTGAATGAATAATTAAAAATCTTCCTTTCATCTAATGGGTTGATCTGTGACACATAAACCTAACACATTTTCAGTTTATTGAAAGAAGTATAAGCTGAAAAACAACTGAAAACACTATTACAAGGAGGAACACTTTCCTAAAATTGACCCTTCCTTTATTGTAGCACACCAGTGAGCCAACGTGTTTCAGTAATATGAGTGTTTTATGTGGCTTCTGAGGCCCCTTCTACACTGTCATACACTCAATTTTATCAAATCAGATATTCCATATTATCTGCTTTGAACTGGATTATATAAGTCTACACATATAATCCAGTTTGAAACAGATAATCTGGATTTTATATAGCAGTGTAAAAAAAGGCCTGAGAGATCAGGGTTCAAATCCCAGCTCAGCTATGGAAACCATGAGCAAGTCTCAGAAAGAGACAGTGGCAAACCTACTCCAGTCTTGCCTTGAAAATAGGATTGCCAGAAGTCAGAACCAACTTGAAGGCACCTAACAACAAAAACCAAGGGAAAAATAGCTTCAAAAATAAATGTGTGCTATATTATTATGACCCTGCAAATTGTTGACACACACTAGTCAGTTAATACTTGTTTCATGTTCGTTTTGTCCATTGTCAAATGGAGAGTACCAAAGATTTCTGTAGAGGGGGACTTAAAATATGCCTTTTAAGTAGTTTCGCAAGACATAGATTGAATCATTATCATCTGATCATTGACATGTTTTGCTCTTGAAGATTCTTTCAAATGACACAACTACAAATACGTAACATTGGTGCAAGATTTATCAACAGCCTCCAAGAAAATTAAACATATATCCAAGCACCAAAAATTCAAAACATGAGATGTGGAAAACATACAATGGTAAACCGAAGACTTGGAGGGTCTGCTTACGCATGCTGTAGCATACACTATAATTCAATTAAAATACAGACCGTCTAATTATATATGTTACTGTTTTCTTTCCTACAGGCAACTTCAAAAGATAGTACACGATATCAAGAAAAATGACAGTGGAATAATGAGCAAGTTCAAAAAGTGAGTTGTGCATATCAGCCATTTACATGTCTTGTCCTTTTTTATTAGTTTTTAATGCATATTTTTGAACTTATACAGGTTCAGTATATGCCTAAATATGTTTACTAATAAGTAAATGCGAGTGGAGCTTGCTGCCAGAAGGGAAAAATAACCCTTTGTCTTGCAAATAAGTGTGAATTTCATCAAAAACTAATTTGAAGCAGAATACACATCTCAGTGGTGGCTAGGTCTTCAGCTGGACTGAGGTGGATTGAGAAAGAAGCAAAATTGAGCAGAACTTTACCTGTTTTTTCTCTCTTTTTTGCCACCCACGTTTCCCTCTCTTTTTTCCTCTTTCCCACTGCCCAGCAAGGCACAACTTGCACAATTATGCAAGTTATATAATCCCTCTTTAATTGCTTTGGTTACATCCTGTGAAATCCTGACATTTGTAGTTTGGTGAGGCATTCAAGCTCTCTGGTGAAAATGCTAAATATCCCCCACTAAATGACAAACCTTGGGATCCCATAGGTCAGACATCCTTAAACTGTGGCCCTCTAGCTTAACCAGCTTGTTCATTGGTCAGGAATTCTGGGAGTTGGAGACCCAAATAGCTGAAGGGCCGGAGTTTGAAAATGTCTGTCATAGATTGTTGCCTTAGCACTTCAAGTGGAATCGTAGTGCTATAAGGACTTCATCAGATGAGTCTTCAGCAGTGTCATAGGATGCTTTTGCCCCTGTTGAGCCATGGAGCCCCACACCGCCCATCACACAATGCAGGCTCACTTCCAGCAGGGCTCCATGGCTCAACTGGGGCGCAAGCGTCCTACGACACTGCACCCAGAACACGGGAAGCTTCCCATGTTCAGTTGAAAACAATGGGGCTAGCGTGGGGAGAAGCTGTGTGGCAATGCTTCCTCACATGTGATGGGGAAGGATTGCTGTGGGCACGGTGGGGCGTGTGGGACTGGGGATTGCCCCACTGCCCCACCGATTTGCCACAGAGGCTGGTGAATCACCCTGCGGGACCTCATCAATATGATGAGGTCCTAAGTGTGAAGTGTGGAAGGGAAAAGGAAAGAAAACCTTTGCTGTACTGCCAATTGAGAGCTTTTGAAAAGAAGCTGAGAGCCACATGAGATCAGGCCATTTTGTTGTCTGAGGCCAAGACAGAGAAGCTCGCTACTACCATATCACACATACAGAAGCAAAGTGGAGTGGAAGTTCAGTCTGACTTCCAACACTGGCAGTGACCGAGCATACCCCTCCTAAGGTTATTGGGCTAAAGGGGAGCATGACAGGCTGGGTGGCACACATAAATCTGCTCACTAACAAGAGAGAAATGGGCGGGGCGGGGGGTGGGAGAGAAATGCTTCTGGTGAATCAATTGCTTCTCGTATCTGCTGCCTGAAGTAGTTTGCTTCCTCCACCAAATTGTTGGGCCAGTCCTGAATGAACTGGATATGGAGGCAATGTTTCAGAGAGACCAGATCTATTCAGTAGCCCTTACAGAAGGCCTCCATAGACAGGGACAATAAGTGGCATGTAATGTGCTCCCCCTAGAAGAATTCATAGCATTGCCTGTTTCAACAGAAAGAATCAGTACAAGTTGAGCATCTCTTATCCAGAATTCTAAAATCCGAAATACTCCAAAATATGAAATTGTCCACACGTGTGAAAATAACACCTCTCATGTTTGTTCAATGTGCACAAACTTTGTTTCATGAAAAAAAATTATTTAAAATGTTATGTATAAAATTACTTTTGAACTCTGTGTATGAAGTGCACATGACACAGATGAATTTGAATTTCATATTTAGACTTGGATCCTCTCTCCAAGATATCACATTATGAAAATGTAAGTATTCAAAACTCCAATAAAATCTGAAATAGGAAGATTTCTGGATCCAAGTATTTTGGATAAGGGATACTCAACCTGTAATAACAGGAATCATTGTCCTCACAACATTAATAGCAACACTTCTGTAGCCCACCATTAAAGCTGTGGCAGAGTAATTAAAAAATTTAAAAATACCCAAACCTAAGAAGGATAACTCTGAAGTAGCATTTTAAAGCTAGCTATTGTATATTGTCCTCTCAACAGGCAACAAGTCTCAACATTGGCATTTGTACTCTTGTTTTGCACTGACAATGACACATTAATAACTTGTCTGAACAACTACTGTTTCAACAGACGTGATAAAAAAGATAACAAGCATAGTGTTGTTCTCCCACTGTACGAAAGCATGCAGGAATAGCCATTCCTCTGTGCCAAAACTACTGTGTGTGCATTTAACTCTGTATTTATCCTTGACATAGCGGTCTAAATATAGACCACTTACAAAAAGACATACTTGAAATGGAATCCTTTCCTATTAACTCATACGTCACTCCTGTAAATATTATCTTCCCTTTTCAAGCCGAAACCTGTCCTCCAGCGCTTTGAGAGTTCTTGCATGTCTTCTCATCTCTTAAATTGGGATCAGGAAACTCAGGTCTGGCTATTGCCTTTTGAGCCTTTTTTTCTTTAGGTCTGTGCCCAGTGTGAGAATGAGGCATTGCACGAGTGAGTGAGCCCCACTGGTGTCCCTGAATGATTTTTAAATCATTATACAGTACAGTTGTCCCTCCACATTTTCCGTTTTGACTTTTACGGATTTGATTATTCACAAATTTGATTAAAATTACTGAAAGTCCCAGGGGTCAGTCTCCATAGTGATCCCATTTCTTTGGGCTTCAAAAAGCCCAGAAGAGTGAGGTGGTGCCCCCCTCCCCCTAAGCCTCAAATTCCCCTCCTTAAACTTACTGAAAGGTGTCCCTGACAGCCATGAAGCCTCTCTGCATTGTCCTGAGGGAAGGAAACAACATGTGAGGAGATGGGGGTGGAGTGAGGGGGTTTCCTTCTCACTCCTCCCATCTCCTCAGGCATAATTTCCTCCACTCAAAAGGACACGAGGGGAGGTCCTTTTCAGTAAGTTTCAGGAGGGAAATTTGGAGCTTCAGGTTGGCTTCATGCTATCCTGATTTCAATCAGGATAGCATGTAGCCACCCACAATAGGAAAGCCCGGGGTTTGGATGGGGGAGTGGAGACTAGAACCTGCATGCAAGTGGTTTATTTTAACCCATTTCTGTGCGGGTTTTAGGTATGTCTGTAAGCACCTTCTGAATCTCTAGGTCCTCCGGTGTAAGTGGATGGTCAATTTCATCCAACCATGTTGAAGGACCTAGAGATCTCTAGAAAGAAAACCTCCTTATGAAACTAGTTCCTCCAGTACAATTCTATAGTCAGCCTCCAATGGAAGTCAACCATGGAGTCATGCTGGAAGACCTAGAATTTCTTACAGAAGTGTTATCTCAAGTTTAATAAAATAGTAATTTCTTTATTCATGATTTCTTGTTTTCACAGGGGTTCTGTCTCCCTAACCCCAGTGAATGTGGAGGGTTGACTTTATTTGAAGAAAGAAAAATTAGTTTTCTTGTTTCACACAAATGTCCCCACCCAAACAAAATCTAGGGTGACAGTGAGGCACTTGTAGGTTAAATCTGCCCCCTTCTACACTACCATAAAAATCCAGATTATCTGCTTTGAACTGGATTATATGGAAGTATAGATTCATATAATCAATTTTAAAGCACATAATGTGAATTGCCTACTTTGATCGTCTGGATTATATGACAGTGTAGAAAGGGCCTCACTTGGAGGAAGAAGAGAATGACACAGATAAAAAGAGCAAGGGAACGCTGGTCTCATCTACAATAAATGTAATCCCTGCCCTATGGGAATTAAACTGTATGGTATAAATCATATATGGATTAAAACTGTTGCACTGCAATTCTAGATGTTGTTGGATTCCATTGTCCTGATGTGGCAGGGACAGTCTTGTTTAATCCTCTGTTGCTTGGGTGTTTGTAGGTTGGAGTCCATTTGGAGGAGTGGATCTTGCTCACTCATATTACAAAATAATAGGTAGAGGTGGAGTAAAATAGACAAAAGATAGGTCTAGTCCCACAGCCCAAGACCAGTTATATACAAGCAGAGTGTGAAGCAATAGTAGGTGTTTATGAAAAAGGAGACGTCATGAAAGTACAGCTTCTGCCATCAAAGTGCTGCAATATCAAGGCAAGCTGATTTTCCTTTCCCAACAAAGTCCTTACTATTCTAATGAAAGGCCTGGCCTGAAGCTGGCAACAATCTGTTTTAATGGGTGCTTTATTGATGCATAAGCTCTTGAGAAACAATGACTGAATAGCCTTGTGTGCATAGGATGTCATGTTAACATCTTTCCAAGTGTCGCTTAAGCAATGTCTAGAGTTGGGATAGAAAGTGAGCAGGAAGCTTGCAGGTTCCAACATGTCCAAATCCACAAGCCATTAGCAGATACGTGAGCTCTTTTGAATAGAAAAAAGAGGAAGTTTTGACTGCAACAGCAAAGGTATTTCTGAGCCCTAGAACTAGGTCATCATTTTGTGACCCTTGCACCATTGCCAGAAACATCCCAGTGACATTTTGCAAGCTGGCTGCGCTCTGATGCTTTCCCATACTGAGCAAGTCAAGGAAATGAAATGAAGCATAGAAAGAAAGAGGAAGCAACAATGAAAAGAACGGGGGTGGTGATGAATGTTAACTGACCTGAAACCAAAAGAGGAAGCAGTGATTCATGATGGAATATCTGTATCTTGTAAAATCAGTAATAATCATAATAATCATAATAATCATAATAATAAAAAGATGAATTAAAAACCATGTATGTTCGCTTGGGTTAATAAAAGACCATGTTGCAAAGGAAAACACAGCTTTGTTGTTGTTGTTCAGCAGATTTATTGTCTGTTAACAATTGTGCAGTTCCCCTCATGTGGGAATTCTTCTTTTTGTAGGGCCCTGCATCTGCACATTTAACATCTACTGCATCAGTAGATGCTACTAAATGATAATGTATATCCTGATGCAATTAGAAGCATCACCGTCTGCATCTCTTAAAGTCCCAACAGCCAAGCCCAACCAGTTCTCCATTCAATTAGCCAATAGTCCTTTTATGAACAAGCTTGTAAACGTTTTATAGCTTTGATCCTCAAACCAGTTCAGCAAGGATGCATGACCCCTTAGAGGTGTCATCCCATTGACTTCAGCTGAGAAGAACATGTATTGAAGACATCATCATGCCCAGGAATTGTCAGACCTTTCTGCATTCTTAAATGCCAGCTACGTGATATCTGTGGCAAGAGAAAGGAACTAAATATCTTGCAGACTGATGTTCCAAAACTTGGGTCCTACAGATGTTTTGGACTTCAACTCCCAGAATTCCTTGGCCAAGCTAGCTAAGGGGCCACAGCTAACACAGTGGGTTAAACCACCAGCTACTGAATATCTTGGTGACCGGAAGGTCAGCTGTTTAAGCCACAGTTCAGGGTGAGCACCCGCCATTAGCCCTAGCTTCTGCTCACCTAGCAGTTTGAAAACAGCAATGTAAGTAGATAAATAGGTACTGCTTTGGCAGGGAGGTACAAGGCGCCCCTGAAAAACATGCTGGCTAATTTGATCAGGAAGGCGTCCATGAACCTCAGCTTCCTCAGCGTGGAAAATGGAACAACAGCACCTCCCCATGGCCAAGTTGAGCACAGCCTCCAGATGCCTGAGATGAAAAAGCAGGAAGCCTTGCCTCTATGTATTGTCTGTCTGTGTTATTAATTGTGACGGCATTGAATGTTTACCTTGTATGTATTTTGTAATCAGCTCTGAGTCCCCTCGGGGAGATAGAGTGGAATATAAATAAAGTATGTTGTTGTTGTTGTTGTTGTTGTTGTTGTTGTTGTTATTTATGGATTCTGGACAACAGCTACAATTACATTCTCTGATAAATTAACCTGGTGGGACATCAGAAGCCATTGATCTGCACTTTCCTATCCCCTTCAGAAACTCACCAGGACAATTTCTAAAGTCCGAAACAGTTGAAGGACCAAAGTTTGGAAACCATTGAGAAAGGAACTGGAGCATAGTTGTTCAGTCAGTGATACTATACAGCTATGACTAGGATGCATTCATGATTTAATTCCATGTATAAGCAAGGTCACTATAAGCATAACCTTTGTAGGCTGACAAACCTACAACCTTTTCCCCTTTTCTCCTATTGATATTTAGGTTCCAAAATGAACACGTGGCCTTAATATGCAAAACTGGAAAAAATACATGGGACCGGTATGATACTTTAAGAATTGCACATGTTCTGGTTGTTCAGCATGAAGTTCTGTTGCCTGCTTTTAGTGTAATGGTGTTTGTGTTTTTCTCCAAGGTCTCTGGCCAGGGTGTCAAAGCAACATTCAGATTCCCTACTTTCATTTTCACACAAATACTTAATAGGGTCTACCCCCAGAGCTTGACAGTAGTGCTTTTTATACCCCAGCTCCCAATATTTTCCAGTGGGCTTAGTCATTTTGCCAAGCTTTATCTAACCCAGAGTTTCCCAAGCTCCAGATGTGTTGGATTACAAGTGTCCTGGTTGTAAGAAAGCTGGACTAAACAATTACCAAGCATGGAAAGAGGAGGAGATTTCAACTACACCCTCCAACATGGTGTTAAAATGAACTTTTTCAAACTTTGGGTTGTTTTTGTAATCCTGGAAGTCCAGAAATGGAAACTCTGAATGTTTCTCCTATCAACTCAATTTTGTAGGATGTTTTAATAGCACTTCACTGCATGCCCCATGCTAAAAATATAACACCTTGTACTTAAAAGCATGCTTTCAAGGATATACAGTACAACTCCTGTATCCATGGGGAATACGTTGCTGAACTTGTGTAACAGTGATACAGTGGAAAGAGTACAAGGTGGATAAAAAGGGAGATAAAAAGGCCAGTCACATACCAAAAGGGACATTTGCCAACCTGGCATAATATGAAATTCTATTCATCGCTGTAGTTTGGTAATCAAAGAAGAATAATCCCTGAAACAGCTCAAGCACCTTTATCCAAATTTAAGGAAGTTTATGACATAGAAGTTTGACATTTCTTCCCATTCTGAAGCAATGTGAAACCATTCCCAATATTTGCCCCATGGGACTCAAACCATGTGAGGTGGCATATTGGGAAGAGTTGCCTAAAGTGATATAGGCTTCTACCCGACTTAGAGGGATTCCCCATCTCCTGGCAACTCATATCTGACCAGACTTAGGCATGACAGACTTGAAACTTCAACAGAAAGTCAGATTAGGAAAGGGAACCACAACCCCCTTTCATCCAATAAAGTTGGACATCAGTCTGAGGATGAGACCTCTTATTTGAGATTGGAACTCACAAAAAATGCTGAGTGCATTTCATCATAAAGCTTCACATTAAAATTATAGGAACCATGTGCTAATTTGCATTCTCCATATTACATTCTAACAAACTAACAATCTATGCATTGTCATTCCCCGCAGAAATAGTTTTGCATGTGCATAGAAACATACTTTGGATAGAATTGTGTAGATGCGTGCATTGTTATGTTCCTCTTGCTAAGTGTCTTTAAACTTTCATTAACTGTGTCTGATACCATAAGCTTAATTTGTTTTGCTTTTTGCCAGCCATTTGTTGCCATGCAGCTCTTACTGCATGCTTCAGAAATTAAATATATTACTTGTACTGTTCACAGGCTGACAAGCAAAGCTCCTCCCAGTGTACCACCAGTAGACTATGGTATGGTTATGATTTTTTTAAGCTGTTTATTAAATAGAAGCAGACGTTTTGCTAAACAAGGCTCATATATGTCAGTGAAAGTAAGAGACATTTCTTTGTGGGATGGGAGCCAATTCTACAGTGCAGGCTCATACAACTGTTTCTCATGGACAGGATATTTAATGGGCATGGAAAGTTGTTCCCACATTACTTGAGTAAGATTTTAAGAGTCTCCTAGTAAATACTAAATGTACTGTAAGAGGGCCTCAATTGCATAATAGGGCATAATGGGCATGTGTGTAATACTAATACTAAGCAATGGAATGAAAACATTGGAAATACTTTCAGTGTGATTAAACATGAACAGACAAGTCGTAGAAATGTTCCTTCTCTCAAAATTAAACCAAAACAAGCTCTTGGCTTCAAAAGTAGTATTTATCAAGCTCTCAGAGAAAAGTACTAATATTTGGAGGCTGAACTTTAAGAAAAGTCACTTTGGATGCCATTTAAAGTTTAAACTCAAAAGCTCAGACTATACAAAATGCCTTATTTTCCTTCTATTTATGGAATGTTGATTTCCTGCAACAATATGGATTTCAGTCAAGAGATAGCCATTGCCTATAATTCATGGGATATCTCTTGTACATTGACATTTTGACTCTGGCCCCTTCTACACTGCCCTTTATCCCAGAATCTGCTCCCATGTTATCTGCTTTAAACTAGTTTATATGAGTCTCCACAGAAAGATAATCTGAGATAAGATGATAATCAGGAATCAGATCCTGGGATATAAAGGCAATGTGGAAGGGGCCTCTGATAATAGGATTTTTTATAATATATATGCAATATTTTATTTATTTATTTACTTGGTTTTATACTCTGCCCTCTCTCCCTCATTGAGGGACTCAGAGCAGCTAACAGTTGGCAACAATTTGATGCCATTCAAACCTAGGACAATAAAAACTCAAATACATACAAACTGAGCAATACAAAGCATTTCTAACAACTCATAAAAATGACAATACATGATAAAACAATATTAATACATATGCCACTGTAAGCCTACATTAAGGCCCATTCTACACTGCCATATAATCAATTTAATTGGCATTAAATAATTTAACATATATATTATTAGTAAACATTATAGTAAAAGATATAGTAAACTAATACAGGTTGTGTACCTCCTATCTGGAATTCTAAAATCCAAAATTGTCTACATGATTGGCTAAGACAGTGACACCTTTCCTCTCTTACTGTTCAATGTACCCAAACTTTGTTTTATGCACAAAATGATTTAAAATGGTGTCTGTAAAATTATCATCAGGCTACAAACATAAGTTGACTACAAAACATAAAGAAACTTTATGTTTGGGCTTAGATTTCATCTCTAAGAGACCTCATTATCTAAAGGCAACTGTTCCAAAATACAGAACACTTCTGGTCCCAAACATTTTGGTTAAGGGATACTCATCCTATAGGTATGTTTGCAAAAGGCTAATATGTGTGCTTTGGGGAAAAAAAAGATTTTGGCTAACAAATTAACTTTTCATTTTTTTCAGAAGATGAGGAACAGTGGTCAGATGATTTTGTAAGTATAATAATTGAACATCAAAAATCACACTAAAAGCCATTAATCTGGGTCATGGCATCTTACTTTAATTTTGAAATACCTAAAATCCAAAACTAGCCACACTGATGGCTGAAATACCTTTGTTTTCGGTTGGTTCAGTACACACAAACTTTGTTTCATTCAGAAAAGTGTTTAAAAATATTATATAAATTTATCTTTAGGCTATGTGTACAAAGATATACTGTATATGACACATAAATGAATGTCATGTTTAGACTTGGGTTGCATCTCCAAGATATCTCATTAAGTATGTACAGTATATGCAAATATGAATCTTCCAAAATCCAAAACACTGTCTTAAGCTAATTGGAGGACAGAGAGGTTATAACTATAACCAACATTCACTCAGAGGAACAGAGACAGCGAGAGATAGAGACATTTATCTATAGAGTCCAATATATGTCTCAATATGATGACTCAGGAATTTGAATTTATACTGTGATTGTTTTACTTAACTTGTTTATCATATTATGCTATTATTATTCATGTACTCTGATTGTTGATTATGTGATTTTAATATGTTGTAAGTCGCTTTGGGTTCCGTGAGGGAGAAAAACAGGCTGTAAATAAAGAATTATTATTATTATTATTATTATTATTATTATTATTATTATTATTATTATTATTATTATTATTATTATTATTAGCCCTTGAACTGTTATAAGCAATAATGGTAGTGTTTTATGTGTTGTTGAAGGCTTTCATGGCTGGAATCACTGGGTTGTTGTGAGTTTTCCGAGCTGTATGGCCATGTTCCAGAACTTAGCATTCTTTCCTGATGTTTCGCCCACATCTATGCCAGGCATCCTCAGGCAGGAAGCAGCCAGGCTTTGAATCACATTGAACCTATGCCCCCCAAAAAATTGCTTTGAGTTAATTAAAAAAATGTCAAGACAGAGATAATGGATTTGAGATAGTAGCTGTTCACATTTGTTGTCACTGTTGTGTGCCTTCTGGTCATTTCTGATTTAAGGTGACAGTAAGGCATCCCAAAAACAAGGTTCTCTTGGCAGAGTGCCTATGTTTCCCTCTAAGGCTGAGAGAGTGTGACTTACCCAAGGTCACCCAGTACTTTTTCATTCAGGGATTCCAACCTTCGTCTCCTAGTTTCCTAGCCCAGCATACAAACTACTACATCACCCTGCTCTAACAACTATATTCTGACATTATTCAAAGGATCACTTTGACCCCAAAGTGTGTTGTGTTGTTTAAAAAAAAAGTCTGCTAAGAAAATGGGCCATATCTTTTTTCTAGGATAGTGACTATGAGAATCCTGATAACCCCTCTGATTCTGAGACGTACGTGGTTCCCTCTGAAGAGAACTGCGATGACAGCTATGAGCCACCTCCAAGCGAGCAAGAAAAGAAACAACTTCCAGCAGCCTTCTCCTGTTCTGGAGGAGAGTACGCAGGTAATAATGCTGTCTCACTTTTCATGCTTGCTTCTCTGCTAAACTTCATCACTGAGATAGTATCCAAAGGAAGCAGAAGTAAATACCAAATGGCTATATTAAAAATAGATCCTACATAAAGAGAATCGGGATACCTGATTCTTTCAGTGGTGCTTTTTTGATCATCTGCCCAGACAGATTTTTATGACTTCTCATAGTACCCAGTTTTCAAATAATGGCAGCAGCCTATAGATGGAATCTGTGTGAAGAAGATCCCTTTAGGTCAGAGCTTTCCAAACATTTCATGTTGGTGACACATCTTTTTAGACACGCATAATTTTGCAACACAGTAATTTGGTTTCACTAGCAAACTGGAGGTTAAACTAACCCACATATGAAATGTATGGGACACAGTCCTCCGGTGGCGTAGGAGATTAAACCGCTGAGCTGCTGAACTTGCTGATCAAAAGGTTGACAGTTCAAGTCCAGGGAGTGGGGTGAGTTCTCGCTGTTAGCCCCAGCTTCTGCCAACCTAGCAGTTCAAAAACATGCAAATGTGAGTAGATGAATAGGTACTGCTCTGGCAGAAAGATAACAGTGCTCTATGAAGTCATGCCAGCCACATGACCATGGAGGTGTCTACAGACAACGCCAGCTCTTCGGCTTAGAAATGGAGGTGAGCACCAACCCCTAGAGTCGGGAATGACTTAATGTCAGGGGGAAACCTTTACCTACTTTACATATAGGACACAACATATCTCATGAAAAACTTTCCTTTATATTTTTAGAAATACAGTAAAGTCTCGCTTATCCAACCTTCGCTTATCCAACGTTCTATATTATCCAATGCAGTCTGCCTTTTAGTAGTCAATGCTTTTGTAGTCAATGTTTTCAATACATTGCGATGTTTTGGTGCTAAATTTGTAAATACAGTAATTACTACATATCGTTACTGTATTGAACTGCTTTTTCTGTCAATTTGTTGTAAAATGTGATGTTTTGGTGCTTAATTTATAAAAATCATAATGTAATTTGACGTTCAATAGGCTTTTCCTTAATCCCTCCTTATTATCCAACATTTTCGCTTATCCAATCTTCTGTAGGCCTGTTTATGTTGGATAAGTGAGACTCTACTGTATATGATTTATTGTTTATTTCACAGACTCAAGAAGTTTCTCATTGCATTCATGCGACACACCTACACATTGCAGTGCGACATATAGTTTGGAAAGCTCTGCTTACACATATCTCTGTGTATGTAGAAGATTACATATTGTATTTGACACTTTCTAAAATTCTAAGGCTACTATTTTTTCTCAAATACTAGGGAATGTTTCAAGAGGAAGTGTTGTTCATTGAAATACGTCACACTCAGACATCACTTTACATGTGGCACCTGCAAAAAACTTATATCTAGTCTTGTGCAATTTAATACAAATTGCGATATGAAGGAATGGGAAGCACAATGCACTTTCACTTCCAATTCCTGTACAGCAGACTCACATATGAAACCAATATAATTCTAGAAAGAGAATAAGGCTGTAAGCCTTATGCCATTTTAGCTGGGATTATGTTTAATTGAATTCAGTGGGAATTATAGTTGCAACACATTTTTCTTCTGTGATATTGCAGTGTGCATTTAACTACATACCACTTAAATTTTCAATAGGCACATACAGGAAAACAATCTGCTTCCAAAAATAATAGAAAGGGGTGAAGACAGTCTTCTGAAAATTAAGGATCGTTCTCTTTTTTCTCCTGTTTCTCATTGATAGACAATAAACGACCAAGCCAGCAGAAGTCTTGGCCCATCGCTAAACCACTCCCTACACTGCCAAGCCAATCTTCATCAACAGTGAAGAAAGCGGCTTCTTTGCCGCCACCATCTGCTGCTCTGAAGCCAAAACTTCCACCCAAGCTAAATGATGATGAGGTAACAGTTAATAAATACATCAGGTTATTCATTAGGTCCAAAGCCTAGTCATGTCAACTTTAGAAACACATTGTCTGACTTGCATGATGAAACATGGTGCACATAAGAAATGAGGATAGGCTGCTCTCATTTCCTGAGGCTCATTCACCTGATGTAAATTAATCACGTTTCTCTTTCTCCACTCACACAGGATTCAGGACTGGAAAGGCCTTGCCTGTTTCTGAGAACTGTTCTGCTTACCATTAGCAAAGAGCTTCATATATTTATAATATAAGGAGCAGAGTGAGATAATAAAAGCTACTGTTAAATTATGTCAAAATCAATGGCAAAAGATGAATGCCAAAGCCTCTCCTATCTGTTTTTTTTTCTCTTTCTCATATATATATATCTATATATATAAATGTAATTTTCGTTTTACTATGGAGTAAACAACAAAACCACTGAACCAAATCACACCAAATTTGACCACAAAAGACAGTTATCCAAAATATGTCTTTCAATAAAAAACCTAGAAAAATAGTCCAAATTACAGAGAATGAGGAAGAGCCTTTCTCCACCTAACTGCCAGTTAGAAAGGTAGGCTCTGCTGCCTTTAGCCCCCCCCCCCCCCCGCTGCCTTTAGGCCCCGCCCCCTTCATATCCTAGCAACTCCCTCAGCCAAAATGGCACTCAGGGAAGAGGCAGAGTGCATTTAGGCCTGATCCACACTGCCTATAAAATACAAATTATCTGATTTGAACTGGATTATATGGCAGTGTAGATTCAAGGTCCTTCCACACAGCTATATTACCCATTTATAATCTTATATTACCTGCTTTGAACTGAATTATATTGAGTCCACACTGCCATATAATCCACTTTAGTGTGGATTTTATACAGCTGTGCAGAAGGGTCTCATATAATCCACTTCTAAGCAGATAATATAAGATTATCAATATAATATGAAATAATTACTGTGGTATAATAATAATACAGAACAATATAACCTCTAAAACCAGGACAGTAAATAAAGAGCAACACTCTGAGAGCAGGGAAATTGGGAATTCCAGAAAGGAAACAATCAGGGCCAGCGAACACTTCCCCCAGGCAGGAAACAGCCAGGCTTTGGAGCTGCAAGGCCATTAAATGCTAATCAAGGTGCCTAATTTCAGCATTCATACCTGCCACACCGAGACTATTCATTGCTATTCAAACTGGCCAACCAACGATTCCGCAAGGTAGAAAGCGGCCAGGCTTGCAAGCAGCAAGGCTATTCAGTGCTGTTCAACCTGGCCAACCAAGATTTCCCCTAGGTGAAAAATCCCCAGGCTTTAAAGCCACGAGGCTACTCTGTCCCATTCAACCTGGCCTAGCAATGATGCCCTATGTAGAAAAGCAGCCAGGCTTTTAAGCTGCAAGACTATTCAGTGCAATTCAATCTGGCCAAACAATGATTCCCCTACAAAGGAAGTAGCCAGGCTTCACCTCTTCTCTTTGATTGAGGGTGCTACTCCAGCTACTCCAGAAAATGGCCAGGCTTTGAGGCTGCAAGGCTATTCACTGCTATCCCACCTGGCCAACAAATGATTCCCATAAGCCACAGCAACGCGTGGCCAGGCAAAGCTTGTGTGTGTGTGTGTGTACACACACACACACACACACACTGTGTGTATGACATTTCCTTTCTTTTTCACACACATACAAGGAGGAAAGGTATAAAATAAAGAAAGAGGGAAGATAGGGATAATGGAGTTATTGTTAGTAAATTGAGTCTTGACCAATATCCAATATTTTGCCAGCGGTGGGGTGCGGAGGTACAAAAAAAGGCAATGTATATAGTTATGTTTTTTAAATCTAATTCTTATTTCAATTACACTTATTTTCATTACTTTCAAATATTTAAAAGGTCATATATATCCTCTATAACAAAGAGAGGGGTGATATTATCAGTTAGTTTTAAATCTGATAGTCATGTCTTCTTATATTTTCTTCTATTTTCTCTTATTGTTCTTTCTTCTTTTATTTATTTATTTATTCATGTATTTATTTACAGTATTTATATGTTCTTTTCTGGTCTTCTGTAAAAGTTCATCTCGATTATTTTTGTCAGATCATTTCTTTTATATCCTTTTCTAATTCTAATTATTACCTACGAAATCTAATAATTGAAGATAGTCTGTTAGTAAGTTAGTATTGTATAAACAAAATTTGCTATATATCATCATGATTGTCATTCTTCTCCCCTTAACATTACACAAAGCTAATACATTTCTAATCTATTTAAGAGGCGTCAAATCATCAAATTTCAAAATCTCTTAGGTGCAGAGTAGATGTATTCCACAAAATTTGTATTTCTATGTAAAGATTCTAAATCTAATAAAGAAGTGTTGTTCCAATTATTGTCCAGAATTCTTAAATGTAGAAATAATAGATAATACATAATGTTTATAAAAGCGCAATATTAATATTTTGATCAACAAATCCTGTTATAGCTAGGTTCTTCTAATTCTTTATTGGTTTCGTGTAAGGTTCCCATTCTTCTCGTCTATCCATAATCTTTCAAAGTTATATTTTTATTGTACTCCATTTTTACCGGTTCCTCCAGTTGCCATCTTGTTTTCCACTTGACTATCTTAACTGCATCTCGAAGAATTGTATTCTTGGTGTCACATTCAAAATTTATCCCACAAATCTGCATTTTTCTCAAGTTTTGAGCATCCTCAAGAAATTTAAGTGGGAGCCTTGTGGCCAGTCCAATCGTTTTGGTGGTATATTTTCTTTCTGAACTTTTTGTTGGAGGTTGTTGTTGTAGTTGATCCTTTCCTATTCGGTGTTTTATCTCTGCCTTCATCACCTCCCTTTGCATCTTGTCTGTTTGGTCGTTTGTGAGCCAAAAATTCCAATTTGATATCAACTTTTCTGACCCCGTTCAAGATATAATCCAGCCCATCCAATCTTTTATTAGCTCTATCCACAGACTGAATCAATTTCTCAAGTTGCAGCCTCATAATTTGCCTTCGGTCATCTTCTTTAGTTCCTTTATTTGTCATTTCCGAATCTGTTGTTTTAACCTTTGGGTTACTAAAAACACTATATGACTTATCCACTTGACCACAGGATGTTACCTTCGGTTTTTTTCTTTTGATGATGATGATGATGATGATGATGATGGAAAATATAATCACTGTATTTATAATTAAGGATCTCAGCACTGATGTTTTCAATGATATAGTAATTGGTTGTTTGTTGATTATTATTTAGTGCTTATTAATTGCTTTACTGGGCTAGAGAGATGCAGCAATGACACAAACTATTGGGTTTGTCACCAGTGAGGCATATGCAGCTGCAATATAAGCAAAGTTAAGTCTTGCTTGGTTCAAGTGAGGACTTTAAAGTCATGCTTAAAGCTCTGCACTGAGGAGAGGAAAAATATTGTGGCTGGAGTATATCCTGCATTATACACATGCTATATTAATGCATCTCTTTATGTTCTCTCAGGCAGATTACGTTATACCTGTTGATGATGAGGAAGATAATTATATTGAACCCACAGAAGAAAGCCCACCACAGCCTGTAAAACGTAACTATTCAAATTGTTTTATACAAAGGCCCCTTCTACACTGCCATAAAAATTCAAATTATTTGCTATGAACTGGATTATATGGCAGTATAGTATTCTTACTGGTTCTTTAAAATAGTATTCTGGGGTTCTGTGCATACCACTCAATTATGCCTTGGAAAGCATAATATTCTATATTCTATATGCTATATTCTTCAGGCATGCAGTTTTCTGAACCAGGCTCATTTCATGCTAGATAACTATAGCACTATGATTCCACTTTAACCACCATGGCAACGTCCTATGGAATCCTGGAGTTTGTAGTTTGGGGAAGAGTTAGAAATCCCAAGATTGCAAAAGGTTGAAAGTTAAAGTGGAATCATAGTGCTGTGATTATGTAGTGCAAAAGGACTTTCGTCTCACTTTACTTGTCTGTTTTTACCAAAGGCATATATAAGAGTGCTTAAAGCAAAGCTCTGTCATGTTGGTAACACACTTTTTAAACATGCATCATTTTTCAACACAGCAATTCAGTTTTACTAGCAAACTGAAAGTTAAACCAACCCCTTATAAAAGATCAACAAAACAAGACAAACCGGAACTTGATCTTTCATTGATTACCAAAAGGCCTTTGACTCCATTGAGATCAATGCTATCCTTAATGCTCTGCACCAAGCTGGTGTAAATCCAGTGTATGTGAACATCATAAAAAGCATAAATAAAGGGTGCACAATTGATATAAAACTGTTGTCAGAAGTGTGTCACATCAGAATAAATAAAGGAGTGTGTCAAGGAGACACAATAGCCTCAAAACTGTTTGCGGTGACTTTAGAAAGCCTCTTCTAAAAAATCAATTTTAAAAGCGGGATTTCAATTGACGGTGAACAACTTTCTCATCTCCTCTTCACAGACGATTGTGTTTTTTGTTAAAAATCTGGAAGATTTATAACATGATCTCCAGCAGCTAGCTCGACTCTCAAAATCAGTAGGACTGGAAATGAACTTGAAGAAAACAAAATGGGTTAAAAATTAGCATTGTGTCCAGGGCTGCATCATTATAAACAGAGATGAAACTGAGGAATCGACTGAATATGTAATCTTGGACAACAAGTACAGTTGAATAAATTGGCAAATGGAGAATGGGCAAGAAGACGCAAGGCAGCTTGGGAGGCTTTTAATTGAAACCGGATAGTGCTAACAGATGCTAAACTGCCAATGAAGATCAGAGCAGATATCTTCAACACTACAGTTCTACCGACAATGTTATATGCATCTGAAACATGGGCAGCAAGCAAGTTAGAGGAGGAAAAACTGGCAGTCACTGGAAAGAAAGATGTGTGACATGACAATAAGAGATAAAGTCAGCAAAGAGCGATGTGGTCAATGAACTCTATGAGGCAAAAAGAAGATGGGCAGGGCATATAGCATGAGCAAAAGACAACCGATGGACATGGCGATTAACAAACTGGATACCAAGAGACCACAAGCGGTCATTGGGCACACCTCAAACTCGATGGGATGAACGAATGGTTAAGCTATTTGGCTAGAAATGGAAAAGAAAAGCACAGGATCGTATATTATGGCAAATGGTAGATTTGCATAAAGCCCAAAGGAGTGGATCGATGACAAATCAAATAGAATAGAATTATAAAAGATACAGACACATACATCAACTGTGATAACAAAATTTATGGGGACACAATCTATCTCATAAAACCTTTCATTTATATTTTTGAAAATATATGATTTATTGCTTATTTCATATAGACTCAGGATGGATCTACACTGCCATATAATCCAGTCTCTGGATCCAGATTATTTGCTTTGGACTAGATTATATGAGTCTACACTGCTATATAATTGAATCCAAAGCAGGGCCCCTTCCACACAGTTGAATAAAATCCCACATTATCTGCTTGAACTGAAATATATATCAGTATGGACTTGGATAACCCAGTTCAAAGCAGATATTATGGGATTTTCTGCCTTGATATTCTGGGTTATATGGCTGTGTGGAAGGGCCCCAGATTATCTTGTTAGTTTTGCCTGGCATATCTACATACTGTATCCAACACACTAACTTTTGAAAAGCTCTAATTTAAAACATACTTAAAGGTTGCTCCAAATGATAGGACATAGCACATGGTTTATGCTATAAAAAAGTAATTTTTATAGTATGAGCAAATAGTAGAATAATTTGCCACCCGAAAAATCTGTTTCCTGTCTCATGATATTTTTTTATTTCAGCATGACATGTATGTGTACCGATTTATTTTTTTTCTTTCTTTTTATGTAAAGCCCCAGTGGTGAACAGATCTATCAAGCCCACATCAAAGCCTGATCCTCCCAGTTCATCCATATTACCTCCCAAGCCCTTGTCTCCTTCTGCATTAGGTATGAAAAATTTGTATCATGAAAGTACTATGGAAATTCACAGAATTAATCAATGGCTCAAATGTTTCTTAAGGATACACAAAATATAAGAGAAAAGATCTTAAGATAGACGTAGAATACATAGAGGTCTCCTAGGGACAGAAAGAACGTTGCTCCCTGAATACCTTCTAGGATTGGGGGAGGAAAAGTTAAAAAAGATCTATACTGCTATATAATGCAATTTCAAACTGCATTGTACAGCAGTGTAGATCCAACCTAAGTTGTATCTATAGAGTGTTTTCATGCAAATGTGCTGGATATTCAGAACATCATTCGCTATGTTTTGCAGTTGCTCATTTCTTGTTAAAGAGATGGCCTGCTTCAATAGCTATTAACAAAGTTTTGGTTGTTTTGGCTGGATCTTCACTGCCATATAATCTAGTTTCTGAATGCAGATGAACTGGTTTGAACTACATTATATGAGTCTACACTGCCATATGACAGTGTAGATGGGGCCTTTGTTGCTAACTGTCAGCAAATCTGTTTCTACTTAAAGCTACTCTATGAATGAGAGACCTCCAAAGGTATATCTGCACTGTAGAATTAATGCAGTTTGACACCTCTTTAACTGTCATGGCTCAATGCAATGAGATTATAGCAGTTTTAGTTTGGCGAGTCACCGGCCCCTTCTACACCACCATATAAAATCCACATTATGTGCTTTGAACTGGATTATATGACAGTGTAGACTCATATAATCCAGTTTAAAATAGATAATGTAGATTGGGTTGTTGTGTGTTTTCCAGGCTGAATGGCCATGTTCCAGAAGCATTCTCTCCTGACGTTTCGTCCATATTGATGTCAGGCATCCTCAGAGGTTATGAGGTATATTGGTAAACTCAGCAAGGAAGGTTTATATATTTGTGGAAGGTCCAGGGTGGGGAAAAAGAACTCTTGTCTGTTGAAGGCCAGTGTGAATTTTGTAATTAATCACCTTAATTAACATTGAATAGCCTTGCAAACCATGTCCTGGCTTCTTTTTGCCTGGGGTAATCCTTTGTTCGAAGGCATCAGCTGCCCCTGATTGACTCATGTCTGGAATTCCTCTGTTTTCAGAGTGTTGTTCCTTATTTACTGTTCTGATTGTAGAGTTTTTTAATACTGGTAGCCAGATTTTGTTCATTTTTATGGTTTCCGCCTTTCTGTTTAAATTGTCCACATGCTTGTGGATTTCAATGGCTTCCCTGTGTAGTCTGTCATGATAGTTGTTAGAGTGGTCCAGCATTTCAGTGTTTTTAAATAATATACTGTGTCCAGGTTGGTTCATCAAGTGGTCTGCTATGGCTGACTTCTCTGGTTGAATTAGTCTGCAGTGCCTTTCATGTTCCTTGATTCGTGTTTGGGCGCTGTGTTGGATGCCTGCCTTAAATGTAGGTGAAATGTCAGGAGATAATACTTCTGGAACATGGCCATACAGCCCGGAAAACATACAACAACCCTGTGATTCCGGCCATGGAAACCTTCGACAACACATAATGTAGATTATCTGCTTTGATATTCTGGATTATATGGCAGTGTAGAAGGGGCCACTAGAACTCTTTGGAAGGGAAGTTTAAAGACCTTATAAAACTCTTCAAATGCAACATCTGCTTCTTGAGAAATTGTGGGAAAGCCCTTTGTGGTGGTAGACCATTCATACAAGCACTTTGAATCACAGCAAGCTTTATGGAGCACTTCATTTACTGCATCCCCGGGATTGATTTTTCAATCATAAATTGGCTTTAATGCTAACTGTAGGTTCATTAAACATATGCAGGGGGGATTAGCATTTAAATGAGGTGCTTTTTATTAGATGCACAGCAGTATATGTTCATGTAATCCATCAGATTTCAAGGGAGTTAATAATAATGTTGTGCTACTCCAATAAAACATCGCCCCCTAGTGGTCGCTGACAATAATACATATACACATATCCTAGATGGTATTTTAACTTAATGCCATTTGCCACAGCTGAAAACTGAGTTTATTTTACATTCCAGTCTATTTTTAGGTCCAAGTTAAAGTACTGTCTGTAATTTTTAAGTGACTAAGGCCCTGAAAACGTAAACATAACCAAATTTTACTTATGCCAAACATGAATGCAATGGCCATAAACAGAGGTGCATTGTGCAGTACTTAACCTTGAAAGTAGTTGTTCTACTCCAGAAACTTCATTTTTGTGGCTGTGACAAACTATGTTGAATTGATTGAGACTCTATGAGATATTCATTGAAAAATTAGCACACAATGTGTTGCAGGATGTCACGCAGTTTAACAGACTTTTCCCATTTTTTTATAGAACAAATTAGGAAATGACATTTATAACCCAGGAACAAAAACCGTGTTTCATAGTATTTTGTGTCTAGTTTTTGCAGTTTCTCGATAGTTTTGGTTATATGTTTTATTCCATGTTTATTTTATGCAGATGTTATTTTTAAAATGATATTAAAAATAAATAAAAGGCCCTTCGACTCCAACCAGTTAATAGTCAAAAGCCTATCTGTTGTTTAGAAAAGTTTTAGTCTGCCAGTAGAAAATTGATTAGTGAGGAATCAAGGAAAAAAATTTGTAAAAGGGAATTCCACAACTGAGGGCGCTTCCAGACAGCACTAAATCACAGGTTTTAAACAGGGGCAAAAAATCCCAGGACTTCAGAAGAGGTTCACATGCAGACCTTTTAGTCCTGGGTTTCCTGCCTCCGTTGTCCAGACTTGCTGCTTTGTTCCAAGATTTAGAGGCTCCCAAGGTGGCCGCCACAGGACTTCCATCGGAAACCTTGGCAGCTTTTTTTTTAAGCCCCAGGTTGTGGATATATGGATATCGGATCATTGCAAAAGTTCTGTTCTTTATCCTGGCCAGAAAAGCTGTGACCTCCAGACGTTTCATGAAGTATCTGCCACACAAACAAACCTAATGGAGTAGGACCACTTCTGCCCAAGTCAGCAATGCACAGTGAAACAGGAGCACACACTTTCAAGCCAGGAACAGAATCTTGTCATTATTGACACTTTTTAGAGCCTGGCTGCCTGGCCATCTGTCCAGACAGATTTGATTGTGTACTTGTGGCATGGAACAATGGGGTGCTGTTCCTAGGTTATACATGGCTGTTCCTATTAGCCTCCTACATGACCTTGGCTGTCAGTATTTACATTGCTCTCCAGCACATCCATGTCCCAATAGCCAGTAGTAAGTTTTTGCCATTTATTTTATTATGTTATTATTATTTATAGTATTTATATTCCACCCTTCTCACCCCGAAGGGGACTCGGGGCGGACTACAATGTACATATACTGGCAAACGTTAAATGCCATTAGACATACGACACACACAGACAGAGACACAGAGGCTATTTAACATTCCAGCTTCTGACTTCATGGGGGTATGCTCGATTCCGGCCACAGGGGGAGCTGCTGCTTCATCATCCACTGTGATACCAAGTCCTTGATGGATACTTCCTCATTTCTTTCCTCAGGCTGCTGGATGATTTTTATGGTGTTGTAAATTAATTAAATTAGCCTCCCCATATAAAAGGTAAAGGTAAAGGTTTCCCCTGACGTTAAGTCCAGTCGTGACCGACTCTGGGGGTTGGTGCTCATCTCCATTTCTAAGCCGAAAAGCCAGTGTTGTCCATAGACATCTCCAAGGTCATGTGGCCGGCATGACTGCATGGAGCGCCGTTACCTTCCTGCCGGAGTGGTACCTATTGATCTACTCACATTTGCATGTTTTCAAACTGCTAGGTTGGCAGAAACCCCATATGGATACCAAAATTCATGGATGCTCAAATCCCATTATTTATGATGGTATGGTAAAATAATGCCCTTTATATAAAACGTTTACATTTTGGATTGGGGGTAGTATTTTTAAGTGGAATCCATGGATACAGAGTGCCAACTATACTTCCAATAGCCTAGATCCAAACCATTCTGGCCCCTTCTACACTGCCATATAATCCAGATTATCAAAGCAGATAATCCACATTATCTGCTTTGAACTGGATTATATGAGTCTACACATATAACCCAGTTCAAAGCAGATAATCTGGATTTTATATGGCAATGTAGAATGGACCATAGAGGTTTATAGGTCAGTAGTCTGAATTATAAAAGTGGACCAGTTCAGTCAAGTGTGAGTGAACACATCAAGACTGAGAAGCGATAAAGTGCCTTCCAGTGTTCCAAGCAGGATGCAGTCAAGTCTCCTTTGTGCCATCCCTACATTTGTTTTCCATGTGCATATTTTAATTTTGCTTCGGTTTCTAAATTCATATTATCTGGCTGTTTCTTGTTTCAGATGTCTATGAAGTTCCCGAAGAAGAGGTAAGAGCTCTATATACACATTTTTTAAAAAGATTCAGAGATACACATTTCTGCCTACACAGGAGAAACCCTATTTTACACAGGTTTTGGAGTATTTTGGATTTCTGAATTTCAGATAAGGGATGCGCAGAAAAAAGACCTTTGATTGGCTCTAGCACAATATCAAGCGCTAAGAGCCAAGCAGCAAACATGATGCCCATGCCCATTCTAAGACTCAACTCTGCCCCTTCTAAGGTCCCATCTACACTATCATATAATCTAGTATCTGAATCCAGATTATCTGCTTTGAACTGGATTATATGGCAGTGTAGACTCATATAATCCAGTTCAAAGCAGATAATCTGGATTCAGAAACTGGATTATATGGCAGTGTAGACTCATATAATCCAGTTCAAAGCAGATAATCTGGATTCAGAAACTGGATTATATGGTAGATCCAGCCTAAGACTGTTTTTAAATGTTTTTATCGTTTGTGAATGCTAATGAGTGGCTCATTTTTTCAACAGGAAACGTCATCACCTCCATTAACCAGGTAATGGCTCTCAGCTGTAATAGTATCTGAGTAAGGGCGCCCTACACTATAGAATTAATGCAGTTTGGCACCACTTTAAGTGCCATGGCTCAATGCTGTAGAATTTTGGGGATTCTGGTTTTACGAAGTCTTTCTTTCACCTGCTCTGCTAAAGAGTACTGATGCCTCACCAAACTACAAGAAACAGATTCCTAAAATGTACAGAGATACTCGCAGGAACACCTCAGCAAGCAAGAGTCCAAAAGTGGCAGGTTAAAACCCAGAAAGCACTCCCTGTGCTTTCCGCTCAATAATTAAAAGTAACATTATTTATTTATTTATTTATTTCTATTCTGCCCTATCTCCCTGAAGGGACTCACATCTCTGTGAGTTACCTATTGGTCCTCTATCTGCGCAGGTATGGTCATTGAGGCCAATATTATGGCTAACATATGTCATTTCCAGAATTACTTAATATTCATGTATCTTTCTCTTGCAATCCAGAAAAGTAACCTTTTCAAGCTCTTGCACAAAACAGTCACTTTGATCCTTTCCAAAGGGAAACCCTGTTAATACTCTTCTCCCCCCCCCTTCCAGAATTTCAAAGCCACTTCCTCCAAAGCCTGTCCAGAGACAAACTGAAGAACACAATGGAGCTAGGGAATCCATTAAACCAGACAGGTTAGTTCTTGATATTTTGCTTAAAATCTACTCTATTAAATAACAAGTATGTCACCAAACATGTCTCATATTGAGCATGAGCTGTGTAATACTATTAAAGAACAAAATAGAGATTGCAATTTTAATTAGGAAAAAAGTTAAGACTGAAACATTTTTTAAAAATTCTTTCCAGAAATGTTTTGCCGATTCCAAGACAGCGTCCCCCATCAAAAGTAAGTTACTTCTCTTGCCTATCTGGGTTTAAAACATACTTATTGCTTTAGCTGCTGGAACAGAAAGGCTACTTTGGGGTTGGGGGGGGGATAGATTTATATCCCACCTTTCTTCAAAATAATGTCACTCAAAGCCTTTAACAATTTGTTCATTTATAATATTTACAACCATCCCTCCATATTCGCAGGCTAAACTTGATTATTCACACATTACACAGGAAAACAAAAATGTGTCTTGGTGTCTTGGATTTTAGGCCTATTCCTGGAGTTATTTGGATTCAGAAAATTGCATTGGATGGACCGTATCAGCTCTAATCTGACAAATGTGTTTTGATTCTAGGAACCAGATGGCCTGAGAATACAGAATGATGAAAGTAAGTACATTTTGCATGTAAGCCCTCAGATGAACTTCTTGCATGGCAACTGGAGGCACCAAAATCAATTTCCATTGCTCCATTTTATCTATAATACTGAATATACTGTATATACTTGAGTATAAGCCTAGTTTTTCCGCCCATTTTTAAGACTGAAATAGCCCCCCTCAGCTTATACTCAGGTGAGGGTCCTGGTTGGCTTATATTTGGGTCAGCTTATACTCAAGAATATATGGTACATTTATTATTTTTCTCTATTATTGTTGCTGCTATTACATTTATTTTACTCTATTTTATTATTATTAATAATAATACATTTATTATTTCACTCTGATCTTATTATTATTATTGCATTTATTATTTTATTCTATTTATTATTACATGTATTATTTTCCTGTACAGTAGAGTCTCACTTATCCAAGCCTCGCTTATCCAAGTTTCTGGATTATCCAAGCCATTTTTGTAGTCAATGTTTTCAATATATCATGATATTTTGGTGTTAAATTCATAAATACAGTAATTACAACATAACATTACTGTGTATTGAACTGCTTTTTCTGTCAAATTTGTTGTAAAACATGATGTTTTGGTGCTTAATTTGTAAAATCATAACCTAATTTGATGTTTAATAGGCTTTCCCTTAATCCCTCCTTATTATCCAAGATATTCGCTTATCCAGGCTTCTGCCGGCCCGTTTAGCTTGGATAAGTGAGACTCTACTGTATTTATTATTATTATTATTACATGTATTATTTTACTCTATTATTATTAAAAGGATACATAAGCACATTTACATTGAAGAAGATGAGATAATGATTTGATCAGAGTTGGACAGTCTTATCTTAAATTTGAGTTTTATGTAAATATTCAAAAACATTTAACCTACTGATGCCTCAATTAATGTAATTTTATTGGTATCTATTTTTATTTCTGAAATGTACCACCCTCGGCTTATACTGGAGTCAATGTTTTCCCAGTTTTTTTGAGGTAAAATTAGGTGCCTCGGCTTATATTCGGGTTGGCTTATACTCGAGTATATACGGTACTTAGAAGGGCGAAAGCCACTTTGAATGGTTAAGTTTATTTCTTAAGGGGGGGGAAGCTTTGGAGTGCAATGCAAATTAACATTCATTTGGCATCCAATGCATCCATTTCTTTGAAGTGTGTATTTCACCTTTTCTAATGGATACTTTTTATTATTTCTTACTCTGTACTGTTTGGAGTACTGGTTCAACAGACTAGGTAATGCACATAAATTACAAATGAAAACATATCTGCATTAAATCTGACCTCTTTGATGAATGCAATAGTTAGCCTTTGGCAAGCCATTCACTCTCAGTCACTCTAATCTACAATATAATAATCATACTGACCTATCCTACTGCATAAGGTTGAAATGGTTAGTATGAAAACACTTGAGAAACTAAGGAAGTACTATGATATGTATTATGACGTTAATTTCCCTAGCAGCAGTTGAGTGTTAATAATAATAAAATTTAACAAAAGGATTTCTAGAAGTCCAGCATGTGTTAAGGATTCTCAAAGAATTTATAATTCTGGAAGAATTAAGTTGGGATGGAAAGCGTTTTTTTTTTACTCTTAAACCTGATTCTTTGTTGGCAGTTTCTAATGTGGAGGGTTTTTTTCTAAAGAAACTGGTATTAAGTACATTGAACCAAGTATCGTGTTTGAATTTCAGATCACAACAACAAAAGTGCTGCAGAATTCAAGTTTCCATCTGTTACAATCCCATCTCCATTGCCGAGGATTACGTATGTGACAAACAATCCATTACTTTTCCTGACATACGAACTGTATTTCAGTCTGCTGCTTCAGTACCACATGGAGATAGTGCTGTGCATTAATTTATTCTTTAAACTTCTTCTAAACAAAGGTCTTGCCAATGTGATGAAAAGAGTGTAGGCATAGGCATTGGCAGGTGGTATATGTGCCCCTACTTGAGTTGACTTATCTGGCCATGGTTACATATGTATTAGGCTGGATCTACACTGCCATATAATCCAGATTATCAAAGCAGATAATCTGGATTTTTATGACAATGTAGAAGGAACCTAAGAGGAACATAAACTTGAATTGAAATTACTTGTTTCTTTAGACACTGGGTGTTTTCACGCTACCCAAGTATATTATTATTCCACTTAAAAGGCCATGGCAACATGGTTTGCAATCCTGAGATTTACAATTTAGGAAGAGGTATTTAGAATTCTTATCCAGCAAGCTCTAATGCCTTCCCAGGATACCATGTTGTCATAGAACTAGTAATATGAAAGGGAATATTCATTGTGCACTTATTCATAAATGAATAAACTTAAAATAAGGAGTGGGAAATCTGTGGTGCTCTGGATGTTTTTGGCCTGCAGTTCCCATCAGTCTCACCAGTATGACCAAGAGTAAATAGATAAAAGCATCTCATGGGTGAAGGTTTCCCACCCCTTTTCAAAAACTATTTTTTTTCCTTTGGCTTGGACATCTGACTCCTATAACCTTACTTTGTCTCCTGCATTCTCAGTGCAGTCCCTCAAAAAGGTATTTGAGGGGACCACAGTGAACGACAAAAGGAGAAAGCCTTCTGTGCACTCTTCTCTGCATCCACTCATCCTATTTAAGAAAGCAACTTTATTCCTTCCTTTTTTTCCCCCCTGCAGAAAAAAACTCCCAAACCCAGCAATACTACCAGTAAGTTGCTTTTGTATTTATAACATTAATGTAGGCTGAACATTAATTCTGAAATCAAGTCTGACATTATTATACAATCCAGTGGTTGGTTCACTTACATCCGTTCAGGAATGTATGCTTAATATTCTAATCTCAATTTAATTGCTAGTCCCAACTAGAATAAACCCATTAAATCTTTTGCTGAATGGTAGATTAACATTTGTGTAGTAATTTGAGTATTGGATTGTGTCTCCGGAGAATAAGGTTCAGTTCCCTGCTCAGCCATGGAAACCCACTGAGGCCCCTTCTACAATGCCATATAAAATCCAGATTATCTGCTTTGAACTGGATTATATGGCACTGTAAACTCATATAATCCAGTTCAAAGCAAATAATGTTTGTTTATTTATTTACAGGATTTATATTCTGCCCTTCTCACCCCGGAGGGGACTCAGGGCTGATCACAACGCACATATACATGGCAAACATTCAATGCCATTATTACACATATACAGATAGATAGCAGAGGCAATTTTAACATTTTCCAGCATCCGGCTTCATAAGGGTATGCTTGATTCTGGTCACAGGGGGAGTCTTTTTTTGATTGTAGTACTTCGTCATTGCTCTTCGCACACTGGCAGTTTTTATGGTGTGGTGAATTAAATTAAATTAGCCTCCCTGCATTAAGCGGTACCTAAATTGTCTAGACACCACTGCAGCTGTTTTCGAGCTGTTTAGGTGGGCAGCAGGCTAGGCTATTAAACGGTTGGCTTAATCCAACGTGGGCTTCGAACCAATGAACTTTTGGTCAGTAATGATTTATTGCTGCTGGCTACTAACCAGCCCCAGAATATCAAAGCAAATAATGTGGATTGTTTGCTTTGATAATCTGGATTATATAGCAGTGTAGATCCACCCTAAGAAAGCTTTCTCATATGTCCCCACTTGGATGGGCCAAGTGTATTGGTGGAACCAAGACCCCAATGGAGTTTGCAACTGTATTGAACTGCATTATATGAGTAAATGGGTCAATTTATCTAACAGAAGTATGGAAGAAAACACCCGGATGCCTTTTGCTATGAAATTGTGGGACTTCCCTCATACACTTACTGAGGCCCCCTTCCACACAGTTGTATAAAATTCCACATCTGCTTTGAACTGGGTTATATGGAATTGTGGACTCAGATAACCCAGTTCAAAGCAAATATTATGGATTATCTGCCTTGATATTCTGGGCTATATAGCTGTGTTGAAGGATCCTGAATCATAGCTTACGAACATAACAGTACTTAACATTTTGCTTAACTTATTTCATGTGATTGCCTATGATAATGGCTAGTAATTACACTTTTAAAAATCTCCAGTTTTATGTATATAGATTTTTGACAAATCTAGAATGTTGTTTTGTATTTTTGTAAACTAATAGAACTGTGCATAAGAGTTTTTTGCTGTTGTTCATGTAGACTAGAAATGTGAAATGCAATAATTATTTGTTATCCAATATATTTTTCTGTGAAATGCATAGTTTTCTACTGCCAAGTTTCTGTTTACATGACCATGGTTTCAAAATACAAAAGCAGGGATCACAGTGAAGACTTACAGTATAAAGTTCTTCATAAAGAATTTTTTTTAGGATGACAGTTCCTTTTCCACTCCTTTGTGTTCTCATAAAGGTTTTTGTATCTAAGACAAAGAACATAATCCATTTTTATCTCCTTGTGCATCAACACTATATGAGCAACTGTGGAACAAAAGATGCCAGGGAAATAATATAAGTGAAGTCATTTTCATATTCTCTGGAGGTAATTTGATTTTTCTCAAAGGAGGAATTTACACAATAAAATTAGCTATCACCCAGAAATAAGTTTAAGAAAAGACAGTTTCATGAACTACCTTATCAAAGTTAATAGCAAACCCTATTGAAATGGAGCCCCTGGTGGCGTAATGGGTTAAACCCTTGTGCTGGCAAGACTGCTGACCGAAAGGTAGGCGATTCAAATCCAGAGAGCGGGGTGAGCTCCCGTCTATCAGCTCCAGCTTCCCATGCAGGGACATGAGAGAAGCCTCCCAGCAGGATGGTAAAACATTGGGCAACATCCTTGCATACAGCCAATTTTCTCACACCAAAAGGGACTTGCAGTTTCTCAAGTCACTTCTGACACACACAAAAAAACCCCTATTGAAATGAATAACTTGTGTCCCAAGAATACCATAGCGTCACACCTAGAAAATGCCTAAAGAGGATATATTTTGTCAAGTGAATGAATGATACTACAGATCTTGGTACCATGGATATGGAAATTGGGCATGTCACACCATTTTGGAGCCCTTCTATACTGCCATATTATCCAGAATATCAAGGCAGATAATCTGGATTTTATACAGTTGTGTGGAAAGGGCCTTAGCCTTAGAGGAAGGCTGGATCTACACTGCCCTATATCCTAGGATCTGATCCCAAATTATCTGATTATCCCAGATTATCTGATAGTGTAGACTCATATAATCCAGTTCAAAGCAGATAATCTGGGATCAGATCCTGAGATATAGGGTAGCGTAGATCCAGCCTAAATCTTGCCAAGAAAACCCTATGATATGGTCACCATAAGTAAAGGTCGACTTGAAACAAAACAAAAGACCAATTCTCACATTGAAACTTGTTAAGATAGATTTGAGATATTTATTGTGTTGTCAAAGGCTTTCGTGGCCGGAACCACTGGGTTGCTGCAAGTTTTCCAGGCTGTATGCTTCTGGAACATGGCCATACAGACTGGAAAACCCACAGTAACCCAGAGACATTTATTGTTGAGATTAATATTTGGTCAAACGTTTGGTTCTGTTCATATAAAACAATATCTAATGGGGATTCTCATCTAATACTTGCAAAGATGGGTTGTGAGAAGTTGATATTTTGGAATGTCTAATTAGTGGTTGAAAGAACATTTTACCATTTATTTTCTCTTCTAAACAGCAGACGTTTGGGAAAGCAATTGAATATTGCTGTTTGCTTCTCTGGGACTTATTTTCTTCTTCTTTTTGATGTAATTGTAGAAACCGACACTCCCTGAGAGAGACCATCTCAGTATTATTGAAGGTAAACTGCCTCTTTGGTTCGAACATTTTACATATCATCTTGCATTGGTTTATTCATGGTTGGCAATACTTTGAAAACTGTGAATCCCAAATTGAGAGAAATAATAACATATGCACAGAGTTATGCTTTGCAGGTAGAATCAAATATGCTTTGCAGATAGAATTAAAGATGGGAATCCTTCAATTTTTTCAGACTGATTTAGTACCCTCTGTATCTTTTGAAGCCTTTTCTCAGCCAGGATACAGTAAGTGTGAAAAGCAGAAGAATGTGCTTTGAGGGAAGGACTTTGATTATGTGACACCCATTAAAGTCAGCTCACATTCATGTTATCAGATGCATAATATGATTCCTTTTTTCCTAAACACAGATAAACCTATTCCAGCTGAACGTCGAAGGGGTTCCAACCATGAGCTTCCTCTCCCACCCATCCCACCTGGCATCCAAAAGTAAACATTTTTTATTTACTTTTCAAAGATCTGTATTGCTCCATTCTGTGTTCCGGTGTTTCCTAAAGGAAAGAGAACCCAAAACAATACAAATGTATTGGAGGATCAATAATTGGTAACAATAAGATTTGCATTTTGCCACCATATTAAGGGCTATAATTTCATTTTACAGTACATCAAGTGTGTAGTTGCTCCGATAGACAGACAGAGAGATGTCCTTTTTTCTGCATGATCATCTGACATGATGTAAATTCTATTATTACTAAAGAGAAGGACTAAGGAACAGCTAAAGACATGATGCCAGCAGCTATGGGTTAAACAAACGGTGTTTAAAATCAATACAGTTTGACACCACTTTAACTTTTATGGCTCTGTGCCATGGAATCATGTGAGTTGTGGTTTGGCAAGGCCAAAAACTATATAAAACTGACTCTCATGGTTCCATAGCATTAAGCTGTCAGTTAAAGAGGTGTCAAACTGCATTAATTCTGCAGTGTATATGCACTCTTATACACTTAATGTAAAGCTTTATTTGTATCCCGCCACCATCTCCCTGAAGGGACTCAGGATGGCTCACAGAGAGCACTCAATAGTGCAACAAAATACAAAAGGATAAAAAATTAGTAACAATAACATTAACCCAACCATTCTAAAACAGCAATAAAACCCCTATTAATTGAAATATTAAAAAATGCCCCCCCCCCCCAACCAGTGCCAACACCTGAGCTTCAAGCGTCAACGCTGAGGACCCCCAGACTACGAACTTGTGTCCTCAGCGGGAGTGTAACTCCAGGAGAACCTCTGTCTTGTCTGGATTAAGCCTTAGTTTGTTGGCCCTCATCCAGTCCATCACAGCTGTCCGGCACTGGTCCAGGATCCAGGGCACTTCTTTGGAATGGGGTGGAAAAGAGTAGTAGAGTTGTGTGCCATCTGCGTAGAGACCCTTCATCATATATAGAGCAGATCCATTGAAATCAATTGAAATTATGTAAATCTAGATGCAACCCACAGTTGTTGCCAATGACAACAGCATATTTTAGCACCCACCTACCCAATTTCTTTAATGCAGTAACCAAAGTGTCATCCACGTGAGTGTGTCTATGCTAAGTATGATCAGTCTGCATTGAATTGTCCAAACTATTAATCCACACAGATTTTCAGTTACTCCACACACACAGCCCTTCATCCAGGACAATCCCTAAGAAGTTTAATTAATAATATTACAGTAATGTGTACAAGCATTGAAGAGTGGCCTGGTGTCAGCTGAATGAACACTTCCAAATTAGGAGTGGTTTTCTTCACTTTTGGCACAGCATTACACTTCATTGTGTGGCAGTTGTGAATAGTAGGTGATTTCCTGCCTTATGATTGCGTATTACTTTTGCTCTTTCATGAAAATGGATTTATTCAGGACTTGGAAGCATTACTTTCACCCACCTAGATTTCCAAAGTATCTTAAAATAAATGTTGGTTCAGATATAATAGAAGGCAGATAGACAAGAGAATTGCCGGATGCAATTATTACATATCTCTCAACTAGAAGGATACTTCTGAGGAACACGACATAAACTTCTAATTTACACACTGTGCATGCTGCTTTTTGGAAGTAACTGTTTGTTGACTAGTAGAAGGATGACATAATATCCTTCCAAGACAGTTCTCCGCAGATGCAAGGGCATCACCAACAAGGCAAGACGAAACATAACCGGACCCCTTTCACACCACACCATGGTGTGATTTCACTTCAAATCCTTTAGCTGAATCTTATGCAATCCTGGGATTAGTCATTCGAGGAGGCTTTAGAACTATCTGGCTGACAATTGGAAATGTCTCCTGAAACTGCAAATCCCAGGATTCTAAAGGATGTTTAAAATTGAATCTTGGCGTTATAATCATGCCGTGAGCAACCTTGGATCTCACAAAGGCTAGTGAGGTTCTTCTCTTGGAAATGAGCTTTCCTTGCTCCCTTTCCCTCCCTTCAGCTTTCTGATCTCCTCTCCCTTCCCCCAAAGCTTGAGTAAAAAATGTGATGTTTTAATGGCACTGTCGTTGAAAGGGAAATCTGCACAAGTGAAAAATCCAGTAAGTTGTTAGAATTCTGCTGAATCCAACCATATGTGTCTTCCTAAAGAATCAGCAAATTTTGCAAGGTCTCGGGTTAATGATTGTCAGAGGAAATCAAGGATAAACCAGATGTATTTTTCCTTAACAATAAAGACAAACCAATTTTCCCCGAAAACCAGAAGCAAGCCCTCTAATATGAATGATACTTCTCTGCACCCTTGAATTTTCCTCCTTTCTTTGCTGTGCATCTTAACTTAGGAGGCAGGGATTTGTGTTATGTTGATGCAAAATACACATCTCACATTTCAAGCAATCTATAATGTAGTTCAGCTTTTATTTGAATTCCAATTCTTTGTTTCAGGCCGCTGCCCCAGAAGCCACCAACATTGCTAAGTAAGTACGCTCCCATTTAACATGAATTAGGATTGCTTTAAAAGCTGTGTACCTTCACCTGGGCAGAACCTTCATTAGCAATTCTATTGAGGATATAGTCCTTGATTTATTCTTTGTATTGAAAACAAAGATTCCCCTCATCATGTTTTTACCACTAAAGTGGTAGGAAATTGTGTCTTTTGTAATGCCAATAATAGACTAAAGGGGTATGGCTGCAATTTTCCATCACAACCATTGCCCTCTCTGGAATGGAAGTGTATATATTATTTTGTTTTGTTTTTTTCAGGATCCGAACCACCAAGTCTCACCTTTGATGCATCACGCAAGGGTAGTCAAAGTGGTTTTACAACAGCAGAACAGGTATAACATTAAGGTGGCTATTATAATTTTAAGAATAGGTCCCCCTAAAGCAGTGGTTCTCAACCTGTGATTCCCTAGATGTTTTGGCCTTCAACTCCCAGAAATCCTTACAGCTGGTAAATTCCTGGGAGTTGTAGGCCAAAACACCTGGGGACCCACAGGTTGAGAACCACTGCCTTAAAGCTTCACCAAAATCAAATGCTTACTGTGTTGTCAAAGGCTTTCATGACCGGAATCACTGGGTTGCTGTGAGTTTTCCGGGCTCTATGGCCATGTTCCAGAAGCATTCTCTCCTGAGGTTTCGCCCACATATATGTCAGACATCCTCAGAGGTTGTGAGGTCTGTTGGAAACTGGGGAAGTAGGATATCTATCTATCTATCTATTATCTATCTATGAAATGTCTAGGGTGGGAGAAAAACTTCTTGTCTGTTTGAGGCAACTGTGAATATTGCAATTGGCATTGAATAGCATTGCAGCTACAAAGTCTAGCTGCTTCCTACCTGGGGGAATCCTTTGTTGGGAGGTGTTAAAAGCGGCAATGCTATTCAATGCTAATCAAGCTGGCCAATTCCAACATTCACACTTGCCTCAAACAGACAAGAGGTATTTCTCCCACCCTGGAAATTCCACGGATATATATATAAACCCCACTTCCCCAGTTTTCAACAGACCTCACAACCTCTGAGAGGCCTGCCATTGATGTGGGCAAAACATCAGAAGAGAATGCTTCTGGAACATGGCCATATAGCCCAGAAAACCCACAGCAACCCAATTGTTTACTGCTACTCATAAAATATCAGTCATCAACAAAATGCTTGAGCTACGTATGAAATAAATCAACAACCCTGAATTAGGGAAATATGGGAAAACAACTTCTTTAATTATTTCTTTTATATGAAGTTAAATTTTCTGCATTTTTTTATTTAAGCAGGAAACTTTATAGGAAACCCATTCACTCATTGAACATTGAGTAAAAAACACTATGTGTCAGGAGCTTTACAAAGTACAGTAGAGTTTCACTTATCCAACATTCGCTTATCCAACGTTCTGGATTATCCGACGCATTTTTGTAGTCAATGTTTTCAATACATCGTGATATTTTCGTGCTAAATTCTTAAATACAGTAATTACTACATAGCATTACTGCGTATTGAACTAATTTTTCTGACAAATTTGTAGTATAACATTATGTTTTGGTGCTTAATTTGTAAAATCATAACCTAATTTGATGTTTAATAGGCTTATCCTTAATCTCTCCTTATTATCCAACATATTCACTTATCCAACGTTCTGCCGGCCCGTTTATGTTGGATAAGTGAGACTCTACTGTACATATAGAGTAGAAGACACACATGTGAAGTTCTTCAATAATTTCCAGGCAGAAGCATATCCATGTAACATAAAAGCTAAACATGCTTATAATAAGTGTTTTTTCCAGTCAAACCTACACATGTGGTGGGTTAGCATTTTTAATTTGCTTCATAGATTACACTACGGAACACAATTTTTGTTCCTGGGTTAAATATAAATCTCATTTCTTAATTGGTTCTATCATAAAAACCTGGGAAAAGTTTATTAAATTATAAAACCTTTGTTTTTGCGGGACATCCTGCAGCATGTTTTGTTATAGTGTAATTGTATTTTTAGTGGTATTTTTGATAGTCTTTTCTTCCAAGGCATTATTTAGGACATTTTAATCTGAAGCTGGAAATGTATTTATTTTTCAAAGGATGGTAGCGTTTATGGAAAAGCTTGGTATATGGCTTCCAGCGATCGAAAAACTGCTGAAGATGCATTATACAAATCAAACAAGGTAAAAATACTTCCTGACTACACATCACCTATAGGTAAAGGTAAAGGTTTTCCCCTGACATTAAGTTCAGTTGTGTCCGACTCTGGGGGTTGGTGCTCATCTCCATTTCTAAGCCGAAGAGCCGGCATTGTCCATAGACATCTCCAAGGTCATGTGGCCGCCGACTGCATGGAGCACCTTTACCTTCCTGCCAGAGCAGTATCTAGTGATCTACTCACATTTGCATGTTTTCTAACGGCTAGGTTGGCAGAAGCTGGGGCTAACAGCGGGTGCTCACTCCCTTCCCTGGATTCAAACCTGTGACCTTTCGGTCCGCAAGTTCAGCAGCTCAGCACTTTAACACGCTGTGCTGCCAGGGACCCTTACATCATCTATATAATCCTTTAAAAAAACAAAGTGAACACAGCTCAGTTTTTTTAGAGACAAACCAATGGCAGAAGACACCAACAAGTGACTGCAAAAGCAGAAGAACTATATATAACTGAATACTGTGTTACACAGTATTTAAATCTTTTTCCTCTGTCATCAAATCAGTGGGAAAAACAATGAAGGGAATTAACTTGATATATCATTAATCCTAATGGCCATTTGCATTTTTATACTTTTTTTTAAAGGATGGATCTTTCCTGGTAAGGAAGAGTTCTGGACAAGATTCAAAGCAACCATATACGCTAGTTGTGTTCTACAATAAGAGAGTATATAACATCCCAATCCGATTTATTGAATCAACAAGACAATATGCTCTGGGCAGAGAAAAAACCGGCGAGGAGGTGGGTGATTTCTTCATTGTTTCAAACCTTAACACATAAGTGGGAATTTTAGTTACACCGCCTGCAGGCATGAGGATTTACAAAGACATCTCATAAAAACAGGTGACTTGAAACCATTGCACGTGAAACTAAATTGAAAATTAGGTGTTTCGGGCCAAGTGAGACCTACTTAAAATGTGAATGCAATTTACTGTCCTCCTTAACAGCCGAGCCCTCTATCTATTCTTCATTAAACAACTCCATTGGGAGCTCATAATTGTGGTTATCTATTCAGGCAGCAAAATGTAATCCACACCAAGCAACATCATTTATCCAAGTGAAGGGATCTTTTGCAAATCTAAGGGGAGAAGCATTTGTGGTAGGAAAAAATCATAACTTAATTAAATACAAGACAGAAACCTCCAATTCCCACTCAGAGGCATATCTCAATTGCTAATATTTATCTGAACAGTTGGATCTAAGGGGCCCTAATGCTCACAGAAGAGTTTCTTTACACTTCACTCTGTACAAGAAATGAAACAAAACCCAAAGCAGTTCTTCTGCTTGCAGAGGCTCTTTCATAAGAACACAGTAACTGCTTTGGAAATTACTTTGTCTAGTACAGTATGAACTCTTCTGCAGCCCCTCAAATCTTGGCATTTAAATGTGAACACTATTTGCATTTTGCCCAATGATCGTTTGAATCCCAATCACAATTATCTTCATAAAACTGGCTCAAAAGAGAACAGTAGTTTTCCTAAAAAGAAAAAAAAATCAAACTCCAAAAAGTGTTTTATATGCTTGACTTAATATTTTAATAAATTGTGTCAACAGTAATTGTTATGAATGCTATTCAGTAAGCTACCCTCTTTAAGGCCTGGAGGGTATTTTAGCATACAAGAAGTGTATTGGCTTCCATCCAGACTTATCCCGATTAATATTGGTCCCACTGATTGTAATGAATCTATTGCAAGCATAAGTAATTCTGGATCCAACCATTATGCAGTCTTAAAACGGGACCATTAGTTATTAACTAAATGCCTGAAATATGATCTTTCATATATTTGCTACTTGGAGACAGCCTTTGTACTACTGGAACTTACTGCCTCGAAGTGTAGTTGAGGTTTGGAGGTTTCTAAACAGAGGCTGGATGGCTGTCAGGGATGCTTTGATTGTGCTTTTTCTGTCTGGCAGGGAGTTGAACTGGATGACCCATATAGTCTTTTCCAACTCTATGATTCTGATACAATTTATTTTAAAGATACATATACATAAGTGCTCAGAAATACTCATTCTGTTCAATGGGATGGAAAGCAAAACAGCCAAATAGTGTAAAGATGTAACTGTTTCCTGAGACACAATCCAAAATATGAAGGCAGTGTAATGTAGTGGTCTAAGTGTTGGACAACAACTCTGAAGAACAGTTAAAATTCCTATTTGGCCATGGAAACCAATTTAAATTTACACTCTTACAGTTTTAGGCCCCTTCTAAACTGGCATATAAAACCCAGGTTATTTGCTTTAAGTTGGATTATATAGAAGGGGCCTCAGAGGAAGACAAAGGCAAAAGCCCTCTAAGCAAGCCTTGTTTTATCATTTTCAGTCAAAATGTTTTCATACTTTATTATTGTAGCATAACTGAATTTCTTTTAAAACCTTAAAACTTTCAATAGAAAACGATGCTGCTTAAAAAAAAAATTTTTTTATCTGAACATTAGTTGAACAGCAGTGACAAAGAAACTTTACTTCAGAAATGTGGTTATGTCAGATCTTTTGTTAAGGTTCTGGGCAAGCCAATACTACTTCCAGAGTGAAAGGAACATCTGAGATCCTTTCACCCACATTTGAATAGGTCAATGCAAGCCAATTCCATAGAAATTACAGGCTGCCAAGGGGAAAAAAGCTTGATTTTTTTCCCTCTCAGTTCAAAGTAATGTTACTTGATACACAGTCAGCAATCATGTATTTATTGTAACATCAATGTATTACATCCAAACCTAATGTTTAGGTACACCTCCATGTAAGGTGTTGTAAAAGGATAAAAAATCTTGACAGAAAATTATGTTAGTGATGTCATTGTCCTCAGCAGTGATTTACCACACATCACCAGTACATCACCAATGGGGACTTTTATATCTGCAGAATACTGATGTATATTTTCTCATGGACTCGCATAATGAAAAGAACTGCAGTTTTAATTGTATTTGTTGGTTGGAAAAAGTAGGACTTGTGTTTGGAAGTGTAAGTCACCTTGAACCTCTTTTTTCTCTCAATGTAGCGCTTCGACAGTGTGGCAGAAATCATAGAGAATCATCAACGGTTTTCTCTTGTTCTCATTGACAGTCAAAATAACACAAAGGACTCTACCAAACTCAAACATATAACCAGAGTTTCATAACTACACACTGAAGATCCATCATCTTCCAAGAATTTGAGAAGTATTTCATGATGAGCGACTGAATATTTAAGTGGAAGAGGTTCTTCCAAATGCTTTTACAAGAAAAATACACGATCAGATATATCGGATTTTATAAAGGACTAAAGAGATATTTGATACTTAAACTATCTTACAGCAAAATATTGGAGCATTGAGTTAAAAAACACCCAATTCCTGCTACGTTGCTGTATACTTGAAGTATACATCTTAAGAAAGGCATTCCAGAATCAGGAAAGAAGTCAAAGGAACCAATATTTAATGTATTCATAAGGCTATACTTGCAATGGCTTATGGTTCTTGCCAAAGGAATTTAGTGAAATTTCGTGGCCAGACTTAGGGCATGTTTGCCATTATTTACCAAGCTAAGTTATTTTCTGGAAGATTAATTTTCCAAAGTCAGGATTTTCATGTAACATGTGCCTATTGACTTCAGCTGCCTTTGTTGAAACCATTGTAACATTTAAAATACAAATATATTGGTAATGTAAAAGGTACTCAAGTGTGTGCATGATTGCGCAGTTATGATGCACAATGCCAGGACATAACTCTTTCATGTGTCCACTATTTTGCCTACCTCTCAAATTCTGTCAAGAACAGAATTTTTATCACATGCCTGTGCTTTTTAAATATAGGTAACATTAAATTTGGAAGTTTTAATGACCAAAACACAATGTGTTTGGCCTTGGATTTTTTAAATTTCAGGTGGTATTGTAACTGTATATTGAAAGTACTGTTTTCATCAGATAAAATAGATGTATCAAATATTGAGACACATTCAAAAGTGAAGCACTATGATCTAGGTCCATCCAGTAAGTTGATCATGTTTTTGTGGAGCTTTTGCTTTAACTGGCAGTGGGAGCTCCATGT
Organism: Anolis carolinensis; assembly: GCF_035594765.1. Taxonomy (NCBI): domain Eukaryota; kingdom Metazoa; phylum Chordata; class Lepidosauria; order Squamata; family Anolidae; genus Anolis; species Anolis carolinensis. The sequence goes on from NC_085843.1 coordinate 206,601,886, forward strand.
ATTCCTTGGCTTCTATTTTAAGCCGCAGAGTTGAGGTTCAAAGCAGAAATATCAGTTATCTGTTTTTGACCTTCCAAAAGAAAACTGCCTTATTTTTAATTCATTATCCCAGTACTCCTCATATGGTTGTTCCCCACTTCCCCTTCTTCCAGGCATTCTCCGATTATTTGTATTTTATCAGTCCTTTCCTTTTCTTCAAATAAAGTTTTTCATTCAATTGTTTTGCACTGACAATAGTATATTTTTATCTAGAGAACGGGTTTAAGAGTGAAGATACTTAATTCTGCAACACTGAGTTTTAATATGAATTCAATTATTATTTAAATCAGTCATAAGAGTCACATGTAGGTTTTTGTCAAAAACTCATGAAAAAATGATTTTCCTCAAAAGAAAGTAAATGAATGTCCATTTAAAGTAACATATACATTAGTATATTCTAACAATTTTCAGTCATTTCATACCAAGATGTACAAAGTGCACTAACTTAAACTCAAATGCAAGCTGGAAGAAATACTCATATTATCTCCATGTGAAAAATTGCCAGGAGCATTCAGCTTACAGCAAAGTAATATGTTGGGTCTACAAGGTATGATGGCAACTTATTGCTACTGACCAAATCAAAGTATCATTTCATTGCAAAAGCAGTATTTCTGAATGTTCCCATTGCTTAACCTAGGAGATCCAATGAGCGGAATTCAAACTATGAATAGAATGTCATTTCAAGCAGCATAGAAGAGATCTTTTCAGGCTTCCCTTTCCCCTCGCAGTCTGAGGGCTAGGGAGAGTGCTCAAGGAGGCTGGCACCGTTCAGGAATTACAATGGTGTAAGTTGACTTAACATTATCACAACTCATTCTTATAGTTGTTGTGGAAACTGTAACCACACAAAAACCCAAATTCCTTTCAAATCCTATCTTGTAAGCAACATAATATACCCACCATGGCAATTTGTTAGAGCAAGGGGATAAATAGTGACATGTTCTGCGATTTTCCTCTGACAACACAAAAATAGTCAGTGGACAAGATGCAGTACTTACCATGTCAGTTTTCAGAGTGCAGCATTGAAACACAAGAGTAATGCTACAGAGAACTCATAGGATGAAAGTACAGTTAAAGTGGAGTAATAATTGCATTCTAATTCTGTTGTGCAAATGGGCCTAGCTTTTCTGTTCAATCAACGACGTTTTTCTCAATCCTGGATTCAGATTGAATGAACACACACTCAGCTGATGAACAGCAAACCTAAATACGGTAGCTTCGGCTTTGCTTCTTTTAGGGATTATAAAAGGAAATGTTTATTATACTTTACCTTAGTCTATCACTCCCAACAGTAAGGTAAACATGCATGTTTCTACAGAGGTAAGTCACAGAGCCAAGCCCCACTGATTTTGAAACGACTGCCATTTAAGTACTAGAATTGCAACCCAGGTCACAAATCTAATATTTATGAGTTACGGAAATATACACTCATATTAAGGAAGCATTATTAATTCAGCAGTCATTCCTATCGATTGTCCTATTCAATATCTCAGAAAGTGTGTTGCATACAAAAAGGGCATACTTTTCTTGTTTCCTCCATCTCCATTTCTGTCACTCTCCTCACATAAAATGAAGTGTCCCATTTTCCACATGGAAAATAAACACTCTTCTACACATGTTTAAATTCAGTGGCTAAAGCCCTGTTGGTAATATAAAAAATAATGCATTGGAATAATGTGTGATTATACCATACAGGTATTTTTGGGTGAAACTATCCAGCACCAGCAGCTTACCATTCATACCACCTAGGTGCCCCTCCTTTTACTGTTTAATGGCCAGAGGCTAGCAAGATTGACCAAGATGCATTAAGCTGTGTTGTATAGTCAGGAACATGAAGAGGCATGCACCATCCTTGACCTCTTAGGGTCAAAGAGTATGTAATTTTTGTGTGTCCAGTGGCAGGAATATAGCTAGATGCATCCTGGCCACTTCCATCCTACTTGAACTAATGAAAGGCAGAGGGCAAGGAGCATAGAGATAGGTGGTATGTCTGAAGAGATGAAAGGGAATGCAAAATATGCCTGGTTGAGCTTTACATACCACCAAATCCATGGTGGATCTCAATCTGTTTTGTAAACAAAAAGGACTATTATGTCTATATAATGTATAAACCATCAGCATCACTGACTTGATAGTAATACTAGAAAAAGTATCTTCTGTCCATATATGCAACAGCCAATTTTCTGAAATTTTACCAGCTCGGTGCAATGTAATTCCGAAAGACAATGTCATTTAATTGCATGTACACATTTCTGAAACGAGATTATTCTTATCATTTTACCCAGAACCTTAAAGACATCCCATGTAACAAATATGAAGCTTTTCAATCTCATTAACTGTGACAAAGAATTAAAATTTAATAGCAATATTACAAAAAAATTAGTGGCAAAAATAATTACAGTCACCTTACATACACCCACTCATGCAGCATTAAGAGTAGCTGTACTATAACAAAGAACAGAAGCCAGGCCACATTATAAACACACTGCTTGGCCGCTCTACAGCTCAATTCATGTGGTTGAAACGATTGTGGAAGGCATACTAATTTTTGAAAGCCTGGCAAAAACCCTCGTTTCCTTTCTGTTCTTCCATGTATCTCTCAACTTTTAATCAAATTTGAGATGAGCCCTGTGTAATGATGATTTTAATATAAATACAAAATATAATTATGAGTATAAAAACTGGAATGCCCTTCACACAAATCAATGCATCATTCTACACTTCTTAGGGAACTTATTCTGTCACAATTTAAAAGAATATTCAAACTATTACATATTTGAAGAAGTCAGCTCAAGAGACAAAGACCAAGATTCTTTATCAGCAACTTAATCTTACAATAAAAACCTGTGCTTTACTTATGGTTTTAAATTATTCAATACAATTATAGAGCAATATTTCTATAAAACAAATCTGTTGACACCAAACATGTGCAGGAGAAAATCTGAAGAGGTAATCCTGAACTGCATTTTTTTAAAAAAATACACCATTTTCCTGAGATTTTTCATTGTCAAAGAACTATTTAAACACTAAAAAAAATCAGATCCACATGTGAGACTGATGCAACTCATTCTTATTTTTTTTCTGTTCAATTCATTAAAATATTGATTCTCACCATTAGATAACCCTAATTTTTCTATAGTGGACAATATGCATTTTAACCTAAACTGGTATCAATGAAATCACCCTCCCCTTACGCTCCTAATTTAATTTTGTTTGTGTATCATTTCAGTCAATACAATTTGTTTTCTATTTTCTGAACACACAGGATATATATACATATTGACTATTCAGACTTCACCTATCTGGGATAAAACTCAAGTCTGGAAGAAATCTTGGAAAATGCCTGTGTATCTCTTTTCCCATTTTAGGTGGACAATACCTGCTACAGCCCAAATTATCTGAACATAGTGTATGAATTTAACTCCAAGGCCAGAAAATACTTATTTTTTTGGATTCAATTATCTTTCCTTCAGGGAGAAGGGAAGACAAAAACTTGTAACTGGGACTTTAAATGCCCAATATATAATTTTCTGGCCATCAAACTGAAATATACAATATTTTAGTCCCTCTCATAAGTTAAAACATCTGTCCAACTGCAGGCTTAAGAGAGCAACAATTTCTAGATTGTGGATCAATACAAAAGCCTGAGGAGTTTGAGCAAATATCCAACATCATTTCTACTTTCAACCTAACAAGGCCAAGGCTGTACTGTTATTCTTAAGAAAATTAAGTTTGGTGATATTTGACAACATGGGACAAAAGCATTTTTGTTCGCGTAAATTAAATGTCACAACCTAAAACACAGCAGAATGGTCAGGTCAATGCAGGACAGTTGTATTTTTTTTATTAGAAAGACTGCCAAATGTGGGAGATTTTTTGTGTGGAATGTCAAATGTTTCATAATTATGGGATATCAATTTTTGTACTTAGAAAACCAAACCTGAAAGATTCCTTTAAGAAAGAAATTAGAGAATCTAGCAATAAAACAAAATTTCTAACAAAAGGTTAGAATTTGATTTCTAGCCAATGACACCATAACCACAGTGCCATAGTCTTGCACACAGGTAGCAAAATTCCTCAAACTTCTAAGACAAATTATACTGGTTTAGTGGGGATAACTCATATTCACTTTTGACTTTCTTCAATAGACCCTATGAGCTAGGAATACTTTATACTTCCAACTGATTTCATTATCAGGTTTAAACACAGTAACATGTTTATTGATTTATATGAAAAAATATCTCACTAAGAAAGTAGACAAGATGCACAGAAAAAGTACAAGTGTCATGTGCATAGCAATATAGCTTAAAGCATTCACATATGGCTTTGTTTAAAAGAAACTGTAAGGAAACCTGGCCCCATGTAGACCTGTGGTTATACAGTTGACACAAAGTAAACTGCTTCACATCTTTTAGGCACTTACTAACAACAGTGTTCATCCCTGGAAAAGAAAAGTTTTGTCCTTTTTATTTATTTTTGTTAAGATTAAGGAAAAATACGGCAATAGCTGTGTGTAGCTGAAAAACATTTTAGTAGTGCATGCACAGAGCTGGAAAAATACAATTCCTGTGCAAGATTTTATAGCAAATAACTAAAGTACAAAAATATGTACACACTTTGATTTTTTTTAGAAAAATGTACAGAACAAAAAAGCCCTGAAACTCATTATCTAAATACAAATATATGACATAATAGTAGTAGCAAAAATCAATTTAAACCGCAATTGCAACTATTTAATTTAGATTCATACAGGTTCATTTTAGGTGCTACTACAAAACTTGTTCCTTTAAAAAAAAACACCAAAAACATGATTTTGACGCTGTTGTTCAAAATAATCTGCAGTCAGATACTCTATTTCGACTTCTTTATAAATCATAATAAATTACTCCAATGAATTCCAGTCACGAGTAGATTCCATTAGATGACGTTGTCCATGCCCTACCCAGTTGTCCTGATTGTCAAATATTCTCCCACAAAACCAACAGCTAAATTTCATTTTCAGCGTATTATCAGAGGTAGTTTTTACAATCTGATAATTGTTTTTGCTTGTTTTCTTCAGTGTTAATTTTAAAACAAACCTTTCTTTGACAGGACTGACAGGTTTCAACATTTTACGTTTTCTTCGAGAAAGGTCGTCAGCAATTATATACAAACTGCTACTGTAATACGCTGGCTCCAAAAGAGCATCAATAGTTCTCTTTGACAAAGAGACTTTTAGTACATGTCCTTTAAATTTTGCAATAGTCTTCATAACATTTACAACTTCTGGAACATCTGCATCTGGGTGGTTTAGAACTACAACTGGCTGATTTCTTCTGGGGCATTTGACAAGTTGTTTGGAATTAAAAGGAAGCAACTTTAGAATCCTTTCAGTGTCTTTTGATGCTCTTGGTCTACAGGGGGCATGAAGCAATGATTCAAACTCATTTACATCCATCTGATTTTTCATCTTACACTTTCGATGCAATGTTTTCTTTCTGGGAGGCTCTTTGAGGTCTTCCCTCGCTCCCCGTTTCAGATTCCGGTTCTTTTGCGACACTGTGGCATCAGAAACTTTAGCACCAGTTTGTTTTGAATGACGTCTAACTTTTGAAAATCTGTTTGCCATAGACCTTGATGTTTGGCTTCCAAAACTACTCCTTTTGTTAGCAGGTACTGTTTGTAATGAACTAGATGAGCGCTTTTTTGAACATATTTCTGCATGCCTGGAAGAATGTACAGACTCCATGGAAGTACAAGGGTCTATGGATTCATCTCTGGCCAAACTAGCATTTGCTGGCATCCATCTATGTGATAAGAGCAAACCATCACTAGAAGAAAGAGTTGACCGTTTCAGGTCTACTGCAGGTCCGTTAAGGGAATACGTATTAGTGAACTGTAAAGAGGACACAAAGTTGCTAACTGGGAGACAATTGTCAACAGCAGGAAATGTCTTTATTTTCAAAAAAAGCTTTTGTTGCATTGCTCCAGGTTTCTTTGGTTCAGTATTTTGACTATCAGCAGGATTGTGAATGTGGTTCTGTATGAGTGACTTGTTTGACGACATACATTTAAGAAAAACTGCTTGTCTGCCATCAGGCAAAAGTGCATACACAGGTTGTTCTTGTCCAATCTCTGGGTGTTTCATTGGTTCCAAAGAGGCAACCTTACCGCCTTGATATCCAGCAAGGATTTTCAGAGAAGAAATTCTATTGTCTGAATTTGTAAGATTAAGTTGCTCCTTTCGTGGTTGGCTAATGGATGAAGCACCAGCAGTCCCACTGCACACACTAACACTTGCAGAATTCCTTACATTTTTAAAACTGTCTGTGTTTGGTTTCATCTCTACTGCCTCTTTACTGCACTCTTTAGATACACATTTATCTAAAACCTGAGAATTATTTTCAGTGGCATTTGCAATTGTTCCAAGTGATCCACCACCAAATGTCAAAATCATTCCAGGTCCTTTGTTTAAAAGTAAAGATGTAGTTGCACCATGTGTTGCCTGAGGATCTGAACCCGTTTTTGGAGAAGGTGTTCCTGAAATAACTTGCAGCCCTTGTTGGTGGGCAAGGCGCAAAGGTACAAAAAAATTTGGTGATGGCTGAATTACCACTGATTTGTTCTGTTCTGGAAGAGATGAATGGGCAATATTGGCACTACGGATACTGTAGTGCGTTTTCTCTTTTGCCAACTGATGCATTATGACTGAATCTGTTTGAGTCTTCAGCAACATACCAATACCTGCTATCCCTGATGGAGGGTTTATTTCTTCTATTCTATGAGATGTCACTGGGTCTCGTCCATTCCTAAAGTTCATAGCATCATTAGTTGTATTGCAGTTAACATTTAACTCTCTCTTGAATTTAGCAGGGGGATGTGTTAAACTGCACACAACTGCTGAATCTTTGAAGTGTGTAAGTATTTTACCATCTGTATGATTGTTTGGAAATGGCTGATTATAGGCAGCTTTTGTGTAGTTGTGTGGCTGTATAACAGATTGTCCTTTCAATACATCTTGTAATGACTGATTTACCTCAGGTGACAGATAGTTGGATGCGTGATTACTTTGGAGTGAGAAAACTGATGTAATCTTAGGCATGACTGATGAATTTACACAATTTGAGGCATTTTCTTGTTTACACTTTTCAGCTACATGATCCAATACTTGATTTACCTTACTATTTAAATATTGTGGGTGTTCATGATTTTCAGCACAATGCTGCCTATCAATGGCATAACCAGGCTCATTAGTTGAGAATACTGGAGAATAATCTGAATTTACAAAGCCATAAAGAGATCTTTTTTCCAAATTTAATCCTGATGCTGATTTAGAAACACAAGCTGTGGTTTCACTGGCAGACCTTTGTGGCAGAGGAAAGTTTTTGTTAGACATCAAATCTGTAGATTTATCCAAAATGTCTATTTTAGAATAATTATGGAATGGCAACAGCGCATGATTAGAAGCATCATTTGAGGGACAATAAAGATTATTATGTTTACTGCTGTTGTTCACTTCACCATTCAAGACCTTGAACTCAGTTGGAAAGGATTTCTTCATGGGATCATAATGAAGCATGTGTGTACCATCAGATGTTGAAATTTGAGGATGGTCCTGAGATACACAATTCCTCCATGAAACAGGATGTCTGGTTTCAGCCCTTGCCACCAAATCACAAGGTAATGAAGAATCTGGATTCACTGCCAGTTGAACTGCACGCTTTGTTACCAGTACATTAGCAGGGGCAACAGTCTGAGATGCATTCCAATTCGAAGAACTCATACTTTCTTGCTTTATTTTTCCTGAATACTGACTACAAAATGCTGGTGGAGATGTCAATGAATTTACAGAATTCCTAGATACTTGATTAATTTCATGAGATCTAGTACCTGAAGCAAAACTTGGCTTGTCAACTGACTGTGGTAGACATCCAGTTGAACAGTCTTTAATCACTTCATTTCTTGCAGGCAAATTCTGTCTATCAGTAGGTAGCAGTTTTATCACTATATGTTGCTTTCCATCCACCATTTTGAATCCCATAAATTTAGCACTGTAATTTGCAGGAACAGATATTTTATTATTTTTAACCATCAATACTGTAGGTCCATGAACAGCTTTTTTCAACAACCCCAGTCCAGAACCCAATCCATCTTCTGCTCTGTTACACTGTACTGCTGGGGAGGATTTTGTTTTGCTATAGATACTCTTTTCATTTACAAGAGTGTTATTTTCATTTAAGGCAGGTTCCTTTGCAGATTGGTCTAACTCTTCAGATTTGGGCTGAATCTCCTTCATGTTTTTGAGAACCTGTGTATCTTCATCTCCAATTCTACAACAACTACTTGTAATTTTTTTGCGTCTCCATAATGCCTTCCTTGATGCTCCTGTTTTGTACCTTTTCAAGATAAGTTTTAGTCCTGTTGAAGTTTTCATCCTCTTTTCACTGTTAACTGCATCTATTTTATCTTTTGAATAGATGCGGTCTTTGTGTAAAGTAAATATATGTTTTAAAAGATAGTTTTTCCGTGATGCCATGTAGTTACAATACTGACAAGTGAAGGGAAACATGCCAGTGTGTGAAGCCATATGCTTTTGAAATTCCTCTTTTGAAAAACCTACGTAATTGCATGTATCACATTTATATTGTATTTCATTGTGTCTATGAATGTGTTGAACAAATGTGCCTACATCCCTGGTAGAAAAAATGCATCTTTCACATTGAAACTGGCCACTTACACAATGCTTAGATGTGAAATGTTTTGTCAGATCCAACAAAGTATATCGGTGGTCATCATTACAGATTTCACATTTCACTAAAGTGCTACGATGTGTCCGACGGTGTTGGTTAAAGGACTGAAAATTATTTGCAGAATAATTACACATTTCACATGGGTAAGATGGCAATTCTCCATGATGTAACAGTTGGAAGTGTTTCTGTAGATCATTTGGGCTGTACCTAATGTTGTTTTTGCATTTTGTGCAGCTAAAGTTTAGTATTTTCGCTGAAGTTTTCTGTCCTTCCTCATAATGCAGTCCTAGTTTATTACATGGAGTATAATTCTCAGAACAGTGTAAACTGCCTCCATTCCCATCCACTTGAGTGAAAGATGTCCTTACTGGCTTCTCTTTACATTGAAACAAATTCATATATTTTTCAATTTCATGTTTTGATACCACTTCATTTGGGATACTGACTCTGGGCAACTCTATTTTCACATCTTTTAGTCCGTAGGTGAGAATATCTGAAGTTGCAGGCTGAGATATAGACTTTTCAACAGCAATAGCCGATGCAGGAGCACACATTCTATCCACTTTCTCTTGCAACAAGCTGGTTTCTTGAATACAAGATGGTTCCTGTTCAGATGGCATTTTCTCACGCTTCTCTAATATCCTGTCACAGTATTCTTTAAAAGATCTCAGTGCTGAAATACTGTCAGATAATTTCCTCAATGTAGTATATCTGGGGGGAAAAAACAATGTGATTCTTAAAAACACATAAAGATCAGAATGTAAAAACAATAAACTGAATGTCTATGCATTTTAAAAACAATATACTGAAAGTCTATGTAATTAAAGAATATGTAATAAGTTAGTAAAACTCATTTTTTAAAAAATCAAGCCTTTTGATCAAGTGTTCGACCATTTGCATCATTTATTAAAATCTCACAGACCTTTATCACATCACATCCACTAACACACTCAATATATGCTTCAGATTTAGCTTTTAAAACAGCAAGCTCCCAGGTGGTACACAAATTACCTTTTAGCTACTAACATCTCCTTTTAGATACCTCCTTGATATTAATGTTTCTTGAACATATTAGCTCTTCAAATTGGTTGTTTACTTCAAGACCCAAACACTTCCACAACTCTTCTACCCAGTCCATCTGAAGGCTAGCCACACCTACTCATCTACAATCTGATCATTAAGTCGACCTTCACCTGGTTTCTTGTCGCTATTATCAACACCCCTGGATTTGATTGACTGCTCAAGACAAAATTATTCTTATTCTTATTCTTATTATATTTATTATACCATGCTTTACCTTTCCTGCAGGAGACACAAGTGGCTTAACATAAAAGCATCAGCATACAATTTAAAATACACAAATATGCAAACATTAAAATAGGAATAAATATAAATAGTATTAAAAACCATTAAAACATATTCAAAGTTTAAAACCACAGCACCCCCTAAATTGATATTTAAAACCTTCATCTTTATAAAACAGCCTGAATAAAAAGGTTTTAACCTGCCACCAGAAGGCTAACAGGGAGGAGGCCATTCTGGCTTCCCTGAGATCCAGAGGAGTTCCAGGGAGTTCCAGAGTCGAAGGGCAGCCACCGAAAAGGCTCGCTCTCATATTCCCACCAACTGGGCTTGGGATGGAGGTGGCACTGAGAGAAGATCTCAGGAGGGTTTGTACAAGGGGCTCCCACCCTATCAATCTTTAGGAAAGACTTGAAAACCTGGCTATGGAAGCAAGCTTTTGAAAACGGTTAGACATTTTATTGTCCAATAAATAGAGGACTTAATGGGAATTTTACAGTGAACCTAACTAGGACAGTGGCTGAATTATTTAATATGATTTTATGGCATAAGTATTGCTTTATATTATTTAATTTATGTCTTTTATGTTCACCTCCAATATAGCTGTTTTAATTTTTATGTTTTGCTTGTTTATTGTCTTGTTTATTTAATTTAAATTGTTTTATTTTATTGTTTATATTGTTACATTGCTTACTATTATATGCTGTGAGCCGCCCCAAGTCCCCTTGGGGAGAGGGGCAGGATATAAATAAAGTTTTTATTATTTCATTAGAAAGGGATGTGGTCAGCTAAATAACCTGGACCTGAACCCTCTAGGGCTTTAAAGGTCATAACCAGCGCTTTGAATTGTACCCGGAAACAGACTGGCAGCCAGTGGAGCTATTGCAACAAGGGGGTTGTCTGCTCCCTGTAGCCAGCCCATTAGCAACCTGGCTGCAGCTCTTTGGACCAGCTGAAGTTTCAAGCACTCTTCAGAGGTAGCCCCAAGTAGAACACATTACAGTAATCCAAACAGGATGTAACTAAGGCATGTACCACTGTGGCCAGATCTCGCTTCTCAAGGAACAGGCGCAGTTGGAGCACGAGTTTTAATTGTACAAAGGCCCTCCCAATCATTGCAGATACCTGGCCCCCCAGATTCAGTGCTGAATCCAGGAAGATCCCCCCAAGCTGCAAATCTGTGTCTTTAAGAGAAGTGTGATCTCCATCCAGCACAGCCTGGATCCCTATTCCCCGATCTGCTTTACGACTGACCAGGAGTACATCTGTCTCGTCTGGATTAAATTTCAATTTGTTTGCCCTCTTCCAGTCCATTACTGATGACAGGCACTGGTTTAGGGTCAGGACAGCTTCCTTGACATTAAGTGGAAAGTAGTAGTAGAATTGGGCATCATCGGCATATAGGTGGCGCTGTACTCCAAAACTCTGGATGACCTCTCCCAGCAGTTTCATGTATATGTTAAGCAGCATGGGGGACCCTGAGGAACTCCACATGACAATGGCCAGGGGTTCGAACAGGAGTTTCGCAGCACCATCTTCCAGGTACTGCCCTTCAGAAAGGATAGGAACCACTGTAAGATAATGCCTCCCAGTCCCATCCCAGCGAGATGACCCAGAGGAATACCATGGCAAATGGTATTGAAAGCCACTGAGAGAACCAGCAGGGTCACACTCCCCGTTTAGCTCTCCTCAAAGGTCATCCACCAAGGTGACCAAAGCTGTCTCTGTTCCATAACCAGGCCTGAAACCAGACTGAAATGGATCTAAATAATCTATTTCATCCAGAAATCCCTGGAGTTGGGAGGCGACCACACGCTCCTAAACTTTGCTCTGAAAGGGAAGGTTGGACACTGGACAACAGTTGTCCATTATAGAAGGGTTCTGGGATGGCTTTTTAAATACAAATCTCACCACTGCCTTGTTCCAAGGAGGCATTGACCACCACCTTCACCCACTCTGCCAATCCCACACTGGCCTGTTTGACCAGCCAGGAAAGGCAAGGACCTAGAATACATGTGGTAGTTCTCACCTCTCCAAGGATCCTGTGCACATCCTCAGGCTGCACAAATTGAAAGGTATTCATCAACACTGGACAAGCAGAAGCCAAAGTTACATCCACTGGAACTGTATCAATAACTACAACCAAGTCGGAACGGATCTGAGTGACTTTATCCGCAAAGTGCCTTGTAAATTCTTCACAGTGGGCTGCTGAATGGTCAGGGATTTTTCTTTGAGGACCAGTATGTTATAGTCCTCTGACCACTCGAAACAGCTCAGCTGGACGGTTCCTTGCAGATGCAATGGTGGCAGCAAGGAATGATTTCTCTGCTGCCTCCATTGCCGCGGAGTAGGCTGTCAAATATGCACTAGCCTGTGCTCGGTCAGATTTGCTTCGAGTTCTCCGCCAACGTCGCTCTAGTCTCCGCCTCACTTGCTTCATCGCCGCCAACTCCTTGGAAAACCAAGGGGCTGGTTTGGCTAGAAGTAAAAGTTCTTTGAAACCAAAGTGTAGAGATCCTATCATAAAAACATAGATGAAAAATAAACCTCAAATGTTTTAACAAACAACTCACCAGAAAACCATAAATAGAAAGATTTTGGAAGTTGCTTTAAAATGCAACATGATGACAAAAACAAAAAATTCTACCTAATTTTTTGAAATAATAAAAAACTGGTAGCATATTGAAAGTAGGTAGTAGGCATGTACAAAAATATTAGAAAGTGTCTTAAGTCGGATCAGTTTCTTATGATTTGTATTTGCAACGTGCTAACCGACATGCATGCCCAGTCCACACCAAAATTAAGAAATCAAAACTTACCCCATACTTTTTCATTTTAGTTTTGTAAATCTCAGGAAGTCTCCCAAAGTCAGTTTCATATTCAGTGCAAGGAAGCTCAAAAAGCAAAGCCAAAAGGGCTGCCTTAGTGACTGCCTTGCCTTTCCTCTGTAAATTAATGGCCTCTCGGAATTAGAAGAAGGGAACACAGGGGACAGTGTTTTCTGGGAACAGCACAGAACTCTGGGAAATGTAGTTTGGGAAGGGAGGAGCTCTATGCCAGAGAATTCAAAAGGCCCTGCCCTAAACTACATTTTCCAGAATGCATCAGAAAGCACCAATCAGCATAGCTATGACCTGGCTATGTACGCAGGTATTTGAAGAATAAGCATGTGTTGGCTTCGACGCTGTCTGAATTACAGCTCTTGTATAAGGTCTGGTGGATGAATGGCATAAGCACTTTGCATTGTTTTAAACTTTGTATATTGTATTTTATGACTATTTTATGACTGTTTTAATCGTTTTAGTTTATTGTATATCAGTGTAACGGCATCAATTGCCACTTGTAAGCCGCCCTGAGTCCCCTCGGGTGAGAAGGGTGGGGTATAAATAATTGAAATAAATAAATAGCGGAGAGATTTGTCCCTCCCTAACAGCAGCCAGCGAAAGTTCAAATGGTTGAATATGCAAAGAGGAGGACCGATGGATACTTCTAGTAAGTAAATCTCTGTGCTGGGCTGGGAAGAAATCCCTAAATGGATTTCCCCATATTATAGGGGGAAAGCATATTAATTACTTTAGAGTTTTGATGATGTCCTTCTGCCTGGAAGAAGGGGATTGGACTAGATGGCTCTTGGGGATGAAGAATTGGTTAATACTGGTTTCTATTGGTTAACATGAGAGACATCCAATAAGGTAGTTGTTGTGGCTTTAAAAAAATAATTTTGTCAAAACTTTTTTTAAAAAATCCCTAAAATCAGTAGATGTATGAATATTTCTGAAAACTGGGGGGAATTATCCCTTGTTATCTCCTGCCATTGTACAGTAAATTCAAGAAAATAGCTCTTATAGTTTTTTTAATGTTGTTTATAAAAATTCCCAAAAAACTTATGGATAAGTGAAACATTCTGACATTTGATGGACTAACAGTGGTAAATGTGTTCTACTATTGTAGCACGTTTCACCGCAATAGCTTTAAAAATTAGGGAAAAGGAGCCCCTGAAGTTTCCCCAATTATAATAATTTATGAACAATTACTGTGACGATATAGTAACAAAATTTTGTTACTCTCATGATAGTAACCAATTTTTCACTAATTATACTTTAGAAACACTTTAGAAATGAAACACCACACCACCCAGTTTTGTAAAGACTTTTGAACCATTTTTTAACGGATCGCACATCCCTAGTAGGTATATCTATTGCCTGAGATATATCAGGCTTTTCCTTTTCCACAAAACTGGTCACCAAACTAAAAGAATAACAGAAAAGGAGATTGGCGCTTCCAAAAATGAAAACTCAATACACTGCCTTTGGAACCATCACATGACTTTAGGGTTCAGACTGGACAATTTGTTATTCACTTAGAAACATGATTAGACTTGCCATAAGGCATCATCCATTACACACAATATGTTATTAAATAAAACAGCAAGATGCAAGCCTTTGTTTTCTTTTTGACTCTAATTTCCCTTACACCCAAAACATGTCACTTGTTCTTTGAAACATGGTGAAAATTCAGTCTTTTCTTTCTGTCCTCCCAGCAAAGCAATCAAAGAACTTCTGTTCTACCCCTTGACTTTACAGCCTCAATCTTCTTTCTGATTTCATCTTAATCCAGTCATTGCTTCATCTTCATTCACTCATATCCATCCGATCCATTACTACCAATTTATTAACTTCTGTCTTTTTCTGAACATATGCCATAAATACAATGGAGATTTCCTGTCATATCTCTGATTCTGCACAGGTTTCACAGGTCTATTCTTAAAATGCTTCATGGCTTTCCCATTCCGATATATTTCTCTTCTCAGAAACTCAACTCATATACATCCTTTCCTGAGATAGTTACTAACTTTGCTACCCCACACTCTGGCATCCAAATATGTACTGTTCACTGTCATTATTCCTTCTCAAGTCCTAACCCTTCTGCGTCACTGAACACTTGCATATAATTATTTCCCATACTTTATGAAAACCTGAAAAGCTGACTTTTTAAAGAAACTTTTAAAACAATATTTTAGTCACAATAAACTGTTACCTGAGAGAGTATCTATGGTGCAGAATTAATTCAATCTAACACCTGTTTAACTGTTATGGCTCAATGTTATGGAATCCTAGGAGTTGTAGTTTGGTAAGGCACCAACATTCTTTGGTAGAAAAAGCTAACGACCTTGTAAAATTACAGCTCCCAGGATTTCATAGCATTAAGCCATGGCAGTTAAACTGATGTCAAACTACATTAATAGTAAAGTGTTGATATTCTCTTTAATGAAATATCTGTAGCTAATTAATCACTTATTCTTCCACTTCCTCCATTCTTTCCCTGTTCTTCCTCCAAATTTAGCCTGCTAGATTTCGCCATTTCATGATTTATGCTTCAACTCACATACAAAGAAATGCAGGATGTTTTAAGTAAACGTTTTAGACAGCAAACCTTTCTCATTTTAAAGTTTTCCCAAGAAATCATAAAACTTACCTTTAAAGAAAAATTACAATTCCATTCTTTAGTATCTGCTCAATATTTTTCCCAGAAGATGAGAGACATAAAAACCAGGTTTGAGGACTTTTGGATTCAATATATTAAAAATTCTGAAATAAAAAGAAAAAATAGATTGAAGTCATACAAGTCACCAATATTTGAAATCTAACTATAGCAGATATTAATATAAACAGAAAAACCTACCTCTAAAAGGAATCCTACCATATGACTAGAAGAAAATTGCAGGAATATAAACCTAATTAATTTATATTAGTAGCAGGAAACATTGCTAGTTTTTGCAGCTCTGCACAGGGCATGAATTGAAACACTTCAAAATTATCTGGTACTTAGGAACTTGTAATATGTATTCAATCTTGGTTTACAGCAGATATTGCTAAAATAAGTACACTGATGCAGACAAACATTCTAAACAGAACTAAGTGGACAAGAACTTGTTGAGTTTTAAACCAACGAAACATACTGCTTTCCTAAATCTCATTAATTTACAATACAATCTTATGCACATCTACCCCAGATGTAATTCTGAATATATTCAACCATATTTTCTGCTATGTAAGGATGCACTAGACTGCAGTCATACATGGCTGTACAACTACCTAGCACTTCGGAACAGACTCGTTAACCATATGTTAATGAGTAAGGTAAGGTAAAGGTTTTCCCCTGACATTAAGCCTAGTCGTGTCCCACTCTGGGGGTTGGTGCTCATCTCAATTTCTAAGCCAAAGAGCTGTCCTGAAACACCTCCAAGGTCATGTGGCTGGCATGACTACATGGAGTGCCATTACCTTCCCGCCAGAGCTGTACCTATTAATCTACTCACGTTTTCAAAAAACTAAGTTGGAAGAAGCTGGGACTAACAGCAGGAGCTCATCCTGCTCCCCGGTTTCAAACCGCTGACCTTTCAATCAGCAAGTTCAGCAGATCAGCGGTTTAACCCGCTGCGCCACTGGAGGCTCTATGTTAACTAGTTATGCACATAAAGCCATGCAACCTATTATACCTTACATTATCATTAACTTCCACATCAAAAAGAATCATTTTTAAGTTTAGAAAAGAATCATTTTTAAGTTTAGAAAAGAATAATTTTTAAGTTTAGAAATAGGTAGCGCAATTCTCAAAATTAGCATAGTGTAGCTTCAGTTCTGAAAAATATTTGATCACATCATATGAAAGCTCGTTCATATTAAAATCATGTTTGTCTAAAATTTCTAGGGATTGCTACTGGGCAAACATATGCATCCTGTTGAATATACTACAAGATTCAAGAAATGGTGCAAGACCTTTAGATCATCTAACTGCCCTTTCCTGCAGATTAGTTTAGTTGTAAATACAATGTGTTTTTATTAAATTAGAACAGGAGTAGGTACTACAGACTTTAAAATGTTGCTCAATTTAAACTATTATCCGAACTAGCCAGCATAGCCAATGATCAGGAATGCTGGGAGTTGCAGTTCAACAATTTAGAAGGCCTCACAATTCCCACCCTTGCTCTAAAAATAGGGGAATAGTCACACAGGCAGGTTTCTTCAGTGCACCAACTTGTCATGAGCATCTGCACATACTGAATCATTCTGCAAGGATCAAAAGCACAGAATCTTTCAAAACCCTAATCCTCAAAATTAAAACACTCTTGGCATACCCTAATAGAGGATGACTTCTATAAGCCCGGTGTGTGGATGCATACTTTGAAGTCACCTGTTGACTTATGGCAACCTCATGAATTTCATAAGAGTTTTCTCGGGTGAAAAATATTCAAAATGTGCTTTTACCACTTTCTTTCTCTGAAATACAGCCTACAGTATCTGATATTCATAAGTGGTCTCCCATCCAGGAATGAACAGAACTGACCTTAGTTAGATTCCAAGATGAGAGAGGATTTGATCCCTCAGTTTAAGGTATTTATGCAAATTTAATCATTTTAACAGGAAAACAAAACAAAACAAAACAACCCACCTTCCTTACAACAGTAAACATCTTCATTTAGCTTTATAATCTATATTTCATGTTGTAAACAGTTTTGAAAGACATGTTTCAAGCCTGTGATCGACTGCCATTAAAAAGTAACACATTTTGCATATATTCAAGAAAAAATAAGAATTCTTCCAAGTTCAAAACACAACCATTTGATGTTTCTACATTTGTTCCATAATATTCCAACTTCTCGTGGCACTTCATTTTAAAGCATAAGAAATACTTTATTATTTCATGGCAGTCAAGCATATGTAACCAAGCCAAACATAGTTCATTTAGAACTTCTTTTCATTTAAACTGTGATAGATGCAACCTATCGAGTCTCAGCCTAACAAGGAATTCAAACAGAATACCTAAACTATCAGTTATTCAATTTCACAATGATTTACAAGACCCACAGTGAGCACAAAAATAATCAAACATGTGAACGCTTTTCATTAATTAATTTTCAGAAACAAGGGTTCTGTTGCCTAACTTTTAAAAATCTTATTTTTAAAGCTACATTCCATATAATATTTAAATTCAGATCTATTACTTCCTTTGGAAGTCTACACACATGATAACACTTCATCACACCACTTTGGGTATAGATAATAATCATGGTGAAAAGCAAAACACAAAAAGAACAAGATGGCAGTTAGCAGAAAAGGTAGATTGCTTTTCCTGTCTTTCCACAGCATAATTTTTTTAACATTTTCCAAATTAATCCTCATTGAACATCCATTAATGACAATGCTAACTGTCTTCGCTTCAAAAAGGTAAGAGCTGGTTGAAAAGTGTGAGGTTCCCCCCAGTCAAGTGAATAGTACAGCTGAGATTTGAAACCAAATATGTTAGCCTGCCTTATCTGCAGATGTTGAATGTACTAAAGGGTCTATCAAATCAGAAAAAAATAACACCATATCTTACCAGTTAGTTTGAGCAAAGCTGTGATAAGAAATATTGCCAGGTGCTCAACTCTCATGAAGTGAGACACTCATTTTTGTCCCTAAGAGACTTCATCAAGTTATGCCAAGTAGTCCACAACCAACACCTTCATCACTCCCTCCATAGATAAAAAGGTTTGTCTTCAGTAAGGAAACAAGCAGAGAGGCAACAAAATAAAACGTTTTCTTTGTAAGACTGAGAGATACATGGGCTTAGCCAGGATTAGTTTCAATGACTTTGTAGCACCACTTAGTGATACAAATACTGGTTTAAGTTTGAAAATGGAAAAATGGCATTATGTGCTTTTTAGGAGAAGGTAACCAATTACACACAGAGCTTGTTATTGATGGAAGAAGCTGTGTGAGAATAGCTTCCTGTCTCTCACATCTTTCTCCTGTGCTGTTTCAATCACAAGGCAAAAGCAAAAGCCTGCTACATTTCACCTAAGATGGCTATTCTCCCTTTCTCCCTGCCACCTTCACGTTCTGTTTTCTCCTAGGTAAGGCAAAATAGAAGAAGCACTGGGAGAACTACTGCACATATCTCCCCTTAGTTCTCCTCGTGGAAGACGTTGTAATTTCTCAATCCATTCAAAGGCATCTCCTCCCACCCTAGCAAGCCAGCCAGCCTCAGCTTGACTTGGTGAACAAGACTTCTCAATAAGAGTAAAAGGAGATGAGCAAACCATACTTAGTTTAGCTGTAAGAATATACACTTCTGTTTCCCTCCCCACTAGCTGGGTATGTCATACTCTCCTCCAGAAGCAAATATTTTTAGGTTTCAACATGATGTAATGCTAACACAATCAAATTTATTAACTGTTGTAGCAATGCAGAATTGTTTTATGAAAACATAATATAGTTACGTATTACTGTCCATGTGCAAAATAATAATAATAATAATAATAATAATAATAATAATAATTATACATCACACAGTCCTAGACACTTGGGAAGTGTTCAACTTGTGATTTTGTGATATGAAATCCAACATATCTATCTTGTTTGCTGTGTCATAATAAAATAATAATAATAATAATAATAAAACTTTATTTATATTCCCCCCTATCTCCCCAAAGGGACTGAGGGCAGATTCCAAACATAAAAGGCAAACATTCTATGCCTGAACACAACAACAATACACAATAACAAAAATTGACAGCCCAACATATAAAAACAAATGATAACTTAACAACTAAAATTAAATTAAAAACGCAATCTGTTATATTGGACAAAACAGCTGTTTTCAGAAAAATAAAAAGGACTAAAGTGAAATATCACCAGTTTTTCTAAAACATAGTCTAATACAGTGATTCTCAACCTGAGGTCTAGGGACCCCAGGAGTCCGCGATGTCATCACAGGGAGTTCACATAGGATTAAATTATTAAACTATTAACTATTATTTGCATTGATACTATTAAATTCATATGGAATCATAATCAAAGTATTATATTACAATAGGTGTGCATTAACAAATTAATTTATATCTCCTTCTCTTTAAATCTGAAGGACCTTTATGAAGAAATTGAAACAATTACTTGATGCAATCCAGTGCCTTAAATCTTGAGTTAAATCTTGGGGGTCCACATCCACAAAAGATATTTAAGAGGGTTTATGGTGCAGAAAGGGTTGAGAACCACTGCTCTAATACAGTTAGTTACTCCTTCTTTTTGAGAAGTCAGTTTACTATACAAATTGTTTTCAAATCTTTCCTCTGCAACATATTATGATGGCCAATATAGAGCATCATACAAAATGCAGTATACAAGATTGAAGACTAAATCCAAAGGTTGGTTTCCAACTAAAGTAGACCAAATTAATCATTGAGGTTTACACAAGAATTGATATACAAAATCTGCATGGATTCAATAGGTCTTTCTAGTTGGGTTTAGCAACTTCACTTAGGTCTATGTCATCTGCTAGAACAGTCTAGATTCCAAAGCATGCTCTTTCTTTGTTATAGAACTCTGCTACAATCATCTCTATTGATAACAAAAGTTCAACTACTGCAAACACAAAAGTGTTAAAACACTAATCTATACTGAATACTTAAGGCTCCCATACTATGTCAAATTAGATGGAAATAGGATAAATTAAATATAATGGGAGTTCTCTTAGAGTAAATATGCAAAAGACTTCCTTATCCACTGAAGTGTCTTGTCCTTTGACCACAATCAGAAAGATAGAGAAATACAGTAAAAGTGGAGAGGTAAAACAGAAACTTGGTATGAAAGATGGAGGCACCTAGGTAAAATAATAGTAATGTCTTTTTAAAGTTATGGAGGTTTTGGAACAATTGTGAAAATACTCTTCAGAATTAAGACGGCTTTGCAGTGTTAGTTCTAAACATGAGATCAAAGAGCAACAGTAGATGCATCCTGCCTGTAGCACACATGCACATTTCAAGGTGTGAGCATGTGAAGTAAGTTAGTAATAAGTGTGTACCTGGAAATGCTATAGTCATCAAAAAACTACTGATGCCTAATTCTAAGACAACTGCATCTTGCAAATACAAAGTATTTCAAAAAGATGGCTTCACTTTGAAATCACTGTATCTCTGCAGCCCCGAATGGCCCATGAATTCACCTCTTACCACTTGAAAGGGCGGGGCACATAATTGTTGCTAGCTGCCTTTCCTAGTGATCACCTAGCCACAGTCATTTGCAAGATGGCGACTCATAACATAAAACCTAATGAGATATTCTCTATTTGCGGAGGTTTTTGAAAATTGGTGTCTAAGGCCCCTTCCACACAGCTGTATAAAATCCACTCAGATAATCCAGTTCAAAGAAGATATTGTGGATTACCTGCCTTGATATTCTCGGTTATATGGCTGTGTGAAGGGCCCTAAGATCAAAATGGTTAGTAAAGCTTGACAATTATTTGTAACTTTTTGTGTAATTGTAACATGTTAGTATTGTGATATATACTGCTTTGAAATTGGGTCCAACATTTTGAAACACAGCCAGTCCTTGGCATCCGCTGGGGTTTGGTTCCAGGACTCTTGTGGACACTAAAATCCATGGATTTCCACCTCCCGTTAAATACAAAGGCATAGTAAAACAGCAGCCCTCATACGAAACAGAATGATCAAGGTATGCCTTTTGGGTTTTGTTGAATCGATGGATCTGGGGGATCAACTGTATACCTGTCCTTCAAACCAACATAGGACACGTGGAACGGCCTATGCAAAAACTTTGCTCAAAAACCAAAACAAACCCAAAAACGTCCAACCAAATGTGAATAAATAAAACAGCAGGTGGAACACAGTCTGTTTCATTCCATATGGTGTATAATGTCAGAGACTAACATGGTTTTACAATGGTACACTGGTCAACTCGTGCTCAAAATAGATACAAAAGGAGGTGAATAGAGAAGATGTTATGATCCGCATGAAAGCTGAGGAACGGATTGTCTAAATGCTAAGAGGTGGAACATAAGGCACCTCCAATGCCATACTCCGAAGCATGATGGCAAGTCCCATCCTGATCAATGGAAGTCCTGGTGATATCAAGGACACTTCTACACTGCTATATAAAATCTGCTTTGAAATTCTAAGTTATATGGCTGTGTGGAAGGGCCCTCATATAATCCAATTCAAAGCAGATCTGGTGGATGATCTGATTGGATCATCTGGATGATATGGCAGTGTAGAAGGGCCCCAGTTGAAGAAGGGAGTCCTTTTTGAAAGAGTTTTCTCTCCTTCTTTAGGAAGACCCCCTTTTCTCTTCTTCGCTTGGGCCTCTTCCACACAGCTGTATAAAATCCACATTGAACTGGATTGTATAGTAGTGTGGACTCAGATAATCCAGTTCAAAGCAGATCATGTGGATGATCTGCTTTGATATGCTGGGTTATATGGCTGTGAGGAAGGGGCCTCATATAACCCAGTTCAAAGCAGACAATGTGGATGATCTGCTTGGATCATCTGGTTGATATGGCAGTATGGAAGGGCCTCAAAGTGAAGAAGGGAGGCCTTTTCAAAAGAGTTTTCCCTCCTTCTTTAGGAAGGCCCCCTTTCCTCTTCTTCGCTTGAATACATCACAAGCAGGTGAGGCTGCAAGGTGAAGTGACATTCAGCTGGAGCAACGCCTGGGGGAAGGAAGCACAGAACCCTCTTCACACACACAAGTCCACTCCATGTTGTTGAGTCTTGGTGGAGAAAAGCATGGCCACAAAGGCTGTCACGAGGCACCCGGGCACTTCAGCATTGGCCCGCTCGGAATCCCCAAACCCCTCTTCCCCTCCCAAGGAAGAGCAACCGCGCAGGAACTTCTCCACAGAGAGAGAGAGAAAGAGGCGTAAAGAGAAGGGGACTATTTGATGCCTCTCCGCCGGGGCAAGAGGGCGGTTCCTGCCCAACAGCCCGAAGGCGACGCCTCCTGCCCCGCTCCCCCACTTGAACCCCACCGCCTTCGGGGCTACCGGACGCCCCTCGCCCTCCCAAGGCCCCCGCGGCCTCCCCGCCCGCCTTCCCCACGCAACGGGCGCCTCAGTTACCTCGCCCGCCGCCATAGTCCGACGAGTCACCGTTGGCGGCCATGACGCTTTCCATCCGGGCACTTGACGCGCGCGGCAATGGAGGAAGGCGGGGTGAGGAGGCCGAGGCGGAGGGATATGCGCCTCGCGTAGCACAGAGAGGAAGGCGCGGAAGGAGACCCTGGGGCCTAAAACATCGAATGAGTCGAATGAGTCAAAACAGTGAAACACGGCCCCCCGCAGATTAACGCCCTTCAGTCCTGCTGAGGGAGGCAGGGCGCGAGGGGCCCTCCCTGTTGTAAGCCCCGCAAACGCTGCTCTGAAGGAGTTTCTCCTCAAGGCATGAGGAGTGTTCATTGCCTTCGCAACCACCACCTCCGAGTCCCTCCTCTTCCTCCTCCCCTTCCTCGCAGACGGGCAAACAAACAAGCAAGCACACTATGGGGGCGGCTCAGTAACAACACAATACACCACTAGCCCTCACTGGGAAGCAGCGACATCCCTCTTGGGTTGCCTTGGCACAGGCGCCAAAAGCATCCCAGGAAAGAAGCCATCATGTCCTCCCTCAGCCAATGAAGCCTGATGACATCACCTCCCTTTTGGGCTCATCCCGCAGCCATTGTCTGAAGGCCCTTCCACACCGCCATAGAGCCCAGGATATCAAGGCAGATCATCCAAAATGTCTGCTTTGAACTGTAGTATGTGAGGGCCCTTCCACGCCGCCATAGAGCCCAGGATATGAAGGCAGATCATCCACAATGTGCTTTGAACTCAGATAAATCCCTACTGCCATATAATCCAGTTCAAAGTGGATTTTATACAGCTGTGTGGAAGGGGCTTGAAGGAAAGAGAACCTCCTGATACTGGCCCTGCATTTCTATCCTTTCTAGGGATCCTGTTTGCCCAGCCAGTCGTAGCAATGGAGCACTCCCAACAAGGCCTGCTTTGGGGTTGTTGTATGTTTTCCAGGCTGTATGGCCATGTTCTAGAAGTATTCTCTCCTGACATTTTGCCCACATCTATGGCAGGCATCCTCAGAGTTTGTGAGGTATGGAGAAACCCAGCAAGGAAGGTTTATATTAGGTTTATAAGGCCTGCTTTCATCTCTTCCCAGGACTCTTACTTGCCTTCCTGGCACAGAATGTCTCTGTAATCCTAGGAAGGAAAATGGCCACGCTGGGCCTCTAAAGGCTCTTCCACACAGCCACAAGGCAGATGATCCACAATATCTGCTTTACAGGTCTGTAGCCAGAAAAAAATTTTTGGGAGGGGTTGAAACCTATTTCCCCTGAGATGACTTTTGACGCCAGTGTCTTCTGATCTCAACAAGGCCCTGAAATTAACATCATTATGCAATTATTCTTCACAGGTAATAGGTTCTGAATTATTGCTCCCTCTTTAAGCTAGTTCTTGTTGGCCACAAAGGATATGAGCTTCCACAATTGGCCAAAGTTTATTTCTATTTTCTTCTTCTTATAGGGTTATAGGGTTACATCATGACATTTTCCACTGTGAATTAGCAAGAATTTTCAGCCAAGCACAAGTTGTTTTGATGGTACTCTGTTTTTTGGTGTCTATTGAAGACTTGTATTACATTTTTCCATTGCACAAATGGTTTAGCAACCAATGCACCAATCTTTTGATGAGCACCTTTACCCCCAACTTCTCCTCCAAACACTACACTATATTCACAGAGTGCACCTTGTATGTGAAATTAGTAGGCTAACCAGGGAAATCTGTTGAACCTTTTGGATAAGAAGTTGCCTCTTCTTATCCAAAAGAAATACATACCCTGCATTTGGAGTCTGTGGATTTTGCACTGATTGAACTTTTACTTGGTCATCAGAAACAGTCTTGTTCATATAAAGTCCAATGACACAGATTCTTTTCTATGCTTCTATTGTTTCCTTGGCAGGGCTTGAATTAGATGAAGCAGTGGTAGATACCTCTGTTTCCACAGTTTCCTCAGTTTTCACCTGCAATTCAGGTCAACCCCCCACCCCACCCCTCACCTTAGGCTTTGCCTGTCAGCTACGGGTAGGCCAACTTGGTCACTTCCACTATAATAAAATAAATAATAATTATAAAGCTTTATTTCTACCCCACCACCATCTCCCAAAAGGGACTCAGGGCAGCTTACAAAGCACTTGTAATGTAACAATACATACGGTGCAATAAATACAAATACAGTAGAGTCTCACTTATCCAACATTCGCTTATCCAACGTTCTGGATTATCCAACGCAGTCTGCCTTTTAGTAGTCAATATTTTGTAGTCAATGTTTTCAATACATTGTGATATATTGGTACTAAATTCATAAACACAGCAATTACTACATAGCATTATTGTGTATTAAAGTACTTTTTCTGTCAAATTTGTTGTATAACATGATGTTTGTTGCTTAATTTGATAAATCATAACCTAATTTGATGTTTAATAGGCTTTTCCATAATCCCTCCTTATTATCCAACATATTCGCTTATCCAACATTCTACTGGCCCGTTTATGTTGGATAAGTGATACTCTACTGTACATCAATATCAAAGGAAAACATAATTCACATCATGAATACATAAAACAATACCACAGTAAAATCAATCAACCTTAAAATACACATCGATTAAATGTTATGGTAATTATAGACATAAAATGAATAACAACCAACCAGTCATATAAAGTGCTTTCAGTGAAAAAAAAACCCAATGGGTTAGCAATTGCTGCTATTGCAATGTAAATTGATATAAAGGTAGGTAGTGATAGTGTGAATAATCAAAATTTGGTTGAGATAATGCTTGCAGTTCTGGAGAGACTAATTTTTGCTTCTCATAGACTTGGCATGGGGATTTAGTTAACCAGTTAAAATTCATGAGTAAACCAGGTTTTTGGGGTTTTTTACCTGAAAATTTCCAGGGGTGGCTACGGGCTTGCTGCTTTGAACTGGGTTATCTGAGTCCACATTGCCATATAATCCAATTCAATGTGGGTTTTATGCAGCTTTATGGAAGGGGTCTAAGACAAAGCCAGAAGGAGAAAGCTCAGATTAGCCTTTTTACTGGACTTGATGACACATCCCAAGTTGAGGGCCTTTCCGCACAGCCGTATAACCCTTAATATCAAGGCGGATCATCCACAATAATAATGATAATGAAAATAATTTTATTTCTTACCCACATCTCCTCGAAGCAGGTTACAAAACAATTAAAATACATAAACACAGCTAAAAACCCTACAAATGCACACACTAAAATGTACTTCCATAAAAGTTACATACCAAAACGTATATCTATGAAATAATATTAAAATAGACAAAACAGAGATTGAATAAAGGACATGCATTACAATTCATATTTATATTTACAGACTGTCTGAGTAGGCCTGCCGGAAGAGACAGGTCTTCACTTCTGTCTTAGGGCCTTTCTACACAGCCATATAACCCAGAATATCAAGACAGAAAATCCCAGTTTCTTCTTTGAACTAGGTTACCTGAGTCCACACTGCCATATATTCCAGTTCAAAGCAGATAATGTGGGATTTTATTTAGCGGTGTGGAAGGGGCCTTAAACTCCGACAGCTGATTTAGATGTTGGAGCTCTAATGGCAGATCATTCCACAGCCTTGGGGCGGCTGATGAAAAGGTCTTCTAAGTGACGGTCACCAGTCGGGTTCTGGCTGGTTGGAGCAGATGCCCTGCAGAAAGCCTAAGTGTTCGGAGCGAATTGTATGGGAGAAGGCAATCCTGTAGGTAACCTGGACCCAAACCATGTAGGGCTTTAAAGGTCAAAACCATCACCTCATACTTTGCCCAAAAACTAATTGGCAGCCAGTGGAGTGATATTAGGAAAGGCATAAAATGCTCGCTTCTAGATGTTCTTGTAACTAATCTGGCTGCCATATTTTGAACCACTACCATATCATTCAGTGGCCTGAGTAGATTGTCTTAAGGGAAGTACATCAAAATATGAAGTACAGGCAGTCCCCGAGTTACAAATAATATTGGTTCATTAGGGTTGGATTTACACTGTCCTATATCCCAGGAACTGGTCCCAGAGTATCTGCTTATCCCAGATTATCTAGCAGTGTTGATTCATATAATCCAGTACAAAGCAGATAATCTAAGGCCCACTTCAACACAGATGTATAAAATCCACATTGAACTGGATTATATGGCAGTGTGGAGTTAGATAATCCAGTTCAAAGCAGATATTGCACATTATCTGCTTTGATATTCTGGGTTATATGGCTGTGTGGAAGAGCCCTGAGATGTAGATCAGAACAGATACATTCTTAAGTCAGTCTCTCTCTCATATATATATATATATATATATATATATATATATATATATAGTTTAGATAGCATAGGGAAGGGTTACCATCACTGTGATGTTTGGCTGTCTGTGCCCCGTTCAGAAGATTTCACTTCACTTTATGTCCCTGTGATTACTAGATTTTGAAAAATGTGGCTTGTTGTGGAAACAAGGATTGGTGCTAAAGCTTCAGTGGAAATACATTTCTCCCATGATAAATCTTCCAGGAGTGGATTTCTCTTCCTAAGGGTAGATTTCTCTCCCTATTGTCTCAGCCCTATTCTTAACTAGGACTCCTATGTAAGTCTCCTGTTAATTCAGAGACTGCCAAAACAAAGAGAGATCACTACAAAATGTATTGTTTTTTTCTTTTAAATTAATTTTTATTCAACAAAAAACTGATCAACAAACCCCAAAACAACCCCAAAAAATAAAAAAAAACTAGACAAAATACATAGTCACAGAACCATCTCCCACCCACAAAAACAAAACAATACTTTTTTTTAATATAAAAAAGCAATTGCAACGAATACAATATAATATTTGGCAATTGTTCTTACTACGACTATCACAGCCCCCCCACCACTAAATATATACTATAAATACAACATTAGTGCCTATCCTTCGTTTTTTCATTATTCCTGAAACACTGTACAAATGAAGTTCAGGTGAATGTACCAACTCACTAAAGAGATCACTCAACAATTCCAAGAAAGATGGAGACTTGTTTATCAGTCTTCTACAGCAAAGATGTGAGCAAACTTCAACTATTGTGTTTATAGATTAGGGGAGTGTTATTAAAAGTAGAAATATGCATATATAGTGTTATCTAAGGAGCATAGAATAACAAGGAGTAAAAATCAGACAATGAGCATGAGATTCATAGAGTAATTCCAGTAGTTGTGTCTTTGTGTTTATTAATGTAGTTATGTTTTGTGTTAGGGTGATTGTCTTAGATTTAGCTGTTAAATGCAGTTTTAGTTTTATATAGTATGAAAAAATGCTACTTTGTATTGTTTTGGGGGACTTCTTTCTATTTTTCTCTTTCATTTCTGAATACAAAGTAATTTTTTTTTAAAAGATGGTCACCGGCCTTCTGTTTTGAAAGCGTTCTTCTCCTTTCTCATCCTTTCTCATCCAACAATGTATCCAAGCAACATGTTTTGTTCAAAATTAAAGTGAGAATTAAAAAAAATTAAGGAAGATTATAGAAAAATTATATAAGAGGTGTTTTACTAGAAAGTGTTCAAAATAGAAATTATGTATTTATTATTTGCCTGTTGCCTTTATACACCATCTTTCTCTCAGTTTGGGACCCAAGTCAGCTCAGAAATGTCAAAAAAGTGAGGTAAATGTAGCAGTAAAATTAAAATGTTGCTATTTTGTTTAAATCATGCTACATATATAAAATCATTTAAAAACATAAAAAGTTCAAATTAGAGTATCTACCCACTCACACAAGAAGGTTTCCTTTTCATCCTTCATGCAAGACCAAAAGCAGAACTAAAACAAACATTAAAATTTAAAATGCTGAAGTCAACAAATTTATCTTCAAATCACTTATTCCAAGCTTGATTTCTGCATTTAAATCCAGCAGTTAATTTTCTCTTTTAAATTACAAAATGCTGATTCCATATTATTGGGGAAAATTGATGGTTTTCCACAGGTTGTCTATCATACTGAATACTGATTAAAAGTTTCATTTTAATTTAATTTTGTTGAGCTTTTACAATATGTTTAATGAAACCCATTGGTATATGCAACACCATATTTTCACTTCAAAAGCTAGCATACATAATTTTTCTGGAACTAATACTGAACTAAATAGATGCATGCAAACCTGTAACGGTTTCCAAAATATTTGGGAAATGGAGCTCTACATTTTTAATGCAAATGCCATGGGAACAGGAGCTGCATGGAAGGACTCCTGCCATTTCCCAGAAGAGAAGCCGATGTGTTCTAATTGTAGAGGATTTCTAAATGAGGAGAACAGAGGCCTTCTATATGGACCTGACAGTTTGTCTCAAGAAATGTTCTGCCTTCATTGTACAGGGCCCCGAGATGTGACAGAAAGTCTGAAAAGGTTCATCAAGTCCACCAACGGTTCCCACTTCCGCATGACCCTTGTAAGAACAAATTACATTGCCACACACAGCCTTCAACATACTGTAAGTGACTACAAGCCTATGAATAGGATGCTGAAGGACCTTGAGGTGAAAGTTATTATTTCATCACTTCTTCCCGTTGGAGAACTTGGATAAGGAAGACGGAGATGAATATTACAAGTGAACAACTGGCTATACAGTCAGTGTTGTCAGGGAAATTGACTTCTTGGACCACGTCCTGCAGTTTTGTGTTGAAGGACTTATGTCAAGAAATGACTTACATGGTGGTTAGTAAGAATCATTGCTTGAAGTCACATGCACCTAACTATTTTGGACCTAATTCTCACCAATTGGGAAGAACAACTATTGCCAGTGGAAATAGTCGGAAATTGGAAGTGGCTGTGTCTTCCTGCAAACCATTATACAGAGTGAAGAAGGTACATTATGGATTTCCAGAAGACTGACTTCAATAAGCATAAATACTAGCAAGATCCTATAGCATAAATTCTCAAAAAGAAAGGAATACATGATGGAAGGGAAATGAAGGCATAATCGCAATTTAAGTGAGAAAGAAAATGGGAGATGTGTAAAGAAATCAAGGATAGTGCACAAGTGGATTTCAGACGAGCTGAAACTTAAAACGAGCATATCATCAAGAAAATGTACAAATGAATGTCTGATGTGTGTAGGGAGAAGTTAAAGGCTTAGAATGTGCAGAGACATATAAAAGAGCCTAAAAATAATAAAATGGATTTCTGAGTATGTTCAGAGGAAGAGAAGAAAAAGACCCAAGATGTGAAACAATGATAGGTTCATTGTGTGCAGACCATATGATAAAATGCTAATCGGTGACAGGAAGAAAGTAGAACAGCTGAGCACCTATTTGGTCTCTCTCATCTTCAAAAATGAAAACAAAATTAATGATGCAGTAAAAGAGCTACAGCCCAAGTAGTCAAAGAGGTGATAAGGTGACACCTAACAAAATGAATTCAGTTCTCCGGGGATAGATTAACTGCATCCAAGGGTAAAAATGAAATATCAGGATTTTTGTCTATAAACTCTTGAGACTTCTGAGAGTAAAAAATAAAGTCTCTACAGGGGTAAGCAAATGTCCCTCTCTTCAAAAAGGAGGGCTCGGGCAATTATCAACCCATCAGTTTGTCGTTAATACCAAGAAAGGTTATAGAGCATATCATTAAACAGCCAGTCTGTGAACACTTAGAAAATAATGCTGTGTTTACTAAGAGCTGGCGTGGATTTCTCAAAAACAAGTAATGGCAGAGCAATCTTATTACAAGCTTGGCAGATCAGAGAAATGTTGTATATGCATAAGGATGAAAACAGAGGGATAGGGGGATGAGACAGCACCTTTACTGATGTTTACTTTAACAGGAGCTTTTGTGGATTTTAAACCTACTTATTCAGATGCAGTCACTCTGTACTCATGGGTTTATATATTCATGAAAACTCATGCTAAGATTTGAAAAACAGTTTGAAAGGAGCTGCTACATTTCTTTCCTCCTTCCCTCCATCTTCCTTCTTTTTATGTTTAATATTATTGTGTATATTGACTTTTATGACTGTTTTTAATCATGTTGAAATTTTACTGCTCGGTTTAATGTTTTTTCTGATTTGTGCTGTCATGTCTGGGCATGGCCCCATGTAAGCCGCCCCGAGTCCCTCCGGGGAGATGGGGCAGGATATAAGAATAAAATTATTATTATTATTATTATTATTATTATTATTATTATTATTATGATGTTGCAAGAGACTAACACAGGTACTATTGCTTTAGGTATAGTATACTGTACCTTGATTTCAGCAAGGTCTCCCATGGATTCTGAGAACACAAAATATTAAAATGAGAGCTAGATCATCATCATCATCATTTAATTATTAATCGCCCTCCATCCAAGATGCTCTAGGCGATTTACAAGATAAAATTGTAAAGGATAAAAATACATACATATAAATATTGATAAAATTAACATAGATTAAAAGCTCTAGTAAAGAGCCAGGTCTTGAGTGCTAGGGTAAAAGGCCCTAACTCACGCATGGCTCATAGATGAATCTTCTGTTAATTGGATTCATAGGTGGTTGACAAATGAAATCTTAAGTATTCTGACTAATGATTCTTCATCATCCTAGGTAGCAATGATAAGTGATGCTTCGCGGGATTCAATGTATTTAAAATTGTTTGGATGAAAGAATAGATAAATCTTCAAATTTATAGATGGACATCAAACTGGGAGTGGTAGCTAACACTCCAGAAGATCAGGAATGTTACGAAAAAATAACTTAACAGGCTGAGCCAAAACTAGGAAAGTAAATTTAAATAAGGATAAATGTAAGGTGAGAAAAAATTGGATGCAGAAATATAAAATGGATGAGAACCAGATGACAAAGTATGTGAAAGGGAATAGGAATCTTTTACTACGCCAACAAGTGTGTCATGTGGAAAATGGAATGAACTTGTTCCTTGTTGCTTCAGAAAGAAAATAGAACCCAAAGCAATGGATTCAAATAATCATAAATGAGGTGCCAGTGAAACATTAGGAAGACCTTCCTGACACTATAAGATGTTCAGTACTGGAATAGACTGCCTCAAAAAGTTGGAGATATTTAAACAAATTGTGTAGCCAAGGAGCTGTAAATTCCTGTACTAGCAAGTATTAGATTTACTCAATTGTAGGATCCTTTCCAACGCTTTAATTTGACGAGTCTGTGAAATACCCCTATGTGGCTAATGCTATTTTCTTAGCTAGCCTTTACATTGGAAGACCATCAATCAAATATTGCATCACAGATTCAGGGACATTTTAGTTGTAGACAACATAGGTATTTTATTTAACTTTGGGTACATCTACGCTTTAGAATTAATTCAGTTTTTCACTGCTTAAACTGCCATGGCTCAAGGTTAATTATGGGAATAGCAGTTTTACAAAGTATTTTTCCTTCTCTGCCAGAGTGCTCATTTCTCACCTGACTACAAATCCCAGGATTCCACAACATTGACCATGGCAGTTAAAGTGATGTCAGACTGCATTGATTCTACCATGTAGATGCATCCTTGGTCACCAAAGACTGTCCTGGAAAGACTGTCCAGAAACAAGAGAGAAAATGTTTGTCTATTATTTTGTTTTAACTTCTACATAAACTTATAAGGCAGAGTTAAATCTAGAAGCTGCATACATATTAATGATTTAATTTAATGTTTTTGTTACTGTCAATAATGTATATCCTAATTTTTTATTTAGCTAACTATATCATATTTGTTTACAAATATTCAAGGTGATTCTCAATATGCATGCATCACAGGTATATTTTAACATTAATCTAGAAACCACTTAACTGATTAAGTATTTGTAACATTTCCATATTGTCCAGTTTACACAGTTTATGGCCAGCGAATATGGCCCTATCACTATAGTTGACATTGTGCCCAGGATGCTTTCAAATGTGGTAAGTTTCCCAACTATATTGCAGGAAATGTAAGTGATAGTACTCTCTCAAGCAGAGTAATGGAACTGGCAAAGCATAAGCTAAACAATGACTAGTCCCCCTTTACACATGCACACATAGCCCTGCAGAGAGAGAAATATATTAAAATCAGTTTTACTCATAAATTTCTTGATTATAAGCAACACAAGGAGAAAGGAAAGAGGAAACTGGCTGCTGATTAGAATGATATAGGAAGAGAGAATGTGTGGAAGAGCAACGAAACAGGAAGTCAACATAAATATGTGCTGTGGATAAAACACCTATAAAGCAACACTGTAGGCATGTAAAAGTTTCTAACATTAACACATAACACATTTCTATTTCACTAGAAGAAATGGTCTTCTCTGAAGCAACTCTACGTCTAGTTGCTCTCACAACAATATTTCTACTGCTTCCTATTTGTTGGTACAGTAGAGTCTCACTTATCCAACATAATCGGGCCGGCAGAATGTTGGATAAGCGAATATGTTGGATAATAAGGAGGCATTAAGGAAAAGCCGATTAAACATCAAATTAGGTTATGATTTTACAAATTAAGCACCAAACTATCATGTTATACAACAAATTTTACAGAAAAAGTAGTTCAGTACATAGTAATGCTATGTAGTAATTACTGTATTTACGAATTTAGCACCAAAATATCACGATGTATTGAAAACATTGACTACAAAAATGCGTTGGATAATCCAGAATGTTGGATAAGCGAGTGTTGGATAAGTGAGACTCTACTGTACTAAAAATTTTGGTGTGAGCAGTTCTCACCAGCTCAGTTCTTTCCATTTCAGGTATACGTCAGTTAATGACATACCGTAAATGTCTTCTTGGGCTTTACTTGTTTAGTAGAAAATTTAGTACCAGGAACAGAAATAACGGGGAAAGA
Organism: Anolis carolinensis; assembly: GCF_035594765.1. NCBI lineage: Eukaryota > Metazoa > Chordata > Lepidosauria > Squamata > Anolidae > Anolis > Anolis carolinensis. Next base: position 206,635,622 of record NC_085843.1, read on the forward strand.
ATAGGGATAGAGTTCTACACCACAAAAGAGAAGGGCAGTTTCAACATGCTTCAGCTAGCTTTTTATTCAAAGCTATCAATATGCACATGTGAAATGAAACATCTAGGTCAAATAAGCCATGCATAAATTTTTAAAAAAACACCAATTTAAGCCTTTTAGGGTTCGAACCATTTGAGTTTTGAGCCGATTAAGGATCACTGAAAGATTTCTTCCAAAATACATCCTAAAATGACTTTTCATTTCACCAGACCTTTTTCCTTGTGATTTCCATCTGACCAAATTTCTAAACTATACTTTGAAGGGGGGGGGGGTATTTTAATTAACTTTTTTCAAACACATAAAATACAACAGTTAAAACTAATAAACTAAAAATAAAAGTGGTTTTCAAATACCTTACAGTTGTTAATAGTATATTAATCTACAAGAAAAGAAGTTTCCATTCTCATCTAATATAATAAACTACCAACCTCCTTTATATAGGATGTAATTATTAATAATCAAACTCAAAATTAAAATAACGATCCATACAGAAATACCATCTAACATTTCTATAAATTCAAAAAATGTCAAATATTCAAACTTTTGTTATTAATTGTCCTCTAGTCTACAGCCTCTTCCACACTTCCCCTATATCCCAGGATGTGATCCCAGATTATCTGTTTATCCCAGGTTATCTGGCAGTGAGGACTCATATAATCCATCTTAAAGCAGATAATCTTAGGGCCCTTCCACACAGCCATATAACCCAGAATATCAAGGCAGAAAGTCCCACAATATATGCTTTGAACTGGGTTATCAGAGTCCACACTGCCATATATTCCAGTTCAAAGCAGATAATGTGGGATTTTATTCAGCTGTGTGGAAGGTGCTTTAGATGGGCCTTCTGACGTAGCATCTTACCTATAGTTTTTCTGCTTTAGAGTTAAAAACTGTGGTCAGATAGAGAGTTTGCTTACTGTTTTCCTTTAGATATCAATTATCCATGCAATTACTCACAAAGTGATCTGCACTGCAAATTTCTTTTTTACAAAAATCCATACAATACAGAGGAAAACAACATGGCTCACAATTAAAAGAAAAGGCTTCTTTCAGAAACTTCTCACCAACTATTTGAGTCTATCCTGGTCAGACCCTTTCCATGTTTATATTTATAATGTACTTTAAAAAACTTTTTTTGTTTATTAACATGCACCAAACCCTTTATTCTATATTTGAGCATATTCTTTTTTTGGATCTACAGTTATAATGACAGCAATGAAAAGTAAAATGTCTTCTATATTCATAATTGGTGAATTGGTCCAATAGGTCAGCAAGGGAAAGCGAGTGTGGCATCCTGGTTTGGTTGCTGGCTAGGATCCTGGAAATGAAAGTTTAAACTCCCCCTCAGTTATGAAAATCCACTGGATGACCTTAGGCAAGTCCCATTCTCTCAGCCTTAGGAGAGGCAAAGACAAATCCTCTGAATAAATCTTATTGAGAAAACCTGTAATAAGTTAGTCTTAGGGAAGCCATACACTGGAAATGACTTGAGGCCCTTCCACATAACCATATAACTCAGAATATCAAGGCAGATAATCCACAATATCGTCTTTGAACTGGGTTATTTGAGTCCACACTGCCATATAACGCAGTTCAAAGCAAATAATGTGGGATTTTATACATCTGTGGAGGGGGGCTTGAAGGCACACAACAATCCAGGTGAGAGGATGGGCTTCTACCACACTTTTATTCCTGTTCACTGAAACCATCACAAAAGGCAAAAATATAAAAGAAGTCATTAATTAACATTAAGCATCATCTGAATGTTAATAACTTATAAATATAAGTTATGAATAATGTTAATGAATATGTTAATGAATGCAAATTAATTTCCTTTTAGACTGAATCTTTAGGTGACATTGTGAATTCATGTTGTCCAGTGCTTCAATATGTTCCATTTGCTTTGCAATGCTTTCATTGATATCTTTGTCTTTTGCTTGGAAATTAAAATACAGTAGAGTCTCACTTATCCAAGCCTCGGTTATCCAAGCTTCTGGATAATCCAAGCCATTTTTGTAGTCAATGGTTTCAATATATCATGATATTTTGGTGCTAAATTCGTAAATACAGTAATTACAACATAACATTACTGCGTATTGAACTATTTTTTCTGTCAAATTTGTTGTATAACATAATGTTTTGGGGCTTAATTTGTAAAATCATAACCTAATTTGATGTTTAATAGGCTTTTCCTTAATCCCCCCTTATTATCCAAGATATTTGCTTATCCAAGCTTCTGCTGGCCCGTTTAGCTTGGATAAGTGAGACTCTACTCACTTTTTAATTTTTTTTGTCTGTGCTGAATATGTTATTACACAAAATATCTATAATATGGAATATTCTTATTGAGTGTACTACAGGGTCCGTGATTACTTTGCTTTTATATGTAATAAACAAAACCAAATTTGGAAAAGATGCAAGTGAACAAAGCAGAGTCCAAGTCAAAGCACTGAGAAGAGACTATGTTGACTGAACAACATTTTAAATTAGATTTACTTTTCATTGTATACACAGAGGGAGTTGAGTTTTAGACAAATTCCTATAAAGATGAATTGTCAGTTTTCACTGAAGGGTGCTCAGTGCTCATTCCATACCTGTTTGATTTCAAGCATCCTATGGCAAGAGTAATCTGTGAGATGAAAACCATCATAGGTAATCTCTGATGCAAGCAAAAAAGTAGACTAAAACATAATGTTCTAATGTGTGGGTAAACCATGTGAGACAGTAAAGCATCTTACAAACAATCCATGCATCAAAAATTAAAGGGGAGCATGAAAGGATGGCATAGATTAAAGCAGGGACAGAGAAGATAGATGGGGATGGTAGTCCTCTTGTTAATTTGCAGTAGATCATCAAGAATTCGGGTTCTGAAAGAATTAACAAAGCAAAAGACCTCCCCCTTCCCTTACATCAAGGAAACTTGGGCAGGAAAAGATTTTGTGAATGACTATGGTTAAGATAATTGGCACTGTCCATGCTCCCCATATTTCATATCCCTCTGACCTTGATGTTCATTCCTTCCACACCCTTTTCGCCCATAACCATCTGTGTATCCATGGATGCACATGCACCTAGAGTGAACCATAACATCTCTTGCACCTTGATACCAGGCAAGATTCTGGAAAAGATTGTTAAGGAAGTGGTCTGCAAACACTTAGAAACAAATGCGGTCATTGCTAATAGTCAACACGGATTTATCAAAAACAGGCCATGCCAGACTAATCTGATCTCTTTTTTCGACTGAGTTACAAGCTGATCTCTTTTTTCTTCAGAGTTACTGCATTCTCCCTTGAAACCTCCTCGACTTCCCAAGGCGTTTTCTTGAGGGAGCTGGTACTTTCATTTTCCCCTGTTGCCTGGGAACAAGCTGAGGAATTCAAAACATCTGCCTGCAATTCCCCCAAACACTCACAGACTCCTCACTTGGAAGCCCATCATCCCCCTCATCTTCTGAACATTAAAAAAAAAATCCTCTGATGCTTGCCAGATTACAACACCAGTATCATTAATTTACCATCCAGCCTTCCATTTCCATGGGTTTCATTTTTGCAGATTTGATTATTCACAGATTTATCAGTACGGTTTCTGCAAGAATCTCTAGGTTCTTCATTATGACTCAGGTAAAAAAATATGTGTTATTTGATTGGGGGGAGGGGGGGTCTCTTCCACAGGCATCCTGTGCCTCTAACCCCAGCTAATGTGAAGGGATGACTGTAAATAGACTGAGTAAATAGACTGAGTTTGGAACATAGAGCCCTTTACATACCATTGGAAGCCAGCTACAATAGACTGATCCAACAAGAAACAAGAGGAACCATGGCAAGTGATGACCTAAGTGTCTTTAAGATGTTGAATCACCATAGTTTACCTCCAAACTTAAGAAGAGCTATACAAGTTATTCACCTTGCTTTAAGTGGAAAGTTCAGCACCTTGGATAACTCTTGTAAAGTTAAGCTAAGATCTGGCTTCACCATCCCACTGAGATGTTAGTCACCTTGTGCCTTTCTGAGGAGGGGAGTACTTCTTCATGCAGTACATAATTCAATGTGAAATTTTCTACAAGAGGCAAAGGTCACTCATGTGAACAGTTTCAATGTAGATTTAGACAAGTTTGATGGAGAGAAACCTATGATGGTTATGTATTACTTCCTATATCAGAGGCAATACCTCTCTATATACCACTCACTGGAAAATACAAGTAGTTGGTGTTACTTCCCTCATACCTTCTCTATTTATGGTGTTTCCGAAGGTACCTTGTTGGCTATAGTGAGGCAAGAATGTCAGGCTAGATAGCTTTTTGTTCTAACTTCACCCAGCTGTCCATATTGGGGTCACTGGCAGATTGCTGGTGAGTGAAGGGAGCATGCCACATCCTGCCATTCCAGAATGAAGTGACTCCTCCTACCTGGACCCTGCATATGTGAAACAGTCAGTTCTCCAGCATTCGTTTTTTTACTCTTTTCTCTTCTGAAAGACAAATATCATTCATCCTTCAAAATAAATTTGAGGGGAAACCCACAAGCATCATCCTCTTAAATAATTTAGATAAATTAAATAATTTTTAAATTACCCTATATACTCAACTATATGTCTAGAAATTGTAGTCAAAAATCAATCCAAAAAAACTGGATCAACTTATCTATTTATAATGAAGTGTGAATTTTTTGGTTTACAGATGCCATGTTTAATTGTGTTTTAAAAGGGTCAATATTTCAGTTATCGCATCTCTGCACTCAAGAGTTGGTTGCCATGGAAAAGTGGGCGGAGCCAACTGCCGTTTTGGTGGAGAAGTGCAGGTTTGAAAAAGAAGCAGTTAGTCTGTGCCCTGATGAGATACAGTGAAGACTGATCCTCAGTTGAAGGAATCAGGGAGACTCAATTGCTTATTTTTGGGTCAGTTTAAAATAAGTTTGGTGACTTATTTTAAGGTAGTCTGTCTCCTGATGAGGAACAGATAATCTGTGATTGTAATTCACAGGGTGACTGCAGTTTAAAAGCAGTAGAGAAAGAAGTGACACTTTAGGAAGTTTGAAACACCTCATTCTAGCTTTGCAACTGTTAACTAAAGTGCCTCTAAAGAGAAAGTTACTGTAACCACTAAGCTTTGTGCCTGAATAAACGTGTTATTGTTCTTTCAAACATCTCAGCATCTGTCACATATATTACCATCAAGAGTAAACAAGAAGAAAGAAGAAAAACAAAATTTAGAAAGGTCTCCTCTCTAAGTAGCTAGTGGCGGCATCTTCCCATAGTGGTGGCAAGCATTAATAATCCTCTTTACATCTGGTGGCAGCATTATAAACATCTTTACATCTGGTGGCAGAATTATAAAGACTCCACAATTGGTGGCAGTGTTTAAATAAAACATTATTACACTGGTGGCAGCGGGTATATTATATATATATATGTATATGTATATGTGTGTGTGTATATATATATATATATATATATATATATATATATATATATAATAAAAACATCTCCTTCTCCGCACTATTGTTCAATGTGAGTACTGTACCTTAACTCTTATCAGAATAGAGTAGCGAAAGGCAAGATCTTAGTCCATTGCGGGATAGCCTAAAAGGCGCACCAAGCCCTTCTACTACTGACTGCTGTGATGTGGCTTCTAGTCTTTTTGAATGGCTAGATGGGAAATGGTGATGGCAGCAACCAAGGATGGCTGGCTTCCAGAGACAACATTGGTGTTTCCCCCTCCACAGAATGACCCTTGTCTTATCCATGGGTGATATCAAAATTCATAATTTTCGTTCCCAAACCTGTTCTAGGCTTCTATATGAAGTCAACTTATACATGAATATTTACAGTAGTTAACTTTGTGTTTCTCTTCATGAGCTCTGGAGACTGTTTTTTTAGCTACCCGAGAACTTTGGTTTCCAGAAGCCTTTGACATTATGACACCAAATTGCATGTATAGTGTATGTGTGACCTAAATTATTTATATATTTTTATTTTAATGTTTATGATAATGTTATAAACAGCTTTGCAGATCATGCAAATACAAAAATTTCATTACAGTTTTCTAATAGATAGAAGATCATCATAGGTTCAAAACCTGTCCAGACCCACACCATTTTGAGAAATATTCTAAGGAGGTATTTAGGCCTCAAGTATCACTTAATCCCATGGGACTGTATATGAGCATTGCAAACCATAGCTAGTAATTGGCATGCTTAGACATAGCTACTCAAAAATAAGCCCCACCAAGTTCAGTAAGTTAAACATGCACAGGACTGCCACATTAAGTACTTTTCTATCAGTAGAGAAAATCTCCAGGTAAACCGAAGAAAACTCAAGGAAAGGGGCTTACTTCCCATTACCAGAACTGTGGGCGCATTCTAAATTATATTTTTACTAACCTGGAAAGGGATGGACATCACAAATTATCATCTAATTAGATCCAAATGTTCATAATGTGAAATGTTAACAGAGTTTCCTCTTGGCAGACTGATTCCCAGGCTCCATTTACACTGCCATATAATCCAGATTATCCAAGCAAATAATCCACATTATCTGCTTTAAACTGGATTATGTGAGTCTCCATTGCCATATAATTCATTTCAAAGCAGATAATCTGGATTTTATATGACAGTGCAGAAGAAGCCTTGAATTATTTTGAATTATGTGTGTGATTGTTGTTTTTCCTTGGTTTTCTCTTTTCCCTTTACCTTTTCCCAACAAATTAAATACTTTTAAAAATATTTGGTCATCGGGCCAAGTCATTTTAAAAGGAAATGTATCCCTCCACCTTCCCTACATTAAGAACCATAAGGTTCCAAAGCAGCTACTTGTGTCCACATCTATTAAAGCTATTCCTTATGTTCTAAACTATTATGTTAAATGCTGTGTTTTCTGGGTTTGGAGAAGGAAAATTGAAACCACCATTCTTTTTATTGTTTCCTAGAGCTGAACTTAAGAGGTGATAAGAAGCACCTTAACAACAAAGGCTTCCCAAAAAATCCCCAGAGCAATTAGAGAGAAACAAAGGTATCAGTGGAGTTCATTTTTACTCCTTATTGTCTATTAGTAATTCTTTTGTGAGGAAGCCTTGTAAAAGGAAAGTGTCAGTGGGGAAAATAATACCCCATTCCCAGAATGGGTGGTTAAAGTAATTTTGCACCCCGGTGACGTGTGTTAAAGCACTGAGCTGGAAACCGAAAGATCCCAGGTTCAAACCCCAGGAGCGGCGTGAGCAGCCGCTGTTAGCTCCAGCTTCTGCCAACCTAGCATTTCAAAAACATGCAAATGTGAGTAGATCAATAGGTACCGCTCCGGCAGGAAGGTAACGGCGCTCCATGCAGTCATGCCAGTCACATGAACTTGGAGGTGTCTACGGACAACACCGGCTCTTCGGCTTAGAAATGGAGATGAGCACCAACCCCCAGAGTCAGACATGACTGGACTTAACGTCAGGGGAAACCTTTACTTTACCTTTTATCATTTAGCAATGTATAGTTTAGATTACTTTTAGCCCTCTATCCATAAACCCATTCAACTCAGATTCAAAATGGCTTCTTTTCATTTACTTCCCTCCCATGGAAGTGCTCTTTGGTCCTTACTAGCAAGAATCATATTTTAATTGTGCCTCCCTAACAGTAGATGCCATCCCAACATTCTTGCTTTGACAACTCTTGGAAGGGTTGATGCAAGTTAGGAAAAGGGAAACAAGCTCAGCAATCACAGAAGTTCTGCATTCTAGTGATATTTCTGTGTGTGTCTGATCCCTTTTCTTTTGTTTTCTGTTTCTCTCTCATTCACACACACACAACCTCTTATTCAGAAGGGGAATAGTATCAGCAGGTAATAAGCAACTGATGCCTTCAGTTTCTTTCATGCCCATGGTTAGAAGCATATTCATTCATTATTAGTGTTCTCTCTACTTCTTCCCTTAGTCCCTAAGTGCTTTTAGTATTATTTGTTTTAAAAGCCATGCATGTCAAGCAGAGTTGCAGAGCTAAAGCTTGTAAAACTGGCTGCATCCAGATAATTAGCCAAACCATAGTTTGGAAGAAGGGAAATAAATTCTATGCCTTTGTTAGGGCTTGAAGCTAGTTTGATAGAAAGCCATAATTTAATCTAACCGTTATTAGTTTTGTTTGGCTGAAATGGCAGATGGTGATTTCAACAAACCAGGAAGAAAGGGTCTATGTCCCGCAATTGCCCCAATTTGGCACAGTCCCATTTGACCTGTATCCTGTATTTTTCAGCTGTCTTTACCAATTTCTCTTTCCCCCTCATGTCAGAAATAAGCATTAAGCGTCCAACACGCTGAATAACTACCAGAGAACAAAGTCGTTGGTGCAAGCATTTTATTTTGCAAGTCATCTGAATTGGGTGTCCTGTGCCGTCAAGCTCATAGCCAAAGGGGCAGTTTAGGGGTTCAACCACTCCCGAAATTTTTCAGGCAAAAAACAACAACAACCAGGTTTACTCCTGAATTTTAACTGGTTAACCAAATCCTCATACCAAGTCTATGAGAAGCATAGTAGTCCCTCCAGAACTACAAACACTATCTCAACCAAATTTTGATTATTCACACTGTCATTACCTGCCTTTCTACCAATTTATATTGCAATAGCAGCAATAGCTGACATAGCAAGTTGGGAGTTAAAGCCAAAACATCTAGTGACCCACACGTTGAGAACCACTGATCGAATCCAAGCCCTGCCAAAGAAACAATGGAACAGGAGCAAAGCATCGAATATGTCAACCCAAATGGTTCAGCAGATTTCCCTGGCTAACCTACTTATTTCATCTACAAGGTGCATTCTGTAAGTACGGTGTGGTGTTTGGAGGAGAAGTTGGTAGTAAAGGTGGTCATCAGATGCTTGGTGCATTGGTTGCTAAACATTTGTGTGATGGAAAACAGTGAGGGAGCGAAAAGTGAACCATGAAGTAGTGATGGAACACTGTACCATCAGAACATTTTGTGCTTGGCTGAAAACTTCTTGCTGATTCAAAGCCGAAAACACCTTGATGATAAGGGAAATAAGAAGAAAACCAATTGTGGAAACTATTGTCCTTTGTGTCCGACAAGAACAGGCTTAAAGAGGGAGCAAAGATTCAGCACTGATTGCCTATGAAGAATCTTTGCACTACAGGACCTGTTGAGATCTTGTGCCAGATCAGGAGACACTTGCCTCAAAAGTCATCTGGAGGGGGGGGGAGTTTCAACCCCTCCCAAAAAAATTTTTGGCTAGGGGCCTCATACAAACTAGGAGAGACTGGGCAAAAGCCTAAGACAGGTTTCTGTCTTCTTCTCTCTGCCTATTGAGTTACTGAGTGCAAATTACCCTTACACATTGAACTCACTTTGAGCAATTCAAGTAAGGTGGGGACAAAGCAGGACAGAAGAGATTCATTTTCCAAGTTGAAAAAGTGGAGTAACAGAGAATTATTTGGGATTCTCCCTGCCAGATCAAAATAATCAGACGATATGGATAGATATGATATGTATTATGATGTAAGTCTATTGACAGAATGCATACATCAAGGTTTCTTTTTCATATTAAGTCAACCTTTGCAGATAAGATCTATATTTCAGAAGATGAATGCTCAAATCCATGTATGTCTTCATAGGCAGGCATACCATCCTCGCTCACTTTGCTATATTTCCCCTATAGGAGGGGAAATCCTAGATTCCCTTGACAAAACACTGCAGTCCCCTTGCTCTTGATTTCAAAAGAGACGGCAGGTGCCTGTATGCTTGTTAATTGTGCCCAGAGGCTTTCAGATTTTCAGCTTAATGACAGCAGATCAGTTACTTCTATGTGGCTATAATTTCAAAACAGGCTAAATAAAGTTATTTTCAAAGTTTTCTTCTGAAACATATTAATCAGTCTTTGAGGATCTGATATTTTAGATCTTTATCCCTTGAGGCTTTTTAAGTGCTTTTCAAGATATCGTCCTACTGTTTGGCACTGAACAGAGTATATATTTTTTATTAATCATTAGTTTTGCTATGGTGTTTTTACTGTAATAATTTTGCAAGCAGGACTAAAGGTTGGAATTGAGAAATCTTGGATTTAAAAGCAGAGGGTAGTATAGAGTTTCTGCAAACAGCGTATCACTTGCAATTCTTATTTGCAAAGAGTTAAAGGCTGGGAAAATTTCTTGATTTTAACTAGACACTTTTGAAAAAATATATTTCCTTTCTTCTCAGAGATGAAACAATAATCATTAAAAGGAGCCACAGGAAAAGTTATCAAACTGTGCAAACTAAAAGGATTACTGCTGGAAATGTATCAGAAAGATTTATTCTTAGAGAGAAGCGTTAGCAGATAGCCATATTGTCAAAAATCTGCCTACCTGTATTTAGTAAATCAGTCACTTCCTTTGATTGTACACTCATGAAATCTATTGCTTTGACATTTCCCCAGAAGTACCGAGAACTTCAGTATTTCTAGTACAGTTGGTCCTCTGTATCCACAGATTCATAGAATCATAAAATCATGAGTTGGAAGAGACCTCATGGGCCGTCCAATCCAACCCCCTGCCAAGAGGCAGGAAAATCGAATTCAAAGCACCCACGACAGATGGCACCCCCGACACACACACACACACACACACACACACACACACACACACATATACATGGAATTCCAGGTCCAAAGGTTGGCTTAGGCCCCTCTCACCCTGCCACACAATCCAGACCATCAAGGCAGGCAATTCTGCATCCACAGAATGATGCACCCACAGTTTCCACCATCCACAGCTTGAAAGTATTATTTTAAAAATATGGAAAATCAGAGCTTGATTTTGCCATGTTATAAAGGACACAATTTCATTGTGCTATGTATATAACGAAAGTTGAGCATGTGCAGATTTTTATTATCCACAGCGTCTTGGAACCAAATCCCAGCAGATACTAAGTGCACAACTGTATATACAAATACCTCATGCTCTATTCGTAAATAGAAAATGGTGGCTCCACAAAGCCCAAAGCTAAAAAACACATATTCACAGGAGGTGGAATATTCTGGGAAAATGTCATCACTACAATTTTGCCACCTAGTCAATCTGTTATGTGATTGCATTCTGGGTTTGGGGCCCAGAATGCAAAGCTTCCAAAGGATCAGATAAAACACAAATGGGCTGAAGGCAAAATCAATGGCCAGGGAGGATGTCAATGGAGACAAAACTCCCAAGAAATGACATGGTGCAATTGCGAATACACAGCATATTTATTGTATTTTGACAGCTATTCAAGAATACTGAGCTGCCTCCTGATTGGTCTAGAAAGTGTTTGGCTAGGATCCATTCCTTCGTTAGTCTGAGGTTCCGTATGACATCACCACTGGTCGGCGGGAAACTTTAATAAACTGTCATTTGATTATTTTCAAGTATTATTGGATTATTATCAGACTGGAATGAAGTGGGGCAAGTGATAATGGGCTGAAGTGGGTCTTGATATCTCAGCTCCAGTTAATATGAGTGACAGTCTAGAGAAAGAAAAGGTGCTAAGGATGTTGACCACTTCAATGGACGACCCAGGGAGAGGTCCAGTTTGGGGACAAGGACAAGGAAGGGCTCTCAGGAATAAATTAGATCATATCAGGTAGAAACAGAAAAAGACCCAGGAGTCCTAATGCATACCCATTCTATGTCACTAAAGTCTTCCCAATGCATTGTGAAGGGATAATGAAAATTATGGGTTTACATCCTGAATTCCAAGGTGTATTGGAGCAATAATCCAGGCAATTCATGAAGCAGTTGCTACAGGACAAATGGAAAAAGCTGTGCAGGTTCGCTGTATGTCTAAATGGAGCTGTGTTTCATAATTCATAATTTTGGGATCTGATATTCAACAACAAATCAAATTTAGGGTGTTCACCCAGTGTTTATGCCTCTCTTCAAGTCACAATGTCATAAAATGCCTACTGTGTAGGTCTTTTTCCGTGTAGACTTGGCAACAAATGTAGCTCTGGGCTAAACCACTTCCTATTTACTTCCTGTTAAGAAAACCACACCTCTCTAGAATGGCTGGGGAAGGAGGGGAGAGAGGAAATATAGAAAAAATCCCAAATATCTTTGGAGGGCATTAGGGAGAGATCCCCCCCCCCCCACACACACACACATTCGTTTTGATACTCTAGGAGACCACAAAAACAATTTCCAGATTTTCCCCTCTCCTCTCTAGGAGATAAAATGTCTCATCTGCTCGGATGAAGATTAACTCTTGTATTGTTTGTCTTATACTGAAAAAAATGAGGAAGAATTGTGGCTCTTTTCAATCACTCTATTTTGTTGCTCATTCATACAGTTATTGGAAATGTTCTTTGATCTATTAGGTTTTCTTTTATTATTCCTTTCTTACTAAAAGCATTTCCAAGGAGTTGAATATTTTTTCTCTCAATTTATAAATTCACTTGGACATCAGTATGCAGCACAGTAAATAATAATAAGTTATTCATGACAATTTTTCAAATTCAGAGCGATTGAGCCAATGATTGCTGAAATGTTATTTTTTTGATTAACAAAGATATAAGAAAAGCTTTGGTACCAGGACATCTCAATTGGGGGAAATTTGGTTTGTCTGGTTTTGTTTTGCTCAATGTATATCTTACCTTTCTTCAACAATCAAGATTCAGGATGGCATAAAACCTAAAGAGAGTCAACCAAAATGAAACCTCTATCAAGAATAGCTACTCTGAACACCAGTCATAAATTGGGGGCACAACCAAGCATCAGTCATTTATATCTGTAATACATACACATTTACCTGGAGGTAAGTCCCACTGAACTCAACTAATAGGGCTCTAAGGGCTCTTCCACACAGCCACATAACCCGGAATATCAAGGCAGTTAATCTACAATATCTGCTTTGAACTGATATGATATGCACAGTATATGATTTCATATACATAATATATAAGTGAAAAGACAAATGCAAATAAAACTGATGGGAATAACAAAAAAAGAAAAGTTACTTATTTGCTTTCAACTTCCAGAAAACACCAGGTAACAAAGAAGTAACTTTTCCAAGCTCTGGAAAAAATCCAGTAGGCTTGTCAAACCCTTGAGATAAATCACTGCATTTGGAAATAACGCCATGAGGAAGTTGTCTGACTGCCATTTTGCAAAAAGCCTTATTGCATAAACACCTACATAATATTGTGCTTAAGTCTCAGAAACAGAAAAGGGATTTTCCAAAAATGAATTCAGTATGAGTAGAAGGGAATTAGTATTGAAAAGAGTAATGGATTCTATGCCGGAAAATTTGGACTCTAATCCCATGAGAGCCACTTACCCCGTAACCTTGGAGAGCCCACTGACCTTCCTATTTGTTATACAGAGAACTCAGCTAGACACTGGATAAAACTAAGACCTCTGAGAATAGCAGAAAAATCATCCAATGAGCAAAGGCTAAAATAAGCACACATAAATGTGCTCTATGATCTTTGGCCAATCTTCAGTTTTTAGTCATTTTTTTCTTTAGATGTAGATATATTGCCTGAAAGGGAGGGTGGAGAAAAGGAGAACTAAACCAAGTAGCAGCATTAAAAGCACATTATAGAAGGATCAAAGGGAAACAGATGAGTTCATGTTTCTTCTCTTTTGATTATGATAGCATGCCTGCATTTGTTTTCCTGAAGGATTGGATTGTGTTGAATTTTGTCTTATATGCTATTTTAAAAACATTTAATGTTGTCTTTAAGTATGAAGAAGATTCAAAATGTTATTACGTTTCACAAGAGGAGACAAACCAAGTACACAGTAACCTGAAAATCTACTTTGTACACAAAACACTGTCCTATGCAAACTACTAATCCCTGAATATCTCCAGGACATATTCCTGGAGATAAAACTAATTTTAAATGAATGTTTAATTAACTACTCGCAAGTCAAGAACTATGAATTTGTAATAACAGCTTGATGATGGACTGTCCTCTGATTGCACAGTTGATAAATGACAGAAGGACCAGCTTATTGTGTTGACCCCTATAGCAACTGCTTGTCTAAGGCTATAGTTTGTAGTTTATAATTTGTAGGTTTTTAATTGCATTGTTTTTAAGGATGTGAGCCTTCTTTGATCTCGATCTAGAGAGGAAAGCAGGATACAAATAAATATAGTAGTAGTAGTAGTAGTAGTAGTAGTAAAAGCAATGGTATTCCCCGTAGTAACCTATGGATATGAGAGCTGGACCATAAGGAAGGCAGAGCAAAAGAAGACAGACGCTTTTGAACTGTGGTGTTGGAGGAAAATTCTGAGAGTGCCTTGGACCGCAAGAAGATCAAACCAGTCCATACTCTAGGAAAGTGACTGAACAAATAAACAACAATCTAATAGTAGTACTAGTAGTAGTTGTAGTAGTAGTAGTAATGAATCTGTGAGTCATTTAGCCATCACTGGGAACTTGATATTGGGTCTCGATCTAGAGAGGAAAGCAGAATAATGTACAAATAAATGTAGTAGTGGTAGTAGTGGTGGTGGTGGTGGTAGTAGTAATAATAATGAAGCTGTGAGTCATTGGATTTCACTGGGAACTTGATATTGATCACCAATATCCTTTATATCCAAATTTAATTCACCAGGAACTTGATATTAAACACCGAGATCTTTTATCTCCAAATTCAATTCACATTTACACTGAAATCTTGTACCTGTCTGTCAAATTATCTGGGAGGAGGCCACTAGGAGGCACTAGAGAAAGAAGGATAGTTTGGGGGCGGGGGAGTTGAAGGAGGAAAACCATGTCCCCCATTTTTGCTGGTAATTCCCCCTCCCCTTTCCCATATCATAAATGAGGGTTGTTTCCACGACAGGGACATGGGTGGAAGGAATAACAGGAAAACAGGGGGAAGTGTTCCACCCACCCTCCACTGCCACTAAAAGAAATCAAACGTTTCTAAAAGCAACCTGGTGATTGCGTACTTGGGGAAAACTATAGGCTGTGCCTTTTTAAATATATAAAGAACAGTCTGAGAACAGATGAAAGAAGAGGTGCTTGTTTATATATCTGTAAAAGAAGCACTAAAAATACTTCTATTACCTTGTAAGAGAACCCAGATGAAATCAAGACCATCTGTTCCTAAAGTTTTAGATACATTGATACTTATTCATAGAATGATAGCTTAGAATTAGATAATAAATTCAAACTTTGCTTTGGACAGTTGATTCAGTTTTGAAGGGAAGACCCAAAGTCCTGTATTGCCTTAAAAGCTTTGCCTACAGATTGGGAGACGCCTAACACAGTTATCACATAGGTAACTGTAGGTATTGTGATAACTACAGTTATCACAATACCAAATGCAATTGTCCTGGAACTTGACTTTTCTTTTTCCCTGAGTTCAATTTAACTGTCATATTTAACACACATATTAATGTGTTATCAAGTACTGATAACACATTAATAAGACAGCTAACATGGTATAGTGCAGTGGCTCCCAACCTTTCAGACTCACGGGGCTTTTTATAGAGTCAATTTCTATGGCGGAGCCCCTCAGGCCTACCCTACGTATTACAAGTTAATTGTGTTTAAGGGCCCTCCCAGACAGGCCCAAATTGTGAAAGGAACCTGGATTTAAACTGGGATTTAGGGGCCCTTCCACACATAGGGCCCAAATCTCAGGTTTTCCTGGGGCTACATGCCATAAGTCAGAAATGACTTGAAGGCATGCCACAATAGCAAAGGGTTGGCTTAGGGCAGATGTTATAGAATCAAGACCCGTGGCCAAATCCAGCCCACCATGTCATTTTATGTGATCCTCCAGATACTGGACCACGACTCCTGTATTCCTCATCATTATACATCATGACTAGAGCTGATGGGAGTTATGATACAATACTATCTTGGAAGGCTGCAGTTTGTTCTGTTTAGTTAAGACAGTGGGGTTTGAATTTAGATACAAGGCTTGTGGATATGATATCTGACTTTAGAATGTCCTTTAACATTTCCCCAACCTCCAAGCCACAAATGCTATTGGGTTGCAATTCCCATTATCCCCAGTCTGCAAATTGGATAATCAAAAGCAATGGGAGTTGTTGTGCAATAATACTTGGGGACCCAAATTGGGGAAAAACTAAGGAGAACTGATCATCATGGGTTTTTTGTTTGTTTGTTTGTTTTTTCGTGTCAGGAGCAACCGGAGTTGCTTCTGGAGTGAGAGAATTGGCCATCTGCAAGGACGTTGCCCAGGGGATGCCCGGATGTTTTGATGTTTTACTATCCTTGTGGGAGGCTTCTCTCATGTCCCCACATGGAGCTGGAGCTGACAGAGGGAGCTCATCTGCGCTCTCTCCGGGTGGGATTCGTAACTGCCAGCCTTCAGGTCAGCAACCCAACCTTCAAGTCACAAGGCTTTTATCCCCTAGGCCACCGGAATACGACAAAAAATACGACAAAATGGACAAAATATAGTATCCACAGATTCTCCGTCCATGAATTCAAAGGCCCCTTGAAAGTATATATAAGGCTGATATGGCGCTTGATGAAAATGAGTTTGTAACCCCTGCCTTATTGACACTGATGTCAATAAAAGCAAATTAACAGCAAAGCAAAGTAAAATCTTGTATTTCTGTAATCTTCCTTCAGTCCCAGTTCATGGTTTCTGACTGTTTGACCAGTGTAAGACTTGGACTGGATCTACACTGCCCTATTATCCCAGGATCTGATCCCAGATTATCTGGCAGTGTAGGTTCATCTAATCCAGTTTAAAGCCGATAATCTGGGATCAGATCCTGGGATACAGGGCAGTTTAGATCCAGCCTTAGGCAAAGGAACATGGCCAGCCATCAAGAAAGTCAATAGTGGTGGGCAATCTGCTCCAGGTGTGAAGATATTACAGCAAGATTGGTTGCTGGGTTCTCTCTCTCATATCATACATTTCCAGCATTCACTAGTGATTGTATAGAATCAGAAGAAGAAGAAGTTGCTTTTCTACTCATGCTTAGAAGATATGAGAAAATGTTTACATAATTAGATGTTACAGACATGTAATATAACATACCCAGTAAGTAGTGAGGTATTAAGGAGATTTTATTTCTAGAAAGAAAAGAAATTCCTAAAAATCAGGGGATAACCCAAACATTATGAAACTTGGTGAGCTCACAGTGGTAGATGTGAAAATGTGGCTGTTTTAATCCCAATAGCCCTAAAAATGACGGGAAGGAGAGCCTGTGAAGGCCCCTCCCCATTGCCACCTATGTGCCGGATCTAGCCGGAAATGCCCATTTGGGCATCCAAATTATTAAAAACACGTATAAAATTACTTTCATAGTATTTCTATGAGATGTATATGAAACATAAATTAATTCAGTGTTTAGACTCTGATTCCATCTCTTAAGATACCTCATTTTGTATGTATTTGAAAATATAAGTATTCAAAAATCTGAATTCCAAGACATTTCTGGTTCCAGGCATTTCAGATAAGAGATATCCAACTTGTAGCTTCAAGTATCCTAGAAAATTCTACGTTCCTTGCCTACAAATCCCAGGATCCTATAGAATAGAGCCATGGCTGCTAAAGTAGCAAGTCCTATAACTGATGGGTGGGGGGGGGGCACACTCTGGGTGAAGAAAGTAAAGTTTTGCTTCGTGCCACATGTTTACCAGAATGATTTGTCTCATAGAATTAAATGGGAGCTACAATTTATCTGTCTATGAAATTAATTTATTACGTATTTCTGCAAAACATACTTGGACATGTTTTGACATGAGCATCAATGGAAGGGAAAGAGACATTTTCACATACCTAGGAACAACTGTTTCCCTGAATTCAGAATACTTGGAAATGATTTTATCTTTCTAGAGAATGTGCTGAAGCAGCTACTTCATCCTAGCCTCCAGATAAGGACTAGACTTATCTTCACAATGTACATGAAAACAAAAGGAGCAAAGTTACATACTCCCACTCAGAATTATAGCAGCCCAAAGACCTGAATGTAATACTGCAGATGTTCAGCTGAGACAACATTAGACAGATTCCAGCAAACTGAAGAAAAAAGTGTTCCTTTGCCTGGACTTCACAGCCTAGTTTTTCCAAACTTTCTAGAGTTTGTCAAGTTAGCAACTTTCCTATATTTTTGTATATACCCATGTATACTTATGTGTAAGTCAACTAGATGTAAAACTTGAGGGCAGGTTTTGGGCCAAAATTAAGGATTTTGATATGACCCATGGAAAGGTCAAGGGTTATTATGTGGAGATTAGAAAAAGCCAGCGTTTTCTCTGACACCTTGTAAAACTGTAACTTCTACAATTCCTTTGTATTAAGCCTTAACGATTAAAGTGGTGCCAACCCGCATTAATTCTACAGTGTAGGTAGAATAGTACAGTATCGTTAAACAATTACGGTACTGTAATTGTTTTCGTTTGGGAGCTTCATTCTTTTTATATTACGCAAACAGTAGTGCCTAGAGTTTTGAACTCAGTATATGGGAGACTGTGATTGAAGTCCATATTCAAACATGGAAACTTGCTGGATGACCTCCGGCAAGTCACTCTCTCTCTCTCTGTGGATTATCTGCTTCGATAATCTGGATTATATGGTAGTGTAGGAGGGGGTAGTTTTGTGCTTATTTTGGAATGAAGAGTACAATCATCTTTCATGGTAATCGACACAAAATGAGGTTTAAACACACTGAAGAGGGTTATTAATTACTATTTTCTCTGATTGATGATCCATCCTTGGCCACTTTGATTTGGTGAAGATTTTGTTCTACTTTGGCTCCTCCAATGGCTTTGCTGATAATTCAGATACATCATCAAAGAGCACAAAAAAGTAATAGATAACAGAAAAAGCCCCTTCAGGCAAGCATTTTTCTCTAGGTTCTGCAGTTCATCTGTAAATAGGCTAACTCAGGGCCCGTTTACACTGCCATATAATCCAGAATATCAAGGAATCATAATAATATAATAAAAACTTTATTCTTGTATCCCACCCCATCTCCCCAGGGGGGCCTGGAGCAGCTTTCATGGGACCAAGCCTGACAATATACAATATGATACAGCATAAAATACATGATCATCCACATCATCTGCTCTGAGCTGAATTATCTGAGTTGACACTGCCAGATAATCCAATTCAAAGCAGACAATCTGGATTTTATACTGCTATGTAGAAGAGGCCTCAATTCAGCCCAGTTCTGAGACTTTACATCTTCAGATTTGAACTATTTAGGGCCCTTCCACACAGCCATATAACCCAGAATATCAAGGCAGATAATCCACAATATCTGCTTTAACTCACTTCAATGTGGATTTTACACATCTGTGTGGAAGGGCCTTTAGTTGCTCAGATTGAGCACATGTAAACCATTTTCAGTTCTGTCTGAAAATAAACCCTTAGATTTGTGTCCTCCTAAACTATCATGCTTTATGTTCACATCTGTCCATTTGACAAGCCCTTGTCTCGTTATCTCGGCTTTTCTCCATCTTCCTGGGACCCCTCGCCCCAATTCTGGTGCTACAGATTAAATGGTAGCATCAGAAAGGAGCAATTGTTTCAGATACAACAGGGACAGATGGACCTATATGCTTTCAAGTTGCCTGTTGACTTATGGTGAACCCATAAATTTCACAAGGTTTTTTTAGGCAAAGAATACTCAGATTGTTATAGCCGATAGCACCTACTACAGACAGTCTCTGAGTTACGAACAAGATAGGTTCTGTAGGTTTGTTCTTAAGTTGAATTTGCATGTAAGGTGGAACAGGTAATTTTTAAAGTGTAACTCCAGCCATCTTTTATTTTTGGATAGCATAGGGAAGGGGTACAACCGCTGTAACATTTCTGTGCCCCTGTTCAGAAGATTTCACCTCACTTTCTATTCCTGTGATCATTTGATTTTGAAAAAATTGGTTTGTTATAGAAACAAGGAATGGTGCTAAAGCTTCAGTAGAGACCCCCTTTCCCCATGATAACTCCTTTAAGAGTAAATTTTCCTTCCTTAGGGGTAGATTTCTCTCACTTTCTGTTGACTCAGTTCCGTTCTTAACTATGCATTGTTTGTAAATCGGATGCTCGTAACCCAAGGACTGCCTATGCTATCCAAAGCAGGCATGCATATGCATATACAGTAGAGTCTCGCTTATCCAACATAAACGGGCCAGCAGTACGTTGGATAAACTAAAATGTTGGATAATAAGGAGGGATTCAGGAAAAGCCTATTAAATGTCAAATTAAGTTATGATTTTACAAATTAAGCACCAAAACATCATATCTTACAACAAGTCTGCCACTTGTTTGGGAGCGCGGCTGCACTTGTGTTGTTGTTGGACATAGCTGCCTAGAGAAACAGCTGTGGATCCAGGTGGGGGGCAAACTGTGTTGGATAATACAAAATGTTGGATGAGCAAAGGTTGGATAAAGGAAACACACACACACACACACATACACACATGTATAGCTGGAGTTACAATTAAAAATGTACTTGTTCCAATTTACATACACATTCAACTTAATAACATGACCTATCTTGTTTGTAACTCTGCCTGTATTCTCACTTGATTTTTCACTTAAATGTATTTTCTTGTAGTATAAATGCAGGTAATGTACACAAAGCCTGAGAGATTGACTTTTGGGACTACAATTCCCAGAGTCCCTCACACGCCATGCAAAGTGTAATCCAAAGTAGTTTACATTCCCAACCTCTGGATCCATGCTTCAATGCTATAAGGTGTATGTTAACCAAACAATCACTCTCACAAAAAGGCAAGATTTCCACTTCATCTAAAGCTTTCAAGGTTCAACACTTGAAAAAAACAAGAGAATTAGCTTTAAATTAGTTAATAACCTGGATAGACTAAAAACAGTTTAACTAAAAGACTGGAACAAGTTTGTTGGCTAAACTGATTTTGTCCCTCTTTTTTCCCCTAGTGAACACTTAACTGACCCATCTATCAATAAACCTGATAGTAAGGCTATAGCAAAATTGCATATCTCCCCTCATTTAAAGTGAGGCATTTTTGATGTTGGTGGTCCCTCTAGAGGTAGAAAAATATTCCAGCTTTTGAATAGGATAGTCATTGCAGTTTCCCATTTAAAATGATTGCGGAGTATAGGGATTCTTTAGCATGTCAGTCTGAAATAGTATGTCTTACACTAGACTATCACAAAGGCAAGCTCACATCATCATCATTATCATTATTGCTTACCCGCCTCTCCTTTTTTCCCAATATACCTCACAACCTGCCATAGATGTGTACGAAACGTCAGGAGAGAATGCTTCTGGAACATGGCCATACAGCCCGGAAAACACGCAACAACCCAGCTACAGCATAATTAAAAGACATAAACATTGTAAAATATTTATAAATATACATATTTCTGTAAAAGACACATGATCACAAGGGGAGGGAATTATCCAAACTGCAGGTTTGTGCATCAGTGGAACTTACACAAGCGTGTGTGCATTGGTTTGAGCTAAGCAATTCCCTTCTGCTATGATAGAGAAGGCTCTGCAAACAATAACACAACTGAACATGGCATTGAACACAACCATGATGTTCCTTGATAGTGTGACTCACTAGTGAATCAGTTCTAGATACATAGGCAGGGCTGTCAACTTGGACACAAAACAGGCTCATGAAGTACACTGTTTGAGTTTCTTCTGGGTCCTTTCAGACAGCAAAAATATATCAACATGACTACACTTTACCTGTTCTTGTTTTGTCCGATGGAGTCCTGGGATCTGCAGTTTAAAGAGGCGTATTTGAAATCTCCAATTCCAGAATTCTACTTGATGCAACCACGGAAGTTAAAGCAGCATCAAAGTGCTATAATTCTGTTATGCAAAAGGACTCCAGTGATAGTTCTAACACTTCTATGAACTGTAGTCTCCCCCTTTTACTGTAAATAATTCCCGGTCACTGTGAACTAGGCAATTTGGTCATCATAGTGCTGGCACCTTAAATTCACTGACAAAAAGGTGGAACGTTAAGGTAAAGGTAAAGGTTTTCCCCTGAGGTTAAGTCCAGTCATGTTTGACTCTGGGGGTTGGTGCTCATCTCCATTTCTAAGCTGAAGAGCCGGCGTTGTCCGTAGACACCTCCAAGATCATGTGGCCGGCATGACTGCATGGAACGCAGTTACCTTCCCGCTGGAGCGGTACCTATTGATCTACTCACATTGGCATGTTTTCGAACTGCTAGGTTGGCAGAAGCTGGAGCTAACGGCGGGCGCTCACTCCACTCCCGGGATTTGAACCTGCAACCTTTTGGTCTGCAAGTTCAGCAGCTCAGTGCTTTAACACACTTCGCCAATAATATGTTGTATGTCAGCCTGCTCAATAGAGATGTGCATGAATTTTTTTCCTTAGTTTCCTTCATGCTATCATTTCGTTTCGACCATTCGTCTACACAAAACGAATGACAACATTTTTGTAGGAAACGAGAGGCAAGGCGAAAATGAAAGCCACACAGTCCCAAATGAACCATAACACACACACTCTTTCCATGCACAAACATACACTTAGCTTGTGCAGGGACAAAGGGCAGAGAAAAACCATGTGCAAACCATGTGCACTTCATTGGACTCCCTGAAGGAAAGTTGAAATATAGCCATAACTGTTATAATTCCATTGTTTCAGGTGAGCCATTTCAATTACCTTTGTTCATTTGACCTTCAGGTCAGCAATAGGGTTATTTATTTATTCATACATTGCATTTATATGCTGCCCAAGGTGCCTCACAAACAATAAAACAGCATTAGCTAAGAACATAATACATTTCAAGTACACTTAAAAGATTGCCATATTAAAGTAATAAACTAAGCTATATATAAGATTATTAAAACACACAGCCACCTGAAATGTTTTCTCACTAAGTTTCTGAATATAGTCTTCTCAAATGTCAGACTTCTGTCTATTTGTTTTTATGCAGAGGCCCAATGTAGAATACTAAAGGGTGACAGCACATGTTCCATTGTAAGGAAGAACTTAAATGTCATGTCTGCACTAAGGCCTCTTCTATGCTGCCAGATAAAATCCAGATTATCTGCTTTGAACTGGATTATATGGCAGTGTAGACTCATCTAACCCAGTTCAAAGCAGATAATCTGAATTTTATGGCAGTATAGAAGGGGCCTAAGTAGATACAGGAACAGAACTGACATTTGATTTCATTACAGGGTCTGGTCCCTGTTGGGTGGTGTTTTTAATGGTTGCTCCTCACTAGCCATGGTTGGTGAGCAGCAATCATAAAAACTGGGAGTAGCCTAACAGTAAATCCATCCAAAATTTAAAAGGAGCCACATTTCAATGGCAAATTGTGCAGTTTGCATTCAGAAAGCCTAGGATCCAGTCCATGCCACATCTGCAGAGAAGGCTGGCAAAATTGCTATGCTACTTAGAGGGATGATCCATTGACCGGTGACTGCTGCTTGCAAGTTTCCAAGAAAAAAAAAAGAAACAGTTGTACCCAATGGACATAGAATTAGTGCTGGTCTCTGTCACCTGGGACAAAAATAACTGGTCCTCCACATCAGATCTTCTGAGAAGCTCTACCCTAGACGACTGTTTCCAGTTACACTTATCAATACTGGGCTATGATACAGTGCTTAGAGAAGTAACTCTTTTAAATGTCTTCCACACAAGCCATATATCCCAGGATCTGGTTCCAGGTTTTCTGTTTATCCCAGATTATCTGGCAGTGCAGACTAATATAATCCAGTTTAAAGCAGAACTCTTGAAATCAGATCCTGGGATATAGGGCTTGTCTGAAAGGACCCTTTGACCAGTAAAGTACAGTGCTTCCCCATCCAAGAATGGCATGAACAAAGATACATATATAGTTCACTTCTTCTATAACTACGTATAATGTCTGAAAAAGGGACTTGCAGGTGTCAAGTGGCTGGTCAAAATAATATTGAATACTATTCTTGGCATTAAAAAAGGAAGGCACTGATAACTCTTCTCCCAAAAGGTATGGAGAGAGAATAAGGGAATAGGAGGATACAAAAGATAAGAGGAGAGAAAAATGTATTTTGAAAACTTATAGAACATTATGTAACAAAATTTGAAAAATGTTCTGTTCCTGGTTTGAAATGTTATTTCCTGTTTAATTATTCAGTTTGTAGAAGCTGTGAAAGAATCCTCAAGGCTCTCAATCCCTAGAGGCTGTTGTACATGCTACCTACCAGGCCTAAATAAAGAATCGCTAATTCAGCTACAGGAATACCTCTGATTATTTCAAGACAGTCCATACAGTGATGAAACTATGGCCCCTTCAAGGCAGGCCCTATATCCCAGGATCTGATCCCAGGTTTTCTGTTTATCCCAGAGTATCTGGCAGTGCAGATTCATATAATCTGTCTGGAAGAGCCCTATAGCAGCAGGCCACAAATTATCTACAGCCATAGCTAATGCTAAGAAAGACCACTGGATAAAGCTGCTTGATCATCTTGATATGTCCAAGAGTAGTCATAGAGCCTAGTAGTTGTTGAGATGCCTGAATAATGATCCTCTGATCAACTGTGGACATGCAAAAGTAACACCTGACCAGATAGGACACCAGCTAATTCAGAATGGAAAAACCAACTGCAACAGCGTAAAGGTGAAAATCAACAGGGTGCCAGAACTTGAAACCCACCAGTTGTCATCTCCTCTAAGCCTGAAAGAATTTAGAGAAGTTATTAAGTGGTGCAAAACTGGTAGAGCACCCGGCCTAGATGACCTCATGATGAAGCAAATAAAACACTTGGGCCCTAAAGCTGAAAAGTGGCTTTTGAATTTTTACAATCAATGCTTAGCACACAAACACATTCCCAGACAATGGAGGAAAACTAAGATTATTGCCATTTTAAAACCTGGTAAATATGCCTCCAATGCCAAGAACTATCGACCAATCTCTCTCTCTCATGTCATCTATATAAAATATATGAGAGGCTGCTATTAAATTGACGAGGCCCAGTTAATGAACCCGTTTTTTGCACAACAAGCAGGCTTCAGACCAGGGAAAAACTGTACAGCTCAAATTCTTAACCTCGCTGAGTATACTGGGGGAGGCTATGAGAAAGGTTGCATTATGAGAACAGTTTTTGTGGACCTTACGGCAACCTATAACACGGTATAACATAGGAAATTGCTACATGAAGTCTACCATATCACCCAGGACTACAATTTTACAAAAACCATCCAAACTCTCCTAGAAAACCACAGCTTTTATGTGGAGTTTCCTGGCAGGAAAAGTAGGTGGAGGAGGCAAAAGAATGGTCTACCCCAAGGCAGTGTTCTTGCATCGACCTTGTTTAACATCTTTACTAACGATCAGCCACAACCACCACTCACAAAGAGCTTTATATATGCTGATGACCTTGGCCTAACAACACAAGCTTTGAAACAGTCATGAAGCCAACAGGAAACTGAAGGTTACCTGGGAAGGCCAAGAGCTTGAACACTGTTCCCACCTTAAATATCTCAGTGTCACCTTAGACTAACATTTAGGAAACACCGTATGAACACCAAGCAAAAGGTAGCTGCATGCAATAACATCCTGCGGAAACTTACTAATAGTGCATGGGGTGCAAAATTAATAAGAACATTAGCCCTGGCCTTGTCTTACTCAATTGCTGAGTATGCCTGCCTCATCTGGCATAAATCTGCCCATGCAAAGCAGGTCAATATAGCACTGAATGAGACATGTAGAATAATCACAGGATGTCTTAAACCTACCCCTGTTTATAGACTCTATAAGCTAGCTGGCATTGTGTCCCCGTCCCTGTCCCCATCCCCCCTCCCCTGATGTGCTTCGGGAAGTTGCTGCCAATTGCAAGTGAAATAAGGTTGAACACTGTGAAAGCCACCCAATGTATAGCTGTGACCCTCCTCCCAGTAGACTTAAAGCAAGGAAAAGTTTAATGTGAACCACCATCCTCTAAATGTTCCTACAGCAAAAGCAAGAATATCCCTATGGGCAGCAAAATCAGGCAATTCCAACTGGATGGAGCCCCATCACAAGGGTCTTCCTCAAGGGGCAAACCAAGAATGGGCAACTTGGAAGTCCCTGAACAGACTCAGAAGCGGAGGTGGCAAATCAAAAGACAACCTGGCAAAATGGCCAGAAGACTCCTCCACCTTATGAGTCTGTAGCGCAAAACAAACAACTCAGCATTTGTATGCTTGCCCACAATGCCCTGCCTCATGCGCAGAGGAAGAGCTGTTTAAAGCTACAGACAATGCAATCACTGTTGCCCATTTTTGGTCTAAAACTATTTAGCAGCTTGTGATCCCTTTATTTTATCAGTTTTAAACTTATCTATTTATGCAATGCTTTTGACATTAAGTAATTTTGAAAGTTGTTATATTCCAGAAACATTGTTTTTGTGGCTGCCACAAACTAATTGAATGAGTCTCTATGAGATATTCATTGAAAAACTATAGCAAGATGTCCCACAAAAACAAAGCTTTTGCAGTTTAATAACCTTTTCCGTGTTTTTATAATAGAACCAATTAGGAAATGGCATTTATAACCCGGGAACAAAAATTTGTGTTACATAATGTAATCAACATAACAGCTTTTAAAAAATTACAATTCCCCAGTGAGTATGGCCAGACTCTGATAAGAATACTTTACCTTGCTTTTGCTTTAACTCATGCAATTTATTTCTGGCCATGTGTATCACATTACATCTCCCATTTATTCCCTCCTGTTTTCATAGGACAAAGATAAGAAAAGCAATAGATTTGCTTTTAGGGCCAAGTAGCCTTCATTATCATATGTGTACCAGTTAATGAGGATTTAATGACTTGACATTTTTTGCCCTAATCCAACTGCAGCATTTCTTTAATTTATCTGAAGCCTCTTAGCCTATGCCACCTGTTCTTCCTGTCACTACCCCACACATTTATTGCTTATACCTAAGATTTGTGAAGATGCCAGTGTTTCTTATATATGATATTGTTATGGCACTGCATTTACCAGCACTGGCAATTTTCACCAGGCTATCTGGCTTTTTCATCAACAGCAATTTATTTAGATCCCAACAGAAGATTTTCAGGCAACAGACCACAAATGGCAGCGACTGTAATCTATATTCTGCCCTTCATAATCAGAGGTCAAGATAGAAAGTATTCTTCCCCAGATCAGTTATGTAAATTTGCACAAATTGGCATGTTTTAAACAGATATCTGGGGCCCCTTCTACATTGCCATAAAATCCAGATTATCTAAGCAGATAATCCACATTATATGAGTCTACACTGCCATATAATTCAGTTCAGATCAGATAATCTGGATTTTTTATGACAGCGTAGAAGGGGCCTGAAAGACCAAGAATGTGGTGGACATTTAAATAGTTAACAAAAATAAATCCCATAACTACAATTTGAGCAAGTCCCTTACCCTGAAATCCAAATATTCCAAAATCCTCCAAATGTGTATCTGAGATTGTGACATGATTTAGAGTACACAAACTTTATTTTGTGGATAATGTAATTAAAAATATTGTGTATCAAATTACCCCAAGGTGTATATGAATTGATTTCGTGTATCAACTGGGATCCTATCTCCAAAAATATTATTATGTATGCATATACAAATACAGGTATTCCAAAATCTGGGGGTGGGGGTGAATCTGAAATCAAAAACACTTCTGGCTCAAAACATTTTGGATAAGGGATGCTCAGCCGAGAAAGTTGTGCTATGCTAAGTCAACACAGATGGAGCTGCTCATGAAAACACGATTAATATTTTTGTGTATTATTTCTACCACACTGCAGTTTGTATCCATGCAGAGAGAATTTGTGAAAAGGATTCCTAAAGGACAGTATTAGTAGAAAAATTTGCACTATTATTTGGTAAAACACTGACCTAAGCCAACATTAGTATTGGCTTAAATCTAAACATTATTGAGTTTGTCACAGATTTAAGTAATGCTTCTCAGGCCCCTTCTATGGGCCCTTCCACACAGTCATATAACCCAGAATATCAAAGCAGAATGACCCACAATATCAGTTTTGAACTGGAGTATCTGAGTCCACACTGCCATATATCCCAGTTCAAAGCAGATAATGTGGGATTTTATTCAGCTGTGTGGAAGGGGCCAACATTGCCATATAAAATCCACATTATCTGCTTTGAAATGGATTATATGGCAGT
This sequence comes from Anolis carolinensis, assembly GCF_035594765.1. NCBI lineage: Eukaryota > Metazoa > Chordata > Lepidosauria > Squamata > Anolidae > Anolis > Anolis carolinensis. The sequence continues at coordinate 206,663,712 of NC_085843.1, forward strand.
GTACACTCATATAATCCAAAACAGATAATGTGGATTATCTGCTTTGATAATCTGGATTATATGGCAGTGCAGAAGGGGCCTCTCTGGTTAAAGGCTGTTTTTGCCGATGTAGACTTCACAGAGGTCTTCTAACCAGACAGAGATTTAACATAATTGTTCTGAGGTGCAAAGTGCACCGCAGAGCTGCAGAACAAGTTTTGGGAGTCATTCAAAAGGCCCTTATTAGTCCTCATGTTCAGATGCCTATAAGGAACATAAACATGTACAAAACTTGCTTTAAAAAGTTCTCTCAGCACATATACCTGCATCTCACATCAATTCGCCCTTCCAAATCTATGCCACTTTGATTATAGTGATTTATAAGCAAGACTGGTTATGAATGTACCATTATTTCATTACATTAGTGTATAATGGACGTACTTAGGTCAGTGGACACTGTGACATGTGTGTTGTGCCCTTTCGTCACTGCAAAATGCGAGATACATTAAGCTGGGAAAGGATAACCAATAAACATTGTATGTGTGAAAAAATATCTGGAGCCCCTTCCACACAGCTGAAGGAAGTGTGGAACTGCTTTGAACTGGAATATATGGCAGTGTGGACACAGATAACCCAGTTCAAAGCAGATATTGTGGGATTTTCAGCCTTGATCTTCTGGGTTATATGGCTGTGTGGAAGGGCCCTGAATTCCAAGGAACAGGCGTCAGATCTGTGAAATAAGTGGTCATTCAGTTGTGGTTGTTGTACTATAATTCCCATTATTCCTTACCCTCGGCTATTCTGAAAAGGGCCAATGGGGTTTGCAGTCATCGCACGGGCCATATTTTACTGAGCTGTACAATAAGTTCCACATCCCACATTAAGGGTTGAAGGTGTTTGAAGAGAATAATATCTGCCAAGAACATATGCAGTCGTCCCTACTTGTGATGCTTAAAAAATCTATTTGAGATGACAACTTGGCTTTTCCAGTGCGCTTTAAGAGAATGAATATTATTCCCCATGATAGGTCTCAGTGACGATCACTACACCTGATGCATTTTATTCTGTTCCATCAGTTGAAATAATTTCAGCATTATTCCATCCCACGTCTCTTATAATATAGCACTTTACTCATCTGTCTCATCTGTTGAGTTTACAATATACATTCCTTGCACTTTGGCCCAGTACGTTTTTGTCAATGTCTGTTCTGATTTTATATTACATCTAACTATACTATTGTCTCTATTTTATTTTTACTATGTTATTGTGTATAATTATGTTTTTATTTTGATCTATTTTATCTTCTGATGAAATGTATTAAGTATGTATTTTATTCTGCTTTATTGTAACTATCCAGGCTTGGCCCCATGTTAGCACCCGGAGTCCCTTTGGGGACATGGAGGCGGGATACAAAAATAAAGTTGTAATTGTTATTATTTTATTGTATGACACAGCAAACAAGATAGACATGCTGGATTTCGTATCACAAAATCACAAGTTGAACACTTCCCAAGTGTCTAGGACTGTGTGATGTATTTTTGGATGATGCGTGCAGATCCCAGTAGGGGGGCCTTTTGCAGTTGGCAGATCGTGATTTTGTCAATGCCTATTGTTTCCAAATGCAGGCTGAGATCTTTTGGCACGGCACCCAGTGTGCCTATCACCACCGGGACCACCTGCACTGGTTTCTGCCAGAGTCTTTGAAGTTCAATCTTGAGGTCCTGATAGCGGCTGAGTTTTTCCTGTTGTTTTTCGTCAATGCGACTGTCACCTGGGATGGCAACCTCAATGATCTAAACCTTTTTCTTTTCCACAACTGTGATGTCTGGTGTGTTGTGTTCCAGAACTTTGTCAGTCTGGATTCGGAAGTCCCACAGTATCTGTATATTTGTTATTATTATTATTATCTTTCTGCTGTTGTTGTTGTTGTTGTTGTTGTTGTTATATTATTATTATTATTAAAACAGCTGTACAGGCAGAGCCCAAGTTACAAACATTTGACTTCTAAATGACTCACTGTTAAGAATGGGGGTGAGACAACCAGAATTGAGATAAATCTACCCCTCGGAAGGGAAATTCACTCCTGAAAAAGATTACATGGGGAAAGGGGGTTCTAGTGAAGCTTTCTCACCAAAGCTGTTAATTCTTCCCTATCTTATCCAAAGCACACGTGTGCACGCACACGCACACACACATATCTGGAGTTACATTTTTTTTAAGTACCTGTTTCGACTTATATACAAATTCAACTGAAGAACAAACCAACAGAATCTATCTTGTTCGCAACTTGGGGATTGCCTGTACTTACTCTATTACCTGCTTAGATATTTTGGCTCCAGTTCAGCATGATAGATATTGCATTCCAGGACAGAGTTGCTTCCGCAATAGTTCGACTGTGTAGTTGTTAGCTGCGCAGCCAACACCAAATTCCTCCCATTGAGATTCATGTTATGCAGGCAGACTTCATCAAGCTCCAAAGATTACCAAAGAGCAGGAACTGCTTCCAAATAACAACCTTTCCAGTTGTAACTGTCCCAAATCTTTCCTGGATTTCTTATGACTTTTAATGTGCTGGATATGTATCTTCAAGTTATTTCTGGGATACGGCAACCCTGTCACAGGATTTCCTGGGCAAGATTTGTTTAAAAGAGGTTTGCCATTGCAAAGAGGTTGAAAGTGTGTGACTTGCCCATGATCATCCTCTAGTAGATTTTTTTTCATGTCAGGAGCGACTTGAGAAACTGCCAGTCACTTCTGGTGTGAGAGAATTGGCCATCTGCAAGGACGTTGCTCAGGGGACGCTCGGATGTTTGATGTTTTACCATCCTTGTGGGAGGCTTTTCTCATGTCCCCACATGGGGAGCTGGAGCTGACAGAAAGAACTCATCCTCTCTCTCCCCCAGATTCTAACCACCTACCTTTCAGTCAGCAGTCCTGTTGGCACAAAAGTTTCACCCACTGCACCACCGGTAGGTTCATGGCCAAGCAGGGATTCAAACTCTGGTTTCCAGAATCACAATTCAGTGCTCAAACCAAAATGCCATGATGACCCTACAAAAAGTAAATGAAGAGATGGAATTGATGTACAATGCCATTTGAAGGTAGCCCTGTGATCCCTACACTTGTATGCAGACCAACTTGAATCTTTTTCATAGTTCAACTCATTGAAATGACAGTTTTGTCATAAGTGATGACTTCACATTCAAGGATTGCTTTGATGGCTCTGGCTGACTCTAACCAATAAGTATTTAGGTCACTAGGACTCAAAGCTTTTACAAGTCATAGCAAAACTAAGTAATTTAAAACTTTGGACATAATAGTTTAACTCCACTGCCTTTAGATTTCAATCTAGAAAACAAATACCACATTTGAATTGTGGTAAGCCAATCTCAATGGCTTTGCAGCTGCATACATATATATACCATTCTCTCCAGAGTTTGTAAAAATCATTTTTTAGATGGCCTTCCCAAGCCCCTTCCATGCAGCTGAATAAAATCCCACATTTTCTGTTTTGAACTGGAATATATGGCAATGTGGACTCAGATAACCCAGTTCAAAGCAGATATTGTAGGATTTTCTGCCTTGATATTCTGGGTTAGATGGGTGTGTGTAAAGGCCCCAGAAACTTCCAACTAGAGCTCTGATTCTACCAAAGCTGAGACCCACAAGGTACATTTTTCAATAAATGAGAAACTGTATAGTATCATTTATTCAACACCCAAATATCATATTTAATAAAGTCTAAACTAAATTGTCAACAGCCCCAGAAGCAAAAATCCAGATCCTAACTAGGTATTAACCTCTGTCTTGCTGCCTATGGGACTCCTAAAAAGTCTGTCAACAATTTTGATGAAAATTACCACATGTTTTCCTGACCAGGTCTGACCCAAGACTAATGCTTGTCTGTTTAATTCATGTTTCCATCCTCAATCTAGAAAGAAAGAGAGCAATAGATTATTTGTTTCACTATTTCAATGGTCTGTGTCCATGCAGTGAATATATATACATACTTATAAGTCACATCCATATTCCATTTGTTCTCCAAGGAAGCAACTATGCTGTTTATTCTAGGCATTTGCTGAATCTGCTCTGATTAAAAAGGGCAACATACAAAAAAATCCTAGACAAACAAATTTAAATAGAGCATGTTGTGTTCTGCTGTATTAGCATTTGAATTTACAGTCATATAATACATTCTGTTGTAAAAAAAAAAAAAAAGACATTTCCTTTTACAAATTCACAATAGCACCCACAGGATTTTTTCTTATAGTTCCTTTCTTACGATGTAAAGCTTTTTTCCCCTTTGTCTAGATGCTACTTAGACATTCCCTTTAAAACGCAACCCGAAATTCCCTGAAACTGAATTTGAAATTAAATATTACACAGTAGTAGTCTTTTATTGTTCAGAAAGCGGCAACATTGTTCAGGAGGTGGCAACAAAGTACGTCCCAAAGAAAAAGGAAACCAAGAAGGCAAGATTGTTGTCTGCTGAGACACTGGAAGTAGCCCAAGAAAAAAGAAAAGCAAAAGGAAACAGTGATAAGGGGAGATATGTCAAATTAAATGCAAAGGTTAGCCAGAAGAGATAAGGAACTATTTTTTTAACAAGCAATGCATGGAAGTGGAAGAAGGCAATATAATAGGAAGGACAAGAGACCTCTTCCAGAAAATTTGAAATATCAAAGATAAATTTAAGGCAAAAATGCATATGATCAAAAACAAAGCTCACAAGGACCTAACAGAAGCAGAAGAGATCAAGAGAAGGTGGTCAGACTATACAGAAGATCTGTATAGGAAGGATAATATTGAGAATAGCTTTAACAGTAGGATGAGTGAATTAGAAGCAGACATCCTGAGGAGTGAGGTTGAACGGGCCTTAAGAAGCATTGCTAATAACAAGGCAGCAGGAGATGATGGGATCCCAGCAGAACTGTTTAAAATCTTGAAATAGGCTGCTGTCAATGTGATGCATGTCATATGCCAGCATAGGAGCCCCCGTGGCCTAGTGGATTAAAGCCTTGTGACTTGAAGGTTGGGTTGCTGACCTGAAGGCTGCCAGGTTCGAATCCCACCCGGGGAGAGCGCGGATGAGCTCCCTCTATCAGCTCCAGCTCCATGCGGGGACATGAGAGAAGCCTCCCACAAGTATGGTAAAAACATCAAAACATCCGGGCATTCCCTTGCAGACAGCCAATTCTGTCACACCAGAAGCAACTCAGGTTGCTCCTGACACACAAAAAATATGCCAGTGAATATGGAAAATAATTGCCATTATGTTGGGGGAAAAATCAACTTATATCCCCATAACAAAAAAGGGAAATGCTAAGAATGCTCAAACTTTCATACAGTGACACTTATTTCCACATGCCAGTAAGGTAATGCTCAAGATCCTACAAGGTAGACTCCAGCAATACATGGTCCTGAGGCCCCTTCCATACAGCTGAATAAAATCCCATATTACCTGCTTTGAACTGGAATATATGGCAGTGTGGATTCAGATAACCCAGTTCAAAGCAGATATTGCATGATTTTCTGCCTTGATATTCTGGAACATATAGCTGTGTGGAAGGGCCCTAAGAAGACTGCAGCTTTAGACAGATGAGAAAGGACTTTTTCTCATTTGGGTTGAAAACTCCTGAACAGGCAGTTTTTCATTCCACTGCCAATCATACCAATTTGCATACCCATATATGAGGCAAAGCACTGTGTGGACAGAAAATCTATGCATGGCAGACAATCATGAAGCATATGTCAGACGGAATGCAATTATCATTTTCTCCATACTCTCACTTTCCAGTGGGGAAGCAACTCTTGATCAGATTACTGGGATGTTATCCACAATTTTAGGTGCCTAAAAGCAGAGGAATTCAATGGAAACAGTCTAATCATGCATAAAACAGCTGCTAACACACCCTGGCACAAGGGGAGTCAGTTAACAGTAACAAAATCTTAATAACAAGAATAGGCCTTTTGGATCAATAGAGTTGACATATGGGTAAAAGTAAAGGATTCCCCTGATGTTAAGTCCAGTCATGTCTGACTCTGGGGGTTGGTGCTCATCTCCATTTCTAAGCCGAAGAGCCTGCGCTGTCCGTAGACACCTCCAAGGTCATGTGGCCGGCATGACTGCATGGAGCGCTGTTGGATAGCATAGGGAAGGGTTTGTTTTCCTGTGGCGTTTGTTTTCCTGTCTGTGCCCCTGTTCAGAAGCTTTTACTGCACTTTCTGTCCCTGTGATCATTTGATTTTGAAGAATTTGGCTTGTGGTGGAAACAAGGATTGGCGTTGAAGCTTCAGTGGAGACACTTTTTCCCTCTGATAACTCTTTCAGGACTGAATTTCCCTTCCTAGTGATAGATTTCTCTTGCTTCCTGTTGTCTCACCCCCATTCTTAACTAAAGGTGTCATTTGTAAGTCAGATATTTGCAACTCAGGGACTACCTGTAATTCTGCAGTGGAGATGCACCAGTTCCCTTTAAAAAATCCCTAACTTCAGCAATCTCATATTGTAATCTCCCTTGAAATTTTCTTTTGTTTCAGAGTTTTACTAGCTTCATGCCTCAACCCCATCACAACACCTGAGCACACATATCTCTAGGAAGTTCCAAGTTATCTGCCATCTGTTCCTTTTTCCCCCAAATTTTCTCATGCCGCCTGGCAGTTGGGATGCAAATGCTTTTTTGGGCTACCCCACTGATATCTTGGCTATAACATGAAAATGTACTTTACGAGGCTGCAGCTTCATGCTGTTTGTTGAGTTCTGGAAGCTTTAGTCCAAAGTAGTAGCTGGCTATCTGTTTACTTCATTTACCTAATTCAATAGGGTGCATCTACACGGCAGAATCAATGCAGCTTTGATACCACTTTAACTACAACTTCCTCGATGCCATAGCCGTGGCAGTTAAAGTTGTGTCAAACTGCATTGCTTCTGCCCTACGGATGCAATATAGAACATTTGATCTTGTAATCACTTTTTGGAGACTTCCCTGGTGAAGATCATTTGCGCTAAGCTGAGACATTCTGTTCCCACAGATTTTTATATGGTCCAGATAATTATAAGATCCAGACACATAGTGCTTACTCAGCCCTAAATGTGTCAACAGTGCAAGCAAAGTAATATAATATATGCTAAGGAAATTCCTAGAAGGCATTTAGCGAGAATCATTTTGCGTTTTCTCACATCTGTCATCTCTGTCTGCTTCATCTGGCTCTATAGAGTTTAGTAGTTGTTTCTCCTTCAATTACATGCTACAGAGTCCCCTTCCACACAGCTGAATAAAATCCCACATTATCTGCTTTGAACTGGGATATATGGCAACGTGGACTCACATAAACCAGTTCAAAGCTAATATTGTGGGTTATTCTGCTTTGATATTCTAGGTTATATGACTGTAAGGAAGGGTGCTAAGTCAAAAGTTCATAAACTAAGCATTGCCAAACCATACTTCACTTTCAAGAAGACAGCTCTAAATACTATCTCTACTGTAAGACATGCAGCATTTTATTTTTAAATGTAAAAGAACATTCCTTTCAAAAGCAGCAAGTTTTGTTTCCGTGTTAAGCTTTTGAAAAGCTTTGCCAAAATAAATCCAGGTTTATCACTGTCTCAACCACTGCTACCTCCACCAATTATTTGCAATGCATTTCTAGATATGTTTGGCCATTGCTACGTATCTCACTCAAATATAATAGCAGCACAGTTTTTCTCCCCTGAGAAAACTGTGGAAGGGAAGAAAGAGTTAAATCCCATCCCCAAACATCATAGTAACCAACAAAATTCTCGATGGAGATTTTGCTAATAGTATGATATAAAATGGTCAGAGTGGTAATTTAGGACCTGTGAAATCCCACCTGAATATGGGCCATACAATTCATAAAACCATGGGACAGTCACTCACTCTGGGTGTGTCTATACTGTAGAATTAATGCAGTTTGGTACTACTTTAAATGCCATGGATCAATGCTGAGGTTCGTAGTTTGGTTGAGCACCAGCAATATTTGGCAGAGAAAGCTAAAGGCCTTGTGAAACTATATGGCAGTTAAAGTGGTGTCAAACTGCAATACAGTAGAGTCTCACTTATCCAACATAAACGGGCCAGCAGAATGTTGGATAAGCGAATATGTTGGATAATAAGGAGGGATTAAGGAAAAGCCTATTAAACATCAAATTAGGTTATGATTTTACAAATTAAGCACCAAAACATCATGTTAGACAACAAATTTGGCAGAAAAAGTAGTTCAATACACAGTAATGCTATGTAGTAATTACTGTATTTATGAATTTAGCACCAAAATATCACGATATATTGAAAGCATTGACTACAAAAATGCGTTGGATAATCCAGAACGTTGGATAAGCGAGTGTTGGATAAGTGAGACTCTACTGTAATTCTATAGTGCAGATGCAACCCTATACATCCCTGCAGGATTTATATTTATGTCTATTATACAGTCTATTTCTGATCAGTGCGCAGAATGACATCCCAAGGTTTTTTTTACTGCAGTACAGAATATTTTTTTTAAATTCTGCAGACCATAGGCAATAGTCCAATATTTGATGGATAATTAATAATCATAAATTAAACATGTTTTGCACCAAGCCACAAAGCACGATGTTTATGAATTCTAGGGATTAATTATTTATGACTACAAATTAATTAGGTAGTCCAGTAAAATGCAAAAGGCCGTCCAGACAACCCCCATTCAGGAAGGATCACAAAAGATGTAATTGCGACAAAGGGTTTAATTTCTTTTGGAGAATCCATTAGGTAACCCTCAATAGCTCCAAGAACAAGACCAAACCCTCATAATTTCCTACACCAAAATACCACAAATGTTCACTTATGACAACCCAATGCATTTCACTGGGTTTTCTTAGGCAAGGAATACTCAAAGATGTAATTTTCCCAACTCCTTCTTCTGAAATCGTTCCTATTTTTAAACCTCAACTTCTTTTTGTCTAGAATACATGGTTTGCACATTTTCATATCTTTTTCAAAAACAAAGTGAAACAAAATTCTCTAAGATAAGTCCTAGCTAAATTCAAGGAAAATAGATACTTTCAGCATGAGCAGAAATTACTATATTAAAGATGATGAGCTCGGGGGGGGGGGGGGGGGAACGAGGTGACAACATGGTTAGATGTGTGTGCAGGTGCTTTGAAGTTACTTGTTGATTTATGGTGATCCCATTAATTTCATTGAGATTTCTTAGGCAAGGAATATTCTGAAGTCATTTTTCGAGTTCCATCCTCTGAAATATTGTCCACAACACCTGGTGGGTGGTCTCCCATCCAAGTGCTAACCAGAGTCGACCCTGCTTAGCTTTCAAGATAATACAGGATCTGGTGCCAGATTTCACTATAGAACACAATTACCATTCCTGGGTTATAAATGTCATTTCCTAATTGGTTCTATCATAACATGGAAAAGATTTATTAAACTCAGAGACTGGCAATCCTGATCAGGCGGACTTTAAGTTAGGCTGTGTATGGGAGGGTGACATTATCCTTAGTAACTGCAGTTTATCAAGGCTCAGAGTGAACAGACAAAAGGGTAAAAAAAGATTTGGACAAACATGACAAGTGCCAAGCAGCAAGAGGACAAAAATCTCAAATAAACAGCTAAAAGGAATGTCCCACAGGCTTAGATGTCTTTATACTAATGCCCAGAGCATGGTAAATAAACAAGATGAGCTGGAACTCTTAGCATGACAAAACAGTTACGATGTAATAGGCATAACTGAAACCTGGTGGGACAAGTCCTATAACTGGAACGTAGCAATGGAGGCATATAACCTATTTCAGATAAATACACCAAACAGGAGAAGGGGTGGAGTAGCATTTGTCAAAAATATTTACACATGTGAAGAAATGCAAGACTCCAATCCTGGAAACCAGGTTGAGAGCATCTGGATAAGTATTAAGGGAATAAGGACTGAAAAAGATGTGGTTATGGGGATCTATTACAGACCTCCAAGCCAGAAGGAAGAAGTGAATGAAGCCTTCCTTGACTAGATGACCAAACATGCAAAAAGAAAATATAGTCACAATTTCTGTGATATTGGAAAACCAACTTTGCCAAGAGTAGAGGTCCAACAAATTCCTCACTTGCCTTGAAGACAATTTTACTGTCCTGAATGTAGAAGTGGCAACAAGGGGATCAGCTATTCTGGATCTGATCCTAACCAACACTGAGGATCTGGTAATGGAGTGGAAGTGGTGGGGTCCTTAAGTGGGAGTGATCCTGAGTGTAGAGAAGTTATGTGTAAAACAGAGATTGTTGATATGATTTTATTTGTTTGTTTGTTAAAGAGGAAAAAGAGTTGTATATTAGCAGGGAAAAGCCTAGCATGGAAACTAGCTGGAAGCAGCATTTGGTAGGTTGCCATGGTAACACAGCTTCCCTTGGGAGAAAAGGGGCGTGGCTAAGATGACAGTTGGAGCAGATTCCCTTTTAAAAAGTTGAGTTGCTGTGAGGGTTTAAAAAAAAGGACAGTTGTGGTTAGGTTTTGGAAAGATTAGGAGCTGTGGAAATCAGCTAAGGACGGCAGCTTATGGTCACTCAGGGGAAAGGCTGGGAATATAAGCTGACCAGGGGAGTTTAGTATACTGTGTTGAAGAGAAGTTATTTAAGAAATATCCATTCAAGAAAGACTACATTGTAACTTAAGATCCGGAACGTTTACTGATTGAAACCATACGCTTATGTACCAAAAATAAACTTGAATTTTGTTATTGTTCATAAAGATAAGTCTCCTTGCCTCTCTGTAAGCCTGTTACCTCACGTTGGTGGCAGTTACCGTACCTATCTATATAAGTTACCGTACTTTCCTATATAAGTTACCATCTTTACTCATTTAAACCCAATCAGTTCCGTTATCCTTCCTTATCCACTAAATCATCCCTGTCATACATTCACACATCCTCCATCCCTCCCTCTCACACGTGCACACATCTCCTGAATTGGAGGCAGCAGTGGGATTTAAAGACAAAGATTTCCCCTGCCTGAGTTGAGTACCACAAATTGGGCTCTCTTCAATTGGGGGCAGCGGTGGGATCAAAAGGATTCCATCCCTGTCACCTCAGCCTTCTTCAATTGGTGGCAGCGGTGGGATCAAAAGGATTCCATCCCTGTCACCTCAGTTCTCTTCACTGAGTTTGTGATACAAAGGAAGGGTGAGACTAAAAAAAAGTCAAACATGCATTCTAGACAAACGTGAGATATTGAAGGCACAATTGCAAACAGTGCCAGCAAGAAGAAAAAATAGGAGAAGTGTAATGCAGATGACACCAAATTGGGAGGGATAGCTAATACTCCAGAGCACAGGATCAGAATTCAAAATGATCTTAACAGATCAGAGAGCTAGGCCAAAACTAACAAAATGAATTTCAACAAGGACAAATGTAAGATACTACACTTAGGCAGAAAAAATGAAATGCAAAGATACAGAATGGAAGATGCCTGGCTCAACGATCGTCGTCTCACTCGTTCAGTCGTTTTCGACTCTTCGTGACCTCATGGACCAGTCCACGCCAGAGCTCCCTGTCGGCCGTTGCCGCCCCCAGTTCCTTCAAGGTTGAGCCAGTCACTTCAAGGATACCATCCATCCATCTCGCCCTTGGTCGGCCTCTCTTCCTTTTTCCTTCCATTTTCCTCAGCATCATGATCTTCTCCAAGCTTTCTTGTCTTCTCATGATGTGGCCAAAATACTTCAACTTTGCCTCTAATATCCTTCCCTCCAGTGAACAGTCGGGCATTATTTCCTGGAGTATGGACTGGTTGGATCTTCTTGCGTTCCAAGGCACTCTCAGGATTTTCCTCTAGCACCAAAGTTCAAAAGCATCTATCTTCCTTTGCTCAGCCTTCCTTATGGTCCAGCTCTTGCAGCCATAGGTTACTATGGGGAATACCATTACTTTCACTATGCAATAGTGTAAGCAATGATAGTCCATGTGAAAAAGATCGAGTCTTTGTGGACAACAAGTTGGACGTGAGCCAACAATGTGATGCAGCAGCTTTAAAAGTCAGTAAGATTTGGGGCTGCATCAAAAGGAGTATAGTGCCTACCTCGAGGGATGTCATGGTGCCTCTCTATTCTGCTTTGGTTACACCTCACCTGGAATACTGTGTCCAATTCTGGGTACCACAGTTCAAAAGAGATATTGAGAAGCTTGAAGGTGTTCAGAGGAGGGCAACTAAAATGATCAAAGGTCTGGAGACCATGTCCTATGAGGAGTGTCTTAAAGAAAGGGGCATGTTTAGCCTGCAGAAGAGAAGGCTAAGAGGAGACATGATAGCCATGTATAAATATGTGAAAGGGTGTCATAAGAAAGAGGGAGCAGACTTGTTTTCTGCTGCCCTGGAAACTAGGACTTGGAGCAATGGGTTCAAATTACAGGAAAGGAGATTCTACCAGAACATGAGGAAGAACTTCCTGACTGTAAGACCTGTTCAGCAGTGCAATTCCCTGCCTCGGAAGCTTTTAAACAGAGACTAGATGGCCATCTGTCAGGGGTACTGTGATTATGCTTTTCTGCATGGCAGGGGGTTAGACATGTGGTCTCTTCCAACTCTATGATTCTATAAAACTGCAAAAATTTTGTTTTGGTGGAACATCCTGCAGCACATTTTGTTATTGTTTTTCAATGAATATCTCGAGTCTCAACCAATTCAATGTAGTTTGTGGTAGCCACAAAAACAAAGTTCCTGGAGTATAACAATTACTTTCAAAATAAGGACCACACAATTAAACAGGAAATAACACTTTCAAAGCAGGAACACATTGTTTTTCAAATTTTGTTACATAGTACAATCAGTACCCGTGGATGCAGGAGTTTTGATATACGGTGTTCCCTCGGTACTTCGCGGTTCACTTTTTGCACCCTTGTTGTTTCACGAGTTTTTAATAAACACTAAAGTAATAGTATAAATCATAAAATAATATTATAAATCCCTCTTTCTACTTCCTTCCTAAGAAGCCGCCTAAGGAAGGGAAAGAAAAGGAGGCTGAAGTAGCGTTGGTTTCACCTTACAAGGCAGCGGCAGGAGCACGCATGCACGTACTTGAGAGGCAAGGAGGGGACAGAGATGCTACTTGCAAACAACACAAATATAGTGTCCCTACTTCAAGAATTTTCACTTTTCGCAGAACGTCCTAGAACGTAACCCCCACGATAAGTGAGGGAACACTGTATTCCTAATGGCTGTTGTCTAGTTGTTACATAGTGTTGTCTAGTTGTAACTTTGTTACATAAACAACTAAAAAAACACCTTTGCTCTTTAGCATATGAGAGGAGTAGGAGTAGGTGTCTTTATACAGCTAATAGACCTCCAATTGGGAAATATCTCTGTATTCTGGCTTCGTTGGCTTGTCTGACTCTATCGACATCATCGGCAATATAATTAATTTTAAGGAAATCAGTAAATGAACCTTGGAGGTTTTGTAAAGTGAGGTTCATGTTTTTATACTAGATACGTTCCAGGACCACCCGCGAAAAGTGAAAATCCGCGAAGTAGGGACGCTATATTTGTGTTGTTTACAAGCTCACTGGCAAGTAGAGTCTCTGTCTGCCGCTGCCTTGTGAGGCGAAAACAAATCTGCTTCAGCCTCCTTTTCTCTCCCTTCGGCTTCTCCTTCCTTCCTTCCTTCCTTCGGCTTCTCCTTAGGAAGGAAGTAGAAAGAGGGATTTATAATATTCTTTTATGATTTATACTATTATTTTAATGTTTAGAGTCTCACTTATCCAAGGTTCTGGATTATCCAAGGCATTTTGTCGTCAATGTTTTCAATATATTGTGATATTTTGGTGCTAAATTCGTAAATACAGTAATTACAACATAATATTACTGCGTATTGAACTACTTTTTCTGTCAAATTTGTTGTATAACATGATGTTTTGGTGCCTAATTTGTAAAACCATAACCTAATTTGATGTTTAATAGGCTTTTCCTTAATCCCTCCATATTATCCAACATTTTCACTTATCCAAGATTCTGCCGGCCCATTTAGCTTGGATAAGTGAGACGCTACTGTATTTAAAAAAATGCGAAGCAGCAAGTCCGCGAAAGGTGATCTGCAAAGTAGCGAGGGAATGATGTGGAATGATGTCCAGGGTGGGAGAAAGAACTCTTGTCTGTTTGAGGCAAGTGTGAATGTTGCAATTAGCCACTTTGGGCCTTCCACACAGCCATATAACCCAAGGCAGAAAACCCCACAATATCTGCTTTGAACTGCGTTCTCTGAGTCCACACTGCCATATATTCCAGGTCAAAGCAGAAAATGTGGGATTTTATTCAGCTGTGTGGAAGGGGCCCTTGATTAGTATTTAAAGGCCTTGCAGCTTCAAAGCTGGTTGAAGTAAAGTTGCCAATCCCTTCCTCTTTTTTCTTTCTTTTCGTGTCAGGAGCAACTTGAGTCGCTTCTGGAGTGAGAGAATTTGCCGGCTGCAAAGAGGTTGCCCAGGGGACGCCCGGATGTTTTTGATGTTTTTACCATCCTTGTGGGAGGCTTCTCTCATGTCCCCGCATGGAGCTGGAGCTGATAGAGGGAGCTCATCCGCATTCTCCCCGAGTGGGATTCGAACCTGGCAGCTTTCAGGTCAGCAACCCAACCTTTAAGTTACTTAAAGGGGCTCATCCCTTCCTCTGAAATATAGCTTACGGCACCTGACTAGTCCTTGGCGGTCACCCATCCAAATAGTAACCAGGGCGAGCCCTGCTTAGCTTCCAGGATCAGGTGGGAATCTAGGGCTGGGAACACACCTTAAGCCCTCCTTGCGCAAAACCTGAGCACGTGATGCTCCTCTTCCACCTCTTCCCGAAAGAAGCCTGAGCGGCTACGGCGCTCCGATTGGCCCAAAAACTTCCTGAGCCGGGTAAAAAGAAACGGGTGCCTCTTTTCTCTCTCCCTTCCCCTCCCCTCCCCTGACCCGTTTTGCATGCGGCGCTGGGATTGGAGGGCGTGTCCAGCTTGGAACGGCAAGGCGGGCGGCGATTGGCGGAGGCGCGGCCGCATGTCTGGGGGCTCCTGGTCTTTGTATACAAGCCCTGGCTCCACAATGGACGGGGAAGGCCAGGGGCGGTGATGGCAGCGGGATGCGGCCGGCGCTGCGCCTGTTCCTCCTCCTCCGCCGCGGAGTCCTGTGTCCGCAGGCCTTGGGCTCCGGCACCGGGAATGGGTGCCTCGGCCCCCGCGAGGGACAGCGACTAGGAAGCGGCGCTGCGGGCTCCGGGTAAGCGGCGGGATCCCCTCCTTCGTTCCCACCCTCCCTCCCGACTCTGCCCGGCCCTTTGTTCCTCTCGGGGAGGCTCCCGACGGGCCTCGAGGAGGAGGAGGAAGAGGAGAAACAGCCGGCCGTTGTTCCCCCTTCTTTTCTGGCCCGATCGGGGGTCTCCTGCCAAGGAAGGAGACCCTCCGAGGTCAGCTGTCGCGCCCCTTTGAGCGAGAAACCTCCCCTTTAAGGACGCGGGCCTCCCCAAAGCACCCTCCCCCCTCCTTCGCTTTCTTCCTCCTCTTTCTCTTCTTCCCCCTTTTCTCCTTTCTTCCTCCACCTTCTTTCCTCTTACTCTCCTCCTCCACTTCTTCTTTCTTATTTATCTTCTCTTTTAGTTTTTCTTCCTCTTCTCCAACTTCCACTTCTCTTCCTCCTTCTCCTCTTTTCTTTTTACTTTCCTCTTCTTTACACTTTTCTCTCCTCCTCCACGTCTGTCTTCTTTATCTCCTCTTTTATTTTTCCTCTTCCCTTTTCCTTCTCTGTCTCCTTTTACTCTTCTTCTCTTTTCCTTCTCTGTCTCCTTTTCCTCTTCTCTTTCCCTTCTCTTCTCCAACTTCCTCCTCCTCTTCTTCTTCTCTTCTTTATCTTTTCCCCTCCTCCTGCACTTCTATTTTATCTCCTCTTTTAGTTCTTCTTCCTCTCCTCCTCCCCTTTTATTTTTCTCTTTTTTCTCCTCTTTTCCTTCTCTTCTTCAACTTCCACCTCCTCTTCGTCCAATCCTCCTTTCTTCTTTCTCTCTGCCTCTTCTTTACCTTCTTACACTTACCATTTTTCCTTTTATTTATCTTCTCTTAGTTCTCCTTTCTCTTCTCCTCCAACTTCCACCTCTTCTTCCTCCTCTTTTGTTCTTAACCTCCCCCTCTTTATCTTTTACCTCTCCTCCTTTTCCTTTTCTCTTCTTCCTTTTTTCTCTTCTTCTCCTTCTCTTCTCCAACTTCCAGCTCCTCTTCTTCGCCTCCGCCGCCTCTTTATCTTCTTACTTTCCTCCACTTCTTTATCTCCTCTTTTAGTTCTTCTTTCTCTTCTCTCCTCCGCTTCTTTTCTTCTTCTTCCTCTTCCACCTTTTTCTCCTCTTTTTCTTCTTCTTCTTCTCCTCCAAGGCTCCTTGTGCACTTCCATACAATACAGATGAGCAAAACCAATGATTCACATGATCTGCTTTGAACTGGATTATATGAATACACACTACTACCTATAATCCAGCTCAAAGTGGATAATCTGGATTTTCTATGGCAGTGTAGAAGGGACCCAATTCTTCCTCTTCTCCTTCCCCACATTTTCTTCCTCTTCTTTTTCACCTTTCCCTTCTTTAGGTGGGACATGGGAAGGAATGCAGCGTGATGCTACTTGAACTGCCTTGGCTGTCAATCTCATGGAGTCAAGGGAATTTGACAAGGTCTTTGGCCTTCTCTGGGAAAGAGTGTTGGTGCCTCACCAAACTACAAATCCCAGGATTTTTTAAAATCATGTCAGAAGCGACTTGAGAACTTACTGCAAGTAGCTTCTGGTGTGAAAGAATTGGCAGTCTACAGAGATATTGCCCAGGGGATGCCCGGATATGTTGCCATCCTCCTGGGAGGCTTGTCTCATGTCCCTGAAAGCTAGGGTTGACAGACGGGAGCTCACCCTGTCTCACAGATTCGAACTGGCAACCTGTAGGTCAGCAACCCAGCCTTCAGGTCAGTGGACCAGCTGGCACAAAGGTTTAAACCATTGCTCCCCCCATCTCATGGATTCGAACCAGGATTATCCAAAGCATTAAGCCATGGTGGTTAAAATGGTGTCAAACTGCCTTCAGATGCACCCCAAAAAGGAAAACCTCAATAAGATTTCTTTTGGCAAGGAATCCCCAAGAGATGGTTTGACTAGTACTTTTCACTGAAATACGTCCTACAACACCTGGGCTCCATCCAAGTACTAACCGGAGCTGGCCCTTCTCAGCTTCCAAGATCAAACAGGATCTGGTGTCCTACTATAATATGTAACAAAATTTGGAAAAAAAATACGTTCCTGGTTTGCAAGTGTTATTTCCTGTTTATTTGTGATAAACTTGCTTTTAAAGTAGTTGTCCTACTCCAGAAACGTCATTTTTGTGGCTGCAACAAACTGTTGAATTGATTGAGGCTCTAGGGAGAAAAAAATGTAGACCCAGTGATTTCTTCATTGAAAGCACTTTATATGACTGGTTGGTTGCTATTTATTTTATGTCCATAATTATCGTGGTATTTTATTGATATTTATTTTAGGGTTCATTTATTTTACTGTGTTATTGTTTTATGTATTGATGATGTAAATTATGTTTTTACCTTTAGTATTTATGTACAGTAGAGTCTCACTTATTCAACATAAACAGGCCGGCAGAACGAAAATGTTGGGTAATAAAGAGGGATTAAGGAAAAGCCTATTAAAAGTCAAATTACATTATGATTTTACAAATTAAGCACCAAAACATCATGTTTTACAACAAATCAACAGAAAAAGCAGTTCAGTACACATTAACGTTATGTAGTAATTACTGTATTTACGAATTTAGCACCAAAACATTGTAATGTATTGAAAATACTGACTATGAAAACACTGACTACTAATACCGTGTTTCCACAAAAATAAGACAGTGTCTTATATTAATTTTTGCTCCCAAAGATGCTCTAGGTATTATTTTCAGGGGGATGTCTTATTTTTCCATGAAGAAGAATTCACATTTATTGTTGAACAAAGAAATGAACATTTATTATATACTGTACAGTAGTTGTCATCACAAACCAGCATAACCAGACAAACTGAGAATCCTGTCAAGAATTTCTTGTTACTAACATTTCCATGTACAACCATCTATGGTACATACATTTACCGATCCTGCATACTCTGGTGTTCTGTTCAGCGGGTATGCTTCCAAACAAAAACTTTGCTAGGTCTTACTTTCGGGGAAGCCTTATATTTAGCAATTCAGCAAAACCTCTACTAGATCTTATTTTCTGGGGATGTCTTATTTTAGGGAAAACAGGGTAGGCAGACTGCGTTGGCTAATCCAGAATGTTGGATAAGTGAAGGTTGGATAAGTGAGACTCTACTGTATTTGTATTTTAGTGCACTGTGTGTATTGTTACATTACTAGTGCTCTGTAAGCCACCCTGAGCCAATTTTGGGAGATGGTTGTGGGGTAAAAATAAAGTTTATTGTTATTATTGGGAGTTATTCATTGAAAGGCTATAGAAAAATGTGCTGCAGGGTGTCCTGCTGAAAAAGTTTTTTCAGTGTAGGTAAAGTTTTTCCATGTTTTTATGATAGAACCAAGTAGGAAATTACATTTATAACCCATCTACGAAAAGTGTGTTACATAGTATAATGGGACTTGAACATCCCCAGATTTGGGTATCTGCAGGGTATGTGTATTTGGGGGTGGGGGAGTTTACTGGGATCTAACCCCAGCTGTATGAAACTCTCACTGGGGAATTGGGAAGTAAAGGAAAATTACATCAGGCAGCAACTGGCTGCCCCATTTCCCCCTCCTTCTTTTTCTTCACATGCAGTGAGTGGGATCAGCTGCGGCCCCAACTACAGATCCCTCCTTTCCCCGGAGAGAGGTGGGGTCCTTAGGAATCAGGGGGAATCGGAGAGAAAAGAGTGGGGTTGGCTTTTAGTTGAGTGCAAAGCCAGGCCTGGTATTGGAGGAGTGATGAGCTGCCTCCTTTTGAGCAACTTCCACCCTTTCTTTTTCTCTCTCTGCAGGCTTCGGAGTTGCCGCCCACTCTTGCTTGCTTGCCTGCCGGCCGCCTTGCCTCACATCCCATGGAGCTGGAGGGGCAGTGGTGGAAAGGACAGCTGGCCGCCGACATCCACCAAGCGCTCCGCTACAAGGTAAGCCCCTTGCACAAAACCTTCCCTTCTGTCCCTGGTGAAGTTTCGTACCAGATCAGAAAGTTTTGATTAGCTCTAGGCTGCCAGACTCAAAGTTGAGTGTCACTTTGGGTGTCTTTTTCCTTTCATCTTCATTGTCTTTCCTTTTCCTTGCCTCCTTGTTTTCTCCTTCTTCCTCTCCTCCTCCTTCTACTTCCTTTCCTCTTCTTTAAGTGGGACACAGGGAGGAAACAGCTGCCCAGACTCTATTTTTTTCTCTCTCCCCACCTCGCCCCTCTCCCACCATGCTTCGGGGACATCAAAGGACACAGCGGCTCATACCTCTTTTGTTTCCCAAGCCTTGAAAAATTAGTTTGCACAAGGAAAGGCTTGACCTTTCGGTCGCTTCCAAACTTTCAGCCTTGTAGTATTTTCAGAGGGATTTGATGGTTTATCTGTCTGTGTTCATTCTGACAGCGGACCGACTGGTTACATCTGTTTGCTTTTTTGTGTTGTTGTGTGCTTTCATATCATTTCTGATGATCCTAAGGTAGTCCTGTACCTAGGTTTTCTTGGCAAGGTTTGATCACAGAGGGTTTGCCATGGCCTTCCTCTGATGCTGAGGGAGTGTAACTTGCCCATGCTCACAGAGCAGGTTTCTGTGACCAAATAGGAATTTAAACTCTGGTTTCCAGAGTTCTACTATAATTTTCAAATCATAACACCATGGTGAATATTTTGTTTTTATTAGTTGTTGTTGTATGTGTTGTCGAAGGCTTTCACGGCTGGAATCAAAAGGTTGCTGTGTTTTCCAGGCTGTATGGCCATGTTCCAGAAGCATTCTCTCCTGACGTTTTGTCCACATCTATGGCAGAAATAATAATAATAATAATAATAATAATAATAATAATAATAATAATAATACACTTTTATTTATACCCCACCATCTCCCATAGGAACTCGGGACGGCTTACAAGTAGCACACATGGTGCCACATATAAAATAGAGTATATCAATATTGAATATACAGTAGAGTCTCACATATCCAACATAAACGGGCCAGCAGAACATTGGATAAACAAAAATGTTGGATAATAAGGAGGGATTAAGGAAAAACCTATTAAACCTCATATTACATTATGATTTTACAAATTAAGCACCAAAATATGTTTTACAACAAATCTGGCACTTGTTTGGGAGTGTGACTGCACTTATGTTGTTGTTGGGCGTGTTGACCCACTGCGCGTTGCTGCCTAGAGAAACAGCTGTGGACCTGGGCAGGAGGCAGATTGCGTTGGATAATACAGAATGTTGGATAAGCGAGACTCTACTGTAGTATCAAATTTGAAAAAATTAGCAAAAAATAAAGTTAGCAATAGTCATTGATTAAAAATCCATGCTCAGAGGTCGCCTGCCATAGATGTGGGTGAAACATCAGGAGAGAATGCTTCTGAAACATGGCCATACAGCCCAGAAAACACAGCAACCCAGTCGTTGCTGTGTTTCTTGAGTTTCTGTAGCAGCCCTATTTACAGGGTTTTCTTGGCAATATGACATTGGCCATTGCCTTCCTCTACAGCTGGATCTACACTGCCGAATAATGCAGGGTTTTTTTCATGTCAGGAGCGACTTGAGAAACTGCAAGTAGCTTCTGGTGTGAGAGAATTGGCCGTCTGCAAAGACGTTGTCCTTGCCTGGAAGTTTGATGTTTTACCGTCCTGTAGGAGGCTTCTCTCATGCCCCCGCATAGGAAGCTGGAGCTGAAAGACTGGAGCTCACCCCGCTCCCCAGATTCGAACTGCCAACTTTTTGATCAGTAGTCTTGCTGGCACAAGAGTTGAACCCATTGCGCCACTGGGGGCAAACAGCATTATTTGGCAGTGTAGATCCAGCTTGAGAGTGTGTGGAGCAACTAAGTCCAGAACAGTAGTCCTAAGGGCACTATCAAGAACAAGACTTACTGAATTTAATGGGATTTTGTTTTAGGCTCATGATCCCATGAACTGAAAGTTTGTTCTGACACTGAAACTTAATAATGTTTAAGTAAACTCTGATAACTTGCGTTGCCAGTTTCAGTGCACCTCACTGTGTGTGAAACTGGTTGCAGTCCTTTGCAGTTACCTGGCAATGCACTGAACTCATTTGCAGTGTTGAATTATAATCCAGTTTGACACCATTGCTGCCATGGCTCAATGCTGTGGAATCATGGGAGTTGTGGTTTTACAACCGTCTTAGTCTTCTCTGCCAAAGAATACTGGTGGCTTGGCAAACTACAATTCCATAACACTGAGTCCTGGCTGTTACAGTGTTGTCAGACTGCATTGGTTCAACAGTGTAGATGCATGGACGCTCATAGGATAGAGTTACAGCAGGCATGGGCAAACTTTTTTGCCTTGGAGCCACATTGTGGGCCACACTGGGAGGGGAGGGCTGGGAGGAAGGGCGGCCGGGTACAGGCTGGGTGAGATGAACCTGAGAGGGAGAGAGCCAGGAGGGTGCAGGCCATGGCCCGGGTCATCCTCAAGTTGTCCTCTTGGCATAAGGATGGGGCTGCTCACCCCATCCTTATGCTGGGAGGAAAATGAGACATGTGGCAACTGCCCCGATCCTCCTCCCCAATACACCTCCCTTTATCTTCGGGCTGTCCTCTCAGCAGGAGGGTGAGACAGGCGACATCCAAGAGCACTCCAGAGGATTCACAATGTCTGCATGCCTTCCTCGAACCGTCCCCCAGCATAAGGACAGGGCTGTTCGCACTGTCCTTATGCTGAGAGGAGGGTGAGACATGCAGTGGCTGAGAGCACTCCAGAGGGCTCTCAGCTGCTGCGTGCCTTCCTCCTTGTCCTTTCTGCATAAGGATGTGGTGGGCCACCAAATCCTTATGCCAAGAGAACAAGAAAAATGAGAAGGCCCTAAGGTAAGCACCCAGGAGTCCACATCCGGCCCCCGGGCCTTAGTTTGCCCATGCCTGAGTTACAGTATACCATTAGTTTCACAAATTTGGAAGCAAAGTTGCTCCAATCACATCATGGAAAAGGAAATTTTAATTGGACCCTTCTATCTGCAGACCCTCATTTGATTCCTGAGGATGCCCTCGACCCCCAGGAGCATCATTTGAAAGGGGTGCGAGAAGGTATAGAAGGAGGTTCAGTGAGCATAAGCTTTGTTCTGTTTACAAAAAGAATGTTTGTATCCTGACTGGCATGCCTGGGTGTGTCTATTGCATCTCTTTTGTGGATTGGAGTCTAAATAAACATGAAGGAAGTCTGAGAAGTCTGAGTTGTGTTGTGTTGTCTGAGTCATGGTAGCCGCTTGACATAGTATGTAGATCTGGGAGTACTTAACACTGGAATTGTTTCTTTTTGTGAAAGGAGTGTGAAAGAGGAGGGAGGCTGAATCAACTTTTTTGTGCTAAGTGCTTTCCCTACAATTTCAGAAGAAAGAAAAGTTACATGATGTTCAAGGATTTCATTCAAACCTCCCCATCTCCACCTGGGGCCCTTTCACATACGCAAAAGTGATTCCCCTTTAACTGCTGTAATTTCATCCTGTGGAATCCAGGCATTTGTGGTTCCAACTCTCAGCTAGAAAGTTCTACTGCTTCACTACAAATCCCGGAATTTCACAGGATGCAACCAAGTCAATTAACATGGAATCACACAACATTAGCTATGTGGTGTGACAGCCCCCCGCCCCCCAAATAATTTCGTTCTTTACTTGAGATAAGGGTGGCCAAATTGACCCATCCATCCCGATAACCCTGTTTCTTTAAAGAAGAGACCCAATTGCTGTGTTGCTGTGAGTTTTCCGGGCTGTATGACCATGCTCCAGAAGCATTCTTTCCTGATGTTCTGCGCACATCTGTGGCAGGCACCCTCAGAGGTGTGAGGTCTGTTGGAAACTAAGCAAATGGGTTTTATATATCTGGAAAGTCCAGGTTGGGAGAAAGAACTCTTGTCTGTTTGAGACAAGTATGAATGTTGCAACTGGTCACCTTGATTAGCATTGAATGGCCTTGCAGATTTAAAGCCTGGCTGCCTCCTGCCTGAGGGAATCCTTTGTTGAAAGGTGTTAGCTGGCCCTGATTTTTTCATGTCTAGAATTCCTCTGTTTTCAGAGTGTTTTCTTTATTTACTGTCCTGATTTTAGAGTTTTTAAATACTGGTAGCCAGATTTTGTTCATTTTCATGGTCTCCTCTTTCCTGTTGAAGTTGTCTATGTGCTTGTGGATTTCAGTGGCTTTTCTGTGTAGGTGGTTGTTAGACTGGTCTAGCATTTCTGAGTTCTCAAATAATATGCTGTGTCCAGGTTGGTTCATCAAGTGGTCTGCTATGCCAGACTTCTCTGGTTGGGTTACCCAATTACTTTTCCAGGAACAGCAACTTGAATAGATTTCATGGGCCTCCTGTGTTGTTTAATATTGCGAAAAGTGTGGCTAAGTAATTATGAATACAGAGCAGTTACAGATGGGTAAATCTAGGTAACTGTGCTGCATTTGTGATAACTGTGATTTTGGCCCCATCTGTCTATATATCTGTATATCTATCTATATCCCCTGGTGGCACAGTGTGTTAAAGCACTGAGCTGCTGAACTTGTGGACCGAAAAGTGCCAGGTTCAAATCCCGGGAGCGGAATGAGCGCCCGCTGTTAGCCCCAGCTCCTGCCAACCTAGCAGTTCGAAAACATGCCAATGTGGGTAGATCAATAGGTACCACTCCGGCGGGAAGATAACGGTGCTCCATGCAGTCATCCCGGCCACATGACCTTGGAGGTGTCTACGGACAATGCCGGCTCTTAGGCTTAGAAATGGAGATGAGCACCAACCCCCAGAGTCGGTCACGACTGGACTTAACGTCAGGGGAAACCTTTACCTTTTTATCTATATTGCTATATAAAATCCAGATTATCTGCTTTGAACTGAATTATATGACAGTGTAGATTCATAAAATCCAGCTCAAAGCAGATCATCTGGATTATCTGATTTGAAAATCTGGATTATATGGCAGTGTCGATCCAGCCTTTGACATTATTACCATTCTAGCTGCAAAGAAAGAAATGACAATTTTATGGGAGGTCATTGGTAGCTGAGCAGAAAGCTGAGCATAAGTCAATTTAATTAATTAATTAATTTTTAAAAATAATATATTAATGGCATTTCCATCAGGTTTGATGAGGCCAGGGCAAGAGAGAAGTTCCTTATTCTTAAGTCTACTTAACTAAGGATGCATCTACACTGTAGAATTAGTGCAATTTGATTACCATGATTCAGTGTTATCGACAAATGGGAGTTGTAGTTTGACAAGGTCTTTATTGTTATTATATTTAATTACACCCCACTTTATCTCCCCCGAAGGGGATTTAAAGCGGTTTTACCCATTTCTGCCAAGGAGTTCTGGTGCCTCATCAAACTGCATCTTCCATGACCATGCCATTAAGACATGACAGTTCAGAATGGTGCCAAGCCACATCATTTCTCCAATGTAGAAGCAGCTTTGAGTGTCTTTGTGGAGAGAAAAAGGCAGGTATAAATAAACATAATAATAGTAATAATAATAGATGCACTTTATGGAGCTGATACAGGATTCTGGCCTGTTTGATTTGTCTGTGTAATTCCTGCCAAAGTGGATTGTTCTGCATGCAAATTGAACTTGATCCATTTGCTATTTTGGAAGCATCCTGTGTTGCCAGAGCCGCCTTTGCTTGAAAGGTTCCATCAGGGAAACTTCTGAAGGCTTGTCCTGAAACCTATGAACCTGGATAGAAGACCTGGCTTGTTACTGAACACAGATTCATGGGAATGGGGCTGAACTTCATGAAGAATGATAGAAATATGATAGTAGTAGAATGATAGTAGATTGCAGTGCCACTGGGGCAAACATGAGAATGGCTCAGTTGTGGCTGTTAGAAACATTATGACAGCTGACTAAGTGTTTAAGATCCTGGTCAGATAATGTTGGATCTATTCAGGCTTCTTTTCCATAAGCTAGCTATAATAATAATAATTTTATTTATTTGACCAATCATATGACCATTTCAAAATACAACACAAATAAAACAAGGCAAAAAGGAGGAGAGGATGGCAGCTGACCTTCTATTTACATAGGCTAGCTATAATAACAGTTACAAGCCACAGATTTAAAAAAATCAGTGTGGAAATAGTTAACTCTTGTTGTGTAGTTAACATTTGCTCCTGTAGAGAAATTCCATAAAGGAGGTCAAATTCTGCCAGCATTTAGTAGAATAAATTGAAGTGATCAGAGGGTTTTAAAAATGTTGCTTGTACTTATAAGCCATATGCTTACTTTCAGTGGGTTTTTTTTTCACAAATATGTGAAGAGTTGTACCTATTTCGGGGAGGATTTCCGTGCTTTTCAAGGAGTATTTAAAAGGATATGTGGTCACCAAGGGCAGCTTTGCTACACAAAGGAAGGTTATACTGTACTGCCTGAATGCTTACATCTGTGCAACTCTGACATAAACCCTCCCTGAAGAATTAGGACTTTACAGGAATTACTAGTTAATATTCTGATTCAGTACTGTCAGCTGTGTAAACGCTTGGAACCTATATATTACGCCTGTTGTATGTACTAGCCTGCAGTCATAGGAATGCTGTCTCAGCAGTTGTAATTGCTGCAAATGTCAGATATTGATTCATAGTTGCAAGTCTTTTTTTCCAGTTTAACTCTTTCCCAAGAGCCTTGTGCCCTTTGGCATGATACCTCAAGCAGACAGTAAACCCAG
Source organism: Anolis carolinensis (assembly GCF_035594765.1). NCBI lineage: Eukaryota > Metazoa > Chordata > Lepidosauria > Squamata > Anolidae > Anolis > Anolis carolinensis. The sequence goes on from NC_085843.1 coordinate 206,689,544, forward strand.
GACTGTCCTTTTGATCTTGGGCAACTTCCTGGATCACTGACCTAATGGCACATGCCCCCAGGGTGGCCTTGTTGATTCCTAGGTCCACTAAAAATGATTAAATTGCCTGCACTGCTTGAATTCCCATTTGTTGGATGCTCGGTCCAGATTTAAATTAGAAACCAGATACATCTTTGAAGTGAAATCAATGATCTTGTGTAGTTCTTGTCCAGTTGAAGTAAATCGGTGTACTGGATTATAGAGAGAACTCATAGTTGAACACAGTGCTTAATAACAACAACAACATGAACAACAACACTTTATTTGCACCCTGCCCTATCTCCCCAGGGGGACTTAGGGTGGTAAACAATATGTACCATAACTAAAATTCAAGTAGTAAGGTAAAAGTAAAGGTTTCCCCTGATGTTAAGTCAAGTTGTGTCCGACTCTGGGGGTTGGTGCTCATCTCCATTTCTAAGCCAGCATTGTCCGTAGACACCTCCAAGGACATGTAGCCAGCATGACTGCATGGAGCGCCGTTACCTTCCCGTCCGAGCGGTACCTATTGATCTACTCACATTTGCATGTTTTCGAACTGCTAGGTTGGCAGAAGCTGGAGCTAACAGTGGGCGCTCACTCCGCTTCCCGAATTCGAACTTGCAACCTTTCAGTCTGCAAGTTCAGCAGCTCAGTGCTTTAACATACTGTGCCACCTGGGGCTCCTTACTCAAGTAGTGTGCCATGACAATTCTGGTCATAGAGAGACAGAGATATCTCATTTAGGTTCCATTTCTGCTAGCTGACATAATAGAAATATTAATATTTCAGAAGCTATGTCACATTGCATGTATTGTGGGAGACCTGTGGTGAGGCATAGCATTCCCATTGCACTATGTAACATGATTTTTGTTCCTGGGTTTTAAATGTAATTTCCTAATTGGTTCTATCATAAAAACATGGAAAAGGTTTATTTAACTGCAAAAACATTGTTTTTGCGGGACATCCTGCAGCACATTTTACTATAATTTTTCAATGAATCAAGTCTCAACCAATTCAATATAGTTTGTGGTGACCACAAAAACGAAGTTTCTGGAGTTTAACAAGTACTGTACTTTCAAAGTAAGTATCGCACAATGATGCAGGAAACTTTCAAATTTTGTTAAATAGTGTTATGAAATCTCTCCAAATTCCTTGCCTAAAAACCGGTTAGAGGGAGAGAATTTCAATTGGAGTAACAGCGTAGGGGCAAAGAGCAAAGCCTCCCAACCTCGGCACAAATCCAATTTGCAGCCAAAAGCAAAATCTTGAGAATTCTGTTCAAAGTTTTCAATAATTTGGCCGCCACAATTGGATTCCTTTATGTTGTATAATGTCATGCCACATTGAATCAAACTTCTGGCCTTTTTTCATCATAAAACCTTGGAAGCTGCAGGAAATAAGCATGGTCACAAACAGTTTGTGAAGCAAAGGAGAATTATCCCATAGTAACATACTGTACTTGTTTATGCTTGAACATACCCAATTATGCCGTATTGTATTTCAAACTGGAAAAACTTGGATTTACATTCTGCAGTTAAATCGCCTGCTTTTGTCTTTGGAATATTGCTAACAATGTTTGTTTTTCATGAGTTCTTCCATTTAAATCTAAAGTGTGAGCTTGTGTTTTAGCTCTGTGGGTTTTTGTTACACTTAGTTTATTGCTGTTGCCACTGCATCCACATTTCCACTCCTTGCAGGACATGTTTGTCAGTTGCTTGTACTTCCTTAAAACTGGGGTAGGTTTTATTGAGGTAGTTCTCCTGTCTGAAGGATGACATTTCTCCTCTTTTTAAAAAAACAGTTATTTTGCATAGACACAAAATTAGTATCTAATGCAGTATAATTTTTAAGGTAGTTGGAGAAGGGAACTTGTTGTTCTGATATGTCTCAGAATTAAAAAGAAAATCCCTCAAAGCTGAGAGTGAAATATAGCTGCTGGTGCTGGGAATTGTCAGAATATAGTCCAGAACAATAGAAAAGTCATTTGGATTTTAAATAATAACAACTACAGTAAGACATATTGCAGCCTGTCAACACATTTGCCCCATCTGAAGAAGCCTATAAACCTAGCTTCCTAAATTATGGTAGTCTTTTCCATTTATTTAATACTAGTTACTTGTGGTACAAGTGCCTAAACAGTGGTTGTGTCATCCTGAAAATACTTATTCTCTGGATTATTCTCCACTTAGGAGCTGAAGCTACCCTCATATAAAGGCCAGTCTCCGCAATTAAATCTCAGAAGATATTTTGCAGACTTGATTGCCATTGTGAGCAATCGCTTCCGACTCTGTCCAGCTGCTCGACATCTTGCTGTTTATCTACTGGACCTCTTTATGGACCGTTATGACATCTCCATTCAACAGCTACATGTGGTTGCTCTTTCCTGCTTGCTTTTAGCGAGTAAGTATAAAGCAACAGGCTTAACAAGTTGATATTACTCAGACTAGCAAATGAACAAGTTTGGCCCTTACTCAAGTCTAGCAAGTGAGAGGCTTTGGTCTCTAGATCTCTTGAGAATCATACATCCAAATCATCTTGAGTTCCAGTTCTCGTACACTAGGCCAAGTTCTGTATCCTTTTATTCACATTGTTCCACAGACTAGAGTTTACAACTTTCTTGGTTAACTGTTTTCAAAACCCAATTGCTACCAAACCCAACATATATTAGAACATTTCCCAATTGTCACTTAATGTTTCCTGAATATCCTTCTGCTTGAGTTTTCCTTAGTGGTATTCTCCCTTCTTTAAATACACAATGTCAATTTTTTTTCAAAGTTTTACAACTGTTGCCCATTTTTCCTATTCTCAGTTAACACTGCTCAGTTTTCCAACCTGTTGTATGCCAAATAATCACAAAATGTTGCAGGCTATTAAAAACTGCAAGGGAGATGCAGAGATGTGAAATAGTTTCATTCATATCCCTGTGTCCGATGCCAGAACATTTTTCATTGTGAGCAGAATGATTTCCAGAATTATTATAGCTACTTCAATAGGTTTTGGGTCAAAAGTGTTTAGTCTTTTAAAGAAAAAACAACGAGTCCTGTGGAACTTTAGAGACCAACAAATCTTATCTGAGGTGTTGGGTAGAGTCAACAAAAGCTTATGCCAAATAAAATTTATTAGTCTTTAAAGGGCCACAATTTTTTTGTTCTTTATTGAATTTGAAAATGTGAAGATACAAATAGATTATTTTCAAGTTATGCAGCCCAAATGACAAAATATTCTGATTAAACCTTTAAAATATACACATATACTCACTCCCAAACCCTGAATGATTTTTTTTTTAAAAAAAGGTTATCTCCAATATATATTTGGAGGTATATGTTGGATTCTCTATCCATTGAAAATGAGGATGTCACTAGCAAAAAATACACTCAGTTGTGCTTTCCATAGAAAGTATATTGGAATTGGAATTGCAGTTTTTCCCCAGAACATGGTGACAGCTAATCTTCTAGCGACTGTTTTTAACAATGCATCTTCTCATTTAGTGATATGATGTTTCGATATGGAAACATACATAATCTGTTTGATTAAATACTTAACCGTGTAATGGTTTTTCACCTTCTCATTTCTCTCAAGGTAAATTTGAAGAAAAGGAAGACAGTGTGCCTAAACTTGAACAGTTAAACAACCTGGGCTGTATGACTAACATGAACCTGGTCCTAACTAAACAGAACTTGCTGCACATGGAGCTGCTGTTATTGGAAACCTTTCAGTGGAACCTCTGCCTCCCAACAGCAGCTCACTTCATTGACTATTATCTCTCTATTGCTGTTCATGAATCGGATCTCCATGATGGATGGCCAATGGTTTGCTTGGAAAAGACAAAGTTGTATATGGCAAAATATGCTGACTACTTTTTGGAAGTATCCCTACAAGGTACGCATGGTTTTGTTCTAAAGACATTCCCCATACTTACTTAGTTCCACAGCTTATACTGTGTTTGACTTAACGGTGATCCTCCAATGTCTCTCCAGATCATGCATTTTTAAATTATGCCCCTTCGCTAGTGGCTGCTGCATGTGTGGCTTCGTCAAGGATTATCTTGCGACTTTCACCAACATGGCCGGCACGACTCCATCGCCTCACTGCATACTCCTGGGACTTCTTGGTGCCATGCATTGAACGGCTGTTGGTGTAAGTGTTTAGAGTGGTCTCTCATTTTGGTAGCCTGGTATGCTTAAACTACAACAGCATCTTAGCACATGCACACACAACCATGCATGTTCCATAACTTTCCTATTCAGCAGAAGTGTTTATTTATTTTGATTACCCTTTTCACCTAAAATGGGAAAACAAGACAGCGTTCTAACATACCCCAGTATTCTACACTATTTACTTAGTTACACATGCATATCTAAGTAACATCACCTGGTCCAACTCATCAAGCCCACTTTAACAGCCAGCAGTCACATGGAGCAATGGAGATCTCTTCCACTGTCAGTTGGGGCACAAGGAAGACAGCACTTCCAGTTCCCTCCAGCCAGTGAATGAGGTTTCAACAATCAGAAGCAGGACCACTGCTACAAGTCCTTATTAGCTTTGATCGCTGAAAACATCCTCCTCCTTGTGTCTCAAGTGGCAGCTGAGCAGACCACTTTTCAACCTATGCTGCTGCTGGCTGTTGTGATGGACTGGGGGAACATTTGCGATCATGGCAATAGTAATAGAATTGGAGAGCACAAGGGCCATCCAGTCCAATCTATTCTTACACACAAGAAAATACAATTAAAGCACCCCTAATACATGCCATCTAGCCTCTGCTTAAAAATCTCAAGTGAAAGAGACCACCCCACTCCGAGACAGCATATTCCACTGCCAAATATCTCTTACCATCATGAAAGTCTTCCTAATGTTTAGGTGGAATCTTTTTTCTTGCAGTTTGAATACATTATTCCATGTTCTAGTCTCCACAGCAGCAGAAAACAAGCTTGCCCCTTCCTCAATGTTACATGTTTTCAAATATTTAAACATGTGCCATAGTCATCACATTCTTGACTACAGAACATTGACGAATCTATAATTTTGGGTTACAAAGCTTCAACTGCAATACAGAATGTCAGTCATAGTTTTATTGTTATGCCATGTTAGAATTGCTGCATGCTAAAAACAGAGGTGCAGTGGGAGGGCCTCCATTTGCTGTTGTATTGGCCACAAATAATTGCCAGAGAAAGTACTGGTCTTCATCAGGACACATTGAAATGTTTTGTATATACACATGGGATTGGTGGGTTGTGAATTGTACCTATAAAACAAAATAAAAGTTTTAATTTTATATCCTAGTGCCCATGATAATGATGTGAAAGAAGCCAACAAGCAAAAAGGACATACTTCTCAAGCTGCCCAGCCCAGTTTATTTCAAACGGCGGCTCAACCTCCTCAGCAGCATATACACCACTATATTCAAGCACATCAGACCCCTCTACAGTATTCTCAAACAGCAACGCAACAGAACTGTCAGCAAATTGTGTCATCTGGTCCCACGTCATCTTACCCACTGCATGCTTGTCCAGCTGGTTTACAAGGTGGTATTCAAGCTCGAGGCCATGTGCAGACTGCTACTGGGATGTCCCTAGCTGTACCATTAGAAGTGAAGCCATGTTTAACTGTTTCATACAACCGAAGCTACCAGATTGCAGGACGTTATCCTTGTATTACTCCATGCTTTGAGAGGTGATAATGACACTGGGACCCTATCTGCTATCAGTATCAACTAACATGGAGGGTGATACTAGTTGCTCCTCTTAATAGAAACGGAAATAGCTCAGGTGCAGAATTTACAGATATGAGAACATATCTTCTGAAGAGTGTTAAAAATCTCAGAATATTGGGGAAAATATTTCAGACTCGCAGAAGCTGGGTATATTCAACTACAAACTTTTGTTCTGGCTGCACTGAATTCGCATTTGTCTTCCCATAAAGAGCGACCACTATTGCACACCTCCGCACAGTATTGACTGACATTAAAATCCATGAAGTGCCGTCATTTTTCAGAAGATGGGGAGCCAAGTGGGAGACAAGTGAGAATCTCTTCACTTAATCAATGGCTGTTTCCTATCCATACCTGTGGATGAGGTTTTACATTATAATGGATTGACATTTATATATGTCTTCTATTTCAGTAACAGCTTGTGTCTTCATTAAGATCATTTAGAGGTAAATTGTCATACTAACTCAGGGAATAATCAAACTACTGTAATATTGGTCTGTATTGTGGAAGTAGTGATCTGGAGTTCTCTTGCTTAGGTTAATTGCTGTTCTAAATGCCAAAGGGAATTCAGATACTCATGCAGGCTATTCCCTTCACCCAGAAGTGTGCTTTCTAATGAAACTTGCAGGAGTAGGGGAATAGGGTGCTATCTTTAAACAAAGCCAATGCTGTACCATAACAGATGGGGAATATCTTTTGTGATTTCCTAGAATTTATGCAACCAACTACTTATATCCAAAAAGTTCTGTGTTGTTTTTTTATTGCATTAATTCCCAGTGTTTGCACTGGGGAAGCACAACTCAAGTGCTTACAAGATATGCACGTCTTGTACTCAATGGCTATAGAAGGAACAAGAAGCGGAAATTTATACCTCTCTCAAAGAGCTATGTTTTCTGTCTTTACTATGACATTAATAGTGATTCTGATATTTTTATGACGTGAATTGGGCAAGTCACACTAAGTGTCAGAAGTGAGAGAGCTTAATCAGAGGAATTATTTTAAGTGGGGAGAGGATGTCAATGATAGAGAATGCTTGCTATGGAAGGTCCTCTAGATCACAAATTAAGAATTAGTTGCCTACCCAAGATAGATATAAAAAGAAATCTGTGGCAATTGAATTATAGGGTAGCATTTGCAATCTTTGGTCAGGGAATATCTTGATGTCTTGCCCTCAAAAATATTGGGCATGGGTGCAGAATATTGGGGTTGGAAAACGTGAATATGAAAATTAATGCAACATACTTTTCAGAGGGAAGAAGGGACTGTCCTAAAACACTTGACATTTTGAGAAATGTGACATTGCTAAATGCCATTTTTTTACAACGCTGAACAGGTTGCAAGAAAATATTCTTTAATTTAGAGGAGAAGCAATCCTCTTTCATGGTAATTATTTTGTACCATAATATATTTTTCAAGGCTTCTCTAACAAAAAAAGTGAATTTCTGAAAGAGGGATGGAAGGTATTCATACAGCAACTTTTATATGCTAGGGAATTCCTTGCTACTTCTTTCCTATCCTCATTTTAGTGTTAGCTTTGTTCTCTTTGTCTTTCTTCCTCCAGAGGGGAAAAATAGTTAAGAGTGGGAAGGTCTTGTTCTATGGTGTACATTTCCAATGGCTTCATTTTTAAATGATGAAGGATACAGAATGCATCTAGAAGAGAAAGATACACACCTCAGTTTTGCAATTCTATTTGAAAAACTCCATTGTTTGACTACCTCAATAATACTTTGAATGTACAGTCTTGTGATGATCCATGACTTGAAATACCAGCAAGGTGCATTGGTTTCATTTTCATCCTCCATGTGCAAGACAGCAGAGTAGAGTTACTAATAAATCAAAGAAAACTATCTTGTAGGACTTTACGTTCAAAACCATTAGCTAATTAACACTGGAATTATGGGGAGGGAGGGGTAATTTTTCTAGTTAACACCGTAAAGCCTACATAGGGTATCTTGTTTGTATTTAAGTCATTAGACTTGCTTTGTTTTTTTAAAGGATCCACTACATGCTATTGGGTTTGTGGCTTTCTTCAATTTTTTAAATTTATTTATTATTTAGCCTTTTGAGTTTGATATTCTAGCATTATATTGACAATAGAATATGCACTGTGAACCATTTCCAGTTGTTTTCGTTTCAATGGTTTTGGTCATTCTCCACTGAATCAACACACTACATAACATTCCTGCTGCAGGGATTAAAATGCATGTGTCGTGGTCATGAGAGAAATATCCACAACAAAGATATCTGCACGAGTGCTATGCACTCTTTTTTAAAATAAAACTAGTTTTGAGTAATCTGTCTCTGTGTTTGAATATGTAAAGTTGGTCTCACAACCTGAGCATGCACTCCAGCACACACTTAAAGTCTGATTTACAAAACTAACAACAACCAAAAAGACAGGAAGTGTGAAGCAGGAAACACTATTTTAAAAGAAACTGACAGAGTGAATACGTTTACATTTTGTGAGATGCCTTCTGGAAAAGGGGAAGCCAGGGTCAGATTTTTTTTTTGTACAAATTTGAGGACAACTTTATATTGAATCTACACTGGAATAATGTTGAAATACTGAACACTCTTGGTTTTAAGAAAGTAATAGTTATAAGTAACTTTCTTCCTCTTTTGAAGCAAAGTTCATACACAATAATGCACATGGAGAATTCTGAGTATATATGGTTGGAAGAAGTCTAGGAATGGAGTATTTCTCTAGTTCATATATTATGCTTCATGCTATCTTAGGCTGCATCTATACTGTAGAATTAAGTTGGTTTGGCACCACTTTAAGTGCCATAGCTCAATGCTATAGAATCTTGGGAATTGTAGTTTTACAAGGTCTAGACTTCTTGCCAAAGCTTGCTGGTGCCTCACCAAACTACAACTCCCGTGATGCATTCATAGTATAATTAGGTGTGGATAGCATGGATATGGACAAAAAAAAGAATACTTCTGGCTGAAATCTGACTCATTGTTTTTTGAGTTAGAAATCCTTACTATATTATATGGAAAGAAATTCAAAAGGTGTGAAGTGCTCATATACTTTGAATTTTTTGCTTAATAAGTGGCATGTGTATGTAGATTAAGGGGCAAAGAAATATCAGAACTATAATCTATATCAATAAACTATTTGGTATTTTAATACTGGTATCAATTTTGCAGTGTGGCTGTATTAACACTCAGCAATGGTATTGCTTGATAATATTTGGATAAACGCTTACTCTTTTGGAGAGGAAATGCCTATACAGTCCCATAAAAATTAAATTTTACTGGGCTGGATGTCAGAAGGTGCTAAATTGTTTGAAAACCTAACAAAACAACTAACTGAACACCTACGATTTGGATGTGTGGGGGCTTTTCATTGCCATTTTGGAGTAAAACAAAACAACCCAGTAAAATCTGGGTTTAAAAACTCATGAGAATCCTATAATATGGCATGTATACCCTATGGCATTCCACTTCCCTATTCAGCATGGTCATGAGGACTGTTAACTTGTGTTTCCAATTAATAATTGCTTGACATGCTTGAACCTACACATAACATGGGGAAACAAATCAATGTAGTATACCAAAGTTTGATGATGGCTTTATGACTAAAACATAGTTAAGATGAAATGGTAATTTGGGCACAACGAGCATTCTGTTGTGACATGTGCGCACAGGTGTGGCTTATGCATGCAAATCTGTAATTAAACTATTAATACTTTAATATTGCTTACTTTTATATAGGAACAAAATGAAACATTTATGTATAATAGCCCTTTTAATAAATTCACAAGCAAGCAAGGTTTTTGCAACCAATATGTCAAGAACAGGTAAGAGGCAATAGCTGCTTAAAGACAATATGAATCTGAAGATATAACTTTAACATTTTCCTTTTTTGTGATATATGAGTAAAAATTCACCATGAGAAAGCATTTAGCAGATACAACAAATTCCTGATTCCTGAGCGGATCTGATACTACTGATGACGGATCAAAGATACCAAATAGATCCAGACAGACAGCATGTTATTTGGGTAAGGATGGATATACACAGCAAGAGCAAATTCTGTGTTGGGAACCTCCGAAGAATGAATTCCTGTCTGATAAACTGCCTCTGTTATTGACTGTACATCGAGATACAGCATCTGAATAGGAAATCCTGTAACCTACAAAAATAGAATTCTAAATCAGCTTTTTTTTTAAAATGTAAAAACCCAATGCATCACTTTTTCTTATGTTGTTACAAACTTATTGAGCAATCTATAAAAGAAAAAGAATAATTTAAACAAATCAAGAAAATAATTTATAATTTGGTAGCAGAAAAAATTATCTAAAAGAAAATTAACTAAAACATGATCAAATGACACTGAAGCCTGTTCTTTTCCTGCAAAGACCTACTCAGAAGTGAGATTTAATTTTTTTTCAAATTGTTGATACAATTTCACTATGTAACAAAATTTGAAAAAAAATCTGTTCCTTTTTTGAAAGTATTATTTCCTGATTCATTGTGCAGTACTTAGTTTGAAAGTAGTTGTTATACTCCAGAAACTTCGTTTTTTCTGGCTGCCATTTTCAACCTTTCAATGTGCCATTTTTGGCCTTTCATATGCCATTTGAACCTTTTGCAGTTTAATAAATTTTCCCATGTTTTATGATAGAACCAATTAGGAAATGACATCTATAACCCAGTGTTATGAAAAATTTCCCCGCTATTTCTGTCCCCTACTGCAACAGCCATTAGGAATATACCAAAACTCCTGCATCCACGGGTACTGATTTTCAGTGTTATTTTTTATTTAGAAAAATCTCCCCCCCCCCCCCCCCGCCCCGAGGACTCCAAAGATAAGTGCCATGTGAGGTGACTGCAGTTGCCAATATTTCTTCATCATGTCATTGGTTGTAATTTATGACCTATTATGGGGAAATTAAGATGGAGGCTGCTGCCTCACACAGCACTCCTTGGAACACATTGCATAGTTATCCACAGTAAAACCTACTGCTGCACATATACCCTCCAACATTTCACAGATGAAAATCAGGATGTGTGGTCAGGCAACATCAGAGTGTGTTCATGTTAGGAGAATCTATGGCAGGTGCTCATACAGAGCTCCGTGTTTGGGAGGGGGTGGTAGCAGTAACATGAAGGATGAGGTGACAGTCCAACAAGGCTGATTTAGTCTTGGCCATCTGCACATGGTCTCTGGATTGAGCGTGTATGCATATTTAAACTGGAATAACCTGAATGGTGTAAAAGCAGGCTCAGAGTAGTAGTTCCAGTTCACTTCCTATTTCTGTAAGGCATTTTTGTAGCCTAATGGTGACATTAGTCCCTCTTTCATGCGAGTATGGAAAGTGTGCTATATAATTTTAGTGGCTGGCTCATGGAATGCCCTTTAGGTGTGTCCAGGAGAACTGGGATATTTCAATAATACAGTAAGCTCAGATACTAACCCAATAGTGCTCATGAAAAGTCTCCAAATAATTCTCCTCTTTTTCCTTAGCTGTATGTCCATTTCTAAATTCTAGCTTTGGAAGAAGCTGTCGTAGGACATTAGTACATTGTCGATGCCACCGAGTTGGATGCTGGGATCGCCATTCCATTATTTTATTTTTTAAAGTCTTTTCAATCCTTTTTTGGGAGAAAATGTTTAGAAATGTTTAGAAATATTGTACGGGGTATAAAAAAATCAGTTTAATGATGAAACCACTATATTGCTATGGAATAATAGAATATTCACGAATAGTCCAATGATGTATTGGACCAGTGATAAGGGAGAGAGGCTGAATGAAATGAGGTTCAATAAACCAACATAGTGTTTTCATTTCAAACAGCACAACTGGGAAGTTAGATACTGTGACATTTCCATCCGGCTAGCAAATATGAGAAAATAAAAAACATTAAAAGTGGAAGAAACAACCTGCCCAGTTTTAGGTTATGCTTGTATCAGAGAAAACAGGAACATAATTTCAGAAGTGCTCCAGAACTCTCCTTAGTGGATGTCTCAAGAGATTCTTGTTGCACAAAGAAGAATGGCAAGCTGGCCATAGAAAGGCTGACGGGACAAATTTGGAGAGGGGTGTTATCAAAACTAGAAGGCTCTCCTAAATTAACTTACCTTCTTGGGGGGGGGGGGGGGGGGGAAGGCAGCATATAAATTACATACATACATAACTGTTACCTGTGGGAAAGCACAGAGGTCTGCACATTTCTTTCAATTCCAGAAGAAAATATACAGAAAATTAACAATAAAGCTGTTCCCTTATCTGATGCCCCAAAAGGAAACTCCAAGTTTTCATTTCGAGGCAGAACAGCAAGAGAGGAACATAACACAAGCAGTGTATGAATTAAAGAGCAGGATGACTATGCAGTTAGTTAAGAGTACCATCTCAGGGAGTCACTTTCCAAAGTAATTGGTTCTGAAAGGTCTGATGAAAATAATCAACTGAGTTCAATAGACAAATGACTTCTTAAGCAGTTTCAGTATTCAAGAACACTGGAGTGGCTGGACAATGGAAGTGGCAACCAATGAGGCCAAATGAGTAAATTGCTCACCTACAACTGCAATTTTAAAAGTGGTCATTTGTATGGTGCTTTTTCCTGAACAAATAGCAATTGTCTGATGCATCTCCATTCCCTCCAGGGAGCATGCTCCCACACATTGAAATCTGCTTCATTTGGCTAGACATGAACATGAGGGAAGAAGAGAGAACTTACTGAATTGTCTGATCACCACTCCAAGAACTGCAGTTAACAGGTAAGCAACCTTTCCTCCTTCATGGTGGTCTTTGTAGCTTGCATATAACTTACTAGATATGGAGAAATGAATTTCCCAGGGATTGTCATCTCCATTCCCATTCTGTTATAATAGTCAAGGCTTTTGTTGCTGCTGTTGATGGACAAACCCACATTGGGTACTTCTCATACTGTAATGGTGTTTGCAAAAGCTCTGTCCCAAAGTGCCCATTTACAGTATGAGTAACAGACATTCTGCCTCAAACCATCAGCCAGACAATTTTTCTCCTTAAAAGACCCCTTGATTGAAATGACGGACTGATGAACACACCAATTCCAAGGACAGTGCAGTGATGCAATAACAACAACAACAACAACAACAGGAAAAACTCAGCCATTATCAGGACCTCAAAATCCAACTGCAAAGGCTCTGGAATAAACCAGTCCAGGTGGTCCCGGTGGTAATCGACGCACTGGATGCCGTGCCAAAAGATCTCAGCTGGCATTTGAAAACAATAAATATTGAAAAAATTATGATCTGTCAACTGAAAAAGGCCACCTTATTGGGATCTGCACGCATGATCTGAAAATACATCACACAGTCCTAAACACTTGGGAATTGTTCGACTTGTGATTTTGTGATACAAAATCCAGCATATAGATCTCATTTGCTGTGTCATACTATGTCTTTGTGTCAATAATAATAATAATAACAACAACAACAACAACAACAACAACATTTTTTTTGTACCCCGCCTCCATCTCCCTGCAGGGACTCGGGGCGGTTAACATGGGGCCAAGCCCAGATAACCACAATAAAACAGGATAAAATACATACAAAACAAAACTAGCATCATCAACAAAAATTTAAACAGGATAAAACATCATTTTGAGCAATAATGTAGTAATTTTTAAAAGCCATATAAAAGCGAAGCAGCAATTTAAAATAAGAAAACTGGTCAAAGGTGTGAGGAACATATAATTAAACATCTAATGAGGTAGATAATAAAGTGCTGCCATATTAACTGGGAGATTCGGAGGTGGGGCAAGGGAAAAATATTATCAACTAAAAAAGCAAGGAGACAACACAACGGGCACGGAGATTATCAATGCTGAGGGGGGTTGTCATTGTTATCCATTATTGAAGGCGCACCGGAAGAGCCAAGTTTTTCAATCTTTCTTAAAGGCTGACAGGGTGGGTGCTTGCCTGATCTCCCTGGGAAGGGAGTTCCAGAGCCAATATGATGCAACATATCCAGATTAGTGCCTTCTTACTTGTACATAGGATGTATGATGGTGTTGTGGTCCCTAGTCCTCTGGATTACTTTGTTGCACCTGAAGGACTGAAAATGCCTTCAACATAGTACTGGTAGGTATCTTCAAGAAGTGGGTGTGCAGATCATGTTCGCTTCCATTCTAATGCCCTTTTAGGGCAAAAATGGCTGCAGTATGCACCCTATTTGAGATTATTTTGATGATTGGTTACACTCTGTGACACAATTTTTTTTTCCTAATCAGTTCTATCCTAAAAACATAGAGAAAGTTTATGGTGGTCTTTGTAGCTTGCACATTTTGTTATAGTTTCTCAATGAATATGTCATAGAGTCTTGACCAATTCAACATAGTTTGTGGCAGCCACAAAAACAAAGTTTATGGAATATAACAACTACTTTCAAAATAAATGCTGCACAAGTAAACAGGAAATAACACTTCCAAACCAGGAACAGATTTTTAAAAACATGTTACGTAGGTCATGTTATATGGCCATGTTGAGGATTCAGGGAAGAAGCCCAGGATCATCTGGCTATGTTTTGATAACCACATGCATCTTCAGCCATGTCCCACCCTCCCCTGGCCACCACCTAGCTCTTTTAGGTGGAATCTTCAATGGAAAAGTGATGCAAATTACACTGACAACTGGGAATGTAGTAGTGAATACAAGCTACTTTCCTACAAATATTAAGTTACAACATTAAATATGTTTCTTGCTCAGAGTGATTAAAACTATTTTGGTCCTGAGCTTCTAATTCTTAAGGTTCTTAATACCGGATTATGATAATTACCTGTTCTGTAGTTCTTCTATCAAACTTTCATCAGTTGGGATATAATGTATTTTCTTTGGCTGAAATAAAGGAATTGTAACATGGAAATGCATATTAAATAGGACCTTGATGGATAATCTAAATGTACTACAGTCTTCAATTAAAAAATTAGATTGTTACTGATCAAATTCAGTTTTTCATTAAGGGAAGTATGGAATGAGATTCCATAAGATAGTCTTGGTGGCATAGGTGATGAACAATGAGAGTGGTTGTGCAGAAAAGTGTTGAAACTGATTGAGGTATTAATACTGTTTTAGTGGACATTTTTTCCACTAACTGGGACTCTCTTATCTGTTTTCTAATTTTCTAACTAATTTACAACGTTGGAATGAGGAAGTGAGGAAGTGCCATCAGAGTGGATGATGAAGCAGCTGCTCCCCCCTGTGGCCAGAATCGAACATCCCCTCAGGAGAAGGTTAAATTGCCTCTGCGTCTGTCTGTCTGTTGTCTCTGTCTTGGTTCGATGTGTTTATGGGCATTGAATGTTTGCCCTATATGTACATAATGTGATCCGCCCTGAGTCCCCTTCAGGGTGAGAAGGGCGGAATATAAATACTGTAAATAAATAAATAAATTTTCCTAATAAGAAAAAGTGTCACATTGCCCAGTGATCCCAGGAGAATGCATGTTCCTTCCTCATGAACTGAAAAACAACATTTATATAGATTTAACTGTCTGTATTTACATGCAGCCAAACTCCTTCCATTTTTGGGTTTAATTTTTGCAGATGGATTATTTGTAGATATGATTAATCTATCATCTTCACCAGAAGCTGATCACAGAGTTGTGCTGGAGGTCCTCCAGAACAGTTATCTTGCTGCCAGATAACAGAGTTGGCCTGGAGGATTAAAGATTCCTAGAAAGTGTTCTCTCAGGTTTAAAAAAATAGTGGTTTTTATTCATAGTTTTTCCACTTTAATAGGGATCATACATCCCTAATCCCCCAAATGTGGAGGATGTATTGTAGACATACACCAATTCTTGGCCGCCAGTCCCAAAGCTAATTTTGCAACAAGGAACAGAACTTCCACAGTCCAACATTTCATCATCTAATGGTCTCTACTAAGAGGTATTTCCCCATGAATATGAATTTTGCCTGAAAAAAAGTGAAGATGACTTCCTTGGTTGGCACTGTTAAACACTGGCTATCACAGGCTATTTTAATTGATCCTTCTGCCATGGTTATCAATATTGTGAGGATCCAGCTATATTATATAGGTGGAAATATCTTAGTCATGTTGAGATACATTTGAAAGACACTCCATTTTCCTTCCATCTAAACAGAAAGACTATGGATATATAAAATTTTAGATTTCTAAAAATGTACTATCCTTCCAATGTCCCCGTATGTAGCTAGGGCAGCTTATAAATAAAGTATCATTACTGTTGACACTGATAAGAGTCAATTACCACTTCATCACACGTAGGTTGGGAAGCATCCTAGCACCCTGCCAGAACGCTTCCCCAATGGAGCCCACCAGACACCGTATAAGAAATATGGCAACTTCCAGTGGAGCTCTGTTGAGGAAGTGTCCTGGCAGAATGCTAGGACACTTCCCTGGAAACATGGGAGGCTTCCCGTGTTCTCATAGGGACGAACGGGGGGGGGGGGGAGCCGGGCGGTGATGCTCCCCCCATAGGATAAGGGGCGCGAGGCAACCAATGAGATTAAAATTTAATTTTTAAATTATTGGTTGGATAGTGGTTGGCCAGAGTGTTGGCTGGATTTTCACTCCGGTTGAATTTGGGAAGAGGGGTTATAAAAGTTGCCTTCCAACCTTTGGCAGGTGGGTTGATGCTGATATCTAGGACCTGTGTGTTTTGGGCCTATTGTCAGCTATAGATAATACAATTGCAGCCTTTATTGTTACTACTATTAATCACTGTGCATATTTTTTCCAGACAGAATGATCTGACTCAGTGCATGCAATAAGACCAATTTTACAGCAATCAGTATTCAAATAAGACAATGGAATTTTACAAAACTTATCACCAGGTATTTTATTTATTTAAACATTTCTATACTGATCCTTCATTTGCAAAAAGAAACATAATTCATATAAAATCATTTAAATCCAATGTGCTATATGAAGAGAGTTCTATAATATCCAACCCACAATTCAAAAGTTGAGTTGAGGTTTTTAATGGTTATTTACACCATTTTGAATTAAGAAATTATTTGAGAGCCAGTATAGTTGTTGTAACATTGAAAAATATATATACTCAATAAATTAGTAACCACATTGTGTCCCAATTGAAGTTTTCAGATACTTTTCAAAGCCCATTACAGTAAAGTAAAGCAGATGTAGCTAGGGCATGGCTCACATGCCAGATCAATATTTGCTAGGAATGGAAATAGTTGGCAAAACATCCTAAGCTGCAGAAGACACATTTGGCCAGGCTGCCATCCTATAATTAACAGAGCAGACAAAGACAGTCATGTTCCAAAGTTATGACCCTGTGTTTTCATAAGGAACCGTACTTCTATTTATGAATTTATGCAGCATCAGAACATCAGCTCTTTTTGATATATTATCAGGAGTTTGGGGTTTACAAAATCACTTTATCCCATTAAACAAAATACATAAAGCATACCTTTTCAGCTGAGCATATTAATCAAGCAATATGGGAAAAAAACCCTATATAGTTACTTAAATATAAGCCTGCTCCTATCTTTAACTAGGATGATCTTAAGTGTTTTGATCTTTTTCTCACTTTGGCTTATTCCTTCCTGCTATTACCTCTTCCAACCATATTTTTTCTAGAAATTATAAGCACGTTTCCAATTCTGTTTTCTACTCCATCATATTTGAACATGGGAACACATTCTGAAATACTTACCTGTACTGTCTGTGTTTTCAAATCCTGAGGAATAACTGGAAGCATTTGCTTCCAGAAGCATTCCTTTGAAATGTCAAAACTGACGCACATGGGTGAACTGTTCTGCTGCATGTTGAACCAGACCTATATTAGTACAAAGTATAAAATTAATTTGAAAAAGTAACTTTACAATTAAAAACGATTGGAGCAATTTCCTAACATTCTGAAAAAATGGGAACAAAAGCCTAATGAGAGAAATCATTTACAATTTCTCTCAGAACAAAAAGGAAATAAGACGATATTGGGTACTTGCTATGATTATTCTTTCTTGGTAAGTAGGGGGCAGGAATCCCCACAATGTGGGTTCTATCCCACCTCAAGCCGTCAGAAGAGACGGGTAACATATAAAATGCGTTGTTGTTGTTGTTGTTGTTGTGGTTGTTGTGGTTGTTGTTGTTATATACTCATCAACACCAAGAACAGTGCAAGAATGTCACAAACTAATTAGTTAGGCATTTCTGCTTCTCTTAGCAATTCCCACCAAATCCAAGTAGGAAAAAAGAAAAAACAAACAATGTATCCACACTGTAAATTATTGTAATTTAATTGAGGGCAGCACAACCCAGAATTAGACTTCATAGTAAGTACTCAATTGGTTAGTGAGAGGAGGAGTATACACAAAGTGGAATATACTCAAGAATCCATACCTCTTGAAAACAAAAGCCACTTTGAAAGTAATTCCTGGAATGGGCATCTCTACGGCCTGAATCAATTTTGTAGTGTCTAATAAAAATGGTACAATATTCTAGACTGAATTAGCCTACAAATCTCAAGAAGTGGCTCAAAAAACCCAGCAATTGCATTCGCCAAGGGTCTGGAGGAATGAGCCATGAAGTGAAGTGGTCACTCCACGGCTCTGCACATTTGATACTGAGGTTATTCCCAAAGGCATTTTAATACAAAAAAAAAATCACCCACACTGCCACACCAATCCCATAGTCTTCATCCATCTGCTTCTTATGTCAGACATTATATGAGTCTACCCTAACCATATAAAATTATATCAATTCTACAGTGTGGAAGATACCTTCTAGAATGGTCTGTTACCTTTCATTAATAGAAACCATGTCTGAAGATGATTCACCTATAACTAGGGATTATTCTCAAGCTTTAAAAGTTTGATACTTATTGAAGCTGATGTACGGATCTTAAGTGAGTGATTTTTGAGATCTATCTTTTAACTGAAGGAAACTGATGACTGAATGACATCTAAGATTTAAATGAAATTGAAGCACATTGATGTGGACAGCAGATTGAGAAGAAGTTGGAATTTCAGGGAAGCTGTACTATCTCCTTAGAGGAGTATATTCACCTTCCGCACACTACGCTTGTGTAAATATTTAAAATATAGCAATTTTTCAGTGTTGACAGATTAAAAAACAAACAAAGAAACCCTCACAGTATCAGCCATATAACTATTCACTATTTGGGGAACTAAGGAACATGTAAATAATATGTTCAGTCTTCTCAATATATTTTATTATAAATGCTTACATTTTCCTGATTGATCAAGCAATCAACACTCTGCAATGGACAAAATGCATCAAATTGTTTGTAGCACTGACCACTGAGAGGATTCCAAAGGAAAAATTCTCCATTTTCTTGTGATGCTACATATGCTACTTTCCCCTGTATTAGTAAGAATAAAAACATCATTTTCCATTCTCTTTCAAAGAAAATGATAAACAATTTATTCTTTATACTTCCTGAGTGTTTAGTTAAGCAACTTAATATTTTTAAGCAACTTAAAATCTGATGTTTGAAAAAGAAAGAGAAACGAGGAAACAAGAGAGAGAGAATGACATTCAAGTTATGAAATATGAAATCTAGGCCAACTCCAAGGAAATGAAAGTGCAATTAGACATGGAAAGGAAAATCTCAGTTGACAGATTTCAGACCTTACAAAGAAATTTACAAACAATACAAGGAGAGATACAAGCAATTAAATCAGAAGCTGAAAAGAAGAAACAGGAACAAAAAACACTCAAACAACAAATTCAGTGAAGTGAAAACAAACTTTCAGATATGGAAAAGAAATGTGTGTATATGCAAGTTAATCAGATAAGAAATAATGTTACAATTAAAAATTTCCCAGAAGGGAACAGGAAAGAAGATTTGAAAACTGAAAATTTGAAGTGGCTGCAAAAAGATATACCAATATTAAACTGGAAAGAAATGGATCTAGAATGAGTTCATTGTTTTCCAAAATCTTTGCATCATGATTAACTAATGATATGGGCTTATATGACCTTGGGTCTGTTAAAACTTTGTCAAGTTTTGATATTAGTATTATTAATGACCTTCTCCATGATTCTGGTATTGTCTCTCCTTCCATTGTTCCATTACACAATTCTAATAATTTTGGAATCAATACTTCTCTAAAACTTTTATAATATTCTGTTCCCAGTCCGTTCAGACCTGGAGCCTTCCTTGCTTTTAAATTCTTAATAACTTCCTCTGTTTCTGTCTTCTTAATATGTTGTTCCAATAGTTCCAATAGCCGAAGTCATCCTGTGGCCCAGAGTCTCCCTCCCCCCGCGTGCTCATTAAAAAAAATTTTTTAATTGCAGTGCTTCTAATTTTCTTCTTACAGCTCAATTCCTTCAACAGTGTCAATTAGTTCTTCCAATTTCCCTTCTGCCTCAGATGTTTTTCCTCCCACCACTTCTTCGAAGCCCAGGTCTGGGATTAAAGTACCTGGACTGTTAATAGCCTACCTTGCTGTTGACCTAAGCTGCTCAAAAGCAGATGTGTCTGCAAGTAGAAAATTCTAGGTACCGCTTAATGCGGGGAGGCTAATTTAACTTAATTTATGACACGATAAAACTGCCGATGGCATGCAAAGAACATGAGGAAGTACTATCATCAGAAGGACTCGGCGTCACAGTGGATGATGAAGTGGCAGTTTCCCCTGTGGCCAGAATTGAGCATACCCTCATGAAGCCAGAAGCTGGAAAAATGTTAAATAGCTTCTATTTGTCTGTCTGTATATGACATATCTCTGATAATGGCACTGAATGTTTGCCATGTATATGTGCACTATAATCCACCCTGAGTCCCTTTTGAGATGAGAAGGGCAGAATATAAATACTGTAAACAAATAAATAAATGTGTTAGAAGTATGGAACAAATACAGGAGAAAGTTAATACCAGATGGCTCAACAATAACCCCAATTATAATGAAAAGAAAATTTTTAAAAATATAATGGATAAAAAGTTAAGGGAAAAATGTAGACAAAATAGGGATTGGATAAAGGTTGGAATGAAGAAGGAAATGATTATGGAAGCATTTAGAGAAATAAAAATGACATGATTTCATGTATCAATCAGAACAATGGTTCCAAAATTGGGGAAAATTTAACAAATAATACAAAATGGAAGGGATATAAAAATTTGAAAGGAATAACTAGTAAAGTATATAAGATAATAATTGAAATAAATGAAGGGAAAAGAAAGAATAACATCCTCAAGGAGATCTGGGAAGAAGATTTAGGGATGAAAAATGAAACGGAGTGGTTACAATTATGGAGATTAAGCCATTTGAAAAAATTATCAATACGGGTTAAGGAGAATTAAGATACCATTATGGAAATGGTATCTAACCAATAATAATAGCAAATATAAATAAAAACTATTCAAAAATTTGCTGGAGAGGATGCCAAGAATCAGGAACATATATACATATGTGGTGGCAATGAAAATATGTAAGTAATTTTTAGGAAAAGGTTATTAGAGAAATAGAGGAGATAATGAATATGAAAATAGAAAGAAGTCCTAGTATAGCTTTATAATCTTTATATAATAATAAACAATTGAAAAGAGAATAAAGATGCAATAACAAACTTATTAACAATAGCAAGATTGCTTATAGCAAGGAATTGGAAAAGAGAAATAGATATACAAATAGAGGAGTGGTATAAGGAAGTATGGAAATTGGCAATAAATGATAAGCTGACATGTAAATTGAGAGTTAAAAGAGGACTATGGAAGCAAAGTGATTTTGATGATGTATGGAGAAAATGTATTGAAAAGGTTTTTTTAAAGATGGAAAATTACCTCCACAAGAGGAAATGAAATTTTGGACAGATTATATATAAAATTAGTGGCTCGGAACAGCAGTGAGGGGTAGAAAATATGTATAAGCATAAAAATAACAGTAGATGCCAAACGTTAATGAATGGTAGATTGTACTGAATATTATGTGTCTGCTGTTAAACAAACAATGTATAGCAAATGTATTGAATTATAATAAAATAAAAAAATTAAAAACTCAAAACACTGCTTGTACAGTATATCAAGGTGAAACCCGGGCTGAGTGATGGGTCTTAACTCAAAACACTTTTAAGTTGGGGTGCTCTTAAGTCAAAGATCCACTGTATTTTATTTTTGTGCAGAATTATACAAAGAAGGATGCAAATATTTTGCTAGACTTACTTCTAGCACAGATGCCCCTAAAAGCAGCCAGGCTTTCTTTCCGATATATAGAAGGTAGTTACACAAAAGCACTGCATGCTCTTCTTTATTACAAATACCCCATTTGATGCAGTGCTGTAAGAAAAGTAAAAAATACATAATTTCAAAAGCAGACATCCCATGAAAGGGTGCTACAAAGACATTTGCATAAAAAACTCAGAAGTTGAAAGATTATTTGTTCTGCTTTATAATAATAAAATACAAATTTCAAATACGGGAGTAAAATAACTTCCCAAATTAAATATATAAATTATTTCTTTTTTGGTATAATGAAAAATATATTTACTTGGTACTATATGTTCAATGGAGCCCCGGTGGCAGAGTGTGTTAAAGCACTGAGCTGCTGAACTTGCAGACCGAAAGGTCTCAGGTTCAAACCCCGGGAGCGGCGGGAGCAGCAGCTGTTAGCTCCAGCTTCTGCCAACCTAGCAGTTCGAAAACATGCCAATGTGAGTAGATCAATAGGTACCACTCTGGCGGGAAGGTAACGGCGCTCTATGCAGTCATACCAGCCACATGACCTTGGAGGTGTCTATGGACAATGCTGGCTCTTCGGCTTAGAAATGGAGATGAGCACCAACCCCTAGAGTCAGACATGACTGGACTTAACGTCAGGGGAAACCTTTACCTTTTTATATGTTCAACATTGCTCAGGTGAATTATTTATTTATTGTGTCAGGAGTGAATTGAGAACACAGTTATAATGTATAGAAAAACAACAAGAAAAGTTAAAAACTTGGCATTATACTAAATTTCCTTTGACCAGACAGAAGCTGGCCAATGATAAAGGTGAATAATGAGCCATAATGAATGATAGCTTGTTTTAAACTGCTTTGGAGAATGTCTGCCTGTATCCCTGGAATTTTAGACATTCCTCATTTTGTCCATCAGTCTCAACTGCCTTTGGGGGACCCTTCAACGCTGCCATACAATCCACATTACTAAATCAGATAATCCACTGAGTCTACACTGCCATATAATCCAGTTCAAAGCAGATAATCTGGATCTTATATGGCAATGTAGAAGAGGTCTGGGAAAGCCTAATCATCTATTCTTCAAAACAAGTATTTTTATATAGTTAACGTATGTAATTCCTGTAAACATCATTTTAAAAAACAACAACAGAATGGTAAAACTTGAAAAATACCTCTGATGTCATCCAAATATCCACATCACCATTTTCATCCACAGTATCTGACATGCAAGGAATTAAAGATACAAATCGTGATACAAGGTCCTGTAAAATTAACAGAAACAAGTCAGTCCTAGGAATGTATGTTAGGAAATTGAAGTTATTAAAAACATGAAACAAAAAAACCTCTGAAATTCTATATCTATGTATATGTGTGTATCTTTGACTGGTGCTCTGGAAAACACAACAGGGAAATCATTCAAAGTATATCAAAGAGTTTGGCTGATTCTTATTTCTTATTCCATGACAAACATTCCATACTTACAGAAATTGAGTTGGGATCATCGGGATACATATCAAGTAATACTTGTGGTGGATTGAGAGGAGTGATATACTTTGTTACTAAAACATTTCTTCCTTGATTGTCAAAAACTGAAGTTATGATTCTTCTCTTTGGAAACAACATTTTACATGCTTGCTTAAAAATGTATGCTCTTTGCAATAGTGTTTCATCTTCACTATTTATAAGCTGAAACATACATAGAAATGTGATATTTTAGGATTTTAAGTGATTTTTTCATACAAATATGGATGAAGATATCCATTTAGAATTATATTGTTAGAATTAAATTTAGAATTAAATTAGGAATATATATATACCAACCTTATCTGGCTGTAAGTTATTTTCAGCAGAAGATAGCTGAGGTTCAACAGTGGCAAAGATAGTTAAAAAAGTATATTCTTTCAAGTTCTGTCCGTAGCATTCTTCTTTAGGAGGTACATATGTCTTACTCCAAGTATATCCAAGCAGAATTGGTGGTGTGCTTACTTGAAATGTACCACATATCTGTGAACACATTATCAATAGAAGCATTCAAATTAAGGCAAGCAATAGGACTGGAAAATTGAAGACATAACGGTATTATCTGGGATTATCCGAAGTTACAAAAGTCAGAGATCAATGAAGGACTTTTGCTGTCAGAAATACAGAACAACTAAAAGGAGCCAATTTCCCTCTCTATTGCAAGCTGGTGTGCAGCCCCAAAAACATCTCTGTAAAGCAGGAAAATTAGGGTACCATTTACACTGCTATATAATGCAGCTTGAAACTGTATTATATGGTCAGCATAGACTTATATATTGTAGTTTAACTGCATTGAACTGCATTACATGAGTCTACTACACTGACCATATGTAGAGAAGTTGTGTGTTAAACAGAGATTATTGATATGATTTTATTTATTTGTTTGTTAAAAGAAAAAAAAGGGTTATATATTAGCAAGGAAAAGCCTAACATGGAAACTAGCTGGAAGCAGCATTTGGTAGGTTGCCATGGTAACACAGCTTCCCTTGGGAGAAAAGGGGCGTGGCTAAGATGACAGTTGGAGGATATTCCCTTTTAAAAGTTCAGTTGCTGTGAGGGTTTAAAAAAGGACAGTTGCGGTTAGGTTTTGGAAAGATTAGGAGCTGGGGAAATCAGCTAAGGACGGCAGCTTATGGTCACTCAGGGGAAAGGCTGGGAATATAAGCTGACCGGGGGAGTTTAGTATACTGTATTGAAGAGAAGTTATTTAAGAAATATCCATTCAAGAAAGACTACATTGTAACTTAAGATCCGGAACGTTTACTGATTGAAACCATACGCTTATGTACCAAAAATAAACTTGAATTTTGTTATTGTTCATAAAGATAAGTCTCCTTGCCTCTCTGTAAGCCTGTTACCTCACGTTGGTGGTAGTTACCGTACCTATCTATATAAGTTACCGTACTTTCCTATATAAGTTACCATCTTTACTCATTTAAACCCAATCAGTTCCATTATCCTTCCTTATCCACTAAATCATCCCTGTCATACATTCACACATCCTCCATCCCTCCCTCTCACACGCGCGCACATCTCCTGAATTGGAGGCAGCAGTGGGATTTAGACAAAGATTTCCCCTGCCTGAGTTGAGTACCACAAATTGGGCTCTCTTCAATTGGTGGCAGCGGTGGGATCAAAAAGGATTCTTCCCTGCCACAGTTCTCCTCACCATATAATGCAGTTTGAAGCTGAATTGTATGGCAGTGTAGATGGGGCCCTAGTTTTCAATAACTGAAGAGGTTACAGAAAAACAGCAGTTCCAGAAATTCTGCCAAAGGTACATATATTTCGTCTTGTTTGTTACCTTTGATTGTTCCAGGAGAGCAGAAAAAGGAAATGTAACGGATCCAAGCCAATTCTTCCTTACATAGGAATGACCGCTGCAGGTTTTCGGGCAGACTTCCTAAGGAAACAAAACTTGGGCTGATTGTTGGTATTTTAGATATAAAGATCTATATACACATACATACACATTTTACATATCAATGGTTTCATGATGGGTCAATTCAAATAATGTGGACTTTTTTTTTCACTTACTGTCATAACTGACCAGTCTGAAGCATTTCTACTGAGCAGATTTAAGATATTTATCAGACAGATTATATTTTCCCTGAAAATTCACAAACACACATAATATAGATATATGCATAAAAACTATGTTTCTGGATATGCACTTTTTTCACTGATAAGTAAAGGTAAAGGTTTTCCCTGACGTTAAGTCCAGTCATGTCTGACTCTGGGGGTTGGTGCTCATCTCCATTTCTAAGCCGAAGAGCCGGCGTTGTCCGTAGACACCTCCAAGGTCATGTGGCCGGCATGACTGCATGGAGCTCCGTTACCTTCCCGCTATTGATCTACTCACATTGGCATGTTTTCGAACTGCTAGGTTGGCAGAAGCTGGAGCTAATAGCGGGCGCTCACTCGGCTCCCGGGATTTGAACCTGTGACCTTTCGGTCTGCAAGTTCAGCAGCTCAGTGCTTTAACACACTTCGCCACCGGGGAATGACTGGTGATATTTACTGATATCCCCATTAAAAAGCAGTAATTTTCACTGTGTAAATTAAGACACTATTCAAAAAGAATTGAAAACTCAGACAAGAAACAAGATATAATATTTATCAGTTGGGAAAATTCCAAGTAATTTAGCACAGTCTGCTGTTTTAGATCAGATGCCTTTTTACAGTATAAATATGGTCATTATACTACATTATACATGTATATTTACTTTTATTTAAGGTAGCATCTCTTCAAATTTTTTGCTGGTTGCTTGAGTTCTAGTTAACTGAGAGTCTACATATCTTATTTCCTTGAAATGGATGCAATGAAAATTTGAAATTAACATTGTAACAGTGAACCTCAGCTATGCATCCTACCATTATTTGTTCAGGAATGGAAACAAAATGCTAGTGTAGCTTCTTCCATCTAGGAACACTCTCACAATTTCTGATCACTTGTACATTTAAAAGCAAAGCCTTTAAAAAGTAAACTTTCACAGAATCATAGAACTGTAGAGTTGCAAAAGATCTCAACAATCATCCAATCCATACAGGAAATCCAGTTAAACCATTCCCGTCAGTCATCCAACAAATCCACGATGATCTGTTGAATAATTCACATGATTAAATTTGTTCCCAATGCGTAATAGAAATTTACCTCATGCTTTTCAATTACAAATTCATCAAAAATGTTAATATTTATGTTGTCTTTTATTTTAGACAGCCCTGAGAAAGTATAGTCATGCCCTGGTGACCTGAAACAAAGAAATAAATATTGTAAATCACAAAACAAAAATGCCACCTTCTTTTTAAAAAATAATAAATTGAAAAACAGACAGGCAAAGGCAATGAAGTTACTTAATTGTGTTAACAGTAAAAAAATATCCCCTCCCCGTCCCACTTACCTAACGGAAACTGTTTCCACTTGGGCAGTACAATCTATTTTTATAACCACAACAAAGGATAAGGAAGATTACCTGTAAACTATCCACTGTAGAAAATGCAACAGTAGCAAATTGTTTCAAATGCCAAGGAAATAGAGCAGATTGCAATGTGGCTGTAAGAAATGTGAATTATAGGATACAGGTAGCTTACGTGAAATCAACTTGAAGTTCTTCATTCCAACATGGATGTGAGCCATCAGCAGTACTTGTCTGATATACTGTGTTCTGGAAAGTTACTTCTACAAAAGGGTGGACAGAAATCTAAAACAAAACAAATGCTGTCTATAATTAATTACAATCATACTTTTAACTAATTTTCAAACTTATCATTAATTTCATTTAGAACTGGTCTCAAGGATACTCACAAAAGTTAAAACACATTACAGATAAAAAGCCACATCATAAAAGTTGGGATATATCCACAATACCAACAGAATTTAAAATATTTAAAAGCCTACCCATTTAAAAACAACAAACAAAACAAATATGATCACTGAACCCACAAAACCAGTATTTTTGATGCAGCTATCTTCCATTTCCCAATCTGTGTGTCTGTCAATTTTCAGCTTATTTGTAGCTGTGGGGACAAGAAAGACTAATGACTTCATCAAATGTGCCACTGGAATCACCACAAATCATCACTCCATGCCCCACATTGCCTGGTTGCCCCAACCCATGAGGGGAAATGCTGGTTTGCCCGGTTTCCCCCCACTGAAGTCAATGTAACACAGGAGTCTTTCTGTGTTGCCACCATGGTGGCATCTGCCAGTTGAACTTCACTTTTACAGTGGAGCCCTGCAGTACATAGTGGGATGAGAGCAGGTAGGTTCTATCGCAAAAGGGAAGGCAAATCGGCACATGCCGCCAAATTTGCCCCCATCTGATGAGGTCATCAGTTCACTGCTTACTACTCTGTCCATTATGCAGTGAAGCTAGGACTCATTTCTTGTAAGATAGTTTGAGAGAAAGAGGTGGCTGGGTGTCACTCTCTTTGGCGATACCCTAAAACTAATGGTGGGTCTACCCCTTTGGGAGTACACTTTTATCTATACTGATTTCACATTCTTAAAAGAATGTACCATACTTACCCTTATTATTATTATTATTATTACAACACTATTCTTCAATTTTCACTAATATAAAAGGCTTAATACCTTATTTTTTTGTACTTTCTAGAAAATATCACAGCAGCAAACATTCAGAAAGTGTGCAAGTAACCTAAATCATAGGTTGCACATATTACAATGGGTTATGTTCTCTGGACTATAGGGATTTTTTTCAATAAAATTATTCAGGGCAATTTTATATACCCAGCAAAATCAACTTTGCCATGCTGTTGTATGAGGGAGCATGTTTAATGCTATCAAACAATGATGGAAAATCATAAATAAGAGAAACAATCAAAGAAATGATGTCACCCCGGATGTGATGATGTGTCATAATCATTTTTTAATAAACAGAAACCACTCATTCTCTAAAAATAACATCTTCAAAATTCTTTACCAGGCTATGGGAAAGAATTAGAAACAACAACAACAACAACAACTTTATTTTTGTATCCCGCCTCCATCTCCCTGAAGGGACTCAGGGTAGCTAACACAGGGCCAAGCCCAAACAATTACAATAAAACAACATTAAAATACAAACCAGGCACACAATAGCATCCCATAGGGTGCCTGTACAATAATGCTGCTGCTCAGTCGTTTAGTCGTCTCCAACTGTTCGTGACCTCATGGACCAGCCCACGCCAGAGGTCCCTGTTGGCCGTCACCATCCCCAGTTCCTTCAAGGTCAACCCGGTAACTTCAAGGATACCATCCATCCATCTTGCCCTTGGTCAGCCTCTCTTCCTTTTTCCTTCCATTTTCCCCAGCATCGTGATCTTTTCCAAGCTTTCCTGTCTCCTCATGATGTGGCCAAAATACTTCATCTTTGCCTCTAATATCCTTCCCTCCAGTGAGCAGCCGGGCATTATTTCCTGGAGGATGGACTGGTTGGATCTTCTTGCGGTCCAAGGCACTCTCAGGATTTTCCTCCAGCACCAGAGTTCAAAAGCATCTATCTTCCTTCGCTCAGCCTTCCTTATGGTCCAGCTCTCGCATCCATAGGTTACTATGGGGAATACCATTGCTTTGATTATGCGGACCTTCGTTGCCAGTGTGATGTCTCTGCTCTTCACTATTTTGTCAAGGTTGGCCATTGCTCTCCTCCTCCCAAGAAGTAAATGTCTTCTGATTTCCTGGCTGCAGTCTGCATCTGCAGTGATCTTCACGCCTAGAAATATAAAGTCTGTCACTGCCTCCACGTTTTCTCTCTCTATTTGCCAGTTATCAATAGGTGTAGTTGCCATGATCTTGGTTTTCTTGGCGTTTAACTGCAACCCAGCTTTTGTACTTTCGTCTTTCACCTTGGTGATAAGGCTCCTCAGCTCCTCCTCGCTTTCGGCTATCAGAGTGGTATCATCTGCATACCTAAGGTTGTTAATGTTTCTTCCAGCAATTTTAACTCCGGCCTTGGATTCCTCAAGCTCCGCATATCGCATAATGTGTTCTGCGTACAAGTTGAATAGGGAGGGTGAAAGTATGCAGCCCTGCCGTACAATAATAAAATAAAACAAAACATGGGGACAATGGCACAATAAAACAAAGTGTAAAAGTTTAAAACGATGACAAGCTGGGTCAAAGTACAAGGCACGAGGCTAGTAAAGCCTGTGGGTGAGGTAGATCGAAGAGGTGCTACATGTAGTAAGGAAAAACTCGGGTGGGCTAAACTAAGCAATGAAATTACTCACAGGCGAGAGATAAGATAAAGAGGTATAATTGTTCAATCTTTGAAGGCACACTGAAAAAGCCAGGTTTTTAAGCTTTTCCTAAAAACTGCCAGAGTGGGTGCTTGCCTGATCTCCCTGGGGAGTGAGTTCCAGAGCCAGGGTGCCACCACAGAGAAGGCCCTCTTCCTCATCCCCTAACAACAAAAATTAGGGCAGCTATTGTAGTCGAAATATCTGCAATTAGTCTCAAAGTGGAGCTCACATATGATTTTGTTCCTTAAGTCTGTCAGAAGAACTGTCAAATCTTAAACAACAAAGCTAATCAAACTGTCTCCCAACAGAAATTGCTTCTCTTGTAAACATCAAAATCCACCAACTAAGTAGCATTGAAATACCCAAAAAGCTGTTGATAAAATGTGACTATTGTTTAATCAAAGTAAACTTTTAGCTGGTAAATGATGTCTTGTATATGAATATACAATTTCCTTGCTCAAATCATTAAATTCATATTTACACAGGAAAGAAGCATGGTTGAATTTTAAAGAAAAACGATTATTATATAATTACCTCACTGGGAAGATCAGCTGTATAGGCTGAGTTTCCTGAGAAAATATGTCTGCCACGGGACATACGATTCAATAAGTAAGATGAAGAATGTGAGACTGTCCCCCTTGAAATATTAAATAAGAATGATATACATATTTTAGCTAATTTCTCAAATGAAAACACCTACATTTTTGTCTATTTATGTTCATGAAGACGTAACTGATGAACTAATAGTGCAACAACAAGGCAGCAGAAACATCAATTGAGGTTTAGGAGTAAAGAGCCACTGAAGAGTCATAGAAAATTGAGCTAAAGTTTTTAATGTGGCAGTTTATGAATCAGAAGAAGAAATAAAAAGTCTAAATATAGAAACAGCCTTTACTAGTAGGCAGCCAGATTTTCATTGTACTACTAATTAAATAAAGCCTGGAACCTTAATAATTGGTTTGTTTGTTTTGTTTAATTAGAGACCCCTTATGACCTGAGATGCTATACTATAAGATGCTTATCTGATGTAAAAACCTGCCACTGGCTTTTAGATATAAAACAAGCATATTTTTACTCTGGGCAAGAGGTGGTAGGCTGCCTGTTACCCAATTCCCAGCTACAGAAACTAATCCTGTAGGTGATTATCCAACAATGGTTGAAAAGGGTGTCCCACTTTCCCCCAAATTTCAGTAGTGGCATTTCAGAACATATTGTGCCATGTAGTGAAATCATTTACTAAGAGTACATTCCAGAGCCTGTAGTTTCCTTCTTTGACAAGCTCCAAATTGCAATTCACTGAATAATGCTGTGTCAGAGATCCTCAAACAAACATATCGGGTTATTCATGACTCATGGAGGGGGAGGGGGCGGCAGACAGAAAGTTAAAACTTATTTTACCTACACATTATGATGGAGGGTTAGATCTCTGCCTTGTGACTGAAGCTAGGATCCCAAACCTTATAAAGCATTGTAGGACCTCTCAGTAGTTGTCTGTGCCATTAATAATAATAGTTCAGCACAGCAATCCAATACCCCTGCAGTATCAGGAAATGTTGAGAGCCAACATCAAAACCAAGCTAAAGGGGACAAGTTTGGAGTTATCCCAAAGAACTGACAAAGAAACAGTAGGTTTCAGGCAAACTCAGAGTCCATTCTGATACTCTTTATGTTACAGGATGTGGAGAACAACACAGCTGTCACTCTTGGAGGTGTGCTAAAGACAGAGACACAGTGCAAAACAAAAAATGCAGAATTCCATAAAAAAGCCAACCTTTAACTCCAGAGAATTTCAGAGAAAGCTAGTTTTCAGAAACTCACCACAATTTAAGAAAAGTAGAGACAAAAAATCTGGCTTTGAATATGGAGTCTTGTTTATTCCAAGGGCTCAAACACTTGGAAGTGAGATTGTTACCAGGGGCCACATCAGCACAATGAAAAAGGATGATAAGAAGGAGCACAGAAAAGGATGATCAGAAATGACAGAAATGCCTTTGGTCTCACACATATGTAGCAGTGCTTGAACTGTGTAGGATATGTTTAAAACTGGGGTTGATCTGCTTATTATATATCACATTCATAATAATATTAAAACTATTTGTAGACTGTCCTATCTCCCCAAGGGGACTCAGGGAGGTTCAGTTAATCAATAAAGTTTTACTTAATGCAGATCTGGAATCCCATGTCTTTTTTCTGAGTGTGGGAGCAATGAGTTAATAGTTTTCTTTGTACTTCAATGCTTGGGCGAAATCATGAATAGTATATTTGTTCAGAGAGATTTTTTTTAGCAAAATGATGTAGTTCTCTTCAAGTCAGTTTGACTGTAGCAGTGTAAATAGTTTGTAATTTTTTTCTATATCAATGACTGTTGTCAAATATTACTTAGATTTCTCTGAAAAGAAACTCTGTCTGCATGCAACCTACACTGTAACATTTAAACCAAACTATTAACATAATAATAGGTTTGACAGGAGGCTACACATTCTTAAGGGCACATGGTTTTCTCTTTGTTTCAGAATACACTAAACATTTCATTTTGTAGAATTAGATTAAATCTGAAGGCCATTATAGTAAACATATACACTTTCATAAGATTCCTCCACGTGTCTGTATATTAAGGTAGTCTTTCAAAGCAATTAATCTTCAGACAAAAATAGAATAAAGAACTAACAATGTGTTGACAATTAAAGGCTAAAGTAAAGCATGCACTGTGTTTAAAATGTATACCCTATATTTCTATTAATATTTCATATTATTATTGTAAAAGAATCCTTCTAGTTTGCGTCTTTCATTTATTTCAGTTACCTTCAATAGCTGGAAATATTTACCTAAATGTTTGTAGTACTTAATTCTTACATTCTGTTTCTTCATTGAGGAAGCAAAGACACATTTTAAACTAAGAATCACATAATGAAAGACATAAAGAATAAAGCTTTGAATTATCTTCATATTTTCCTGTATGTTACATATACCATTTGGGAGATTGCAAATAAACGCAACATTCACAGTTACATTCTATACCTACTTAATTTCCAGCAGCTTTCTTTCAGGAATATTATATGCTCTCAATATTCTGATGAGAAGTTTAACATCTCCATCAGAGACAGCCTGCGCTGGAATCTTGCGTCTTTCTTTCCTTTGTGGCTTCAAATGCCTTCTGCGTTCCCCTAACTTGAAAATTGCATCACTCAATTGGCTAGAAAGGAAATATAGAAGTAATTTACATGCCAACATGAGAAAAGTGCAAACTCAATTATGTATTTTTATTTACTGTGGCATTTTTTAGAGTTAGGAAACTATACTTTTGAGTAAACATCCTTTCCTGGTTTTCTACCTTCTGGCATCTTATAATAAAAAAGATCTGTAAAATTTGATATTGCCAACTATTACAAATATTATATGTTTCCTCATCTCAACCCAATGCAAAGAATTCCAGTTTCTAAATATGTACCTCATAGATATAATTTCTTCATAATCACTCACAATATCTGATAAATTATATTTGTGCCGAATGGTCACAATTTGTTTTCTAACTTGCTTTCTCATCTGTAAAAAAATACACACTATTTAATAAATGTGATTAAATGCTTAATTGTCGTGGGTTTGTTTACAGAGACAAACATGTTTTCTGTCATTTCTTTCTTGAAAACAACCATACAACCAGTATTTTCTATCCAAGTCATTGTTCAAACCAACAAAGGGTGCATCTACACTGCCAAATTAGATGAGATTTACTAGAAATATCACAGATTGTGCACTAGCAGACCCCCTCCCCAATCTGGTAACATATTTTTCAAAATACAAGATGTGGTAGTTTTTTTATTTTGAAATAATTGGAAGTAAGGTGATAGATTTTTTTAAAATGCATCTGAAAGATTTAGGCAGTTATATCTAGATTGCAAACTGTGATCATACAGACCAACTACTCATACATAACCTTAATACAGAGATTAAAACAGGCAAGTGATGTGTCTTCTGATCTGTCCATTTGTCTAGGCAATTCCAGATGAAATTGTAATCATGGTGTACTGACCAATTCACAGCATTTTTCAAAAACTTCACACAACTGTGTCTACCACTCACAATTTCATTTCTTTTTCCATCAGTATTTCTCTCATTTTTCTCACTGGAAAAAAATCTAAGCACATTTTAAAGAGGCATAGTGTGCTTTCTTGCTCCTGGCAGAAGGAGCTGTCTGTCTGAAAATATGCTTTACACACACAGTTCTGTGCCACATTAATTATGTTGTATTTTTAGATTAGGAAACCAAAGACAGCTGTTGTTGGTGTAGCAATGACATATGAGCCAGGCATACAACAGGGACAGCACACCACATGAGGCTCAGTGGGGAACAACACTCCTTGAGCTTAGTCCAAACTGAAGTAATAAATAGATTTATGTTCAACACAGCAGGTAGTTTTGCAGTCATTTCATTTGTAATACTACATTTATGTAAAGTAGCATACCATCCTAATGAAGTTGACAGAGCTATTCCTTTGTGCAGAAATAGGATCCACATCTGTCATTGACATGTCATTTTCAAACTGGCTTCCATATTGCTAAAATAAGAAATAGGCACATGTGTCAGCAACATTTCCTTTCTTAATTGTGCCCATACTCCTAAAATAACAATTAAGGTATTTTAATAAATTACCTGTGAATTTTTACTTGACTATATAGCCAGGCAGAAAGCCAACATCCAAGTTGCTAAATGTTACACTCAACTTTCTGATTAGACATAGATTTTCAGAGTATCAAACAGTATTTTCTCTTTGTTTTGTTATATAATTTGTGTCCTCATTTTCCCACATATTGTATTATTCCAGTGTTTGCAACCCACAAAAAATCCTGCCAATTTCTAATATATCCTGACATTACTTCTTAAAGAGAAAAACTGAACAGAGTAGAATAGAACAACACAAAGAACTCCTTCAGGGTTGAAAGGAAAGCAAATAGAAACCATGTTGACAAATAAGAATAATATTTCAGTTTGCAGATGGGCAATACTAAGAATTAGAATTAGCAGAAATGCAGCATAATCGTGAGCAAGCTTTATAGTTCTACACTTTCATCACATGGGTGTTAAACACAGTTAACATGAAGTGAAAATCCTGTCATGTTTCTGAAAGTGTTAGGACACATCTACTATACTTAATGTGAAGAGTCAGCAAATCAGCTCCATGGAGGCTAAACAGTGCATGGAAGTGATCTGAATTAATGCAGGCCAAAGCTGCTTAAAGGGTCTTGAACCATATTAACAGACTGGGGGAATGGCAGTCAAAATCATTTCAGGACCAACCCTGGGATAAGTGGTCAGTGTACATCTGCCCCAGTCAGACTTGTAAGCGTATAGTGCAAGCCCATTTTTCCTGTCCATATACTAAGCCACCACACCACTTTTTGCTTGCTTTTTAAAATAAATATTAAATTTTAAAATCTTACCATGAAACTAGTACTTAAAAACTGATGAGAAGACAAAGATTTCAGTAGAAAATGAGTGAAGCTGCACTTATGACAAATAAGCACCAAAAATAGGGGGGATCACTAATTTATTGAGCAGAATTGAAGAAAACATGAGTCAGGATCAGGGCATCAATCAACCCACGTGGCCATCCAAAGAACTCAAATACTTCTATTCCAGCCTATATGCTGGGTACCTACAGAATGACAGACATGGGCATCCATATGGATAGAGCTACTGTGTGATTCATCTGTTGCCTAGGCCCAGGGTATCATGTATGCTTCTCAAAATGGACATGTCTCTGTTTAGCCTGCATAAAGATGTCATAAGGCAAACCTGAACCAACATTGACAGGTACACAGACCAGAATCCTCACCCTATGCTAAAACTGCTAAAATGGCAATACCTAAAACAGACAGAGAAAAAAGTGGAGTAAGAACAAAGTCCAAGCATGAACTGGGGCTGAGAACCCTGGGGTCAAACATATATAACCAGAGAGAGGACCTAAATGAAGCCTTCCCTTGGCCACCTCTGGTCCCATCTTCAGGTCATCTTGGTAGCTTCTGTTTGGCTATCTTTCCTACTCTCTCCAAATCTCATGTCACACAGGCCTTCAGGGAAGAAGAGGACAAACCTGGTGACAAACAAAGATGGTTTCCACCATGTTCCTCTGCCTGCTGCAGGAAATAAATTGTGTTCCCAGTAATCAGAAATGTATTACTAATGTCCCTCCTTTCCAATTCAGTTATTATCATTTCCAGCCCTTTTATCAAAAGTCTGCCTACTCTTTATACTCATGTATAAATCTAGAAGTTTTAGTCAAAAAATCAAACACCAAAACCTGGGTCAATTTGTCCACCTGTCAATGTGAGTACTATACCTTTTATTAAAACAAAGGAACCAACCCCTTTTCTGAGTAGAGGGCAAAAGGCAACAGCTTAGTCCATTCTGGAATAAAAAACGACTCCTGCCTTTACTCTCTCTGCCATAGTGCCACTTCTGGTCTTTTAAAATTCCTTGGCAGAGAAATGGCAGTCGCAGCCAGGAGCAATTGACCACCTCAGGTGGTACTAGCATTTTTCCCCATCTGTAGAATGACCCTTGAATTATGCATTGTTTGTGTCAAACTTGCCCTTATATATGAAGCTGACTTATACACAAGTATATACGGTATGTGTTTCTGGGTTTCTCAGAGATAGGAATATGGGAAGCTGACAAAATTCTATAGATCCTAAAACTGAAATCTCATATGTTCACGGGATACAAACCTTACTTGATTAAGAACAAGGGAATGCCCATACTATTTGGGTTGCAAGCTACTGATGAAATAATGTGAAGTCAGAATGGATGCCACTAGAACAAAAAAATATGAACCCACTCTTTTTTCCCCTCTCCCCTCAGTTGTCTGGTGGGGAAAGGACAATAACTTGCAGTGGGCTGAACTGATGACTTGAAGAAGACTTTTGAAATTTGCCTGGTTGCCAAACCCTAATCTAGAAAGTCTAGCTTTCAGAGCAATAGCAGGTGGGTAAAATGAAAGAAACATTGTGTTGTGAATGAGTCTTCTGAGGCTGTGAGTGATAATGGAGTGATCAGGAGAGGAAGGAAGAACCCTTGCGAGGAGTGCTCGCTGGAAGATTTATACAGGAAGAGAATCAGGGAGATTGATGAGGAGTCTTCTGAGGAAGATTCATGTGGGGACTTGGGAGGGGATCTTGAGCTGGAAATGGATGCTGAGGAACCAGTGGTGATGGAGGAAGTTGGCATAGATTGGGCACGGGCTCCGGAGGATCTTGGGGAGGAATCTGGGTCCTTGGATGCTGTAAATGCTGGAGAGACTTGGGTATCTTCAGAAGCAGATCCTACATGGTCTGCCTGTAGGAATGAGGGTAGTTCCACAGGTGTGGATAGAGTTGGGTGTGGGCAGGATGATCTTGACTCTGATGAGGAGTTTGTGATGCCTGATCCAAGAGCGTTGGCTGTTTGGAGCTCAGATTCTGATGAGGAGTTTGGGACACCTAATCCAAGGGCGTTCGAGGTTTAGACGCCCAAGGAAACCTAAATAAATGTTGGATCACTATGCTTTGCGTGTGGCAAAGTGTTGCTAGGCGCCAATGGGTTTCCTGTACGTGATTCTGAAGACTGGCTTGGGACTTTGCAACAGATCTGCTGTTTGCCTCTGTTGTCTTGGCTCTTTGTGCCATTCCATGACGTGGACCTTCTTGTGACGACTTCACCTCTTGGACCTTGGACTGGAACTCAACTCGGCTTATCTCTTCACTCCCAAACTCAGCTTGGTGTCGTTCCTGTCTTTGTGGCTGTCTACTGTTGCTGACTACTGGCTTTGTTTCCGACCCTGACGCATTCTTCTTATCCCAACTTCGGACTGGCTTGACTACGTTACAGAGTTCTGCTCCTTTAATTCCTGGCTCGGTGTTTGTCTCTGCAGCGGTTTGCCACTAACTCTTCAGCGTCTTCCAGTTTCACTTGTTTTTGCCGCTCACAGCAAAGAGCTTTTTAGCCCGGTTTGGGTTCTTGTTTCAGTTTGGAATCGCTGTTGTACTTCTGGGTTTTGGGAAAGTTTTTGGGGCTTCATAACTGTTTGCCTTTGTTTGTTTTGCCATTTTAAGCCTGTTTTGAGCTTTTGGGCTGAGTTCAAGTTTCTATGTTAAATCTGGATTATATCTCTGGTTAATCCGGATTATATGCCAATTAATACTTTTGGCGTTTTTCCTGCTTTGACTGCCTAATAACACTGAAGATTAAGTGTTTCAAGTCTCTGTTAATTTACTGAACTATTTTTTGACTATTACTTTAATAAACTATATTTTGGCTTTCAGTTGGCGTCTGACCTTTGACACATTGAATCACAGTCCCAGTAAGACCTACCAGTAATACAATTGAGATATCCTCAGTAGTGTTTTTTAATGCTTTTAATATACTTTTTATCTATTTTTAAGAGGGGGAGAGAGTTTATTTGTTAGCTTTAGTTGACAGGGGCAGGGGGAAGTTATAGGGAAGGAATAATATTATAATAATAACTTTATTTGTAACCTGCCCTATCTCCCTGAGGGGACTCAGGGTGATTTGTTATGGGATCATTTCTATATTTGATTCTTTTGTTTTTGTGTCTGTGCTTTTATTTATTTTTTTCAATTTGTTAGATAAAAGCAGAATGATGGCAAACCAAAAGGCATTCAAGTACTATGTAAAACAAAGATTGGCTGTTAAACTGAAATACCTGGAAGATTGTGTCTGATATCTCTCTGTCATAGAGAGGAATTTGCTGAAAACAGTAGAAGTCTAACTGTCCTAAGCTTCTCAGCTGCAACAGCTGAAAACGTTTACAATTTTCAATCTCTTCTGCAGTGACAAAGTTAAATTCTTCATGCAGCTGTTCAAGACGAAAGTACTTGGAATTACTTTGTTCCAGGGATCTTGCATACTGTTAGAGAATGAAAATTATAAATTAGAATATCGAGCTGATTAACTACAGCAAATAAATGTTGTGCTTTTGAACCCTAACAGTTTTATTAATTTGAGTGCTGTTTCCAATGTTATACCTATCTACTTGCCTGTTAAAGATGAGAAAGTATAACAATAACAACAACACATTATTACCTGCCTGTCCTGACGGCTCAAGGTGGGAAACAACAAAGTCAAAACATATGAACATAAAATTCATAAAATAAAATTCATAGGTAAAAACACACCATTATTAAATAAAAAATAAAACATACACAAAACACTGGGTACCAATTTAACATAAAGCAGCAATATAATGTAAATCAAAACTCATGATTGAAAGTTGACTGGGTATGCCTGCCAGAAGAGATGGGTCATCAACTGAATCTTAAATTTCGATAGCTTGTTTAGCTGTCAGATCTCTTCCAGTAGGCCATTCCACAGTCATGGAGCAGACAATGAAAAGGTCATCTGGGTGATGGTTGCCAGTTGGGTTCTGGCTGGTTGGAGAAAGAGGACCTCAGTGTCCTAAGGGGCCATGGATTGTGTGGGAGAAGGTGATCCTGTAAGTAACCTGGACCCATACCAATACAGAAAGAGCAGAAATTAATTTTAATACATCTGCAAGGACAGGTGAATAGGTCCTGTAGATTTGGACTAATACTGAATAAAATAGAGTTTACAACTCTAAAATAATTCCAGAAAAATTATGATGTGACAAAGATGTGTGCCTTCAGTTATTCTGCACTCTGTTTTATACTAGGGTCCTGTGAATAAAAACATAATGAACTTTTTACATTAGGCAAATAAAACCCCCATCTCATATATGTTACCACTAACATATATCGTATTTCACCAAATCAAAGGCGCCATCTAATGTAAGGCGCACCCTGTTTTTGAAACTTTGATTTTGAAAATAAAAA
This sequence comes from Anolis carolinensis, assembly GCF_035594765.1. NCBI lineage: Eukaryota > Metazoa > Chordata > Lepidosauria > Squamata > Anolidae > Anolis > Anolis carolinensis. Next base: position 206,729,023 of record NC_085843.1, read on the forward strand.
CGATCTCCTTAGAATATATTTTAGAATGTTCTATGCATGCACAGTGCCATGTTTTTGTTTCAAATTGACTTCGTAGTGCAATCTTTTCCTGTTGGATGATGAGGGAGTATGAAGAAACTCAGAGCTCATCTTGTTCACCTAAGTTTTTTACTATGGGCCCATTGGGGAGAGAGTGAACTGGAAGCAGGAAGCTGCAATTAGCTCAGCCAGATGTAACAGATATCTGGCTAAGTCTGAGAACAAAATGGTGTGGGCCAGCAGAGCTATTTGAGACTGAAGCCCTTCCTCCTCCTCCAATCTCAGAAGTAAGACAGTTTTAAAAAAACTAAACTGGAGCCATTTGGGGCTGGGGCTGGGGCAATTCATCCTTATCCTCCTCCTCCCCCCTCCTCTCAGAGGTAAAACAGTTTTAAAAACCAAAAATTGACAAATATAAAATTCCATCAATATAAGGCGAACCTGGTTTTAAACACCCTTAAAGAGGCAAAAAGTGTGCATTTTCAATTTAAAATATGGCATTTAAAATTGAAAAACAACAGGGAAAACTAAAACCAGCTGGAAGACAGAAGGGGTATGAAACATTTCTAATTTACACCATAGATATTTTTCCATGCTCTGAATTAAAATGACGGGATTTATACTAAAATGAAGGGTTTTTAGTTGGTACTTTTGCCTTGTTATAGTACAACATATGAAACTAAGAAGACTGATGGATCATATACTAGGGTAGTCCAGCAATCTTAGTATATTTCAATAGTTGCCTATCAGATGTCACAGGGACATTCACAAACAAGACCCTAAGGCTATAGTCTTTCCCCTTACATGTCTGGTATTTAGAAGTATATTTCTTCTTTACATGGAGATTCTGTAAAACTATCATAGCTACTAATAGCTATCTGTTTTACATCTGTACATTTACCCTCCATGAAAAGATTAATTTCAACACTTCTAAGTCAGTGAATGTCTGCTGCCATATATTTTAATGACTCATAAATTAAGCACACAGCGCATACAATATTTTTTTCTTTCATCAGTCTTGAACCTATTATCAGCCACCTTCTTTGGAAAGCCTCCATTTCTTATATTATGAAAGAAGAAAAATACTTGTCTCCCACTTGCTTGAGTCACTTGGGTCATTTTTGCCCAATATAAATATTATTACTTAATCCATTCTACTTATTGAAGAAATCAAAGGTTGACTAATTGAGGCAAAAGGTAAAAGGAGAAGAAGAATAAGAGGTGGTGGTGGTGGAAGAGGAGGATCAGGAAAAGGTCAGATATAGATGGTATCACAAACAATTAAGATGGAGAGAGGTTCTCTAACCAGCATGTACAAGTCAAGACATTTTTGATCAATGTTGTGGCCTTAGGATTAAGGTCATGGCCTGGCTTCTTATTTAGATTTAAATCTAACCCTTAAAATCTACTTGCATCTCCTTAATTTCTGTTACACTTTCACCCTAAATAACTGTTATATAATAAAATATCTTCATTACCGTGATTAATTCAAATAAATCTGTGTAATCAGGGTCATTTGGATCAATATTGGCCTCGTTTGCCCACTCAATACATTTCTGTATATCAGAATGCCACCAAGTTCCAATTCCTCTGCCAGACCTGACATTCCTTGACATACTGAAAAACAAAAAACATATTACAGTTGGTTTTAAGGTATACTGATACCACCTTTATCCCTTTGTACTTTTTTTTTAACAGCATATTACCAGCTGCATCAAAAATCTTTATTGAAATACTGCAGGTTTCCTCCATTCCCATCTCCCTTGGACTTTTTTTCTCCTCCCCTCAGTAATCTGGACTTGTGCAACATTTCAGAAATGTATTTTCACCCAATTCTAAGTCTTCTTTATTATTATTCAGAATTAAAAGTTAAAATGCTACAGTGCTTTAGCAAAACCAAACTTATTGAACACTAAAATCATTTTTTAAATTCAAATATTCCCCTTTCCCTTGCTCGACCTCTATTGAATCTGTGTCCTGACAACAAAAGTTTACTGGTGGAAGTCATTTTAGCTAGTTCTAGGACAATACAAATGAACAGCCAAGTAGAGACATTTCATTCTGGAAAATATTGGGTTAAGATAAATTGACCTACGGAGTGGAAATGAGAACCTTTGTTAATGCAGGGGCTTCCCTTTGGGATGAAGAAAATATCATGAGCATTTTAAAATAAAAATGTTTTATACATAAAGTTGAAACCATAGTAGAACATTTATAAACCAGTTCAGGCATCCAAATAAAAAGAGCACACAAAGTTACCAAGGGAATTAGAATGAGAACGCAGCATTTTCAACATCTCTACATCCTGATTTGGGGAAACAATGCCCTCATTTCACTGATACATCCTTACATATTAGTTTAGGCTAGAAAAGACTTGTTTAAGAAGCAGGGAGTACATAGCTAAAATGCAGCCTCACCTTTGTTCCCACCTCCTCCCCCCAAAAATAGAGTTGTTGCATGTAATTTGATCCCGAGAAGCAAAACTGGCAGCTTTCTCGTTTTTAAAAAAAGCCAAGTTTATCTCTAGCACACATACACCTTTCTGAGGCAAAGAACATAAGAGATTCTGACAGCAAATTTATTACAGACTCCAGGAGGGTTCAGAATGTTGGTTGTGACATTATGACATTACACAGGAATTTGGGAGACTAAATAAGACATCAAATTTAACATTGTATTCAGCAAACAATCAATGTTGTCTACCAGATAGACATATAGGATTGACACCTAATGTATAAATTTTTTACCTAGTAGAGCCAACAGATATAGGTTGAAAGGTGGGTGCTAAAGGAACTCCTTTGTCATCAACTGCCCAAAATAAGGAATAAATTACTTTTCCTGATGTCAGAATACATAATTCTTCAGTTTCATTTTCAAGAAGAAAAGGTACATCTGTAACATAAACATAACAGAAAGAATCTTTTAAATCATAATACTATATGCTAAATAAATTTATAATGGTGTTCTGTTTGTTCATTAATGGAACATTTTTCCATAATGATTCTAAGGGGTACTTAGAATCTAAGGGGTACCTTAGCTCTTTGTACTTTCTAAACTCACACAAACAGAAAGAAACAAATATTAAAGGCAATTTGCTTTACAGTGAACATTCTAAAATATCCCTGCTTTGGTCTCCCTGCCTTCATCTTATGGGACAACAGGCCAGAGTTTGTTGCTAGTGCCATCAAGAAAGTTGCTAAGGGTCTGCAGATCTGATGGAGACGCCATTCAAGTTGGCACTCTCGATCCAGTAGCAAGGTTGAGAGGATGAACCAGACCCTGAAGTGTCAGATTGCCAAGATCTGCCAGCAGGCTAACTTCAAGTGGCCTGATGCCCTTCCGTTGGCCCTCCCTTGGATTAGAACAGTACCAAGGTGGGTGTTGCAAGTTAGCCTTTTTTAGTTTCTTTATGGTAGATCTTTTCCTTCCTCTCCAGGGCCTCTGAAGGCAAAACACCTACATGAGGTGGGTGCAAGTGGGGTAAGAGATCTCCTGAATGATCTAGCCTTTGTCATCTCTTCTGTTAATCTTTTATCCCACTGTTTCATCTCTTTGGATTCTCCTGTACATTCCTTTTCCTGTAGAGATTGGGTCTGGCTGAAATCGTGAAAAGGAGCTGTGCTAAAGGAGAAGTGGCAAGGGCCATATTGAATCATCTTCACCAGCTACACTGCTGCCAAGCTAGAGAGCATCAAGCTGTGGGTATATCATACCAGGCCGAAAGCAGCAAAGGCTTCAAAAACATGTGTTGTCGAAGGCTTTCATGGCCAGAATCACAGGGTTGTTGTGTGTTTTCTGGGCTGTATGGCCATGTTCCAGAAGTATTATCTCCTGATGTTTCACCCACATCAATGGCAGGCATCAATGGCAGGCCCGGAAAACATACAACAGTTCCAAAAACACCCCCAGAAACCTGTGGCTGAGGAAGACTGGACTGCAGAGTTGGGAGATGACCTCAAAATCTGGGTCCGGAAACATCCCAGATTACTTGCTGCCCAGCCAGCCCTGGGACCCAACAACTCCTGACCCCATCATGCCCTAGTTGGTTTTGCCAGCTTCCCACCAGCTCTTCGCTTCTTTACAGTTTTTTCCCCAGTTTCCTCAACTTGGAAAACCTTATTTTCTTCATTTTCTGACTTTGATAGCTTCCTTCAGCTGACTTAGACACTGACAGCTGTCAAAATCTCCGCTCACTCAGCTCTTTCTGCAAGATTTATAGTACATCAAGAAACTTCAAGCAAATAATATGATTTTCTTTTTTATTAAAACATTTTCTACATACCCAGAGTTACAAAATGTCGAAGCGATAAAGGTTGTGGAGCGGTCCCAGCAGCAGCTGTACCCTACAAACTCTATCAAATCTAACCCTTTCATAAAACGTATCAAAGTGATGATTTTTGTATAACTTGTATCTTTTATGTACTGTGTCAATTCCTACCAAAATGAAGTGTATAAACGGTATCAAATGCATTATCAAAATGTCTTTGGAAAGCAGCTACCTTTACATAATCTCTTGGGAAAGGAAATTATGACCAAACAATATAACTATCAGAATCTTTGTATGTGTTTGTAGATACATGATCCTCTTTGTTAATAAAATAAGCTGAGAATGTTTGTCTATTGAACTTGAGGCCAAGAGTCTGCTGTTCCCATGAGAGAGGGACCTTAATAGACATTAACTCTTTATGCCAGCAGCCAAGCCCTTGTTTGTCTAATATCACCATCTTTGTCTTCTGGGTCTTGCACCTGTGTCTCACATGTCACTGACATTTGAGTTAATCAGCATATCCACACAATTGTTTCCTCGTGGACTGTTCCCTCCCAAGAGGCATCTCTGCAGTGGATTAGTTCTTTGAACTGACCAACCACCAGTTGTAATTCTTCACACCACAGGAATCTCTTCCTGCAGGCTGTAATGTCAAGGGAACCTGGTGTAGATCCTAGTCTACCTCTTTTTCAGCCAATCAGGGGAGGAAGCGGGAAATCTAAATAACTGTCAGAACTGTATAAAATGCCATGCGGTGTTGCAACAGGGCAAACCACTGAGCTGCTGAACTTGCTGTCTGAAAGGTTGGCGGTTTGAATCTGGGGAGGGGAGCGGAGTGAGCTCCCGCTATTAGCCTGAGTTTCTGCCAACTTAGCAGTTTGAAAACATGCAAATGTGAGTAGTCCAATAGGTCAACCCCAGTCCCCTAGGCCACCCCAATCCCTTAGACCTGTGCCCTGAATGCTCCTACCCCTCCATCAATCTTCCTCCTCTCCATCACTTTTTAGTTCAATCCCTTTTATAAAGAGTTTTGTGTTTTAGCCTTCAACATGCCTTTGTTTTTTAAGCCTTTTAGATTTTATGTACATGCTTTTATAAAACTGTACCCCACTTATGCTGGTCTATGACTGATTTGATTTGATTTGATCAATAGGACTGCTCTGGCAGAAAGGTAATGGTGCTCCATGCAGTTATGCTGGCCACATGACCTTGGAGGCGTCTACGGACAACACTAGCTCTTCGGCTTAGAAATGGAGATGAGCACCACCCCGCAGAGTCGGACATGACTAGACTTAATGTCTGTGAGTTTATGCTTGTACCTTTTTAAGCAAATTGGTTATACTTGCATCCTTTTTGGTCGAATTGTAATTAACCTCTGTGGATTTGCCTTCAACCAGGAGAGCTTGTTTCTCTGTCCTGGCTGATCCGGTTTAGCGGAAGCTCACCGAGCATGGCCCTAGCTAAGCTCACTACGTGAGTGTCAAACTAATGATGACAACAGCAGATTGATGTATTTAAACATGAATCAGCACTTTAAAATCCAACTGTCAGTAAAAACCCATGATTCTATCATACTGAAGCAATCTCAAAAATAGCTACATATAAATTTTCTCCAATTGCTCCAATTTGTCCTTAAAAAACAAAATAAATTATATTGGCAGAGAAAGTTCTATGTATTTGACTAACCTGTAGTCAAGTGATATTTATATTTTAAACTTTGTCAATCCAATCCCTAGTGTTGATAAGCCATCATAGTGGTTTTGTAACATATTTCTTTCAATGATCTATATAACAGCAACCACCATTTTCTCTATTTAGTTAAAATTCATATGATTAACTTACTGCTTCCCACTGCCCCATCCAAAGGGTAAACTTGCTGCTCGCAGCTAAATTCAACCTCATCCAAAACATCCTTGCTTTTTAATATAAAGACACTGGGAACAGCCAAGTATACTCTGGCCAACAAAGATGGTTTTTTACTTGATTTAAAAATCTAAAATATAAAAATGCACTGCTTTAAAAATTAGGTCAAGCTCTAACAAAGTAAGATACTTCAGACTACTTACCTAAAGTATGAAAAGAATTTGTAAAGAAACTACAGTACTGTATCATATACCAAAAACCCCATCAAAGTTAATATTTTTAAAATGTACTTATTTTGTTGGAATGAGAAATGCCACAGTTTTATTGGTTGCAGATAAAGAAGCTTGGTCCTATAGCCTATGTCTCAGTTCAGACATTTGGTAACCTGCCTGCTGGCCAATATGAATCAATTCACCCAGTCCAAGTCCAAGCTGGCTAGACTTGAAATGACATATGAGCTTCTTAAATGAGATGAGAATAGATCAAACTGAAGCCTGAGGGCACTTCTAGACAACGCCAAAATCTGGATTTAAAATGGGAGGTAAAAAATCCAGGGACCTGACAGCAGGTCCACACAGACCCATTAGTCCCAGGATTGGGTCCCCCACTGTCCTCACAGGCTTCATCCGTATCAGAACAAGATGGAAAATAGACAGGGGACATCCCGCAGAAGGCTTTATTTTTTAAAATTCACTCCAGAGATGCACATATGAGGTCTAGTGCACAATGGAGCAATTAAAAAAAATAACCTTCCTTCGGATCTCTGTCTTCCCCCAATTCTCCATAACAGGCATGGAAAGGTGTGTGTTTCTCAGGAAGAACTAGGTTTAAAGGGCACATGTGTTTTTCAGCCCTTAACTTGATTCCTCAGATTCCTCCTGCAGTTTAGCTAAACATCGTTTAGCCACCCCTCCTTAACCTGGTAACTTCCACATTTTAGATACTGTGTAGGAGGACCCTCAGCTAACTTCCAAGCCCATTTTCCAAGAAATTAGACTCTGCCTGGTTGCTTGGACATAAAACTCTTTCTCAAAGCCCATGAAATAATGTGGGCTTCTAGAAAGGAGGGAGGGAAAGTGTTTGTTGATGCCACTCAACCTCATCATGAAATCCACAAGTTAGTGTTCCTAATGATTCAGGGAATGCTCCTCTGGAAATCAGTATACAGCACAAACCCGCACTAAAGGGACTACTAATCTAGCTGTAGAAATATCTTCATAACATTTATGCATTCCAGAATCAGTGTAGACAATGTGTGGTCTCATGGTATTAGATTCCCAAAATAAAAAAAGTTGTTTTACTTACAGTAGATTCTCGCTTATCCAACGTAAACGGGCCGGCAGAACGTTGGATAAGCGAATATGTTGGATAATAGGGAGAGATTAAGGAAACGCCTATTAAACATCAAATTAGGTTATGATTTTACAAATTAAGCACCAAAACATCATGTTATACAACAAATTTGACAGAAAAAGTAGTTCAGTACGTAGTAATGCTATGTAGTAATTACTGTATTTACGAATTTAGCACCAAAATATCGCGATATATTGAAAACATTGACTACAAAAATGTGTTGGATAATCCAGAACGTTCGATAAGCGAGTGTTGGATAAGTGAGACTCTACTGTATTTGTAAATGTTTGTACAAATAAGCAACATTCCTGTGTATGCTTAGGATACATATGTATGATATGAAAAATGTGTATTACCCTTTTATATATTAAGGGCTACATATAAGCTCATATACAGCACTTCAGGTCTACATATTACCTTCAAAATATAAAAACTATCATAGATTAAAATGGTTGATAAAATTACACACAATATTAATATATACAGTACTATTCTAAAGATACAAAGTTTCAATTAAAATATAACATTATCAAAACAACCTTACCTCTAAGCAAAGAGATTCAGGCCAGTTTAATACTTGAATTCTAAACATTTGTTGAAACATTACTTTAAATTCCTGGCACAGAGGAGCTTCTGGAGTAGAAGAAACCAATTTATTATTGTAATATATTTTAATAAGGTATTTCTCCAGCTTGACTCTATCTCTTCTCTTTTGTTCATTTCTAGGAATACAGATGAAATAGATCAAAGGAAATATTCCATTAGCTTTAAATATGGAACCATACATCAAACCTGAAATAACCGGTGTAGAAAAATGAGACATTGTACCATTAAAATGTTTTAAAATGTACAGCATTAAATATTTCTGATACATTCCATGGTCAATTAACAAAACAAAAATATATTACTGGGTAAGGAAGCTGAAAGCTACATATCCTTCTCTCTCTATACTATGTTTTTATAATCCCAGTTTAATTGAAATATACAATATAAAAGTAGGTGCTTTGTAAAGATGAAAACACCCTGAAACTCACTTGGGGCACATGTTTGTTGCTGTTATCTCTGTCACAAATGAGAGGTGTGGAATGAAAAGAGATTCAGTCTGATCTCCAAAATCTGTTGCAGTTTGAAGTACATGAGATGACTCCAAGCAATCCTAGAAATCAATGCTAATACTTTTACCACATATAAGATTATTTCAAACAAATAACAATGTCTGTATTTATATTTATTTCTCTTTTAAAAACTGCATATTAACTTATAATAGCATGTAATATCAGACATTTTAGAACTTATACCAAAGACAATATTTAGATCAGCTATATTTCTTTAATAAGCCAATCAGACACTAATATACATGAAGAAAAATGATATTGGTACTTGTCTAATTTGTTTTACTGCAGCACAAGTATTTATCATTTTAAAATCCTTACAGTCTGAAAACCTATTTCTTTCAGATGCTGAAAGTTTGCTTGGTAACCATTGTCAATTATTTTTAATGTTTCCTTACCACTTTTTCATCATCTTCAGATATTTTGGCTTCAGAGTCATCCAGTTCAGAGATATTTGCCAGCCTTGTTGAAGGACAAAAGGAAGCAATGAAACTGCTACAGAACTCTATGGGCGCTTCCACACAGAGCTTAAACTCGCTTCAAAGCGGGTATAAGAAACCCATTATGAAGTGACTCTAAATCCCCACACCCTTCCCAAAGACCTGGACTTTCCCAGGGATTTGTCCCCATTCCAGCCTGGTAACTACAGCACTGGAATGGGGCCACCCCAACACCCACACGAAAAACCTTTAACACCCTTAACAGATTGCCATGAGACTGCTCCAGCAGCCCTCCTGGTGTATAAAAATAACGTGCCAGGAGGTCATTGACAGAAACAATCCCCCCGACCCCCACCTGCTGGCTCATCATTTTTACGCACCAGGAGTGCTGCTGGAGCAGCCTCAAAGCAGGGTTCTCCTGCTTTGTCCCAAATTAGTCATATTTTACCTGAGTCATCGTTTAGACACCTTAGGTAAAAGTCCGATAGGGTCTGCATTTTGGGCCTTGACTGGAAGGGCCCTGAATGAGCCCTAAATCTAGTTCATTAGTCTCAACTGGATCATGCAAACTTGTATCTTGAGTTCCATTGGCTCAACTGATTTGTTTTAGTTGAGATTTTTAACTGTATTTAGATGTTAGTCCCAAGGTGAACAGTAAATTTTTTAGTCTTCCTTGCCTGCTGCAAACCAGAAATTGGCAAAAGTAATGGGAAGTGGGAGTGCTTAATCCTTTTGCTTCCCATCTTACTCATTAGCCCTCCTAAAGGTGATTTACAATAACCACTAAAATCTAATTTTCAGGCAGTGTTTCCTCTTCCCAGCTTCTTTCATATAGCCCCTTTATCTGGTATGTCCATGGCCTCTTCCACACAGCTGTATAAAATCCACATTGAACTGGATTATATGGCAGTTTGGACTCAGATAACCCAGTTCAAAACAGATATTATGGATTATCTGCCTTGATATTCTGAATTATTTGGCTGTGTAGAAGGGCCCCATGTCCCAAAGTTGAGATCTTTAATGTTCCCCACTTCTGAACTTCCCTCTTTTTTTTATTTCCCCTTGGCACCTCCTGCACCTAATAGCATAGCTCCAAACCCCAGCCCATCTCCTGCAGTATTCCAAATCATATTTATTTATTTATTTCATACATTTATATCCTGTCCTTCTCACTCCCGGGGGGGGGGGGGCTCAGATTGACTTCACAACCAGCAACCATTAGATGTCAAACACAACAAATATAAAACAAGTACTGTGAGTATTTTTATTTTAGTTAAAAGTTCTCCATTCTGAAGCAACTGTGATTGTTAGGCAATTATCAGTGATATCCATTAATTCTGTCATCCAATTACAACTATGGTACCATCATGTTTTGTATTCACAATGCATATTATTGTGAATATTATGACTCTTGTGTGTTTGATAAAATTTTCTTTGGATAGCTCTGTATTTAATCTATCAACATTCCCTATTGCCAAGATTAAAGCATCCTGTTATTAAAAACATATATTCTGAGAGTACAAAGCTGATAGCAGAGACCCTAGGAGACACTGAGCAAGAAGCTGGAGGTTGAAGAGACATTAGCACTGCACACTTTGCATCCCCATTATCAGCAATCAGAAGAGAGGCAGTTGTAACAGGGCAAAGAGGATGGCTGATTGGGAGATTTGGAACCTCATCACATTGAGGTCCTGAATCTGGAGAAAAGGGGGGGGGGCATTTGTGAGGAAGCAGGACAAATCCGGCAGGCAACGTGGGAACCAACTGCCCGCGCTCCGCATCACTTCCTTCCCCATCCCACGGGAGAAAGCATCGCTACCCAGCTTTCCACCACACTTTCCCCATTCAATCAAATGAGAATACGGGAAGCCTCCCATATTCTCAGGGTTCCGTCGTAGGATGCTCAAACTTTGTTTGGATCAGTAGCTGTGTGTCGTCTGATGGGATCCGGCAGGCTCCATCCAGGAACTGTGCTTGAAGCATCCTACGACAGGTAAGAAAGGCCATGTGATGAAGTCCTAAAATTAATACAACCAGAAGGCTCGGCCAACAGTAAGGAATTTTTCCAGACCTTGATCCTGCCTGTAACAGAGACATAACAGAATGCTAGAATGCAGTTTAAATCCTCTTAGAGGACTGGGAAGAATCTGGCAAATGGTTGTGACCACCAGTCTACAGGTTTATAGAATAGCTGCCTGCTGGATGAACTTTGAAATCTCTTCCAACTCTATGATTCTAGATCTGAAGGAAGCAAATAAGGGAGGCCTCTGAGGAAAAAAAAAACATTGGCAGATGCAAGTTAGCCTTAAAATCAAACTAGGGAATTGGCAGACGGGCAGGAAGGAAGAAAAGATTTAAATGTACTAACTTAAGCATCTGGAAGCTTTTGGTGAAACTCTCAGATCCTGTAAAAGTTTATGATGACTGTAATTTTGGGAACAGGACTTGGTAATGCAAATGGCGTATGAAAACATTTCCTTGTAGCCCCCCAGTTTGAATATAATTACCTCTAGAATAGTGGTTCTCAACCTGGGGTCCCCACATATTTTTGGCCTTCATCTCTCAGAAATCCTAACAGCTGGTAAATTGGATGGGATTTCTAGGGACATCTAGGGACCCCAGGTTGAGAACCGCTACTCTAAAACCAGAAGCTGTAAAGGCTACTTTATCAACTGTGTGGATAAGTAGTGTGACCTCAACTATGATGTGTCATTTATTTATTTATTTATTTGGCTAAAGAGTATTAAGAGAAGGCATGGGATTGGGATTCCTGTCCTATAGGGTTCTTTACCTTATGTCACCTGCCAATATAACTTCTAGTATATTTTCAATTCATTTTTATAGTTTATATATTACATTTTCCTTTTATACATGTGTGTATAGTGCAACCCACTGAATAACAAATAAAATAAAATAAAAAAGCAATTACCAAACATTATGAAAGTTTTATCCACCTACCTTTGAAACTGCAGCTTTACTGTAGTACTGACAAATCCTTGTCGTATACGTACAGATTTTATCTGTTTCCATATCTTCAACATGCTTTGTATTAAAGAGCTATCTCTTTGGCGTTCTTTATCATATAACCTTTTAGTATGTCTTATAAAAGTGCAAAATAACAAACATAATACAAAGTCAAGAAAAAAATGTGATAATACAAGTTATACCATTGTGAGCTATTTCTTCCATGGAAGCTGAATTTTCCTTGGAATAAACTAAAAGAAGTTTTTTTTTTCATACACACAGCATTTTTAAAAGTATCTTCAAATAAAAACAATGAGCGAATTGCCACTCATTCATAGATGCCATTGATGAACTTGGGCAAACTACACTCAGGATTTATCTACACTGCCAAAACAATAATCCAGCTGTAAATCAGATTAATCAGGAGCAGAGTTGCCCCAAATTCACTCTGCTAGGGCCATATCTACCTGTAAAATTCCAAACTGACATGATATTGCTGTCCACACTCCAAACTTGAATCAGTATCATTTTAATTTCTCCTTCTCCTCCCAAGTGATTTGTCTGTTGCTGCCTTCCCAGCCAAAAAAGAAGAGCTCAATTGGGCAAGTTGTTTGCTTGGACAACAGAGGCACTTACCCTATGATCAAAGCAGTCCAATCAAACCCATCATTATTGTTCTAATAACTAGGCACCTCATTCTGAGAAAGCAACTTATCCAGTGGTACTCTACTAGGAAGTTGTCTGAGTGGGAATGCAGTAGTTATAGCAGCAGACTCAAGCAGAAAAGAAGAATGAGGAACCTCTCTCTACAACCCACTGTTATTTCCCAGCACAGAGACAGAGACAGGAATGAAATGGCAAATCACTTTGGATATTAATTTTTCTAAAAGATAAGCCAGTGGAGCGTTGAAAGCTTGCATTATCTGTTTTATGCATTTTTGATTAGCCCAATGACAGTACCCCAGTTTTGTGGATTCTAGATGTTCCGTTTTAGATAATGCCAGGAGCTCACAGGAAATAATACTTCAATGTGAGGAGAACATCATATGGCTTTTCAAAACAAAATCAGAAAATACAGGAACAAAAGTAGGGGGTTCCAGAGATTATTTTTATCCATCTGGAGGTGACTTGTATGAACACACCATGACATGTGAGCATGCCATGACAGTTCAGCACTATCATTTAACAAAGTGAGCAGGCTGCTGCAGAGAAATATTAACTTTGAAATTAATATAAGTATAGCCCAAACAAGCAAACCCAAAATAAAACATCTATATCAGATATCAATTTCACTTCACATTCACAGTACCTTATTTGTGATCTGAAATCCTTTAATGTATTTGTACTCAGCTGGCTTATTTTTAAATTACTTTCCTTCAGCTTGGTGGCACTTGTTAATGCTTTGAGCTGTAATATAAATAATGTATTTAAACTGCATTCAGCTTTTATTAGAAAATTTAATAACTTTAAATGGCATTTTGATAATTTAAAGTTAATAAATAATACACTCATAACAGCATTCATATACAAATGCAATGTCATATAACATGCAAAATTTATTATTTTCTATATTAATCCAGTACAGGCAGTCCCCGACTTACAAAGATCCAACTTACAAACAGCTCATAGTTAAGAACTGGAGTGAGACAACAGGAAGTGAGATAAATCTTCCCCTCAGAAGGGAAATTTACTCTTGAAACTGCTATCATGGGGAGGCTATATCATCAATCCTTGTTCCCACAACAAGCCAAATTTTCAAAATGCAATTGTCACGGAGACAGAAAATGAGGTGAAATCTTCTGAATTGGGACACAGACAGTAAAACAAACACCACAGGAGTGTTAAGCCATCCCTATGCTATCCAAAGTTTTCATTTTATATAGATATAGATATATAGAATCATAGTGTTGGAAGAAACCTCATGGGGCATCCAGTCCAACCCGCTGCTAAGAAGCAGGAAATCACATATCAAGCACCCCTGACAGATGGCCATCCAGCCTTGCCTTAAATGCCTCCAAAGAAGGAGCCTCTACCACACACCAGAGCAGAGAGTTCCACTGCCAAACAGTTCTCACCTAATATTCAGGTGGAATCTCCTTTCCTGTAGTTTGAAACCGTTTTTCCGCATCCTAGTCACCAGGCCAGCAGAAAACAAGCTTGCTCCCTCCTCCCTATGACTTCCCCTCACATATTGATACATGGCCATCATGTCTCCTCTCAGCCTTCTCTTCTGCAGGCTAAACATGCCCAGCCTTTTGTCAGGACCCAGGCTGCAGAGCACCAATAACCATGCACGGAGACCAGAATCTATCTAATATCTTTATTAAAAGAATATATAAAGTCAATAAAAACAGGTGAAGAATAAAGTTCAGAAGTAGACCTTTCAGGAAAGGTCAAATATAGTCCAGGAAAACAATGTCCAATATGTGATATTAGAGTCCAAAGTTATAATCCAATAACCGAAACACACACTTTGCCAGGCAAAGTGTGGGGAAATGACAGGGTCCTTTAGTCCAATGAAGCTTGACAACAAGGCTGGAAGCAAACTAGATTCTTGGCAACAAGGCTTGATACGTGGCTACAAAAGACAATAAGCAAGAACAGGGTCCGTGGCGAGGTCCGTGGAACAAGGAAAGCTTGATGCTAGAACAAGGTCCGTGAAACAAGGCTTGGAACTTGGTCCTGGAGGCAAGGGACTGGAATAGCGTAGTCCACACACGATCTCACTCCACAAGGTAACGAATTGACTCCGCAAGGATTTCTTTGCGGGCAAACACCTATATAGGATCTTGTTTTCCCGCCAAGGAACACTTTCCCTGGGGAACAAGAAACGAAACCCATACTGTGTCCAGATGCATGACTCCTTAAAGTTTCCCAAGGGAAACAGACTTAATCAGCTAATTGTCTGGCAGCTATCCTGGCGCTCCTGCGAGTCGCCTCCCGAGCGCCTCTATCTCGATTATAATAATCCCGGTGAGAAAATGGGGGAGATTTCTGCTCAAGGCTTGTTTGGCTGACTTCTGGTGGGCAAACATCTTGCAGGTGCAAGGGCTCCAATTCTGGCTGAAACGGTGGGAAACCCAAGTTTTCCTCTTCATCTGCCACAATAGTACTGGGAACGGGACTACATGGCCCATGAGTCATCACACTTTTAAGCCACTCCTCATAGGGCTTGTTCTCCAGATCCTTGATAATTTTAGTAGCCCTTCTCTGAAGACATTCAAGCTTGTCAACATCTCCCTTCAACTGCGGTGTCCAGAATTGGACACAGTATTCCAGGTGTGGTTTAACTAAAGCAGAATATAGGGGTAGTGTTGTCGACCGCGTTTTAGGGGATCGGGCCCTTAAGGAGAGACCCGATCCGGTCCTGAGAGAACGGACCTTGGCGAAGCCAAAAGGAGAATTACGAGCCGCAATACAACCTGAAGCCGAAATGAAGAAGGTCCGCCAAAGTTGAAGGAAAATCCGCCAAGGAGTCTTTATTGAGCAATTCAGCTGAAGAGGACTCTAGTAGCGATCATTCGGTCTACTAGGGTACCATACAATCAAAATAAAGCCATATTTATACAAAATTTCAGTCTGACAGCCCTTTGAATTTCCCGCCCTGCTCCCCCGCCTATCTGATCGTTGATAGGCTAGAAGGTTGAACGAGGCGGGCTTTCGCTTCCTGCCTCGTTTCGTTGGCCCAATAGGAAGCTGCCTTATGTCTCTACTCGGGCCAATCAGGAGAGAGAAGGCGGGAGTTATCGAAACAATGAGGTGACGGGACAGGAACTAGCGGATTAAGTCCTGCTAGACCGATTTCTAAAGGGTGCTTAATTTATTAATGGCAGCAATCAAGGATGTCTGGGTTTCTGTCGCGTATACAGATTTTAGATATGCCTTGGGGTGTCAGAGATGGAAGCAAAGATGGGTGGTGATGAGCCATATTGACAGGCTCTGCAGGGCGCCTTCCTGAGGTGTCCTGGATATTTCTTTGGGTGAGCTATGACAATGTTTGCCTTGGGGCGAATCTCCTTTAGGTCAACACTCCGAATTCGGTGACTCAAGCCCTATATTGTCCATGCAATTTGAATTTGATTGGATTTAGCGGTGGCAGATTATCCTTTTGTTTTTGGGAAAGGAAGCCTGGGTCATAGGAAATGGGATAAGTTCTGGGGTTCAGGTTGAGTTCAAAATATTTCCTATTTGATTTCATGATTTGACAATTATATGAAATAAAATGAAAAATAAAATAAAGTTGGAATATAAACCATGCTGGGAAAAATACATATTTTCCGGGGATCCCAAAGAGTACAGCTACATATAGGCAGATAGATAGATTTCATGGAAATAAGGGAGAATTCATAAAAGTGAGTTACATTGCATAAAGGGGAATCATGAATGATATAAACAATTGAAAATACTTGATAAGAACGAAGTTCATAACATCTGGAGAACCCAGCGTGGAAATCCATAAAAGTGGAGTTTTGGCAGCATGATTTTACAATTCATGAAGTTGTTATCTCTTGCCTCAGGCTAAAAGGTCAAACACCTTTTGTGCAGAGAGTCACAGTAAACTCCAGTAAAAAGTCTCAATCACCTTCTACTATAAATATATGGAATATAGAACATAAAGTCTTGATTTTTGAACTATCTTTTACAAAGTCCTGGGGGGGGGGGGTGGTCACCTCGATCACAGTAGCATGACTTCCCTGGATCTAGACACTATACTCCTATTTATGCAAGCCAAAATCCCATTGGCTTTTTTTGTCGCTGCATCACATTGTAGGTTCATGTTTAACTTGTTGTCCATAAGGACTCCAAGATCTTTTTCACACGTACTGCTGTTGAGCCAGGCCTCCCCCATTCTGTATCTTTGCATTTCATTTTTTCTGCCTAAGTGGAGTATTTTATATTTGTCTCTTTTGAATGTCATTTTGTTAGTTTTGGCCCATCTCTCTAGTCTGTTACCATCATTTTGAATGCTGCTCCTGTCTTCTGGAGTATTGGCTATCCCTCCCAATTTGGTGTCATCTGCAAACTTGATGATCTTGCCTTCTAACCCTTCATCTAAGTTTGTTTGCCAGAAGGCCATGAGGGACTTTGTTGAAATCCAGATATGCTACATCCACTGTGTCCCTTCCATTCTACCCAGCTTGTAACGCTATAAAAAAAGAGATCAGATTAGTCTGGCATGACTTGTTTTTGATAAATCCATGTTGACTATTAGCGATGAGTGCATTCATTTCTAAGTTTTTGCAGATCACTTCCTTAACGATCTTTTCCAGAATCTTGCCTGGTATCGACGTGAGGCTGACTGGATGGTAATTGTTTGGGTCATCCTTTTTTCTCTTCTTGAAGAAAGGGGCCACATTTGCCCTCTTCAATCTGCTGGGACTTCTCCCATTCTCCAAAAAGTCTCAAAGATGATTGCCAATGGTTCTGAAATAACTTCCGCTAGTTCCTTCAATATTCTTGGATATACTGTAATTGATCTAGCCCTGTGGACTTGATGACTTGTTTCCCTATTGGGGTTGGATTTCCCCTAATTCTTTGTCCACCATGTTGCTGAGGCTGAGGATGGCTTTCTTTTTGTGAGAAAACTGAGACAAAGAAGGCATTAAGTAGTTCTGCCTTTTCCCTGTCCCTTGTCAGCATTTCCCCATCTTCTCCTTTACACTTTAAAAATTCACCTGTTCTGACTTACATACAAATTTAACTTAAAAACCAATCTACATAACTTTTTCATAATTTGGGGACTGCCTGTACTCATATTTAGTGAAGTGAAAGATTTTTTTAACTTAGTAGACCCTCTGTATCTATAACAGAAAAAAGAATGGAAGTTTGTGTATAAATTTTAATCCACAAGATCTTAGCAAAATGGTCTGAAGATAATAGTTTACTATTCCTATAATAAAAGGTGTTATGAGCTATTTATTTAGATAAGAAAGATCATTATTGCCAGCTGAAATTAAATAAAATTCCTCAAAAACTATGCACATTTAATATGCCCTAGGGAAACTATTGCATTCATCATTTTCCATTTTGCCTTCGACCAACAGAAAAAGGAAGAAACTTTTGGGCACCTAAAAGATGTGCATATGACAATTGATGACATAACCCTGGCCAATACACATTTTGATGCCTCAAATGTTAGACTTCTTTCTAGGTATTGCTGATCCACTGATTCAAAAAATGGCACTGGTTTTCCCTATCAGATACAGAACATATGGCATATAGTAGCCGTCATCTGCTCGCCCATAGAAAATCATAATAACCATATCTAAGAAATTAGATCTGATGTGATCTATGCAATGAAATTTGCTAAATCACCACCCCAAATAACCCCAGAAACAGGCCTAAAAGCAAAGACACCAAGAATTTTTTAAAGTTTGGGCTGTGAATAGCAGCAGGGACATTTGAACGGCATGGTCACATTTTACATCAAATGATAGAAACAACACACCCTATGAATACTAAATATAAAGGAGAAATATAATGGAGTTTAAAGTTGACTCAGTAAAATACATGGGGCAAGTCTGCTGAGGAACTTCATCTTGGTAAGAATACAGTTCAGACCATTTGGAAAATAACACCTTCTCAGAATAAGCAAGATGTGGTCAGATTTACAGCATCTGTAAAGTATCCGCTTAAGAAAACACTATGAAATTTATGAGGTCACTGTAAATTGACAGGCAACTTGAAATTATGTCCAAACATACATATTCTGCTGGAGAAAACACCAGTTATTTGAGAAAAGCTTCCACAACTGCAAAGTCTTTCTTGCCAGTAAAGGACCAGTTATGTTGCCAAAAACAAACAAAAATCCAGCATTAAAACAGTTATTACTGTATCTGAAACACAGAATATATATTCTCCCAACGTCATAAGCCTCATCAAGGTATTCAGGAAACTAAAGCTAGGGCAAGCAGGTTGATGCAGTAGCCTAGTATATCAGGAGATATCAAGACAATAATTGGAAACGCATCTGTTTGCCTCATTTTGCTTCAAGTAATCAAAATCTTTCAGCTGTATAACTAGAACTGTAACTTGACATGAAACCATTTCCTTACCTTTTCAGATAGCAAGTGAGTAACATTTTGCTGGCATCTTTTTTGAAAGCACTCGTAAATGTTAAGCAGTTTAGAAGCTAACACTTGCTCACAATTGAAAAGAGAATGGTGATTGAATACAATGCTGGATATGTTAAGATCAAGTTGGTAAATCTTGCTTTCTTCTCCTGTCGTAGTTATAATACGCTTTTCCAGTTCAGGACGCATTGCCTGCATTTAAAAGAAAACCGGCAAATGTTCCTTTAAAATAAATAATTTTTCCAAATCATAAACTGATCTGATTTTCAGAGCTCGATGTGGTTTGAACTAGAACACACTATTCCTGTTTTATGCACATTTGTGTCTCTGCTTTTATCATCTTTGATAGTAATGAAATAAATTAGTCACAAACTCTGTTTTAAACTGCATCAGAATTTCTGCTGAATCTGACCGGACTCCTTGCTGTTTAATACCTTGTTACATTTGATTTCTTCCTCTGTTTAACTCCTTTTCATTACTATCTTCTGATCAGATGTTTTCAACAACAGAAAACAACTTACATCTTTGCTTTTCCACTGGTAAATCACTTTCTCCTTCAGTCAGCTCTGTATGCTTTGTCTTTTCTGTCTTTTACTTCAATAATTTTATTTACAGCAGAGTCTCACTTATCCAAGCTTCACTTATCCAATGTTCTGTATTATCCAAGGCAGTCTGCCTTTTAATAGTCAATGTTTTTGCCACCAATGGACGGTGAAGCAACAGCTCCCCCTGTGGCCGGAATCGTGAAGCTGGAAAAGATGTTAAAAATGCCTCTGTGTCTGTCTAAAAACTGAATGTTGTTTGTCTGTTGGCATTGAATGTTTGCCAGATATGTGTTCATTGTAATCCACCCGGAGTCCCCTTCGGGGTGAGAAGGGCGGAATATAAATACTGTAAATAAATAAATAGTAAATGTTGCAATATTTTGGTGCTAAATTTATAAATAAAGTAATTACTACATAACATTACTGTGTATTGAACTGCTTTTTCTGTTAATTTGTTGTAAAACATGATGTTTTGGTGCTTAATTTGTAAAATCATAATGTAATTTTATGTTTAATAGGTTTTTTTCTTAATCCCTCCTTATTATCCAACATTTTTGCTTATCCAATGTTCTGCCAGCCTGTTTATCTTGGATAAGTGAGACTCTACTGTACTTCCAGTATTATGAAAGCAAGTAGTTTATTCTTTTATGCACATTAGCTATGTATAATTCATTCTTTGTTTTATTAAATTACCTTTTATGAAATCAACTGAATGGATTTTCTGCTTTTAATATTACAAATCTCTGGTCTTAATGTTAACACTTTCTTTAAAAAATTCTGTTTGTAATTTTTAACGTTTTCCCCAGTCTGTGACTGTAATAATAAAATTCATTTATATTTGAAACACAAGATGATAATTTTATTGGTTCCAATTCTTTTGCAGATGATTACTATGGCTGGATCTACACTGCCATATAATTCAGTTTCGGAATGCAGATTAATTGCATTGAACCGGGTTACATGGCAGTATAGACTTTTATATCCAGTTCAATGTAACAGATATCAGTACTGAAGATGATCAAGACTATTAGGAAGAACTTCTAAATCCGGAAATATAAATATAAATATATGCAAGATGTCATGGTTTTTCCCCAGCTCCAATGGGGAAAGATTGTGATTCTAAATAGCTAAAGTTTGACATCTGCTACTGTATTCTGTCCAAAAATGTTCCTGTTGTTTGATTCTATTAAATTCCTTCACAGTCTAATTTCGAAAACAATAAATACTATATAGAATACATGAAAATATATCAGTTGAAACATAATCAAATAATACAATCTACTACTGAAATGTATCCAGTTCCTTTATGGTAGAACTAAAGAGCAACAAGCAGAAACTAACAAACAAACCTTCCTATATGTTGTCCTTAACTGTGTATCAGCCTCAACAGGAAAAGATACTCTGCAATGATGAGCTTGTTTTACAGGTGAAGGTAATGATATTATTTCTCCACTTTCTTCAAACCAGTCTGTCCCCTTGACAAAGATGATTCAGAGGCATAAACAATACACCCAATAGCTGTAATTACATTTTAATCATACTGTTTAGAAATATGTAAACATAAGCAAAACTGTATTTGTACCCCTTCTTGCTGAAGAAGACGATTTTCCATTTTGTGATATGTATTCCTAGGAATGTAAGGTTTTCTTGGAATGTAAAATCCTTCATCTTCTAAAATCCGTGGCAACATATTATTTGGTAATTTAGAGCTGTGTATAACTGAGAACATTAATATGATTTTAGCATTACACTCACACACAGGGAGGGAGGGAAAGAGAGATATCATAAATCCTTTGTTGTGCATTATCCCTTCTTTTATCCCACAAACATTGATATATGACCTAGGAAACAACAAATAAGAGACCAGAATATATGGCATGACAGCAAATCCTCTGCTACATCCATCTCAAATAGAATGAACATTCAATTGAGCACTTTTTTTCCAATTTCTGCTCTTTTATCTAATCTTTCAACGAGTGCTCCAGAACAATTCGTATCAATATGGAATTTCAAGGAAACTTCAAACTTCTGTAAACTTTTCTTAAGGTACTCCTTTTAACAGAACTTTGAGAATGATTGGCAAACAGGAGAGGTCCCAGCAAACAAGAGGAGGATCAATGTTGTTCCCATCTTGAAAGGATGCATCTACATGTGGGAATTTTACAAGGTATTTAGCCTTCTCTGCCAAAGAGTACTGGTGCCTCACCAAACTACACATTTCAGGATTCCATAGCTTTCAGCCGTGACAATTAAAGTAGTGTCAAATTGCATTAATTATACAGTGCAGATGTACCCAAAAAGCATGGGAAGAGAATCTGAGCAACTGCCAGCTACTCAGTTTGACATCCATTTTAGAAAAAGATACAGAAGTGATAATCAAGCAGTAATTCTATAGCCATTTGGAAAAGAATTCTGTGATTGCTAAACTCCAGCATGACTTTATCAAAAACGTGTTATGCCTAACTTTTAAACTTAGCATTAAAAACCTTGGAAGATCAGGGGACTACTCTACAAATATCCATATAGACATTTGTAAAAGGAAGGACATTGCCATATTTTGAAATCTAAAGTACCTGGAAGAGTGCTTGGTATGAAAAGATAATCACATTGTTCTTCCTTCAAATCACTGTGTTCATACTCAGCAGCTTTTACTTCAAGTAGTTCTGGCATTATTTCTCTGACTTGGCGAAGCAGTGGGGTTTGCTCATTTAGGTCACAGGCATGTTGAAGACTGCCATTTATTGATTTCTATTGTGTATTCACCATGAACAAAATCAGTGTGAAATACTGAATTTAGAGAAAAGTGGACAATTAGCTTTAAAATGGAGCACATCTTAGATTAAAAAAATTAGAATTGACACACATTATTTTCTGATAAAATAAGCTATATTTATACACAGTAACCCTAAAGTGAAAGCATTATATTATTAGGGCCCCTTCGACACTGCCCTATTTACCAGGATCTTATCCCAGATTATCTGTTTATCCCAGATTATATAGCAGTGGAAACACATATAATCCAGTCCATAGTAGACAATCTAGGGATATAAAGTATTGCAGATCCAGCCTAAGATCAACTAAGGCCCCTTCCACACTGTCCCTATATCCTAAAATCTAATCCCAGATTATCTGTTTATCCCAGATTATCCATATATATAATCCAGTTTAAAGCAGATAATCTGGGATCAGATCCTGGGATATAGGGCAGTGCGGAAGGAGCCTAAGAGGTGACAAAATAACTTTTAAATAGATAATGCATTGTTAGACAGGAATGCATTGGTTATAACCCTATTGTGTAAAACTGGTGGAAAATACAGTTCTAATGGATTCAGCAGGTCACACACCTGCTGAATGATTAAGTGGGTGATGATGTGTAATTTAAGGTACATGCTAAAGAAGCTGATTCATGACCAT
Organism: Anolis carolinensis; assembly: GCF_035594765.1. Taxonomy (NCBI): domain Eukaryota; kingdom Metazoa; phylum Chordata; class Lepidosauria; order Squamata; family Anolidae; genus Anolis; species Anolis carolinensis. Next base: position 206,752,072 of record NC_085843.1, read on the forward strand.
GTGACATTCATGACGAAGGGCAAGCAGTGGGTATAAAAGAGGGTAGGAAGTGTGTGTTCTTTCTCTTGCCATGATTCTCTTGCTTCTTGCCATACATCTATTGCTGATATCTATTACCTACGTCGTAAGTATATTTCTGTATATGCCACTGACTGATAGGGGATCAGGGGATCCTGATCTGTGTGTATATATGTGTACATAGAGCAACGTCTCAAGATTAAAAGCCTCCTGTGAGTTTGGATGAAAACTGAATCAGAGAGTTATCACTACTCTCTAACTTCCAACTAGAAATAAATGGTTAGTGAATATTTGTATTATCTTCTTTTTTCTGGTACTACTTAGAATATCTTTCAGCCATACTACAAAACAGAGAAACTATTATAATTATTTTCATTGTAAAGGTTCAACAACATTATTGGCTAGCATCCTGTTCACTTTTTCATGGCCTTAAGCCTGACTTCTAAATTTTGTAATTCGCATGTATAGTCCTTGCATCCTAATTCAGAAAACAAGAGTGGAACAAGGCAGTTGGAAAGTTTAATATGTAAGCAATAAGGAAAAAGATTAAAGACACGTCACTGGGTAGTACCTGTATTCTGGGTTACTGGAGATAGGTCATCTTGAAAAGATACTTAATAATTCTTCTTTTACAAATGAAAAAGGACAAAAGAACAGGGCTTTCAAATATGGGTGAATTCTTCAGCGGGATGTGATCTGATGCACTAAATGACTTAATGTAACAGGAATAAAAACCATGTAAACCGAAGAAAGAACAATACCTGGTCAACATTTTGATCAACTTCTTCCAGCTTTGTGTGGTTTTCAAAAGTTGATGTAAAAAATGCCAAGGCTTCATCTAATGGAACTTCTTTCTAAGATAGAAAAAACAGCTGAGTAACTTGAAAAGTGCTAACCATTCCATTTTCTTATTTCCCAAAGTTAATTTCCTTAATAAGTCCTAATATCTATTTGGCACAGTATCACCATCATGATACTAAGTCTTACATTAAGCCTTGATTACTCCCCAAGAAATCAATCGCTTAATGGCGTCAACACAAATAAAAATGCCAGTAATTCAAGGGATCTGCAAGAAGTTTCAAAATTATGGATACAAATTCAAAGAAGTATATTTTATGATGACAACATATTACTATTATACAAAAGGTTACAGACAGTTTAATGAGTTATCCAGTTTTACTAAACATTTTCAGCCAGAAACAAAGATTTCTAAATTCAGGGAAGTGGTTTACTTTACAAGATTTCTAAATTCAGGGAGGTGGTTTACTTTACTGAGTAAATCTTTACTGAGTAAATCCACCTCGAGGACACTCTTCCTCCATTCCATTTGCCTTCCATTTTGTCAAGTGTTATTGCCTGAATCACATTGCCTTATGACATGTCCAAAGTATGACAGCCTCAATATAGTCATTTTGGCTCCTAGTAAGAGTTCAAGCCTGATTTGCTCTAAGATTTGTTCATTCTCGCAGTCTATGGTATCTGCAGATATCCTCTAGCACCACAATCAAATCCTGTTAATTCTCAACTTTCTTAACTGTCCAGTATTCACAACCATACCTAGAAATAGGAAATATCATGACATGGATAATTCTGACTTTGATCACTATTCATGTTGCATTCCTTGGTGGCTTTTGCTATATCTCACTAGAGCACATAGTCCTGTTTTCTTAAAACACTGTGTACGTAATAATCTGACGGAAAATGTCTCTGACTCATACATACCAAGTACAGATATGTCAAGACATGCTCTTTCTTCTTTTGTGGTGTCTAGTTTTCTTGATTCATGCTTTTCACATTTCATGTTCCTAACACATACATTGTGCAGCACTGGAATTTTCCTTCATTTCTGAACATGCCACATTTTTTTAGTTTGACTCCATCTGCATCATCAGATTCAACACTACTCATCGATGTACGGTGGCGTAGTGGATGAAAGCCTTGTGACTTGAAGGTTGGGTTGCTGATCTGAAAGCTGCCAGGTTTGACTCCCACCGGGGAGAGCGCGAATGAGCTCCCTCTGTCAGCTCCAGCTCCGTGCGGGGACATGAGAGAAGCCTCCCACAAGGATGATAAAAAAAAAAACATCAAAACATCCGGGCGTCCCCTGGGCAACGTCCTTGCAGACGGCCAATTCTCTCACACTAGAAGTGACTTTCAGTTTCTCAAGTCGCTCCTGACACGAAAAAAAAAAAATCTTTTCCAGTAGCCCAATGAGTAGCTTCTGATCTGGGAGTTTCATTTTCCAGCACTATCTATTGTTTCATTTTGGATTGTTGTATCATAGGTAAAATGCATTCAGGAGTGGTTTACCACTAGCATTTTCTGCACAGTGCTGTTGTCCACCAGTGTCTCTCTCTCACACACACATGTACATGCCAATACTGCTGATGCGAAATAGTTTTTTTAGCACATTTAGACTAGCTCCTCAGGAAATGCATGTTTAATTCGGGATACCCTACCAGCATCAATGCTATATCCGTTTAGCCTCTTACTTCAATGGAGCATACAACCTGACCATCACAGAAAAGTACTGCCATTCTTCTCTCACAATATTTCATAATGTTTACAAAATTCTAGCTATTCCTCTTTACCTTCTCATCCAAAACTGTTTGCTATTACATCCAAACATCTTGATTGCTACAACCTTTTTCTTACCAACAACATTGAGTTTGCATACTATAATATAGATATTAAAGACACAAGTGAAGTTTTAAATGAAAGACATGTGAAGACAGCATAATCGGAATTCAAACACTTTTAGTTTATCATTCCTGATAGCATATTATGAAAGTCTTATTACCTCAACACTCAGAACTTCATAGTTGTTTGGGTTTTCTTCAGTAGGAGCATCCTGGTTCTCAGGAAAAAAATCTTCTTGTTTGGCCTAAAATAAAGACATTTCAGTGTACCTTTTAATATTGAAGACATGAATAAACAAGAACACAGAATACTCACAAAATTCCCATATCTGGAACTTGACTTATTCTTTCCGAGAGAATCCAAAAAGCACGGAGAAGAAGGCAAACCTTTTAAATTGGTTGAACTGTCCCCCTTTAATAAAAAACACAAATACATGTTGTTGTAGGCTTCATTTGAATGCCAAATTACAAGTTCAATTGAAGTTATTCATTACCTTAAAAGTTTTCAGTTTCTCTTTCACTCTGTCACGCAATGCTTCAGTCAATCTAACCCGTTGTTCTACATCAGTCACAACTATCATTTAAAAAAGATTTTTAAAACATATTTTGCAATAGACATTGCAAAGAAACAGTAATAAACATTTTCTGTAATCTCATGTGGAACCTAATGAAATCTGGAAACATGGCAATAATCATAACTGAAAATGTTTTTCAAAGTTTATTAAGTATTAACTTGAGTCCTAGAAATATACAAAATTATAAATGATATACAACAAAGGTGCATAAAACACATGATTTCAACTTGTATTTTCAAATAGTAGCTGACAATTTTTATACATAATACTATAAAACATATTTAAATATTCACAATTTTGTGCCATATGCGATAACTATCCATAGAGAGTAGAATAGTTAACAAAAGTATATACAGTATTGACATTTAAATTATAATCCAATTTAAGCCACATTTGTAAAAAAAAAAATCCCTTAAAAGCCAACTTAGTAATGGGAAAAAACATTTAATTACCTTCCTGCGGATCTTGCCCAAGGGCTCCTTTTGACCTGATGCCATCAACATACACATTGTCTTCAGTTTGCTACATTAAACAAGAGGAAAGTTGCAAGTATGTATTTCTTTTACCTTATTTATATCCAGCCTTTCTGAGAAGAATTTCCCACATTGTCAAGTTTTTAAAATGTATGTGAAAAAGACCTACAATCTATTGATTTCCAATGGCAATAGGCCAAAATATTCAGCTAATTTAATTTCTGCCAAAGTTAAGAAAAGTTCTCTCAAACTAATCCATGGGGGCATTTAAACCCAGGCCCCATCTACACTGTCATTTAATGAGGTTTGAATTGCATTATATGATCAGTTTAGTAGACTCATATAATGCAGTTTAATTCAACGAGTACACTGGCCATATAATGCGGTTTCAAACTGCATTATATGACAGTATAGATGTAACCTCAGTTTGCCTGAGATATATTATTTTTACAAATCCATCTAAGAATGTTCGGCATAATTTCAGTGAAGCAGGTGCTTATTACCATTTACCATATGCCTTCTCTTTAAATTTAAATTTCTTGCCTTCTATTTAAATTGTTTAATGAAATCAAAATAATAACTCACGAAGAAATAAATATACCTTCAGAAACATACAACAAGCAACAACAAAACTTTTATATTCTGCCCCGTCTTCCTGTGGGGACTAGGGCGACTTTTCTCACAAGAAGTTAATAAGCAGTGTGTCTTCTTGAGTTTGCACAGCACTGGCAACTTGAAGAGTGTTTTACATTTGCGCAGTGGGAAGGGAAAGTTTAACTTTCCTCAGAAATGCACCCATTATCTGCAGAATTTAAGAAACAATTAATCCTACTCTAGTTTTTTTTTCAGTGTGGTATCCATTTATTTTGATCACAAAAAATGAGAGCAATTCATATTCTCCTCCAAAAACTCATCTTAACACATGGAATGTTTAATAATGACAATATTTAGGAGGAGGAGGAGGAGGAGATGATTATGATGATGATAACAACTGATGCTGAATATGATGAATCACCCATTGCAAATAATTAAATAATACATGTTGATGTAATTTCCATGAGTCCAGTCAATTATAGTGTCACATCTTTGTTTTGTATCAATTTTTTAAAGTTCATTAAAATGTCATAAACTAACATTATGATCTTGAAGAATGTATATAAAAGATAAAATTGATTAAAAGAAACAAGGGTTGTTTCTGAGGGTAGTTCCAGAGAGCCCTTTAACCCGGGAGAAAGCGCATTTTAAAAATGTGATTCTGTCCGAGTTCAAGTCCACACACGTCCCAGAAAGCTCATGCTTTCTAGGACTGGTGTCCAGATGCCCTCCCAAGAGGACAATGAGACACTCAGACCCCCTCCAAAAAAACCCTAGAAAACCATTTAAAAAATAGAAGAACTTACCCGGCCTCCATTAGCACGGTGCCTGAGCTCTTTTGGCATGTAAGAATGACATGCCAGGAAGGGGAGTGGGGGGGAGGAAGCAGTCCAGAGGAAGCAGTCCAGACAGCAGAAATAGTGGGTTCAACCTGCACCTTTCAAGAAGGTATGGATCAAACCCACTATCACATTATCTCGGCACAAAACAGAGTTTTCCTGCTTTGTGTCAAAAGCATTCGTGTTTTCGTGGGGTGTCATCTGGACTTGGGTTTCTCTTGGGTTTCAGTCCCTACCCCCAACCCAAACCCCAGGCTTTCTTGGATGCAAATTGAATGAACACACCTTCTTTCTAGCACTTTCCTTCTGTAAAAGATCAATTTTCCTCACAATTCTCTCTGGAATTTTTTCTTTCTAAATAAGCCAGAACAAGATATTTTAAATCATTGTCTAGCTGGCACACTTCATAAAAGAAGTTAAACAAATAAAATTGCATACTTAAAAAAATGAGGTTGCATCCTTTTTATGATATTGAGTTCACTAGCCGAATATTTCAGCACAATGATATTACATATGAATAATGACCATGTTGCTATTTCACTTTTAAACAGAATGCAGAATCACTGTCACGACCCAGGCGGCAGAGGCACCAATAACCATACACAGAGGCCAGAATCTAACTAATATCTTTATTGAAGGAATATATAAAGTTAATAAAAACAAGTATAGAAAATAGTCCAGAATCAGACCCTTCAGGAAAGGTCAGAATTAGTCCAAAAAAGCAATGTCCAATAAGAAATATTAAGGTCCAAAGTTGTAATCCAATAACCGAAACACTCACTTTGCCAAGCAAAGTGAGGGGAGATGACGAGGTCCTTAGTCCATAAAACTTGAGCGTGGCTAGGAAATAACTTGATACTTGAAACAAGGCTTGAACGTGGAACAAGGTAACTAAGAGCAAGAACAAGGTCCGTGGAATAACTTGGTAAAATCCGTGAAACAAGGCAAGGATTAGTCCTGGGAAACAAGGCAAAGTCCGTAGGTAAACAAGGGCTGGGAAGCAAGGCGAAGGCTGGATAGCAAGGCAAGGCTTGAGCTGAAGCGAGGCTTGAATCGGAGCGCGCTGTCCAGACACAACTCGCTCCGTAGGCTGACGAATTGACTCCGCGAAGTTGCTACGCGGGCAAAACACCTATATAGAGTCCAACTTTCTCACCAAAGCGGTTCTCTGGGAATCAGAAACGAAAGCTAAACTCTGAGACCAGATGTTAAACTCCTTAAAGATTCTCACGAGAACCAATGTTAATTGGCAACATTCTTAGCTGCTATCCTCGCACTCCTGCGCGAAGCTGAATCCAAACTTCTCTGTTGTTTACAAAACTCCCGGCGCAAGAACACGGGAGAAGTAGGCTCTGGGGTTGTTTGACATACTTCTGGGGCACAACTTTCTTGCAGGTGCAAGGTTTCCAGATCTGCCTGGGAAGGATCTGGCTGAGAGGAATCCAGTTCAGACTGGGAAGGTAAAAAACCCAAGTTTTCATCTTCATCAGGGATTACAATGTCCTGAGCAGGACTACAAGGCCCATGGTTCATCACACTATCCCCCTCCTCAGGGCCCCTCCCAAACTGGGGTCCTCTCCCCGAGGCGCGAGGTCGCGGTTTGGTGGGATAGGTCAGATGGAAGCGACGGGTTAGATCAGGAGCATGGACTGTGGAGGCGTCTTCCCAAGAGCGTTCCTCAGGCCCAAAACCCACCCAGTCAATGAGATATTGTAGGCGGCGGCGATGAAAGCGAGAATCCAAAATGTCCTCAACCTCGAACTCCTCCTCCCCATTCATCAAAACAGGAGGGGGGGCCGGTTGGTCTGTATCAGGACGCACACCATCCGCCGGAAGGAGCAGGGAACGGTGAAACACTGGGTGAATGCGCATTGAACGCGGAAGTTGGAGTTTGAAAGTCACGGGGTTTAATTGCGCCACCACTGGATAGGGGCCAATGAAGCGGGCATCTAACTTCCGGCATGGGCGGTGGGAGGGCAGAAAGCGAGTGGACAGGAAAACCCGATCTCCTACCTTGATTTCGGGGCCCGGCTGGCGGTGTTTGTCAGCGTGGCGTTTATAGTCCTCCTTGGCTTGGTCCAGTTGCTGGAGCAAAAGTTGTTGCACCGCTGTGAGTTCCTGCAGCCAATCCTCTGCTGCGGGAACTTCTGAAGTTTCAATGACAGGGGGAAAGAAACGTGGATGGAAACCGTAGTTTGCAAAGAACGGCGTTTCTTTTGTAGAAGCTTGAACTCCATTATTGTAGGCAAACTCAGACAGTGGTAACAGAGAAGCCCAATTGTCCTGTTGGTAGTTTACATAACAGCGAAGATACTGCTCCAAAGTGGCATTGGTGCGCTCCGTTTGCCCATCTGTTTGGGGATGATGAGCTGAAGATAAGCGAGAGTCTATGCCCAGTAGTTTTTGTAGTGCCTTCCAAAAACGAGAGGTGAATTGAAATCCACGGTCTGTGACTAAACTCTTGGGCAATCCATGTAGTCTGAAAACATGTTGAAGAAATAGATCCGCAGTTTCTTTGGCCGTGGGGAGGCCTTCGCAGGGAATGAAATGGGCTAACTTGGTGAATAGGTCCACCACCACTAAGATCGTGGTGAATCCACAGGAAGGTGGTAGGTCAGTGATGAAATCCGCGGAAATTATTTCCCATGGGCGAGATGGGGTAGGAAGGGGGTGCAAAAGCCCTGAGGGCTTCTCCCTTCGTATCTTGGAGCGCTGGCATACTGGGCAGGTGTTGACATATTTTTCCACATCCTTGCGGATCTTGGGCCACCAAAAATCTCTTAGGATCAAATGCATGGTTTTAAATAGTCCGAAGTGTCCTGCTGGTTTGCAGTCATGACACAGACGAAGCGCTTTTTCCCTGCCCGGTCCGGGTGGGATATAAACATGATTTCTATAGCAGAGCAGCCCATCTTTAAGCGAAAAGGGAAAATGCAGACCTTGGCGAAGTTGGTCCTGCGCCCAGGCATCTGCTTGCTGACTAGCCCTGATTTCTTGAGCACAGATGGGTCCTGGAGTAGGGGAAGTTGAACCAATGGGACTGGATTTGGTGTTCCCCACTGTGAGCGTGGCAAAGTTCTCAGGTTGTAGCAGTTGGGATTCAAAGGTCTCCTTGCGTCCTGCAGCGTATTCCGGTTTACGTGACAGGGCGTCTGCTTGCTTGGTTTGAGCTGGGGTCACATAATGGATCTGGAAGTTGAAACGTTCAAAGAACAAAGCCCAACGTTGCTGCCTCTGATTTAGTTTGCGGGCAGTTCTTAGATGTTCTAGATTACGATGATCAGTGTGGACTTCAATGGGGAATTTGGCCCCTTCTAGCCAATGTCTCCAAGTTTCAAAGGCTGCCTTTATGGCCAGTAGTTCTTTTTCCCAAATGGTGTAATTCCTCTCTGGTGTGGTTAGTTGACGAGAATAAAAGGCACAGGGGTGGAGGTGATCTCCCACCGGTTGTAAGAGTACAGCCCCAATTGCCACATCAGAGGCGTCCGCTTGCACCACAAAAGGGGTTCCAGGATTTGGGTGCTGTAGAATTGGCTGGGAGGTGAATAGTTTCTTCAGTTGCTGGAACCCTTTCTCTGCTTGATCAGTCCAGCGGAAAGGCTGCTTTCCACGGATGCAGCTAGTGATGGGGTCGGACCAGCGGGCAAAATCTGGAATGAACTTGCGGTAGTAGTTCGCGAACCCCAAGAAACGCTGCACCTCTTTCTTGTTAGTTGGCGCCCGCCATTCCAATACTGCTGAAACTTTGGCTGGATCCATGGAAAGCCCTAGAGGCGAGATGCGGTAGCCAAGGAAATCTACCTCTTGTAGATCAAAAGCGCATTTTTCTAGCTTGGCATAAAGTCCATGATCCCGCAGTCGTTGCAACACCATTTTGACGTGGTTCTCATGTTCTGATTGTGATCTGGAAAACACCAAAAAATCGTCCAGGTAGATTATCAAGAATCTGTCTAGATAGTCCTGAAAAATATCGTTGACAAAATGCTGGAACGTTGCGGGAGCTCCGCATAAACCGAAATTCATAACTCGGGACTCGAATAATCCGAATTTAGTCTGGAAGGCGGTCTTCCACTCGTCCCCTTCTCTGATGCGAACTAGATTATAAGCCCCCCGAAGATCCAGCTTGGTGTAGACCTTGGCTCCTCGAAGTCGGTCCAGTAGATCCGAGATTAAGGGCAGGGGATAGCTGTTCCGCTTGGTGATATTGTTCAATGCTCTGTAGTCCACCACCAAGCGTAATTCCCCTGACTTCTTCTTCACAAACATCACTGGGGAGGCGGCTGGGGATTGAGAGGGTCTGATGAACCCCTTGCGAAGGTTTGTCTCTAAGAATTCCCTGAGAGCTTCTTGCTCTGGTTCAGTCAGGGAGTAGAGATGCCCTCGCGGGATCGGGGCCCCCTCCACCAAGTCAATGGCACAGTCATAAGGTCTATGTGGGGGTAATTTTTCGGCTTCTTTCTCATTGAATACATCCCAATACTCGGAGTACTTCTTTGGCAAGGTGATGATGGGCTCGGAGTCTGTGGCATGGCATACCTTGGCTACGAGGCAATGGTTTTGGCAGTACGGTGAAGCAAACTGCAGTTCTCTGTTGGACCAGGAGATGTTAGGGTCGTGGAGTGTCAGCCATGGAATTCCCAAAATCACAGGGAAATGGGGAACCTCGGTAACAAAGAAGGAAATCTCTTCCATATGTTCCCTTATCCACATCCTGGTGGGTTCCGACCACTGGCTTACGGGGCCCGTCTTGAGGGGACGGCCGTCTATGGCTTGCACCACACGGGCATTCTTGAAATCATGATATTGTAATCCCAGAGAGTCGGCATACTCTCTATCGATGAAATTGTTGGTAGCTCCAGAGTCTATCATGGCGTGGACCATGACGGGTCCCCTTTTTGCTGACCATAATGTGACCACGAGAAGGAACAGGACCCCGGTTGGCGGCTCTTGGATGGATTTTTTGACCGGGTTGGCGAGCCTCTCTACACCCGGTCGTTGGCTTCCCCCGCCGGCTGTGTGCCAGTCGGCTCAGACGCCTTCGACTCCGTGGAGGACGCCGCCGCGAGACGGGCGGCAGGCTTCCCTTTGGCTGGGCACTCTCTGGCGAAGTGGCCCCCGTTCCCGCAGTACCAGCAGAGGTTCAAGCGTTGACGACGGGCCTTCTCGGCGGCATCTAGTCTGGGACGCACATTGCCCAACTGCATCGGCACCTCCTCGCCTCCTCTGGGGTATGGGGTTGGCGGCGGGGGTCTCCACACCGGACGTGGCTGAACACTGGCGGGAGCGGGGGGTTTTGCCCCGGCTCTACCGCCCTGGCCTCGAACCCATTGTTTCCTGTTGGCAATCATGACTTCAGCCCGTAAACATTGATCAATGAGTGCCTCGAGGGAATGGGGAGGATCCACCTTGGAGATTTCTTCCAGCATTTCAATGTTGAGACCCTCCCGAAATTGTCCTCTGAGGGCTACATCGTTCCAGCCGGTGTTGTGGGCCAGCACGCGGAACTCGGCTATGTACTGAGACATGGGTCTGTCTCCTTGAAGGAGGCGCCGGAGTTTGTGACCGGCTGCCTCCAAATTGTCCTCGATTCCCCAGGTCTCCTTAAGGTGATCCAAGAAGCGTTGTGCTGAACTTAGGTGGGGGGAGGCTTGATCAAACAGGGCCGTCGCCCAGCTAGCCGCTGGTCCGTCTAGAAGACTGTAGACCCACGCCACCTTGATGTCTTCTTGGGGAAACTCGGCATCACGGGCCTCTAGATAAGCTTGACATTGGCGGCGGAAAACATGAACCTTAGCAGCTTCTCCAGAAAACTTGGTAGGCAACGCCATGGCCGGGAGGCGAACTCCGCGCTCCCTCAACCCTTTTATTTCTCCATCCTGCGCGTTGAGTCTGTCACGGATGCGGTCCACTTCGTCCTTGCTGATGGTGTAGCTGAGCGGCTGTCCAGCCGGCGCGGCTCCGGTAGACATCCTGGCCTCGGTTAGTTGGTGCTTATGGGTGGCGGAGTCAAACTGTCACGACCCAGGCGGCAGAGGCACCAATAACCATACACAGAGGCCAGAATCTAACTAATATCTTTATTGAAGGAATATATAAAGTTAATAAAAACAAGTATAGAAAATAGTCCAGAATCAGACCCTTCAGGAAAGGTCAGAATTAGTCCAAAAAAGCAATGTCCAATAAGAAATATTAAGGTCCAAAGTTGTAATCCAATAACCGAAACACTCACTTTGCCAAGCAAAGTGAGGGGAGATGACGAGGTCCTTAGTCCATAAAACTTGAGCGTGGCTAGGAAATAACTTGATACTTGAAACAAGGCTTGAACGTGGAACAAGGTAACTAAGAGCAAGAACAAGGTCCGTGGAATAACTTGGTAAAATCCGTGAAACAAGGCAAGGATTAGTCCTGGGAAACAAGGCAAAGTCCGTAGGTAAACAAGGGCTGGGAAGCAAGGCGAAGGCTGGATAGCAAGGCAAGGCTTGAGCTGAAGCGAGGCTTGAATCGGAGCGCGCTGTCCAGACACAACTCGCTCCGTAGGCTGACGAATTGACTCCGCGAAGTTGCTACGCGGGCAAAACACCTATATAGAGTCCAACTTTCTCACCAAAGCGGTTCTCTGGGAATCAGAAACGAAAGCTAAACTCTGAGACCAGATGTTAAACTCCTTAAAGATTCTCACGAGAACCAATGTTAATTGGCAACATTCTTAGCTGCTATCCTCGCACTCCTGCGCGAAGCTGAATCCAAACTTCTCTGTTGTTTACAAAACTCCCGGCGCAAGAACACGGGAGAAGTAGGCTCTGGGGTTGTTTGACATACTTCTGGGGCACAACTTTCTTGCAGGTGCAAGGTTTCCAGATCTGCCTGGGAAGGATCTGGCTGAGAGGAATCCAGTTCAGACTGGGAAGGTAAAAAACCCAAGTTTTCATCTTCATCAGGGATTACAATGTCCTGAGCAGGACTACAAGGCCCATGGTTCATCACAATCACACACACAAAAGAGACACCTGCTTGACTTGAATTTGCTAAACAATTCTTCCCAAAAACTTCATAACTATGTTGATAAATCCACAATGTAAAAAAAGAGAGTGATTTACAAGTTGATCATAAAAAACAGTTACGTTGCAGAAGAAATGCAAGACTGTAATCCGGGAAACCAGCTTGAAAGCATCTGGATAAGAATCAAGGGAACCGGGACTCAAAAAGATCTTGTTGTGGGTGTCTACTACAGACCTCCGAGTCAGGATGAAGGACTTGATGAAGCCTTCTGTCAACAGCTGACCAAACAGGCACAAAGAAGAGATATAGTAGTCATGGGCGATTTCAATTATCCCGATATCTGCTGGAAAACAAACTCAGCCAAGAGTACAAAGTCCAACAAATTCCTCACTTGCCTTGCAGATAATTTTATGGTCCAGAAGGTAGAAGAGGCAACAAGGGGATCAGCAACTCTTGATCTAATCTTAACAAATGTGGAAGACCTGATCAATACAGTTGAAGTGGTTGGATCCTTAGGGGCAAGTGACCATGTGCTCCTGCAGTTTGCAATACAAAGGAATGCTGAAACTAAGACAAGTCAAACACGCATTCTGGACTTTAAGAGAGCTGACTTCCAAAAAATGAAGGAAATACTGAGCGGCATTCCATGGACGCCGATATTAAAAAACAAGGGAGTTAAGGATGGATGGGAGTTTTTCAAAAGTGAAATACTCAAGGCGCAAATGCAAACAGTGCCAACAAAGAAGAAAAATAAGACAAGTGCAAAGAAGCCAGAATGGATGTCCAAAGAACTTCTAACCGAGCTAAAGCTCAAAAGTGACATGCACAAGAAGTGGAAAAGGGGAGAAATCACCAAAGAAGAATTCAAACGTATAGCCAACACCTGTAGGGAAAAGGTTCGCAAGGCTAAAGCGCAAAATGAGCTCAGGCTTGCCAGGGACATAAAAAACAACAAAAAAGGCTTTTTTGCTTACGTTGGTAGAAAAGGGAAGAAAAAGGAGGCGATAGGGCCATTGCAAGGAGAAGATGGGGTGATGGCGACAGGGGACAGGGAAAAGGCAGAACTACTTAATGCCTTCTTTGCCTCAGTCTTCTCACAAAAAGAAAGCCATCTTCAACCTCAGAAACATGGAATGGACGAAGGATTGGGGGAAATCCAACCCCAAATAGGGAAACAAGTTGTCCAGGAACACCTGGCCACTCTAAACGTATTCAAGTCCCCAGGGCCAGATCAGCTACATCCAAGAGTACTGAAGGAACTAGCGGAAGTTATTTCAGAACCACTGGCAATTATCTTTGAGAGTTCTTGGAGAACGGGAGAAGTCCCAGCAGATTGGAGGAGGGCGAATGTGGTCCCTATCTTCAAGAAGGGAAAAAAGAACGACCCAAACAATTACCGTCCGGTCAGCCTCACATCAATACCAGGCAAAATTCTGGAAAAGATCATTAAGGAAGTGGTCTGCGAACACTTAGAAACAAATGCGGTCATTGCTAATAGTCAACACGGATTTACCAAAAACAAGTCATGCCAGACTAATCTGATCTCTTTTTCGATAGAGTTACGAGTTAGGTCGATACAGGGAATGCTGTGGATGTAGCATACCTGGATTTCAGTAAGGCCTTCGACAAAGTCCCCCACGACCTTCTGGCAAACAAACTAGTAAAATGTGGGCTAGACAAAACTACGGTTAGGTGGATCTGTAATTGGCTAAGCGAACGAACCCAAAGGGTGCTCACCAATGCGTCGTCTTCATCATGGAAAGAAGTGACAAGTGGAGTGCCGCAGGGCTCCGTCCTGGGCCCGGTTCTGTTCAACATCTTTATTAACGACTTAGACGAAGGGTTAGAAGGCACAATCATCAAGTTTGCAGACGACACAAAACTGGGAGGGATAGCTAACACTCCAGAAGACAGGAGCAGAATTCAAAACGATCTTGACAGACTAGAGAGATGGGCCAAAACTAACAAAATGAAGTTCAACAGGGACAAATGCAAGATACTTCACTTCGGCAGAAAAAATGGAAATCAAAGATACAGAATGGGGGACGCCTGGCTTGACAGCAGTGTGTGCGAAAAAGACCTTGGAGTCCTCATGGACAACAAGTTAAACATGAGCCAACAATGTGATGCGGCTGCTAAAAAAGCCAATGGGATTCTGGCCTGCATCAATAGGGGAATAGCGTCTAGATCCAGGGAAGTTATGCTCCCCCTCTATTCTGCCTTGGTCAGACCACACCTGGAATACTGTGTCCAATTTTGGGCACCACAGTTGAAGGGAGATGTTGACAAGCTGGAAAGCGTCCAGAGGAGGGCGACTAAAATGATTAAGGGTCTGGAGAACAAGCCCTATGAGGAGCGGCTTAAAGAGCTGGGCATGTTTAGCCTGCAGAAGAGAAGGCTGAGAGGAGACATGATAGCCATGTACAAATACGTGAAGGGAAGTCATAGGGAGGAGGGAGCAAGATTGTTTTCTGCTGCCCTGCAGACTAGGACACGGAACAATGGCTTCAAACTACAGGAAAGGAGATTCCACCTGAACATCAGGAAGAACTTCCTCACTGTGAGAGCTGTTCGACAGTGGAACTCTCTCCCCGGGGCCGTGGTGGAGGCTCCTTCTTTGGAGGCTTTTAAGCAGAGGCTGGATGGCCATCTGTCGGGGGTGCTTTGAATGCGATTTCCTGCTTCTTAGCAGGGGGTTGGACTGGATGGCCCATGTGGTCTCTTCCAACTCTACTATTCTATGATTCTATGATTCTATCAGGAATTAAACAGCTGGAAAATGTTGGGGAAAAAGTCAAATGTACAGACGTACAACAGATGCTGGCTTCACAGCATGGATATTTGTTAATATGGAAAATGTTACATTTCTGTTTTTAAAATATTTCAGGGAATACCTGTTCTATGTGGTACAAAAACTCAAAACTTCAGAAGTCTTCTAAATAAATGTAATAAAACAAGCTGCTTCTGTAAAATTTATTTTTAGATGACACAAGATATAGAGAAATAAAAAGCCAATATATCCACAGAAATTGCTGTTAATGATTGTCTTATCTGGAAAATATTTATTTGGCAAACATAGGCCTATTGGTACAAAACTGTTTAATGCATCTGAAATTTAGAACACTGAATTTGAAAACATAAATGTTTAATAGTATTTTTCAGATCTTGCCTTATTTTTTCTGTTCATTGATGTTTCTATGTTGTTGTTAGAATCAATTCCTCGTTTTAAAAATTGGGAGCTATAATAGAAGCTGTAAAAATACAAAATATCCAAATGGAGTATGATTCACAGAACAGATACTTTGCACTGACATACAGTTCAAAATAATGCAAAATAACCATGTGATGACACACTACAGCCAGCCATCCACATCCACAGATTCTCAAAATGAAGTGACTTGCTTTTTCTGGCATAAAACTATCTTCAGGTTATGGATATAAAATGTGTATGAAACATAAATAAATGTCATGTTTAGACTTGGGTCCCATCTCCAACATATTTAGTTATGTATATCTAAATATTCCAAAATCCACAAAAATCAGAAATACGGGTCACATTTCGTCCCAAGCATTTTGAAGAAAGGATGCCTCTATTTTGTTGTGTTTAAATAGACAAATCAGTCAATAAAATGTATCTGTCTTGCCATGATCCCCCTTTAGAGAAACATAAAAAGAATGTCAATATATAAAATATAAATAACGTCAACCTAATAAATCTGACTTGTATGCTCACATTCCAGTATAACACTTCCAGACAAGCCAGCATTTCAGGAGCCAGCTGTTTAAATATTCTGGTTCAAAAAAACACAAAAAGGTTGTATTACATATAGTTTCTCCCCCCACAAATTTCGGGACCGTTTTTGTTCAGTTCTATCTTACAACACAGAAACATTAAAGTAAATTGTAGAACATCAGAGCAAGTTGAGTCTCCTTTGGGGTTCAAAGCAGATATGTGGATGATCTGCCTTCATATTCTGGGGTCCCTTCCACATAGCTACATATCGGTAAGATCCACATTGAACTAGATTATATAGCAGTGTGGACTCAGATAATCCAGTTCAAAGAAGATATTGTGGATTACAGTAGAGTTTCACTTATCCGACCTATGCTTATTCAATGTTCTGTATTATCCAACATAGTCTGCCTCCCGCCCGGATCCACAGCTATTTCTCTAAGCAGCAAGGACTGAACACATTTAACTTCCGACAATGTTGTTACTATAAATTCATTTTATGCAATTCTATCTTTATTTGTAGTCAATTTTAGTAGTCAATGTTTTTGTAGTCAATTTTCAATGCATTGCAATGTTTTTGTGCTACATTTGTAAATATAGTAATTACTACCTAATGTTACCATATTGAACTGCTTTTTCTGTCGATTTGTTGTAAAACATGGTGTTTTAGTGCTCAATTTGTAAAATCATATCGTAATTTGATGTTTAATAGGCTTTGACTTAATCTCTCCTTATTATCCAACATTTTAGCTTATCCAATGTTCTGCCGGCCTGTTTATGTTGGATAAGCAAGACTCTACTGACTGTATCTGCTTTGATATTCTGGGGCCCCTTCCACACAGCTGTATAAATTCCACGTTGAACTGGATTATATGGCAGTGTGGACTCAGATAATCCAGTTCAAAGCAGATATTGGGGATGATCTGCCTTGATATTCAGAGACCCCTTAGACACAGCTCCATAACATCCACATTATACTGGATTATGTGGTAGTGTGGACTCAAATAACCCAGTTCAAAGCAGATATTGCAGACTATCTGCCTTGATATTTTGGGGCCCCTTCCACACAGCTGCATAAAATCCATGTTGAATTTCCACACAGCCGCATAAAATCCATATGGCAGTGTGGACTCAGATAATCCAGTTCAAAGCAGATATTGTGGATGATCTGTCTTGATATTCTGGGACCCCTTCCACACAGCTATATAACATCTGCGTTGAACTGGATTATATGGCAGTGTGGACTCAGATATTGTGGATTACAGTATCTGCCTTGATATTCTGGGAGCCCTTCCACACAGCTATATAAAATCCCAGTTCAAAGCAGATATTGTGCATGGTCTGCCTTGATATTCTGGGTTATATGGCTGTGTGGAAAGGCACTGGGTTTTCCGAGTCCACACTGCCATATATTCCAGTTCAAAGCAGAAAACGTGGGGTATTATACAGCGCTGTGGAAGGAGCCTTAGTTTTGCTAGCCTATATAATACCTTCCTATACTCTCTGTAGGTTGCCTTACACTACCTACATCAGCGATTCACCTCAAGGTTTGGGGACTACATTTCCCAGAATTCTACTCCGTTTGCTAAACCGGCAGAGGCTTCTGGGAGTTGAAGTCCCTGGCGGAACCCTCGACTTCATTCCTGTCAGTATTGGAGTGATGCCTCCCAACTCTCGCGAGAGGAGAGGCATTGGCAAGGCCGCTAATGCAAGTTTCGCGATGCGACGTTCAGTCAGTGGGCTGGAAGCGGAAAGGGGAGGAGAACTTCGCTGTTTGGGAAGCAGAAGGCCGTCGGTGGAAGAAAAAGGCTCTTTAAGGGACATGAAAGCATCTTTAGAAAGAAATAAGGAGATAAAAGTAATAAAGCTGCGTTTGGGACTCAGCCTGAGGCGTTGTTTTGCTCTGCTAAAGAAGGGATAAGTGTGGAAAGGGCCCAGTGCTCTCCTCATCCTTAGGCCCCGAAAGGCAGCCGTGACTGGAACAGAACAGACTGGTTTGCTTGCCGTCGCCACTCATTGGCACCTCAGCATGGTCAAGAAGAACACAATCCCCGATGGGTAAGTATCCCCACCAATGTATCCGAGGGGGAAAGACGCAGAAGGGAGGGGGCGCTCACAGCCCCACCCGCTGCCTGCTTCTTGGCAACACACAGTCAGGAAAGGTGAGTATTGGCCACGCGAAACACAAGCAGAAGATGCCTCTCGCCATCCCCCAGGTGAGTATTGTACCCCACACTGTTTATCAGTGCGCCTTCCTCAGACACTTCTTCCTTTTTGGCTCTCATCTACACTGACCATTTAATGCAGTTCAGACATCTATAGAGACATGCGAAAGAGCCCATCAGGAACATTAGTGCTCTTTGGGCTGTCTTCACTAACCAGGCCGCAAACTGGTTCCAGGATTTCCTATCTACTCTACTGGTTTGAATCTGACTTGAGTAGTTATGATTATTTTTTATTTATATCCCGCTTTTCTCCCCCATTGGGGATTCAAACTGGCTAACAACAAGGTATAAAACACACAGATACATTAGGACAAAAGGAAATATACATAGTAAATAATAACATATAAACCATAATAAGTTTGTCAGACTTTCATGAAAAGAAATCTAAACTGGAGTGCATTTTCACTATGGGAAATAAGGGCTTAATCTCCAGATTATATAAATACATTCTAGAGTATAATCTAAGCCCCTTCCACACATCCAAAAAAAAGTCCCACATTACCTGCTTTGAACTGGTATATATGGCAGTGTGGACTTGGGGCCCTACCACACAGCCCTATATCCCAGAATATCAAAGCAGAAAATCCCAAAATATCTGCTTTGATCTGAGTTATCCAAGTCCACACTGCCATATATTCCAGTTCAAAGCAGAAAATGGGGGATTTTATTCAGCTTTGTGGAAGATGCCTCACAGCTGTCTAATGGACTTCGAGGTGAAAGTGATGAAGAATTTGCAAAAGAAAAAATGCTGGATAGTCTTTGCACATCGTGGAAAAACAGGCAAAAGCGGACTTTAATGATGCCACAAGGGGAACTATTTAGGGAATTTATAGGGGTAGGTATTATAAGATAGATGTTATAGTGAACAGGGATGGAAGTCCACAGTGGTGGGTTCATGGTTGGGGGAAATGGAGGGAATGTGTTGTCTACTATGTATGCCACTGTTTTGTATGTTACGTGCTTTGTTTGTTAATGTATATCACTGTTTTTCTTTTGTGTATAAATAATAATAAAAATTTAAATTAAAAGAAGTCAGAATAGATGGGGCCTTTTTTTAAGCCTCAACTTAGTGAGAAACAGGGATGCAGTCGGCCCTCTGTAGCCACGGGTTCTGCATTCATGGATTCAACAAACTACAGCTGGATTATTATTTTTAGTTACTGTTCCATTATCCATGTGGAGGCCACTAGGGGGCACTAGAAAGAGAAGAATAGTCCATTTTATGGGAGGGGAAAATGAAGGAGGAAAACCATTTCTCTCATTTTCGCTGGTTATTCCCCCCCCCCCTTCCCCATATCGCAAACGATGGTTGTTTCAACAACGGCAACAGGGATGGGGGGAAAACGGGAAAAGGGTACTGGTCCATTATCCAGGCGGACTCCAAAAAGGGACCTAGAAAGAAGGATAGCCCATTTTATTGGGGGGAGAGTTGAAAGAGGAGAACCATTTTCTCCGTTTTCACTGGTTATTTTCCCCCTCCCGGGGACATGGCTTGGGGAAATAACAAGAAAACAAGGGGAAATGGTTTAACTCCTTCAACCCCCTTCTTCCAATAAAATTAAGTATCCTTCTCTGTCTAGCGCCCCCATGTGGCCTCCGCCCATATAATGCAACAGTACCATTTTTTAAATGGCTGGAAGTAACCCTTGATTTTGCCATTTTTATACGAGGGAACCCCATTTTACTACATAATTGTGTACAAATGGGGCTTGAGCATCTACGAATTTTAATACTCACAGGGGGTCCTGGAACCAAACCCCAGTGAATATCGAGGGCCCTCTGTAGATATAAAACTACATACCCATATTTTGTCGAATCTAATGTGCAACTCAATTTTCAAAACCATGAAACCAAAAAAGTTGTGTATTAAAGTTGCTGCCTGCTTAGAATTTTTCTTTAAAAAAAACTGTACTTCTAAACAATAATATTTCTAAATGATTATGTTATATAGTTCCAACAAATAATTTGCTGTACTCAAACACGCTTCAGTTTTATATTTTTCCGTTCTCCCCTATTTCCATTCATCATCCACATTCTGATAACCTTCTGTTAAATTCCCAACATAATCTGTGCTTCAAGTTTTGGTTACCTGATTTAAATTATTAATATAAAAGTTCAGAAATCTTAGAAAAGGTTTGATATGTGAACTTAGATTCTAAATTAATTGACTTATTATTCGTTAGATGTTGAGAATGTTTTTAAATGACAGCTGAAACAAGTGCAGCTGATAAGAAATTGATCAGTTCAGTTACCTCTTGATCAGCACAGGGAAAGGTGAACTTGATCATAACATTGAGAGAACAGCTTAAAATGGGTATTATTTGGGAAGTTTGATACCCATGCAGTTGAAAGACAAGAAAGACCCATGCAAATTAAATGCAATTGAAAGACAAAAAGACATTAAGCTATTATCTGAACAAAGATGGTAGTTGGGGGGAAGGGAGGTGGACTTTGACTTTCTGGGCATTTTGAACCATGGCTTACATATTTAATTCTTATCATAGTTATCTGGGGCTTTTCAAAACTGACATTGTAAACATCTAGAAGGTGAAATGATCTGTACTACCTAGCCAGATAAATTCTAACTTTATAGACCAATCATCATGTTGTCTTCAATGTCCAGCAGATCACTACGTAACACAATTTTTTGTGTTTGGGTTATAAATGTCATTTCCTAATTGGTTCTATCATTAAAATGGAAAAAGTTTATTAAACTGCAAAAACCTTTGTTATTGCGGGACATTCTGCAGCACATTTCAATGAATATTGCATAGTATTTCCACCAATTCAACATAGTTTGCAGCAGCCACAAAAATAAAGTTTTTGGAGTATAACAACTATTTTCAAAGTAAGTACCGCATAATTAAACAGGAAATAACACTTTCAAACCACAAACAGATTTTTTCAAATTTTGTTATATAGTAAATACTTGGCTTGTTCCATCTCAGAAGCATGGAAACAGTATTTTCTTCTCCGCAGGGGTGACAGGTATTCTGTATTATGATAATTTTCTCAGTAAATTGGAGATTCCATTAATTTTCTTAAAACTTCCCTTAAGTTGTATGGTGTGGAAAAACTTGTTAATTTATATCCCAAACCATTACTATATATTAATTTCACTTTTGGTTTGTCAGTAGAATATGCTGCCTCATAGTATGGTAGAATCTCCTTCTCTGGAGATTTTGTAATAGAGGCTGGATGGCCATCTGTTGGGAGTGCTTTGATTGGGTGTTCCTAAATGACAGGCATTTGGATTTAGGCATGCAGTGGACCCTAAGAAACAATATATTAACACCCATTTTAGTTTAATGAAGTCGATATTTACATAAAAAGCAATACTACTACTAAGAGCTTTAGATTACTTTGGAGTTGTACTTAATCAGAAGAGTAACAGGCTATTTTATTAACTTTCTAAGATTGTGAAGCGTTCCTTTGTTGAAAGGAAATGTAAGAGAGCCATCAGTTCTGAGCATGTCCTTGAATGTCTCCTATTCCATAGACTAAAGGATGTGAAAGATAGATAATCAGTACTACTAATGCTTAAATTTATCTAATACAGGACAGATTCAGCATCACTTAACTGGAATTCCAAAATATGATATACTCCAAAAATATCCAC
The DNA here is from genome assembly GCF_035594765.1 of Anolis carolinensis. Classification (NCBI taxonomy): domain Eukaryota; kingdom Metazoa; phylum Chordata; class Lepidosauria; order Squamata; family Anolidae; genus Anolis; species Anolis carolinensis. The sequence goes on from NC_085843.1 coordinate 206,773,786, forward strand.
ATGGGTGGCCGAGACACTTTTGTTTTCTGTTATACATAAACTTTGTTTAATTTACTATCAATCTTTATCATCTCTAAACTTAAACTTTTAATTGGTTTCTGTTATTATAATTAACAGAATTGTTACTTGCTCTATGTTTTTCTGGTTTTAGCAGAGTGTATTTCTTATCTTTAGTTAACCTGTGCAGCCATCCAAAGCCATTCTTCTGTCTGACATGAGTACTCTTGGTCATTATGCTACTTGGCCAGCTCTTTTGTCTTATAGAATATCCCCTTGATGTCCCAGTTTTCCATTGCTGTTGAGACAACCTAGTTTTCATTATGCTGTTGGGGGGAGGGGGGAGTGCCATTTAAGGGTATCCTATAATTTTGAACTTACGTAAACTACTTTGGACATCCCATTAAAATATTGATCTCTCCCCCCCCCCCCTCCCGCTTGATTGAATTTGACTCAATTTCTGTCAGCACTGACTATCTGGGTTCTCTGTTTAAAAGGACTGTGAGCTCATTTTACAATTCAGTTGGATAAGTTGTTGCTAGAATCTCACTGTGTAAATGCAAGGCACATTTCTTCATCACATGTTGCTTTGTAGGTCCCTACAGAAATCAGATTAGCATGGCTGCCTACTAAGAGCTACTTTGGAGGAAACTGGTACACAGGGAACAGGGATGGTAATTACTGATTCATAGTTTGCCCGTACCTGATCTACACCAACCTACTGGAGCCTTGGATAGTATTTTAAAAACTTTTTAAAAATTCTCACATACTGTATAATTTGATATACAACAAATAGAACTACACAAATTTTGTAGATTTTTGAGGATAATGATAGGTAACTTTCATGTTGCAACCAACTTTCTTAATTTTGTGAAACAGAGTTTAAGTTTGTAGACAAACCACCCCTCTACATAGGCACTAAAATCTGCTTGAGATTTTCTATAAAATGTGCATCCTCAATGTACACTGCAACATACATCCAACTGGAAATAGTGTATTAAAAACTCACCAGAAATTCAGATGAAGCCATAAAATCCACTGAAGTTGATCAGTTGATACCAAGAATCTAAGATCTATATTAGGAGCACCTCTGAGGGCAGAGCTGATTCTCATTGGACAGTCTGCTTCTTATCAGTGCATTTTGCTGAATGAGGTAGGGAAAAATATTCCTTAGATCAGATCAATCCACAATCAGTGGATCTTTGTGGCCACTGTTCCAGTTTGGAATTGGTTTGTGGGGTGCTATAGGCACTCCTCAGCAAACCAGTATCTTTCCTCCACGTCCTGACTCAATTTAAATTGTTGTGTAGAAGCAGCCTTAGTCTCACTGTAATTAAGAGTAATTTGTGTTACATTTGTAATACAGAGACAATCCAAAATTGCCTTCATGTCACAGCCACATTGTGAGATGTTTTGCACCTATTATTTTACACTGTTTGATTTATCTCTGTTAGCAGAAGCTCTCTAAATTGCCTTTTCCTGGCATTACAGTTGCCCATGGAGTTCTCTTTTGTTGGTTTTTTTTAAAAAAAGGGTGTGTCTATAAAATTAGTTTACTGTGTTTCAAAAAAATTGAATTTTGAGGTGGTGGGTGTCTTGGGAAGTGTTGCATTGCCTTCTGTTGACAACTTCATACATTGTAATGTATCTATTTGTGAAGTTGGTTATTTTTCAAAAATAAAGTGCTAGAATACTATCTCATCTCTTGTTTAGAATAGAAAGAGATGCTGAACTGGTACCTCTGTTACAAATATGGAGTGTTATTCATTTGACAGTCAAAGATAATTTCCTATTGCTCTATACAAGCAATAAGAAAGCTCCATCTGTATGTGAGGTTAGCTCTGTTTTCTTTCCCTACTTTTCATTTTGTTCATTAGATCATAAGCAATATCTTTAACTGTAAATTACCTTGAGTTCATTGACAGAAAATCTATTAGTATATTTGCATAATATATAAATGTAGATTGTTTCTTTTTATCCAACAGAAAGCTCAGCATGAAACGCAAAATAACTTCATTTGAGATGTCTCAACAGTTTATGTAATGCAATAGATCTTAACTAGTGTTAGTTAAAATTGACAAACCAGAATTTAAGATTATGATTTCAAATTATTTTGCTAACTGCATCACTGTGATATCTAAAACTATGTCAGTTCAGTCTACCTCCAAAAGCTGCTGCACCACTGAAACAGATGATCAAATAAAACAGTTTTGAAAGAAAGAAGCATGCAAGGAGTTCTAACCATAGTTTTGGTCAGTTTAACATAACAGTTTTTTTAATTTATTACTATGATAGCACTGACTCCAGTTCCTGCTTTGAAATTGGATAATCGTAGAAAAAGAACATAGAAGAATGCAAGATTCTCCTGAAGATAGGGAGATTTGCAGCTTGAAGAAAAACTTTTTTAAAGGACATACTAGTCATTTTATTCCGTTCTAGAGGGGGGAAAAGTATTACAGTGTTACAGGACCACCCGCAATAAGTGAAAATCCGCAAAGTAGGAACGTTAGGCTTCTCCTTACGAAGGAAGTAGAAAGAGGGAGGGAGGAAGGAAGGGAAGAAAGAGGCAGGGAACATGGCGCCGCCTCCTTCTCCTCCCACTGCCGTTTGGGCTCCTTCTCCGCCCCGCCACTCGCAACTGACTGAGACCACTGCCACTGTAAATCATAATTTTTATGATTTATAACATTATTTATTTTTATTAAAAACCACAAAACAGTGAATCTGTGAAAAGCTAACCGCAAAGTAGTGAGGGAACACTGTATCTTCATCGAATAACCTTTTTTCCATATATAAAATAGAATACTAGAGTTAGAAGAGAAAACAAGGGCCATCCAGTCCAACTCCCTGTCACTCTAGGAAATACAATGAAAGCGCTCCCAACAGATTGCCTCAGTTTAAAAACTTGCAGAGACCACCAAATATTTGGATGATACAACAGTATTGTGTGAAAGAAGATATTCCCTACTTATTTTGCTACTGCTGCCTTTAAAGGATCACATACACAACTCTGTACAAGCATGTTTTATCTAAATCTTGAAATAAAACTAAGATCTTTGAGTTAACCTTAGTAAAGCGCTGAACTTGTTTTGTATATTTTGGAGAAGCTGATTCAATAAAAGTTACCAACTGTACTTCTGTGTCTCTTTATTTCACCTATCATTTATTGGAAATCTTTATTTTATTTAATTCATGTGATGGTAGAAATATTAATTTCACTTGGGAGGGTCAAAATTAAGGTAATTAAAACTTTACATGTTAGTTTTTTCTTACAGATTCGTTATATTTGTAGGAATACAGATAAGGGCATTACAAATTTCATTCCAGTTGTTCATCCACGTAACATTACCAGTATGTTTTTTCAACATATTTCTGTTTTGAATTAGCATGCTTTCAGTAGCTAAGAAGGATCTCAACAAGCATTCTGTCCAACAGAAATGTGGCACAATATGTAGGCCAGGTATTCAGTAGAAGAGATAGTTCATAAATAAATCTGAGTACACAGGAGAAAGTCTGTTGTGGACAAATACTTCTTGTTAAAGAACTTGAAAATATGTTTTAAATTGGGCTTTAAATAACATCTTAGACAGCCGCTTATCTCAATTTACCTAACAAAGCCAACAGTGAGGAATTGTGATCATTGTAGTTGAAAACATGGATAAGTATACATGTTTCCCATCCATCCTTGGAAGTAGGTGTTAATTGAATAGCAGCATGGCAATAATTGTACATGCGTATATTTTTTTGTCTTTAAGTACAGCTTAATATATGCTACTGTATCAGTTCTGTTAACTGCTGAGAATTCATGACATTGTGTCGTGCGCATGCAAAAATGCTTTGAGTATAGTCGTTCTTATGCTTATGTTCCCAGTTATTGCATTTTTGTCCCTCAAAAATGATAAACACTATCTTCATATGGTTTATTCTAAAATATATCTCCAGTGCACAAAGAAATGTGCAGAATTGAGCTCTGGGTCAGTCTATGATTAAAATATTTGTCCTATGACATATCTGCTGCCATTCAGTTATCAGAAGAGAATTGCAGGCAGTCTTAATTGCTTGTACTTATGAGTAGGCTGCAAGGACCCCAGAATAGAACATAATTCATTCACTGCTCTGACTATTATGGAACATAAGAACCTCACAAGCAGAAAGATGGTGTAGCACTATAAAGGAGAATTATAGAGGTCAGTTACGTTTTTCTCTAACATTCCTACATTTTGAATTCATATACCCCTTATTAGGCTTGAGAAAAGAAAAATACCTTGTTGATAACTATCACAGACCAGGGTAGGTATTCTGTTAGTGCAATTCCTCTTAATTTTTCCCTCTAGTCTTACTGAAAAGTTAATTGATATTTTAGCATCATTCAAGAAATCAGGATGTAAGAAACTGCTTAGACAGCCTGAAAAGGAACTCTTGATTTTTATGTAGACTGAAAGAACACCAGTGCTGGAAATACTCAATTTCAAATAGAAGCATTCTTTGAATCCTCTATCTAGTCTGATGTTTAGTTATCTTTCAAACATATTTTCCTGTTATATAGCATTGAGCAAGTCCTGTCAAATGGTAAATAAAAGTTAAAACACTGCAAATGAGTTTGTGTGTTTAGTTTTATTATCTGTTTTCAACATAGGAGGAAACAACTTGTTTTCATATATCCATCACTAACTAAACAGTTGGGTTATTTAAACAATGCATTTCAGCATTGTTCAAAGGTCCAATCAAAGTGAAACAGATGTAGTCCCCACCCCTATTTTTTAGATCAGTGGTTTCCAACCTGTGCTTCTTGGAGCTCTAAGGGATCTGCGTGCACTTCCTAAAGGCTCCATGGCCACTCCAGGAAAATAAAATAAATACAAATTGAATGAAATTTAAAAATAAGAAATAAAAAGTAGAAAACTAGAAATTACATTCAGAACAAAAACATTTCTAATGTAATGTTTGCAACTCCTCTAGCAGATGACACTTGGTTGTTCTGCTGCCACTAACTCCAAAATTATTGTAGTCAGACAGACAATGAAGCTGAGCGGAATGCCAGTCTGTCACACAGAAAAATTGATTCTAAAAAGGGCTCCTCAAGTCAAAAGGGTTGGGAACCATTGTTATAGACTGTGGGACTAGTAGTCCTTCCACTTGTCAGCTGATTCTAGATTCTGTCTGGTGCCACTTGCTATGACTTTCCTACCACCTGAATACCCAAATTATGATAGTAATTAAACCACATAGAGTTACCATTAACATTCCACAAGCTTTCTTAAGTATTGTAATTTCAGATTATTTACATAGTAAATAATCAGATTCTTTGGTATTGTTTTAGGCTATTTAATATATTTGTAAGAATAGATATAAATGTATACACACAAACATACATAGATACATACACGCACACACATACAGGCATTCCACTTAGGGAGAAAGGCATGTTAATTCACATTGTATTGTATATTTAGTACATTACATTATATAACCATCGCAATGTTACTTTTTCATCAGGACATTTCGTATTCGTATTCGTATTCTTTTACAGGTTTGGTAATACTGTACATGCAAGAACATAATCCTTCTAAGCAACTAAATAGAACCTTGTTCTCCATGGTTTCACATAGTGTTGTATGTCTTTCGGGCTGTGTGGCCATGTTCCAGAAGTATTCTCTCCTGACGTTTCGCCCACATCTATGGCAGGCATCCTCAGAGGCTGTGTGGCATGAATCCATGCCACACAGCCTCTGAGGATGCCTGCCATAGATGTGGGCGAAACGTCAGGAGAGAATACTTCTGGAACATGGCCACACAGCTCGAAAGACATACAACAACCCTGTGATCCCAGCCATGAAAGCCTTCGACAACACGTTTCACATAGTGTCTGTTAAAGCATTATAAAGATATTTCATGAAGGCTTCCACATGTATTCTCTCTTGTGTCATATTGATAACCATTTTAAATTACAACTAAGCCAATTATCCATTCAAGCATATAATTCCATCTGTACTATAACTAGACATTCACATATGTATTTCTTTCCGTATTATTAGCATCTTAATGGCCCTAGTTATATAAACTGTTGTCATCCATTTCAAGCATATTGGAACATATATGTCCATCCAGTAGCAGTATAAGCATGTTTGGGTAGCATTTCCAGTCAGTTATTAGTCCATCATTTCATCGGGAACTGCTGTATCAACAGCCCTCTGTGCAGTGGAGACGTGCCAAGTGGCAGTCTTGATTTGTATGTTCTTGATATTTTTATTCCTGAATGCCCATTCAGCCTACTAGCTGATCTTTATAGATCTTTATATCTCAATTACACTGGAAATATCTTTATCCAGTGTTTCATATTGCACTTAGAAATCTTTTGCTGCCTTGTCTATTGTACTAGCAGGATTCATTCCCAAGTATCTTCTAGTCTTATCTTTATTTGCATTTCACTGAATATCTGGCATTTCCCCCCAACTGAATCTAGTTTCGTAATGACTATGAATGATACAAACACATCATCTCACAGATTTAATTTCTCGTGTTATATTCTATATATCATTATCCTAAATACTACATTGAGGTAATTCTGTACTTTATGAGTATACTATCATATATACAGTGGGGGGGAAATGTATTTAGTCAGATACCAATTGTACAAGTTCTCCCATTTAAAAAGATGAGAGAGGCTTGTAATTGACATCATAGGTAGAAAAATATGTATTTGGTCACCTACAAATTAGCAAGATTTCTGGGTCTCACAGACCTGTAACTTTTTCTTTAAGAGGCTCCTCTGTCCTCCACTCATTACCTGTAGTAATGACACCTATTTAAACTTGTTATCAGTATAAAAGACAACTGTCCACAACCTCAAGCAGTCACATTCCAAACTCCACTATGGTGAAGAGCTATCGAAGGATACCAGAAACAAAATTGTAGCCCTGCACCAGACTGGGAAGACTGAATCTGCAATAGCCAAGCAGCTTGGTGTGAAGAAATCAACTGTGGGAGCAATAATTAGAAAATGGGAGAGATACAAGACCACTGAGCATCACCCTTGATCTGGGGCTCCATGCAAGATCTCACCCCGTGGGGTCAAAATGATCACAAGAACAGGGAGCAAAAATCCCAGAACCACACGGGGGGACTTGGTGAATGAGCTGGGACCAACATAACAAAGGCTACCATCAGTAACACACTACTCAGATCCTGTAGTGCCAGACGTGTCCCCCTGCTTAAGCCAGTACATGTCTGGGCCCGACTGAATTTTGCTAGAGAGCATTTGGATGATCCAGAAGAGTACTGGAAGAATGTCATATGATCAGATGAAACCAAAATAGAATTAGCAGAAACACAACTCGTGTTTGGAGGAGAAAGAATGCGGAGTTGCATCCAAAAAACACCAGACCTACTGTGAAGCATGGGGGTGGCAACATCATGCTTTGGGCTTTTTCTCTGCAAAGGGACCAGGGCAACTGATTCATATACATGAAAGAATGAATGGGACCATGTATTGTGAGATTTTGAGTGCAAGCCTCCTTCCATCAGCAAGGGCACTGAAGATGAAATGTGGCTGGGTCTTTCAGCATGACAATGATCCAAGCACACCGCCATGGCAACGAAGGAGTGGCTTCATAAGAAACATTTCAAGGTCCTGGAGTGGCCTAGCTAGTCTCCAGATCTCAACTCTACAGAAAACCTTTGGAGGGAGTTGAAAGTCCGTATTGCCCAGCGACAGTCCCAAAACATCACTGCTCTTGGGGAGATCCACATGGAGGAATGGGCCAGCATACCAGCAACAGTGTGTGCCAACCTTGTGAGGACTTACAGAAAACGATTGACCTCTGTCATTGCCAATAAAGGATATATAACAAAGTATTGAGATGAACTTTTGTGAAAAATCAGACACTGTGATTTTCTGGATGTGTTTTCTTATGGTGGCACAGTGTGTTAGGGTGAGTTAAAGCGCTGAGCTACTGAACTTGTGGACCAAAAGGTCCCAGGTTCAAATCCCGGGAGCAGAATGAGCGCCCACTGTTAGCCCCAGCTCCTGCCAACCTAGAAGTTCGAAAACATGCAAATGTGAGTAGATAAATAGGTACCGCTCCGGCGGGAAGGTAACGGTGCTCCATGCAGTCGTGCCAGCCACGTGTCCTTGGAGGTGTCTACGTACAACGCCGGCTTTCCGGCTTAGAAATTGAGATGAGCACCAACCCCCAGAGTCGGTCACGACTAGACTACATGTCAGGGGAAAACCTTTACCTACCTTTATTATGTTGTCTCTCATAGTCAAGATTTACCTATGATGTCAGTTACAGGCCTCTCTCATCTTTTTAAGTGGGAGAACTTGTACAATTGGTATCTGACTAAATACTTCCCCCCCCCCCCACTAGCCAGCCTTGCTCCCCTCATACATTTTCCATTTCCTTTCCCTTTCTTTCCTTTTTCCCTTTCTCTCTTCTCCCTTATCCAGTTCATAAAGAGTCTACCTCACAATGTCTCCATGGCAATATGGCTCCCTTTATGGCTCTTTCCTCCCTTCCTCCCATCCCCTCATACAAAGGTCACATTTCTTTCCCAATGACATCACAGAGGACCACTTCATCTAGCAACAGCCTTTGTGGGACAGAAAGATATACTTTAACCTGTGTGTGTGTGTGTGTGTGTGTGTGTGTGTGTAATGTGGTAATTCAACCATATATCAATGCCTTGTCAGAAGTATTGCTTTTCCCTCCTGGATCCAATTCAAAAGTATCCTAAGAATTTAGGACTGTGTTATTTAAAGGACCCCTCTTTCCACATGTAGTTACCAGAACCCGTCCATGTATCCTTACTTTTCCATGATCAGGTGAATTCAGCAAGAGCACATACCCTTGCTGCAAGAAAAGTCCTAGCTGTTTTGCTACTGACAATTTTAATTTCCTTGTGTCTCCATGACCATCACTTTGGATCAGTGCTATGGGGCCCAGAGATACTGTGGAGGAATTGAAGATTTGGGAGCTAGCTATAGCCACTCAGATTGCAGAACTGGGCAAAGTAATGCTGAGAGGACCACTTTATAAGGATGATAATTGCGGACAGCTTGGAATTCAAACTGTCAGAAGCTGATTACTAATACTATTCCTGCTTGAGATGGACTCCAGCTCTTCTCTGCTGGAACTCTTTTGGAAAGCCCTCTTCAGAAGGATTAATGTGCCTACTTTGTGGGCTTTTTCAATTTGTTGTGTGCCTTCAATACATTTTTTTAATTAAAGTGACCCTAAAGCAGAGGTTCCCAAACATATTTGGCCTACTGCCCCCTTTTTTAAAAAAAATACTCACCCTCCTCTGGTAATCAATGATCTTTAAGTGAACAAACAGGTGCAGTGATAAATTTGTGTTCCTTTATGCATCTGTATTTCTACCTACATCCTATAATATGGTAAAAAAGATGTTGCAAATAAGACACTTGGATTACAAAATTATTAAAATCAATTGTAACATTTTCAAAATTAAGATAATGAAGGATAATATTAAAATAAAAATTTAATTTAAATTTAAAATTAATTAATTTACAAATATTTTAAAAACATTAAAAAGAATCCTAAATAAAAATGACGGATCTAGTGCACGACTATCAATTTATCAATGTTCAGTTCTATTTTTGTCAGCAGCATGAATTATTTAAAAAAATACTTATTGTACTTCCACCATTGCTAACCACTTGTCACACGAATCAGAAACAATCAAAATTAGTTTTTATACATGTCATTTATAGTAGCATACTGTAAACAAACCATCGCTCAACATATTCCTGCCAATCCGTGCTGGATTTCCCGACAATGCATGACATGCTTGCCTGCCAACACTTGCCTGTTAATATTCGTTGGCAGACTTTATTACTGATTAGCTATGACTTACATTTTGTGTGTTCATTTGAAAAATAAAGTACCCATATTTACTCTAGTTTAATGCACCATCGGATCTAATGTGCAACTCAATTCTCTAAACCCTGAAACCAAAAAAGTTTTCTAGCCAATGTAATGCGCATCAGCAAAAAGTGCCGTCTGTAATTTGGCCAGAAAAGGTGTGCATTACTGTGGTTGCATGCTTATAATTCCTTCTTTAAAATCAAAGTATTAGAACACCAAAGCTTTCAACAGTAGAAAATAAAACCTTGGGGTGCATCTATGCTGTAGAACAAATGCACTTTAACTGCCCTGCCTCAATGCCATTGGGTCATGGGGGCTGCTAAGGAATGCTGATGCTTCACCAAACTACAAATCCCAGCATTTCATATCATTAAGCCATGGCAATTAAATTGGAGATGACATCCCTCAAAAAGGAGCTCAGGTGCTCCTGAAGTAGAATAATAGAATCATGTAATAATAGAGTTGGAAGAGACCATGTGGGCAATCTAGTCCCAGCCCCTGCCATGCAGGAAAATCACTATCAAAGTACTCCTGACAGATGACCATCCAGCCTCTGTTTAAAAGCTTCCACCACACTCCGAGGCAAAGTGTTCCACTACCGAACCAGTCTTATGGTCAGGAAGTTCTTCCTAATGTTCAGGTGGAATCTCCTTTCCTGTAATTTGAACCCATTGCTCTGAGTGCTAATTTCCAGGGCAGCAGAAAACAAACCTGCTCTCTCTTCCTTGTGACACCCTTTCCCATATTTATACATGGCTATCATGTCTCCTCTCAATCTTCTCTTCTTCAGGCTAAACATGCCCAGTTCTTTAAGATGCTCCTCTTAGGGAATGGTTTCCAGACCTTTGATCATTTTAGTCACCCTCCTCTGGACACCTTTCAGCTTGCCAATATCTTCTTGGTGCCCAGAACTGGGCACAGTATTCCAAGTGAGGCCTAACCAAGCAGAATAGAGAGGCACCATGAATTCCCTCGATCTGCACACTATTTTGTTAGTTTTGGCCCCGTTGTCTAATCTGTTAAGGTCATTTGAAATTCTGAATCTGTGCTCTGGAGTATTAGCTATCCCAATTTGGTGTCATCTGCAAACTTGATAAGCTTGCCCTCTAAAACTTCATCCAAGTCATTAATAAAGATGTTGAACAGTAATGGGCCCAGGACTGAACCCTGCAGCACTCCACTAGTCACTTCTTTCCACAATGAAGTGGAACCATTGGTGAGCACCCTTTGGGTTCGGTTGTTTAACCAGTTACAGATCCACCCAATTGTAGCATTGCCAAGCCCACATTTGACTAGTTTGCTTGCAAGAAAGTCATGGGGGACCTTATCAAAGGCCTTACTAGAATCAAGATTTGCTATATTCACAGCATTCCCTGCATCTACCAATCTTGTAACTCTATTGAAAAAGAGATAATATTAGTTGGGAATGACTTGTTTTTGAGGAATCCATATTGACTTTTAGTAATCAGAGCATTCCTTTCTAAGTGATTGCAGACTTCCTCCTTAATTATCTGCTCCAGGATCTTCCCTGGTATTGATGTCAGGCTGACTTGAAGGTAATTGTTTGGGTCCTCTTTTTTCCCTTCTTGAAGATACAGACAACATTTGCCCTCCTCCAGTCTGCTGGGACTTCTGTTCTCCAAGAATTCTCAAAGGTTATTACCAGTAATTCTGAAACTACTTCTGCAAGTTCCTTCAATATTCTTGGATGTGGTTCATCTAACCTTGGATACTTGAATTCGTTTAGAGCAGTGGTTCCCAAACTTATTTGGCCTACCCTCCCCCCTTTCCAGAAAAAATATTAATCAGCGCCCTGGAAGTTAATTTTTAAAATTTTTAATAGTAATTAAACAGAAATATATATGTACCTGTGGCCATCACCGCTTCCCTGGATTGTTGCAGCACCCAACAGGGGGCAGTAGCGCCACTTTGGGAATCACTGGTTTAGAGTAACCAGGTATTCCTGGACTACTTCTTTACCTATTTGCGTTGCATTTCCCTTATTGCCTCTTTGGCTTCATACTGGTCAGGTAGAACAACAGTCTCCTTTTGGGAGAAGACTGAGGCAAAGAAGGTGTTGAGAAGCTCTGCCTTCTCCCTATCCCCTGTTAGCATTTTACCACCTTCTCCATGCAGAGGCCCTGCCATTTCCTTTTTCTTCCTTTTTCTACTGACATAACCAAATAACCCCTTTTATTGTTTTTAATCTCTCTGGCAAACCTGAGCTCATTTTGTGCCTTAGCTTTACAAACCTTTTCCCTATATATGTTGGTTATTTGAATTCCTCTTTGGTGATTCCCCCCCCCCCCCCTTTTCCATTTCTCGTGCATGTCTCTTTTAAATCTTAGCTCAGTTAAAAGTTCTTTGGACATCCATTCTGGTTGTTTTACACTTTTCCTATTTTTTCTCCTTGCTGTCACTGTTTGCGATTGTGCCTTCAGTATCTCACTTTTAAATAGCTTCCCCTTTTGCTTTGACACAGCATTAAGATTACCATATTATGCAAATTGAATGCACTCTGTAATTTTGGGAAGGGAATTTAGCCAAAAAAAATGTGAACATTAGATTTGAGCAAATACGGTAATTACTACGGTTTTAACTGTGTTGCACAACAGATTAAACGTAAAAACGTGTTTTCGATTTTTTCTTCTCTTTATGTTTTCACCACTCCCTTATTTTTATTTAACACCCCTCAATTGCACCCCAGGTTACTGCAACCCCTTGGATCATTTCAGTGCCCCCAGGAGGTGATATCAAGCACATTGGGAAACACTGGTCTGCGATTTACTAAGCTTCCACTCCCATACCTTTACAGCCAGTACCTTTAAGTTACGCTTGTAATGTAATTACACCTTTGTTTATTGTGGAAATAAACCAGTTTTAATTAATCAGTCATTTCCATACAGAGAAATATAGCAGAGCCCACCAGTCACTGCTGTGGTTTTGCAAAAACTGGTATCCAGCCACAGAATCTATCAACTTCTTTGTACCTGAAGTGCTCATATCATTTGAGAGTTTATGTGAGTTGCTATATGCCAAAGATCTCTGGTCATCAACAGCTCTATTGAAATCTTACAAATTCAGGTCTGTAACTTCCGTAGCTGAATCATCTATATATATAAAAGAGTGATGGCATCAGGGCAGCGGACAAAACAACAAAACTACAGGCCCCCCAACCTCGAAATTTAACAACACAACCCATCATTCACAGCTCTAGGTTGATACAACACAAAGAAAAGAAAAATAAAGTCCTAATTAGAGGGAGAGGAATAATAGTTTTTATCCAATTGCTGCCAGTTACAAGGCTAAGCTCCGCCCACTTGGTCTCTTAGCAACCTACTCAGCCCAGGGGACAGGCACAGTTAGGCCTCACTTAGGCCTCTTCCACAGATTACCAAATTTGCACTGGATTATATGGCAGTGTAGACTCAAGGCCCTTCCACATCTATATAACCCATTTAGAATCTTATATTATCTGCTTTGAACTGGATTATCTTGACTCCACACTGCCATATAATCCACTTCAGTGTGCATACTAAACATAAAGACAACCATACAAGAGACATTCAATACCACCAGTATCTCAACAATTTCTCACCAACACCACCAGACAACATCACAGCAACGCGTGGCCGGGCACAGCTAGTTGAATATATAATGCCATCTTCTTCTTTCCCCGTTGCTTTACACTTTACCAAACATGTCTATTCCAGTTAGCCATGTTGTTTCATGATGTGTTTCTAAGTACAGTAGCCTTAGATTACTCATTTTGGCTTCTAGCGAGCGTTCATTCTTTATTGCCTATCAGACCCAAATTAATCTGTGGTAATTATTTTTTATTTTTTAATAGCTAACTGTAACCTTACTTTGGCACTTTCCTCCTTAGCTTTAACTAGGAACTATACAAAGTCTTTGATTTTTGTTTTGCTAGTGACTTCCTAACTAGTTCTAACTACATAATCTAAATTATGGATCATTTTCCCTCCTTCCTCTGAATTTAATCCCATTTTCCATGTAATATATTCTGTATATATATTGAATAGATAGGGTGACAAAAATGCACCCTTTCTGACCCACTTGGAAGCCATTCTAGTTTTCCATACTTATGTCCTGGCAGTGGCCTCTTGTCCAGACTATGATTTGCCCAATAGAATAAATGTAGTTTAACATCCATTTATTTTAAAGTGGTGCATATATTTTCATAATCTACACAATCCAAGGAGTTCCTTTAATCTATAAAGTGCAATCTGGTTTTCTTCAGAAATTTTCTAGTGTGCTACATTATCCAATAAATATTTATCATGCTCTCTAATGTCTCTTTTCTGAATCCAGTGTAGGCATCATGAGATTTTTCATTCCATAAAAATGAAAATACATATATACATTTTTTTAAAAAATGACTATCACTTTGCTTGTATGCGAGATTAATGCCTTGACCCTATTACTAACCCCTGTTTCACTTTCTTGGGGACTAACATGTATGTTAGGTATTTTATATTCCATATTTGTTTGCAATTTTTGTTAGAATTTGAAAGAATTCTATCACTATAGCTTGAAACAGATCTGCTGGAATTCCGTCTTTTCCTGGTGATTTGATTCTTTCAAGTTATTTCAAAGCAACTTCCATTTCACACACACCTCCCCTGTTTATTTACTTTATTCCTTAAATAGCAGTACAGTGTTCCCTCACTACTTCACGGTTCACTTTTCGCAGATTCACTGTTTTGCGGTTTTTCAATAAATTTTGAAAGAAAATTATAAATAATAAAAATTACAATTTGCAGCCTAAAGAAGGGAGGAAGGAGAAGCCAAAGGGAGAGAAAAGGAGCCCAAGCGGCAACGGGAGGAGAAGGGGCAATTTATCAACACACGATTGGTTGATAAAGGCTTAAAATAGTTTATAACTACTAAAATAATGTATAAATATTAAAATTAATATAGTGTTCCTTCTTTACAGATTTTCACTTATTGCGGGTGGTCCTGGAACACAACCCCCATGATAAGTGAGGGAACACTGTATTATACATTCCATCATTATCTGAATAGATCCATTGCAAGAGCTATAATGCATTGAAACAGTGTTCAGATATCTTTATTAAGGATAAATCAAATTATAAAATGGTACATTACCGTCTAAAATTCACAGAATGTATACAGTTAGTCCTCCACATTCACTGACGTTAGGGACACAGGGCCCCTGCAAAATGAAAAATCGGTTGAGGCTGACCATAGGATTGTACTAGAGGAACTACATATACCTAGAGAGGAGTTCTCTGCAGGAATATCCAGGTCTTCCACCATAACTCTTCGATCAACCTCTGCAGAAGTTGACTATAGAATCACACTGAAGGACCTAGAGATTCTAGAGATAATATTTGAATCAAACCCGTGAATAGTCAAATCTTTAAAAATCAAATCCACTAATGTTGACTGTATTATTATTTTTGTTCACAATGTCCTGCACATCAACCACATCATCAAGGTTTACAATAAAATAACTAATAAGCAGGAAAAAACTGAAAAGATCAATTTGATAACCTGTATTACATGGTTATAAGAAGCAGAACAAATGAAATAACCTTGGAATCTCAAAACTGCCTTAACATTGTAAAGATATCAAGAATTAGTTTCAGGTAGGCCTCATTAGAGAAAGTGTTCTCAGTAAGTTCTTTTTCACAGTAACCATCTGCTCTGTCTTCTAATATGGGAGAACTAGGAAAACAACCTCTTATAATAGAGCTTTCCAAACATTTCATGTTGGTGACACACTTTTAGACATGCATCATTTTATGACACAGACAGTAATTCCGTTTCACTAGTAAACTGGAGGTTAAACCAGTCCCTTAGAAGTGATACAGACATACATGATACATTATAATAACAAAATGTATAGGGACTCAAGTTATCTCATGAAAATCTTCCATTTATAGTGTTCAAGATAATAACATACATTTCCAAAATTTTTGTTATTTCTCATTACATTTTTTTTAAAAAACTGGTTTACTCATGAATTTTGACTGATTAACCAAATCCCCATGAGTGTCCACTGAAGTTTATCTGTCTTGAGTGTCCACTGAAGTTTATCAATGGAGCCTGATTTCTAAATTATTTTGCATTATGGAACTACTCTTCACAATTCGCTAAAAAAAAGTTTCAACACCCCCCCCCCCCCCATTTCTTTATTTTTTTTTCTGGCTATGGCCCTGATTTGAAACAACTTATTCAAAAGAGCTGACATATTTGGCTTCTCAGATCCAGTAACATTGGACTGAGAACAGCATGTGCAATTCTAGGCTGATGGTGAAATCATCAGTTTTGGCACTACCGGAGCAGGGTGGTGATGAAAATAGTAGCTGGCTTCTAACGACAAGAACATCCCGGTGATCTAAATCTACAGTAGTCCAAAAACAGCCTTTTATAATCTATACATATCTCTAGATCATGGCTAGGATGTTTACTATAAAACACTTAAGTGCAATATTATTAACCTAATATATGTATAATTAAAATTCAAATATATTTTGTTTTTTTACCAGATGGCGGAGTGTACAACCAGTTGGACAACCTATACCAGGGACACGATTCATTGCTTTCAAAGTACCTTTGAAAGGGGTATGTATTAAATGCTATATGTTAAGATATATTTTATACAATTAATATTTATTCTTCTATTCTAACACAGAAGTCTTTTTACAGGAAAAAGAAGGAGCAATATTTAATCTTCCACAATCCATAAGGCTGCTATCACTGAAGGACAGGGCAGTCCAATGTGGCCAAGTCCCATTGGCTTGCTGTGGTACAATAACTAGGGGTTGTTGTTCTTTTCTTTTTTTTCAACTTTGCTCAAAAATGTACTTTCTTATGCAACTCCCCTGACCAAAAAAATCAGTGATTGGCTTTGGCATGTGTTAGATAACATCCCCCACTTTTGACTGGTGTTCTCTAATCTCACAATCCCAGGGTCTACATTTTCCAGAATTATGCTGGTGGAACTTTATGCTGAATAATGCAGGGATATTAAGAATCTTGGCTTGTAGTCTCAAAATCCAGTTGCTTGTTTCTATAGAGTTAATTATCATCATCATTGGTGATCGCTTTTGTCAGAGTAGGATGGCCTTCCAAAAGTAGGGTCTTGGTAGTGGATTAGTAGGTGACTATGGAGACCTATACTTGACCCACATGTTCTTCCACAGAAGACATTGGTTTCCAAATAGAAGGCAGTCCCAGTCAGGGTTGGCTTGATGCGACTTCCTCTTGACGTGTTTCTCCCTATCACCTTCCATTCAAACCACTTCGAATTCTACAGCACTATTGATAACAGCTGACCTCTAGTTAAATAAGGACAAGACATTTAGGAATATAATTAAGGCACTGAAGGAAAATGGTATTAAAAAGATTGGGGACCTTATGGACCCCAATGGAGAAATATTAAAGTGGGATAAAATAAAAGATAAATGCGGCCAAGGGAACTGGATAGCATGGTTAGGTTTGTCCAGTAAAGCCCAGGCCATGAAAAGAAGAGAAGCAGGTGAAACCCCCCTGGATAGAATAATTAGAAGGAAATTAGAAACAGATAAAGGTATGATTGGGCTATGGTATGATGTACTAATTACCTTAACTTATAATATGAAAGAAACGCTTACAGAGATCTGGAAACAGGAAAAAAACTTTACTGAGAAACTAATTGGGTCATGGATCAATAATATTCATAAAATTAATCATATAAGGGTCAAAGAAACACAAAGGAAAATAATCACAAAATGGTATAGAACCCCCCTACAATTAGCTCATATAACGGGAAGTACCTCGAACAAATGTTGGCATAAATGTGGGGGAATAGGTTCATTCTCCCACATGTGGTGGGACTGTAGAAAAATTCAAATCTTTTATAGCAAAATAAGAAAAGAAATGGAAGAAATAATAGGGAAAGAATTAATATGGGACAAAGCCAGATTTATGTCCCTCACAATAAAGGTAAGGGAAGATAACAATAATTGGACCGAGATTCTAAAATATATGACAGCCGCAATACAAGCCACAATAGCCCGAGGATGGAGGGATGAGACAAAATGGAACGTAGAAATTTGGTGGTCTTATATATCAGAATATATAATCAATGATTTCATTAATCAAAGGAAAAGAAAATATACAAATTGTCTAAAAGAACCTGACTGGTTCAAGAAATGGTCAGTCCTAATTAACAAAATAGATGGAGACGAAAGATACACCACCTTGAACCAGGCTTTCCACACAGTTAAAATGATACAATGATAATATATTGAATTGCTGTTCCAGGGGGGAGGGGGAACGGGGGAGGGGAGGGGGGGTGGGAGTTACATTCCAAAGGATCGTTTAAAATGTCATTTAAGCATTACTTACTTTTGGTATTATGTATATTGAAATAAGACATGCATCGCTAAAATTTTGTTAATTGTTGGAATGTAATAAAAATAAATAAATTTAATTTTAAAAAAAGCTGACCTCTAGTTAGAGCTGTATCCACGACTGAGCAGCCCTTTTTAGGATGCACTCTGTTCACCCCACACAGGGAGGGAGCTAGTAAAGGTGTCCTAAACATAGTCTGCCTCTCTCATCCCTGACTGGACTGTCATGTCCAGAGGGGTCAACATCTTGTGGCCAAAAAAAATGAACTTAGGAACATAGAACATACGGACATTGTTGGACAACACAGACAGTGAACACTCTGAATACAGGACTACTTATTATTGCAAGGGAGCTGGGACACTTTAACATCGACATAGCAGCACTTCAGGAGAGTCGGAGAGCAGGAGAAGAACAGCTGAAGGAAGAAAAGGAGGCTACACCTTCTTCTGAAAGGGACTACCTGAAGAAAAATGAAGAATACACGGAGTTGGCTTTGCTATCAGAAATGACCTGGTGAAGCATCTGTCTGAAACACCCATCAGCATTAACTAACTCTCAACCTTCCGAATTAACCTTTCCAAAAACCAGCAGGCAACCATCATATGTGCCTCTGCACCAACACTAGATGCTGATGAAGATATCAAGGATTTTTTTTTACTGTGAGCTGGACACCATCCTATCAGAGATACCAATTGTGCTACATTGGAAAGAGCACAACCTCTTTAACTACAGCTCCAATGTGGCAGAAGAAGTTCTCTCACAAATCCCGCAACAACAAACTAGGGATGAGCTTGCAGCACGCCTAGTTTGGAGGAAGTCAGCAAAGCTTAAAACCAACAAAGCCAGTGGACATGATGGGATCCCTGCTGAAATCTTTAAAAAGGGTGTACCTGAGCTGACAACAGCTCCCTCAGCTCATTGAAAAAGTGTGGAGAAAATCCTAGCAGACATCAAAGATGCCACCATCATCACCTTTTTCAAAAAGAGGGAAATAATAGAGTTAGTTAACAGATGTAGATAATGACAACAGTTTCTGTGTAGAGGTCAGGAACAGACCCTGTTTGCCCTATATTTAGGTACACATTGTACTGGACTATCTTCTCCTAGGACACAAGACAGTTTTCAAGGAATCTGGATTTATACAAATTGTAAATTCTCCATAACTTGCTGCTTAAGACAAAAAATTAAAATAAACAAAAAGATGTTAGTTAAATCTGAAGGGCTAATGCATTTTTTGAGTCACTGAAGAATGATTTCTTATTTCCCAGCATCTAGGCTTTGGGGGAAATCACTCATAAGTAGAAGAATGGGAGATTCTGTTTGCCATTTACCATCTGATGAATGGTACTACAGGTTGAGCATCCTTTATCCCATATTCCAGAATCTAAAAGGCTTCAAAATCCAGAATTGTCTTCATAGGTGGCTGAGATATAACAGATATTTACATAATCTATTTCACCTAGATTCTGTTTATCAGGTTGTCTTCATAAAACTAGTCTGGAGTTGTAGTGATTCCAGTTCTCCAGACTTGTGGCAAATATCTGTCATTTGTCATAAGTGCCTGCTTTCTTAAGCATGTTGTTCGGTTTTGGACAATACGATTTAGAACCTAGGCTAGCATTACTCATTATATCATGTAATGAAATTTGAAAAAAACCTGCTCCTGGTTTAAAAGTATTATTTTCTGTTTAATTGCGTGGTACTTACTTTCAAAGTAGTTGTTCTGCTCCAGAAACTTCGTTTTTGTGGCTGCCACAAACAATATTGAATTGGCTGAGCCTCTATGTGATATTGATTGAAATACTATAACAAAATGTGCTGCAGAATGTCCTGCAAAAACAGAGGTTTTGCAGATTAATAAACTTTTTCCATATTTTTATGATAGAACCAATTAGAAAATGGCATTTATAGCCCAGGAACAAAAATCGTGTTACATAGTGTTATCACTGTGGGTTGGAGAACAAAGAAATAAGAAGTGGAAGGGGGCATGGCAGGTACTATCTGTACCTCCTACTTATTTTAAAGTAAAGGTTTATAAACTTCCTGCTGATCTTGAATGTTTTTTTTTATTTCCCAAGCTTCATATGATAAAGCAAATTCTTTTCATTTGCATCAGACTATTTTCCCTTATGCAATATACAATCTCTTTTTCCTCTGTTCCAGGCAATCAACCAAAGATTGACACCAGTTCAAAAGTTTACACCAAAAGATTTGATTGCTGCAGTGAAAGCTCTTAATGTGGAACTTGGCTTAATTATTGATTTAACATACACCAGAAGATACTATGAAGTTAAGGTAGCAATAAATTGATATTTAAAGGAAAATTAAACATTTGCTCTGTGTTTTTAAAATCAAATTTGAAGACTGATGAAAACACTATGATTTATTTCATTTTTAGCTACATAACAACTTTTCCACAATGAACTCTTTCATAAGGCCAGGGTTTTTTTTATTTATAGTGCCATTAATTTGCATGATACTTTACACAACGCAACAAAACAGATCCTGCTCCCAGGTATATTAAAACCTATTATCTGACTCAGATTAAATTGGAAAGTTAAGGAAAGGAAATGAGAAGAAGCTAAAAAGTATCAAAAGGTCCTAATTTTATACTAACTGCAAATATTTAGGCTTAATAACATGCAAACTAGAGTTGGAAATTTTCCAGAAAGGTTGAATTCATGGGAAAAACAATCCCCCCCTACTTTTTTAAAAGGAAGGTTTGACAAAGGTTATAAACAGCAACCTCCCAAGCCTTTCACTATTTATTTGTTAATGTATGAATTTGCTAACCTGTATTTTATGTGTATGTTGATTTGCCAATTTGACTGACCTCTTTGGTGTGGGAGGAGTTATAGACATGTGATTGTACTGAGCATCTTCAGACTCAAGACTCCATTTTGTATTCACTTTTGCATCAGACCTCAGTGGAGGTGGATGCATGTATGTGTTTGGTCTTCAGTGAAAACAGGTTGCTGTTTGGATTTCAGTAGAGAAGTATGATTTAGGGACTTCAATGGATATAGTATTGGACTTTAGTGAGTACAACTATACTTAAAGACTGTGGACTGTTTATATCCTGTGTTCATAACACAGAGAAGCTATATCCCATCAAACTGAACTTCAATAAGAAATGTGCCTGAATGGTGAATTAATACAAGATGTTTTATGAGTAAACAAGATATGTTGTTTTTCAAAGACTTTGGGTTTTTTTTATCTCTGAGTGCATATTTTAAACTAAAAGGTTTCAAGGGAATGTATATCTTTTGGGCAACTGCAAATTTCAACTGCAAAGAAACAACCATTTTCTGCCAACCAAAAATATTTTTTGTAGTGGCATGTCTTTATCCTTGGCAGTTTAAAGACATGGTTCTTCAGTTTAACAGCTGAGTTACCTGTGTACCATTGCATAAATGCTTGTTCAAAGGGTTGACTTCTAACAAGGTCATGCTTTTCTTGACTAGTGGTTTTCAAAAGATAGTCTCCACGTGTTCATGGAGATTTACATTTGCCAAACAGATGTGACATCATTTTTACCTTTTCTATAAGGTTATGGTGCAGTTATTTCCATTAGGTTGTGGAATTTCCAATAAGAAAAGTTGAAATACATACAATATTTTCTTAACTATGTAATATCACATTTACTATGTTAACAATATAAATGCATCAATTGACAGAATATAAAACTGTAATATTTATTATATTTATGGTATACACAGTGTAATAATGTGCATGCTTTCCAAAATAAAAATCAAACCACCAAGTGAATCTGTACAGGATTGCAGCCTCAAAATAATAAACAATTTGGCCTAAATCTTGCATCTAGAATCAGAGCTGAAAAAGATCACAAGGGCATCCAGTACAAACCCATGTTGTGCAGGAATACACAATCAAAGCACTCCTAGTAGATGGCTTTACCACCTGTCTAGAAACCACCAAAACAGGAAATTCCACCACCACATTCAAAGGCAGCTTATTCCACTATCAAACAGCTCTCATCATCAGGAAGTTTTTTCCTAATGTTCAGCTGGATCTTTTTTTCCTATAGTTTGAATCCATGACATCCTGTCAAATATTGGCTAGCATGTCCCCTCTCAACCTCCAGACTAAACATACCTGGTTCCTTAAGCCGCTCCTCATGAGGCATAATTTCCAGACTTTTGTGGTGCCCAAAACAGTATTCCAGGTGGTCAAAATAGCAAAAAAAAGCAAAATAGAGTGGTACTATTACTTTCCTCAATTTAGAGTTAATCTGTTCTGTAGAATTAATGCGGCTTGATACCATTTTAATTGTCCATGACTCAGTTCTTTGGAATCACCACAATTTTAATTTTAGCCTTCTCTGTCAAAGAATAGTGGTGCCTCACCAAAACATAAACTATAATCCCATAGCATTCAGCCATGGCAGTGAACATGCTGTCAACCTGCATTAAATTTATAGTGTAAGACCCTTATACACTATAATTCTGTTGACACAGCCCACAATTACATTGGTCTTTGTGTAGCCATATGACATTGGTGACTCATGTTCAGCTTCTGATCAACTCAAATTTCTAGATCCTTTATACATGCTCTGAATAGACTTCCATGTCATCGGAGCAAGGCAGCTGTTGTGGACAGTCAAAGAATGCTTCTGTATGTATAGGGCCTTGTGCTCACACTAAAAATATACCATCACTAGTGCAAATGACTTTTTACTAGTACACTTTGAATTACTGTTTTTTATTCATGTCTTGTCTGAACTTTTATAGGTCTTTATTTCAGTTGTTCTAATCTACCTAGTTTTTGGGAGAAATCAGGATATAAATAGAGGTGGAAGCAGAATAGTAGCAATAGTAGTATAGTAGTAATAGTGTCACTTCTAATGGTACCGTATCAGCCATCCAGTTTGATACTGGGACTGTACTGCTCATTGACTTTCATTAACTTAAGGGGAACCACTTAAATATGATAAGTGTTCTTTCAATTTTTTTTACCCACATGATATGACTATCATTAATTCTCATAAAGTATTTTATGCCAAAATACTCAAAAGGCACCAGATCCTACATGATCGTGGAAGCTAAGCAATGTCAGTCTTGATTAATACTTGGATGGAGGCTGCTAACAAATACCAGGTGCTCTAGGCTATATTTCATAGGAAGGAATGGCAAAACTACCTCTGAGTATTCTTTGCCAAAGAAAGCCCTAGGGATCACCATACTTTGACAGTTGATTTGAAGGCAGGGACATACATATGTGTAGTCTTCAGTGTGGAAAGACGCACTGATTCCATTCTCAGATGATATTGGCATAAGTGTGTGTCATGGATATTCAAGAACTTGGATATTTATTGGATATTTAAGTACTTGGCATTTTCTCATAAATAGAATTTATGTTATATTATTTGCAAAATAAATAAAAATGCAATGCAAGGAAGCAGACTCAAATTTGGATGATATTGCTGCATTTGTGTTGGTTTCCGAATCTAGGGCCAAAACCATTAAAATCTGGGTTTATGCAGGTGCTTTTGCTAGAATTGTTGTATGATACAATTATGTTGCTTTTACCTGAAAAAAGAATGTTATTCTGTTAACCCAATAAGTACATATTAATGTTGCGATTTTATTCACTCTTTCATTGCTAGGATATGCCCAAAAGTTTGGAGTATAAGAAACTGTTTACAGTTGGACTTGAAGTACCAGATGATGCCACTATTCTACAATTCAAAAAATGGGTCAGAAAATTCCTTTGGGAAAATGCAGAAAATGGTAATTAACAACAAATTTAATATTCAGGATGATCAGAGGAACCATAACTGGGATAGAACTCAGAGTGGGGGACTGAATATGTGTATTGTTTATCACTTCCAAATCCATGTTGTCTTGTGCCAAGCAAAGAAGGTATTGTGGGCCATGGCCTATGTTACCCTTGTTCTGCCCAGCAACTTTTTTTGCCCCCAATAAAAAACCCAAACCTGGCTATTCTCAGAAACTGGAAGGGGCCTTCGGGTCAGCAGATCCAAGACCAATCTGTTCCATCCTTGGAATATTATTTTGGGTCATACATCTTGCGGAAGAGCTGCACCCACAGAACATTTAATAAATTTACTTGAGTGCACTGGGGTGAATATAAATTATACATCACTGGAACCCATTATTCACAGCAAGATTTTAAAGATGGTGTTCATATTAGGCTTTAATATGTCATTAATTTACAATATATGATATAAGGATTGTAACTAGTATTTTCAGTTCTCAAAAATACCAAGGTTTGTAATTGGGAATCTTTCAAAAATCATGTCTCCCCAATTGCAGTTATAAGAATATAAATACTGTATATATATCAATTTGAGTTCAATAATGGGGGTATTGTACTTTTTAGAATAAGACATCGAACTGTACCTGTGCAGGCTTTTTTGTCTATAAAGTGATTTCCTGAATTGTGGTTAACTGAAATGGATCCTAAAAACTATCAATAGAATGGGGTTTGAGGTTTTTTTGACAGGAAGAATTCTATGCGATTTGATAAATTACTTTTCGAAGTTATGTCAGTAGACCAGACCAGATCAAACAGAATGTTAAATATGTATATTTTATCTTCCCTGTTTTTTCTTGTTTAAATAGCAAGGAAGTAGAGCATGTGCAGGGGTGGGGATACTTCTCTCTTAGCCTGTTAAAATCCCAATGAAGATCTCCATTCTTCCAACACCAAAGTTTTCATTTCTCTAACCATAACTTTCTTCCACTGGTGCTTCCATTAATGCTAATGGAAACTTTCCTCCTAAGGAGCATAGTAGTTCAGAGTTCACAATTTTAAATGGAATGTGACTTGAGCAAAGGGGAAATCTCCCTTCCCACATACCTTGGTTCCAAGTCTTTAACGGGTAAGGTTTCTCACAAAGCTGCTGTTTGAATAAGAAAGCAAACATGCATTTTGAAGACATACATACATGCATATGTATGTATTGTAATTTGTCTGAGATTATAATCTTGTTTTTTCTGGCAATGGGAAAAATGCTGTTCAAGAAATGCAAATCCAAAGCTACGAGGATGAGTCAAAAATTATTATCAGCACTCTGTTTATATTCAAACTTCTGTTGGCCACACTGTCTTATCAACACTTTCCGTACGAGGTCACTGTCTCCTCAGTCATGGCTGTGCAGTTTTGAAAGTGTCATATCAGTTTATTTGAAAGAAAAAATGCCTGCCCCCTTGTGATTTGCACAAAAGAAGAACAGCATGCAGTGAAAAAGATTTAATCAAAGGTGCTCATTACAGTGAGATGCTCACTGAATCGCTGAAGCCTAAAATTTGGATAAAACTGTGAGGACTGCTATCCAAGAGTGCTTCCAAGGTATGCCCACACATTGCAACCCATATTGTCGATGCTCTTCAAAAACTTCATGTCATAGCCAGCTCTGATAGTGAGAGTGAAAAGGAGGAGCTGTTGGAAGGGCCAGCCTTTGAATTGGGAGTCTAGCAGTAACCAGCAGTTTCCTCAGCCGACCTTGGAAGAAGACTCTTTGGAGGAAGCTACCACTTCTTAGCTAGCAGAGCAAGAACAAGCAAGTTATCTAGGCAAGCAGAGAAAGGGTTAAGTGTTCTGGCATTTTTAGACTTGTGAAGAGAAAAGACTCGGGTTTGCAGGTCCATCCGATTAGCTGCAAAACGAGTGATCAGTACTAGGCAGTACCTGAGAACCTAGCATAAAAGGTTCTCAGCAGTTTCATCTGTCAGCTTTTGTATCTCTGAATGAACTATCAGCTCACCTTGTGTTATTCTCTTCAATTTGTTTCTCTTTGGCTGGATTCTTCAGTTTGAACTTGAACTGTTTGCTGTTTTGACTAGCTTCCTGTTTAGAAACTGGGTCCTGGCTTCACGACACTTCATTTTGAAGTGTTAAAGCATACTCCCTATAGTCCTGATCTAGCCCCATCAGACTATCACCTGTTTGGACCCCTGAGATAAGCCCTACGGGGATGAAAATTCTTGCCTGATGAAAATTCTTGCCTGATGAAAATTCTTGCCTGATGAAAATTCTTGCCTGATGAAAATTCTTGCCTGACGAAGAGGTGGCGCATTTGTGGTTCGCAGCTCAGCCTAAAACATTTTAAATAAGGGAATACAAAACCTTATTGTATTGAAAAGCAGGAAGATTATGTCAAAAATGATACATTTGTCTTTCCTGAAAGTTGATTAAAATAAATTATACAGTCAGAGTGTGGATAATTTTTGACTCACCCTCGTATTTCTTTTG
This sequence comes from Anolis carolinensis, assembly GCF_035594765.1. NCBI lineage: Eukaryota > Metazoa > Chordata > Lepidosauria > Squamata > Anolidae > Anolis > Anolis carolinensis. Next base: position 206,800,293 of record NC_085843.1, read on the forward strand.
TTTCTTTGCATCACACCATTTATGTCAAAATAATTCCCATTAAAACTGTTCAGTCACATTGTCCAAATCCAAAGATGTCATACCACTTGCAAACCAACTGAATCAGCTGGAAGGAAAGTTGGACATCTGGTCTGGGATCTGCAAAACTATTACTAAATCCAACTAAGATGTCCTCTCTGCTGTCAATTCTTAACAGCACAGTCAACGGTTAAGAGGAGTAGCATATTCAAGACTAAGCCCAGGCAGATTTCTGTCTATTCCCTCACTGAACAGATGGCAGATCCTGTTATCTTTAGCAGTGCCTTATCACATCATTGTGGGGGCTTTGCAAGTGCAACCAGGGGCATACAACCTGCTCCTGAATTCACAGTTCTCTCAAAGGGAACAACATGTTCAGAGTCAATGTTTCAGAGATATGTAATGGTACTAATACTTACACAACAATATTTTTCAAAAGCTCTTCTTTTTATACTATGTTTGTAGTCATGTTATTTTTTCCCTTTTGCTTTTTAAACAGAAAAACTCATTGGAGTACACTGTACTAATGGAATTAATAGGACAGGTTACCTTATATGTAGGCAAGTATCACAGCAAAAGTGAAATAATTATTTATGCTACATTGGTATGTTCTGATTTAGTGACCAGTGTGTGTCTGTACATTCCTTTAGATACCTTATTGATGTTGAAGGCTGGGACCCAGAAACAGCGATTCAAGGTATTTGTATTCTCTTAAGCAGAATCCAAGCTTCAGCATAAACTACATAGTTGCTACCATGATTGCAAGAATATTAAAAACTTAAGCTTTGACTTTAAAATAATTAAAAACTATGTCAGAATCTTTAAAAAATGCTTTTACTTTGTTTAAATAAACTTGTTTCCTGTTTTAATATTACTTTATTTACTTTTGATTTTAATTACTGTAAATGTCTTTGAGCACTATTTTTGTCAGAAATGCTAAATGTATTGAGTAAAATAATCAAAGGAAGAGATCCTTACATTTTTTGCAAAGCCACCTTCCATACTTACAACATTCTCATGATCTATTTAGCTTTTGGAGAGGCTCGTGGCCACCATATGGATGGTAATATCTATCTTACAGACCTCAGAACTCAGCCAATGAGAAGGTAAGTCAAAACCTATCTATGCTCATTGTTAAATGCATTATAGTACAGGTTTTATACCAGGAGCTCTCCAGATGTTTTAGACTTTAACTTCCAGAGACCCAGCAGTTTGCCTATAGTAAGATATTGTAGTTGGAAACATCTGGACAGTCAAAGTCCTCCTGTACTCATCAGTCTTTTTTCTCACATTTAGCTTACAACAAGTATATCAAATAATTCCATCTTTGCTTTGCTTTATTTTGGAAAGCATACCAAACATATTTTCTGATAGATTGATATGTAATTAACAAGTCCTAATATAGATGGTTATCGTATCTTAGCATGTTTATTGACAAGCACTGTTGTTCTGAAAGCATTTCGACACATTCATTTGTAAAGTCTGACATTAGCCCATAAATACAGATGGGAACCTTTTCGTTTATTGGAGTTAGACCTATCATATTAATGTGTCCTTTTACTAATAGTTACTTTAGCAAATGACATGTTGTTTCTCTGAATTTTTTCAGCAATCTGGGAATGAACATGTGGGATGCTGATGGAGATATAGTGCCGCCACCAAATGATATGGATGGCCATATTGATAAATTTCCAAATGAAGAATATCCTAGGTACCTTGCAGAAATTTACTTGCCTTAAACTGAAAATAGTAAGAGGAAAAATATATATTAAAATAATCATAGTCATTATTATTATTATAAACTTTATCAATGTCTCACCTTTCTCCCCGTGGGGACTCATAGTAGCTAACAATTCACACTAGAGAAGTTTAAAAAGTGCAATACAAAAATTAAAAAACAATTGAATAGTAACAGTGTGGAAAGTTTTTTCATGTCAGGAGCGACTTGAGAAACTGCAAGTCACTTCTGGTGTGAGAGAATTGGCCATCTGCAAGGACATTGCCTAGGGGACATCTGGATGTTTTGATGTTTTACCATCCTTATGTACCTTCTTTCATGTGCCCGCATGGGGAGCTGGAGCTAACAGAGGGAGTTCACCCACTGTCCCCGGATTCGAATCTCTGACCTGTTGGTCAGCAGTCCTGCCAGCACAAGTGTTTAACCAATTGTGCCACTGGGGGCTCCAACAGTGTGGTAAAAACAGAATTAAATACAATCATTGCACTAAAATGGTCTTTAAAATTCATATCCCTCCCCAATCCCACCCAGCCTCCACAAAGCCTGGCCCTTCCCCTTCCCCAAATGCCTGTTGGCAGAAGAAGGTCTTGACCTGCTTGTGGAAGGCTATCCATAGTTATAAAACTCTCTTTCCAGTGATTGCTCTTAAGGCATTTTAACAGAATTCTGGCCAGATCCGAGAGTAAAGAATACTAATAAAACTGCTTCTGTCATCTGAATCAGAATGGGATGATCTCTCCCTGCCATTGCAGCTCCCTTCAAACACCCAATGCAGTCCAAAATGAACTGTGGTAAGGTGGAAGTTTTAGGGTAGTGTGAAGTGCTACAGAATGGGAAGGGAAGGTTCACTGGATTTGTGCAAGAATAGAAACTGTACAGCACTCCAAACATTTTTGAGCTCTGGTTTCCTTCAGCCTGAGTCAGCACTTCCAGTGGTGAAGAATGCTTGGAATCTCAGTCAATTAATATCTGGAGGATCTCACAATTTCCTGCCCTGATTTTATTTCCTCGCAAGAAAACCCTGGAAGTACATATTATTTCTACTCAAGAGCTTATAAAGTTGTTTTTTAAAAGGCATTACAATTCCAACTCTACCCAATTAGTTAACATTATAGTTATTTTATTAGAAAATTTCCTATGATTCAGCTGTACACTTGAATGAGCCTACTCCTCCACCATTTACTGCCCCAGCGGTAAAAGTTATTGTAAGAAGAGAAAAGTTATTCTTTGTTAAATTACCATCATAATTTAATGGATCAATACCTTTACTACCATGGAATTGAATAAATTATAGGTAACTACAGACTCCCAAGATCAGGCAGTCCCCAGGTTATGAACAAAATACATTCTGTAGATTTGTTTTGAAGCTAAATTTGTATGTAAGTTGAAACGTTTTTCCCACCACCACCTGATCTAGAAGCTTAAGGCTGCAGTGCCAAAAAACACCTTTGGTGTGGGTAAGAGAGCCTCAGGTCTCCGATTCAGGATCAGGAGGTGGGCAGGAGATGACAATGTCCATAAAACTCATTGGATTGGGATATGCACATACACACAAGTTCAAGTATAGTGCAATCACTTTTGGAAATGTCAATAAATTTGACCCCATCTGCTTTTTAAACACTTGCACAGGAGACACATATTCAATATCAGTTCAGCTTCACTTATGAAGATCATGACCCCTTGCCATCTCCTTTGAGTTCAGTGGGGATTGTACGCTTCTTTTTTCATCCAACGATATATCAGTTGCTTATGCAGAACAGATTTCACTCACTAAATATCCATGTTGGTCTGATTTTTTGCTTAGGCAAGACTACTAGTTTCCAGCAATCATCAGAGTTTTTCCTTACTATGTAACACAGTTTTTGTTCCTGGGTTATAAATGTCATTTCCTAATTGGTTCTATCACAAAAAAATGGAAAAGGGTTATTAAACTGCAAAAACATTGTTTTGGGGGAACATCCTGCAGCACATTTTGCTATAGTTTTTCAATGAATATCTCAAAGTGTCTCAACTAATTCAACATAGTTTGTGGCAGCCACAAAAACGAAGTTTCTGGAATATAACAAATGCTTTCAAAGTAAGTACGGCTCAATTAAACAGAAAATAACACCTTCAAACCAGGAACAGATTTTTTTTTCAAATTTTGTTACATAATGTTATGAAAGGCCAAGGAAGCACGTATCTGTTTCTTCCCATTAATTTCTGAGTATGTAGTATAATTATCCTAGTCTACCAAGTTATTTTCTTTCCATCTCCATTGAGTCATTCTGTGAAGGCAGCGGGTAATTCACCTGAGACTCCCATTCAGTATTTTTAAGGAAGTGATCTGTTCTATGTTTTCTAGTTTTGACCAACATTACAGACTGGGTGCAAGGACAAAAAATAATACACCTTTTAGGGAAGTGGCTCTTTCCTTTGTTCTGGTTAAAAATAGACCTCTCTCCAGCAAATTATTTTAGTAATCTACCCAATTCTGTGACTCAGTGGAGATCATGAGGAAACAGAACAAATGGGTTACAAGTAACTGTAGCTCTTTGAATAGTAATCTGTGAATTCAAGGCAGCTTCCTCCCCCGTTTTGCATTTTCACCCTGGTGTTTTGTGGCAGATATGGAACTGTGGGAAAATGTTGAGATGCACTACCATATACATAGTGGATTATGGATAGCCCTTCTAAAGCCACTCAGTTGGAATTATCTGGTCTAAAATTCTAGTTCTAAAGAAGTAAAGACCCAGTTGTGTGACCTAAAAAGAATACTGTTATAGGCAAGTTACCTCTGAGTTCTGTTCTATACAAGGATTACTTCAAAATTCAATAGTATGGATTTGTTCTAGTGTAAATGATGAGATTATGTTTCGTTTCAAAGATATGTATACAATTTCACTTTTGGTTCTTATGTTTTATTTTTGTCACCTAACTTTGGTGTTAATTTTTCTTGAAATGAAAAAAAAAACTTTTTTATTTTTTCAATAGGCCTGCAAAGAGATCAAGGGTTTATGATGATAGTCACAGTGACTTACCAGAACAGATCCGATTGAGAGAATTTGATTTTATTAATAAAGGGCCCGGACAACGGCGAAAGCCATACTATGATCAACAGTTTCAAGATGATCCAGCGCCTCAAGTAGAAATGAGACAAAGACATTTTGTAGACCACCATTTTTATGATGAATTCCAAGCAGAAATGCAAAGGAATGATTCAGATTTTGGCACCAGGGGATCAGGGCAGAGGCTCAGACCTTGCCATGACCCTCAACTTTGTGATGACTTTCCAGTAAGTGCTCCACCAGAAGATATTAATATGGGCTGTGGAGAGAGACAAAGACATTGTCCTGATAACCCTCCTTCCAGTGATATTCTCATGGATTCACAGTACAAAAGGAGCCATGGGCAAAGACGAAAAGCATTGTATGACCCCCAGACTAATGATGAATATCAGTCACATATGCAGTTTAAAAATTCAACATTCCACAACAAGAGACCTGACCAAAGAATGAGACCATATCATGACTGTTTTCCTCATGATGATATACAAACGCCAGTGGGAGACTTTGAGTTTGTTAGAAGGGGGCGTAGACAACAAATAAGACCATTCCTTGATCACCAACATTGCAATGATTTACAAAGAGAGATGCCAGCAGAAGATTTTGATGACAGAGATTCCGAATCAAGATGCAGGCCTTTTCACAACTCTCAGGCTTATGATGACTACAATGAACAAGTACAATTTAATGATTCTCTAAACAGGGAGAGTGAACAAAGGATGAGGCCTTTTGGTGATCATTCGCCCCATAATAACATGCCATATGAAGGATATCCAGAAAGGTGAGAAGAATGATCATATTCTCTCAAACCACATACTTATCATGGCCAGTCTCCTGTCTTTGACAATGGTTGGCATTAAACAAGGCAACTGAATGTAATTAGGAGCCCCCGGTGGCACAGTGTGTTAAAGCGCTGAGCTGCTGAACTTGCAGACCGAAAGGTCACAGCTTCGAATCCGGGGAGCGGAATGGGAGCTCACTGTTAGCTCCAGCTCCTGCCAACCTAGCAGTTCAAAAACATGCAAATGGGAGTAGGTCAATAAGTACTGCTCCGGTGGGAAGGTAACGGCGCTCCATGCAGTCATGCTGGCCATATGACCTAGGAGGTGTCTACGAACAACGCCGGCTCTTCAGCTTAGAAATGGAGATGAGCACCAACCCCCAGAGTCAGACATGACTGGACTTAACGTCAGGGGAAACCTTTACCTAATTAGGAATATGTAGTTAATTTTGATTTTCTGATAGATTTTTGTTGTCTAATGTACAGAAGCCTGATATCATGGGTACAACTTTTTTGATAGTCTTGTCTGCCATAGATTTCTAGAAGACAAGTCATATCAGCAAATTATCATTTTGGTAATATCAGATATATATGGATGTAAAACAGTAAGATTATGAATCACTGAATCATTTTTGTTAAAATATAAATGGTGCTGGAGTTAAACTTGAGACTTCATCATTTTCTCACTAAAAATGTTTAAAAATAGCATATTTACCCGAGTCTTAATGCACCATCCAATCTAATGCGCCCCTCAGTTTTCAAAACCCTGAAACCAAAAAAAGTATTTGTTGCTGAATGTAAAACGCAGCAGCAAAAAGTGCACTCTTTGTCATTTAGAACGCCAAAGCTTCCAGCAGTGGAAAAGAAAACTTTGAAATGCACCTATGCTGTAGAAAGAATCCACTTTAATTGCCTTGGTTCTTGAATTGCTGCAGGGCTGTACACAGACACCCATGCATACATTCATCCAGAGTTGCATGGAATCTTAATAATCCTACAAATAAAGTTGCACGGGGATGATATTTTTCACTGTTTTTTCCTGTCCCCGGCAACTCTGCAAATTGTTCCAGGTGACCTCCAGAATAGTGTAGAAGTTGACACTTGAGGCTATAAGGGAAAGCAAGAATGAGTTTAAAAAATCATCTGTCTTTCAGGGGTGAGCCTCTACTGGATCCTAGCTCCTTCCTTTGACAGTAGTAGCTCTTCCATGGGTTCACTCTGTTTTATACATTACATTAAGTTGATATGTATTTCCCCCCCCCAGAGATCGCCCTTATCTTTCTCAGGAAGAATTCCAAGAAACACCCTTATTTCACAGTGATAGTGGTGATAAGGAAGACTACCACAGAAATTGCAGGTAAAATTGCTGTTTTATTTATTTGTTTACTACATTTATATCCCACCCTTCTCACCCCGAAGGGGACTCAGAGCGACTTACAAATAATATTTACATACAGTGTATTATATCACTAGCACAGCACGACACTAGTACTATATACCAGCATATTGCAGCACACCACTAAAATGTAATATTACCAGTAATATTATGTGTAATAAATAATAAATAATAAATATTATGATATTGTATTATTATTAGTATTATATTGCATTACATTATAATATTATCAATATTACATGTATATACAATATATTAATTATTTATTATTGTAAATTATATTGTATATTATATACAATATTATATATATATACACACCACACACATATAAATACAATACTATATTATTAGCATAGCATATTACTGGGGGGAGGGGCCTCCAGCTGATGGCACAGAAGGCAAGATGGAAATGTTTTCCCAGCTTCCCCTCTTCGCTCTGGTCCCAGAGCGTCAGTTGCTGATGGCGGAAGGGGCCTCCAGTTGTTGGCACAGAAGACAAGATGGAAATGTATTGTCATAGTATCCCTGCAAAAGATAGAATCCTTCAAAAATAAAAACTGTTGGACAATTTATAATAATATAAACGGTATAACATATATTATTACCAATAAGCTGTGAATATTTTGCCTTTTACAATATGATAGCAGGTTCCTTTTTAAAAAAAATAAGTTAAGTCTTAAAAGTAAAGGTGGATGGAAAGACATACCACTTGGTTCTTTCCTAATCTCAATTGAGGCATTGATATCGTTGAGAGTAAACTATCCCTCCTCCCCACCTTCTACCCTCTTTCAGCACAGGAATTACACTAAAATTAATGAAATCACTGCTGTTCCAAACTCTAGTTAACTGGGAATTCTGAGTAGAATTAACTGTTGTTGAAGTGAGTCCTAATGTATCTTTGAATTGTAGTTAAGTTTGGAGGGCCATAAAGCAGGAAGGGATTGTAAGGAAGGGACTCACAATATTTTAACCATGAATAAAGGGAAGTCAGCATGGAAGTCAGCAGTTTGAGCGTCAGAGAACAGGATTAAAATCCCAGCTCAAAAACCATTGGGTGACTTTAAACAAGCCACATACTCATAGCCTCAGAAAACTCATAGATAATGTCACCTTATTTTGGAAAATGGCATTCATAACCTTTTGGGAAAACACTTTTTGGAGATCATAGCTCTTAAGAAAAGCATGGCCCATAAAACAACTTGTTTTATATCATGCATTCAGGAGACAAACGATAAAAATAACATAATTGGTTGACCCACAACCCTCATGTGTTCAGTATATACAGGTACAAAACTTATCAGTCCAGTTTCAGATATGTTTGAGATAATTCTCTGAGCCATCAGTTCAGGACATTTCTCTTATTTAAAAAAAGCTATCAACAGGTCAAAAGGGGAGAGAAAAGGAGCATGTGTTCTGTAGCCTCTTCTATAACTTCTAAGGAACTATAGAGTAAAGGAAGATGTACATAACAGGAAACAGTGAATGTAACGGATTAGCCTACCTTACAGGGTTGGTGTATAGGTGCCTTGCTTGTAGGGGCTTGGCAGAACAAGGGGGAGGAGCCATCAGGCAGTTCCATAACTGGAAGTGCAGTCTGATTGGTTGATGAAAATGGAGGAAGTTCCTTAGGAACTGGAGATGGGCGGAGCCAGGGAGAGTGTAAGACCTATGATGCAGTCAGACCTGGCCCTACTTAGCTTCTAAAATCAGATATTTAGGCCTGGAAGTGTCACGCCCAGGGCAATGGAGCACTAAGAACCGACACACGGAGGCCAAAACTATCTAATATCTTTATTAAGGATATATGTAAGAATAATAAAAACAAGTAGAAGATTTAGTCCAATAAAAGACCTTTCAGGGAAGGTCAGATATAGTCCAAAATTATATTGTCCAATATTTTATATTAGAGTCCAAAGTTGCAAATCCAAACCGAAACACACTCTATTTGCAAGCAATAGAGTGGGGAAGCATCCAAAATCTCTCCAAAGTTCAAAGTAAGTCCACAGCAAAAACTGGAAACAAGGCTTGATACTAGAAACAAGGTCCAAGGCTGGAAGCAAGACAAGATAGTTCTTGAATACTTGGCTAGGCAAGGCAAGGCAAAGGAACTGGAGTTGCGGACTTTACGAAGTCCACACTTGGCTGGAAACACGAAATCACTCCTGAAGCTGACCTGTTGACTCCGCACGGAACCCTCCGTATTGGGCACTTTTAACTCAGTCTCATTTCTCTGCAAGCAGGTGTCCTGAGCTTCCTTTCCCAAGGGAAAGGAGAACGAAACACATCTCCCTCCAGATGCGTTCCTCCCTAGAATTTCCCAGGGGAACATAGCTAATTAACGTCTTGTTTAGCTGCTAATCTCAAGCTTCTCCGAAACTGCTCTTTCTCACCCCGGCCCACCGCATAGAACTGTTTCCTAGCAAAAGGAGGGGAGGCAGTGGGAAAGGCCTGTTCAAGGTCTTCCTTAATGGGCTCTCGGGTAGAATCATCAACAACAGGCATCTGGAAAGATTCCGGCTCTTGCTGAGCCGGCAAAAATCCCCTGTTTTCGTCATCATCAGCCACGATGGCGCTGGGATCAGAACTCCAAGGCCCATGGGACATCACAGGAAGTAAGACCTGCTCCTCTTTTTTTAAAAAATAAAAATACAACCTTTTAGTGCTTGTCTATCTCACTGTCGTGAATGAATCCTTCATCAGTATAGGACATTTTCAATTAATCATAGTTTTTATATTATAGGCCTGACTGCTCTGAGAATTACAGAAGAATCCTCTCTTCAGATGAAATTATAAGAGGAGGACAAACAAGATTTGCATCATATTCCTCACACCCAACACATCTCATGTCATCTTCCCAACAGGAAGTTAATTCAGCTGCGGTGGACTGTGAAAGGGGGCCTCAGTGTGAAGTCACAAGGGAGATGGGTCAAAGGAAAAGGTTACCTGTGGTAACAATTGATTATAATTATGGATTGCCTTTAAACTATACAGCTGAAGGGGAAGATAGAGCACATTGTGATTCACATCCAAGGGAGCACTATATTTGGAAATGAACCACATACACATATGCATGCATTTTTCACCTATTTTCTTTTTGTGTGTGGACCAAACTTCTCTCAAAATGAGATTTTTAAATATTACTGGTATCTGTGCACTGGTGGCTTATTGTTTGCCTCATCCTGACCATAGTAGGGATCGGCCTCCATCCATACAATTTGGATCACATGCCATCAATGTATGATTTATAAGACTAGCTTCTGCCAATGTTTGTTTACATTTAGACAGTCATTATATTTTTTACATGGAGACAGATGTCTAACATAAATGAACAGTAATATTTGCCTTTAGTAAATTGGAAGGATGTAGCATAAGGCACAGCTCAATCTGGTCCCTTCTACACTGTCATATAATCCAGTTCAAAGCAGATAATTTGGATTTTATATGGCAGTGTAGAAGGAGCCTCTGTGTTCTCCTAGTAATTGCATCTTAGAAAACATGTAACAAAATAATATAAAGATTGTTCTCAATAAAATTTCACTATGAATTTGATTATGATTTGAAAGGAAAGAAAATAAATCTATTGTAAATATTGAAAAAATTATGGTAACATGGTTAATTAATTTGGTGGTAAGAATTTGGGTTTCCTAAAGCATTTTCTGTTTACAAAATAGAGGCAAGGATTGTTTTAGAATAAAGCCTATGAAATTAGAAAAATAAAGCTGATCTCTTCTTTTCTGTCGGTATCCTAGCCATATCATCTGAGTTCTCATTTTTCTTTGCTTCTGAATTAAGATATCTTGTTTCATATAATGTTATGGTTCATCCATATATAATGGATGAACCATAACTTCTCAAAGCTTTGGAGTCTTTTTGGAGCCATTATTGATCCCATTATACCATATTTACTTGAGTGTAATGCTCACAATCAGGGTGGCACATTAGACCATGGGTATATTTAACCAGACCATTCTTTGTGTGTTTGTGTGTGTTTTATTTTTTTACTGTATACAAGTGACAAATGTAAATAGAAATTGCTTTAACTAGCCAAACTGGTACATTGCAACAGTCTAACAAATCTTTCCCCACCTACCTCATTCCTGTGAACCACCACCCATGACCTCCATCACTACTTCCTGTGAATCCCATATCTAATAAAATCTATCCTTATAACTACTTTAGTAAATTCCCATTATGGCTACTTTAAAGTCAATATTTGTCTTTCTTTCCAAATATTCAAATACCAGTCTCCTTTTTTTTTTAGCAAACTCTTCATTATCTCCCCCCCCCCCCCAACAAACCATTAGATAGCTTGGCCATTTGAATATAGTCTAATAACTTTTCTCTCCAATCCTTTTTCACCTTTACAAGATATCACTATTGTCAATCTGGCTGCAACAAAGCTATACTGACAAATTTCCTCATCTCTTTTACTAATTCTCTCCCTAAATATTACTAAAAGGCACATTTCTAGATTTTTAAAAACCTTATTGGTAATAATTTTGTTTGTTTCCTTAATCACCTTTTTTCAAAAATCTTGTATCGTCCTACAAGTCCACCAAACATGGAAGAAGGTGCCTTTCTGTATCTTACACCTCAGGCATTCCCCAGAATGAGATTTATCCATTTTGGTGATTATCCCTGGCATTATATAACTTCTGTAGAACATTGTATACATATTTTCTCTTATAGAGCCAGCTATTGAGAATTTATTGGGCTGGTGGCTGGAGGGGGGAAGATGTGCTGGAGAGAGCTCTAGCGGTTGCTGAGATAGTAAGGAGAGACTATATAACACAGAATATCAAGGCAAATAATCCACAATATCTGCTTAGAACTGGTTCATCTGAGTCCACACTGTCATATAATCCAGATCAATGTGGATTTTATACAGCTGTGTGGAAGGGGCCTACATCAATCTTCCTTTCCGACCATCGATACTAGATGAAACAGAGGATTTAAAAATATTGTTCTTACATGCCCAACACCATTCTTAGGGAAAGTCAACATTTTTTTTCGTGTCAGGAGTGACTTGAGAAACTGCACATGGGGAGCTGGAGCTGACAGAGGGAGCTCACCTGCTCTCCCCAGATTCAAACCGCTGCCAGCACAAGGGTTTAACCCATTGTGCCACCAGGGGCTCCAAAGTCAACATGAGAACTCAACATTAAAACTACCAGCAAGAAATAACCCCTCCTTTAGATTTATCTGTGCATCTTCACCTACTGAGAGTGAGGCAAAGAGCAATGAATCCAGAAAGGAGTACCTGGCAGGAGGCAAAGTAGAAATTTAAATTATATATTGATATTTTCCACAGTGTACATTAGGGAGTGGGAGGGAAAGGTAAGACTTAGTCAAGTTGTTAGTAGTTTAATACACTTTAGTACATATCTTAGCAGGGAATAATTTTTTGAAGTGTGGGTATGTGCAACAGAATATCGAGTCCACAGATAAGGGGAGTTATATTGTACTTTATGAGATCTCAGCCTACTCACCCTCTTTTTTCCTTTTTTGCTGTACATCTGACCAATCAAATTCCATATCACCTAAAAGAATATAGCAAAATTATTTGAATTTTTGGAAAGTATGAACACTCATTAGGAACTGTTCCCCTTTCCCCCCTTAAAACTGCACTTTCTATGTCTGTTTGCATATTATAAAAATCTCTGCCACTCCCATTAATAAATAATAATAATAATAATAATAATAATAATAATAATAATAATAATAATACACTTTATGTATATTCCGCTCTATCTCCCCAAGTGGACTCAGAGAGGATTACAACATACACAGATAGACAAACATTCAGTGCCTTAATACAGTGGAATAACAATGACATACAAATACACAGAACAAAGGTAAAGGCTTTCCCTTTCATCTCTGGCTTTCTGGAGGTGGTGCTCAACTCTGCCCATGAGGAGGTGCTCTTGTTTCATATCCAAGCCGAGGAGCCTGTTGTCTGTAGACATCTCCTGGTCGTGTTGCCGGCATGGCTGCATGGGCGCTTTTGATTATCTTCCCCGTTGAAGCGGTACCTATTGATCTACTCACATTTGCATGTTTTCGAACTGCTAGGTTGGCAGGAGGTAGGACTAACAGTGGGAGCTCACCCCGACCTGTGGCTTTGAACTGCCAACCTTTAGGTCAGTAGATTCAACAGTTCAACAGTTTAACCCACTGCGCCACCATAGCCCCCTCATCTGCCTCCCATTCGCTTCCTCTTCGGTCCTCTCATCTCTTACCTGTTATTGCAAATGTGGCTTGAGTTTGCTTTGCAGATGGCAAAAAGGGATGTATGGGATGAGCAGGATGGAAAAAGGAGTTCACAAGTGTATAGTCTTTTGCTGTTAAAGGGCTGCAAAAAGCTGTTTGAGCACAAGGTTGCAAGCTAGCAACCTAATTTAAGATTTAACACAGCTTTCCATAATCTTTAGATCTAGGTTGCACATTACATTGTATACCATCTACCATCTAAAGCAAACAAAAAACAGCTTAGACACATTTTTTAAAAAATGTATTTAGTCCCGGGAGAAATATTCTGAAAGTGCTAATTCTCTGCAGCGCTAATTAGAGAGGAACATAGTCATATTATACATTTTTAATTTTTACAGCTTGGAAAGTATTTTCATTGGGATGTTTGGAACAAGATGGTCAGAGGAATACCTGAAAAACATTTCTGGCATTTCAGGATTTACTTTTTTTGGCACAGGAAAAATAACAGGAGCGGAAAATATATCAGTTGTAATTGTTTTGGTGTAGCATCCAATTGGCAATCTATCTGGATATTTATCTGCTATTCCAATTTTAGTCATAATGTACCATCTACAAATGGCACTGAAAATGCTGCTAGGGAATTTTGTCTTTACAGAAGGAGGGAAAGTAAAATAAATGTTTATTTGTTCAGAAATGGGATCATAATCTAAAACAATAAAATGTGTATTATTTTGGGTTTGACGATGGTTAGAATTCATGAGGTACAAAGCAGCTGGAGGATAATTAAGATTGCAATTCTCCCCCACTTACATAAGAGAAAACACTGTTCAGTGTAATGCATTGGTTCTCAACCTGTAGGTCCTCAGATGTTTTGTCCTTCAACTCCATGAAATTCTAACAGCTGGTAAACTGGCTGGGATTTCTGGAGTACGCCAAAACACCTGTGGACGCACAGGTTGAGAACCATTGCTGTAATGGGTCTTACCTCCAAAGAAGAGCTGGGATCTCAGATGAGCACTGGGAATAAAACTGCAATCTTCTTCCACTAAAACTCAGGATGACTCTGATTAAAGTTTGATTAAGTAATTTAATTCACTCCCATCAATGTAAATTATACAAATGCATCTATTTTGAGTTAGTGTGCTTCAGTTTATTACCGTGTTATACTAAGGATTTTATCCCACCAGCCTGTTATCTCATCACAATCAGATTTTTTAAGTAAAGAAAAACATACCAATGTTGGAGAACGATAACTTTTACAACTCAGCACAATTGTCCAATCCTCATATTTTATTGAGGCTAATTCCCACATTTCAAGTGCAGTACGACTACAGGACAGTCACAGTGATTTCAGCTATCTGCTAAGGTTGTGGTTCAGAGCCCAGCACGCTATGCTGCTCCACAGGCCAGATTAAGACATGAACCAGTTTGAAGGCAACAAAAACAGAGGTTTATTCTTTCCAGCCAGAAAGGATGTCAGAAAAAAGTCTGCATTCTCAATGATCCGGAAGTACAGAACATATTTATACACTTTTGACAGCTATTCGGAACACCAGCACCAGCCTCTGATTGGCTGAAAATTGATACAGCTGGCATCCGGGCTTCTAATGGCTTGGAATCCCTTGTGATGTCATTGCTGGTTGGTGTTTCTCCATGGCAGGAAAGCTGCCATTTGTTGGTTTGAAGTTTTGAGTCCATTAAAGGTCTGTCCCGGAGGGAGGTGGGGCCTCCAAAATGCTGTGTGGCAGTATGGAAAACAGTTCATGATGGGATTAATTGCTCAATCCAGTGCCACATGGCAACCGGGGGGGGGGGGGGGTAAAGGAGGAGGCACCACAACCCCTTTGTAATATCAGATCAACCTCCTGGGGGTCGCGACCCCCAGGTTGAGAAATACTGTTTTACATGATGATATTAGCATCACAATGGATGGGAAGCCAGAAGTGCCTCAGGTACACAAGCAGATATGCTAAATTATTTAACTGGTTTTCTGGGACTTGCACGCTGAACTGTATAAGCGGATATCTTCATTCATGGCATCAGCGCACACAGCTACATTTTATCAATGAATGTATAGAGCAGCGTTTCTCAACCTGGGGGTTAAGACCCCTGGGGAGTTCGCGAGGGGATTTCAGAGGGGTTGCCAAAGACCATCAGAAAACACATATTTATTATGGTCTTAGGAAACCATATCCCTCCAGTATTTTCTGTTGGTCATGGGGATCCTGTGTGGGAAGTTTGGCTCAATTCTATGGTTGGTGGGGTTGAAGGGGCTAGATCTCAGCAATTACAACTCCCAGATGTCAAGCTCTATTTCTCCCAAACTCCACCAGTGTTAACATTTGGGCATATAGACTATTTGTGCCAAGTTTGTTCCAGATCCATCATTGTTTGGATTTCACAGTGCTCTCTGGATGTAGGTGAACTTGTCAAGAAATTATGATAGGTTTTTCTTTCATTTCCTGAGGCGATCCACTTATTCACAGAGAGATATGGTAATGTCTCAGGGGTGTGCAGTCAGTCAGCCTTCCATGCCAGGGTCAATGAAATTAGAGAAAAGGGCAGAATGGAGGGAAGGTTCTTCTCCAGAATTGCAAAGCTGTATAAAAATAACATTCATGTTTTAATCATATTGAACTTGCATTGAATCCATACTCTTTGGGGGGGCGAGGGGGGGGGGAGTCCGATTTCTCAATAACAACCAAGCTCCATCCAAAGGCACTTTTGTTCTGCCATAATTGCACTACATCAGCCTTGTGTGATAAAGTCATTGAAGTCCAGAAGACTGAGGCCCCTTCCACACAGCTGTATAAAATCCACATTGAATTGGATTATATGTCAGTGTGAACTCAGATAATACTACTCAAGGGGGGATATAAATATGGTAAACAAATAAATAAATAATCTACTTTAATATTCTGAGTGATATGGTTGTGTGGCTAGGAGCCCTAGTCAAAATCTCCATTTGGCCACAGAAACTCTCTTGGTCTTAGAAGAAGGCAATCCTCTCTCTGATTATAAAAAAAAAAAAATCACCCACATCCATGATAGATTTACATTAAATTCACCATAAGCTAAAAGTGATTTGAAAGCACATAACAATATTTGGGGACATTTTAGAGCTTGATGCGATATACAGAGGAATTACGCCTGTGTCATGTTCAAATCTTCATGACCAAGATCCAAGAATTATAGCCGCTATTCAGTTTATAGGAAAGGGTTGCCTAATTTATCCTAATACATACAGTTATAGAGACATTATAAAACTCTAGGAGACCAGGGTTCAAATCGCAGCTCAGCCATGGAAACCCACTGGGTGATAATGGGCAAGTCACATCCTCACAGCCTCAGAGAAAGGCAAAGACAAATCCTCTCTGAGCAAATCTTGTCAAGAAATTATGATAGGTTTTTCTTTCATTGCCATAAGTCAGAAACAGTTTGAAGATATGCAGCAGCAATAATAAACAAGCAAACAACAACAACAATGCATCTTTGGCCTTTTATTTTTATTCCAGAATTAATAATTAATAACACACAGTACTATACATACTGAAAAGATACAGCTGCACATGACAAATTACACATATCAAATGTGCACATAGTTCTGCATTGACTTTGGGATGCATCCTATGGAAAAGAGCTGTTGGTGTATGAAAAGAATGGGCAGCTTTTTGATGAGGCCCTGGAACAGCCCTGATTGTACAAAGGATAAAACAGAAAAGCACTTTTGTGGTTAGGGGAGATAAGAAATAATCTACAATGCTGAATAGACAGCACCAGAGGTTTCACATCTAATTCAGCTATTTCCAAAAAGCTGTTGTATCTGAAACCCAGGAATAACACTACGTTAACTGATGTGGAGACTAGCCAAACGTTTATGGAGCCCTAGGAACTGTGTCAGAGAACACATTCACCTGCAAAGATATTAACATAAAAATCAGTTGTAAACTCGTTCAATAACACTAACAATATCTGGGGGGGAAATCTGTTTCTGGGTTGAAAGTGTTATTTCCTGTTTAATTGTGCAGTGCTTACTTTGAAAGTAGTTGTTATACTTCAGAAACTTTGAGTTAGTAGTGTTTGAGCATTGGTTTGAATCCCTGTTCAGCCATGGAAACATATTGGGTGACCTTGGGAAAGTCATACTCTCTCACCATCAGAAGATGGCAATGGCAAACCTTCTCTTAATAAATCTTGCCAAGAAAACCCCATGACAGCGTCTTGGAGTCACCATAAACTAGACATGCGAATAATGTGTACACATCAGCAACAGCTTGAATACAAGTTGCACTATTATAGTTAGAAGATAATATTCCAAGATAGTTTAATCAAGCTGCTTTTCAGATCAAGCAGGTTCCAAAGGCAAATCTTACACCTTTGTGCTGGGAATGTCACTTCAGAAGCAAACAAAACCTCTTGCTTCTTTGCAGTATTCTGAAAGAGCTAGCTGATCTAAGTTTTTTTACAAGTTACACATCCAGGGTCCATTATCAGTCACTAGATCTGCATCCTCTCACATCTGAACATAATTTGAAATATATTATACCTGCCATTAGAATAAACATTTTGTAATTTACATGTTCCTTGCATATGACCTGTAACTGTTGGCAGCTGTGGGAAAAGATTGATCACCTTCAAATGCAGCAAGCAATAGCAGAGCCCCCAAAATAAATGCAATTAGTAGCGAAATGTATAGCTGAATGGAGTTAATGTTAGCCTATAAAATATTTCTTACATCTATATATATAAAAGGATTTTAAAAAATCGGCCTAGGACAAAACAACAAAACTACACATCCCAGAAACTCTAAACTTGGCAACACAACCCCTCATCCATGCATCTACGTTCATACAATAAAAAGAAAAGAAAAATAAAGTCCTAATTAGAGGGAAAGGAATAATTGTTTTTTATCCAATTGCTGCCAGTTAGAAGGCGAAGCTCTGCCCACTTGGTCTCCTAGCAACCTACTCAGCCCAGGGGACAGGCACAGTTAGGCCTCAGGCCTCTTCCACACTGCCTATAAGATACAGATTATCTGATTTTAACTGGATTATATGGCAGTGTAGACTCAAGGCCCTTCCACACAGCTATATTACCCATTTATAATCTTATATATCTGCTTTGAACTGCATTATTTTGAGTCCACATTGCCAGATAATCCACTTCAGTGTGCATTTTATACAGCTGTATAGAAGGGGCCTCATATAATCCAGTTCTAAACAGATAATATAAGATTATAAATATACAGTAGAGTCTCACTTATCCAACATAAACAGGCCGGCAGAACGTTGGATAAGTGAATATGTTGGATAATAAGAAGGGATTCAGGAAAAGCCTATTAAGCATCAAATTAGGTAAAGATTATACAAATTAAGCACCAAACATCATGTTATACAACAAGTTTGACAGAAAAAGTAGTTCAATGCTCAGTAATGCTATGTTTTAATTACTGTATTTACAAATTTAGCACCAAAATATCACAATGAATTTAAAACATTGACTACAAAAACATTGACTACGAAAAGGCAGACTGCGTTGGATAATCCAGAACACTGGATAAGCGAATATTGGATAAGTGAGATTCTACTGTAATATGAAATAATTACTGTGGTAATCCAGTCCAACCCAATTCTGCCATGGAGGACACAACCCAAGCACGCCCAACAGATGGCCATCCAATATCTGCACAATAATAACACACATCGAATCATAGCATCACACAGTAAGGAGACACCCCTAAAGGCCATCCAGGCCAACCCAATTCTGCCATGCAGGACACAATCCAAGAACTCCCAACAGATGGCTACCCAGCCTCTCATTACTAATACTAATACTAATAATAATAACAACAACAACATCATACAATCCTAAGATTTGGAGTGACCCCTAAGGATCATCCAGATCAACTTCCTTCTACCATGCAGGAGGACACAATCCAAGCACGCCCAACAGATGGCCACCCAGCCTCTCAATAATAATAATAATAATAATAATAATAATAATAATAATAATAATAAGAAGAAGAAGAAGAAGAAGAAGAATATCATACAATCATAAGGTTAGGAGACACCCCTAAGGATCATCCAGTTCCACTTCCTTCTACCATGCAGGACGACACAAACCAAGCACTCCTCACAGATGGCCAT
Organism: Anolis carolinensis; assembly: GCF_035594765.1. Lineage (NCBI taxonomy): Eukaryota > Metazoa > Chordata > Lepidosauria > Squamata > Anolidae > Anolis > Anolis carolinensis. The sequence goes on from NC_085843.1 coordinate 206,819,626, forward strand.
CCAAGATCTGCACAGTAATAATACAAATCAAATCATAGAATCAGACAGTTAGGAGAGACCCCTAAAGGCCATCCAGTCCAACCCAACTCTGCCATTGGACGATACAATTCAAGCACCCCCAACAGATGGCCAGCCAGCCTCTCAATAAGAATAAGAATAAGAATATCATACAATCCTAAGGCTAGCAGATACCCCTAAGGATCATCCAGTTCAACTTCCTTATATCATGCAGGAGGACATAATCCAACCACTCCTGACAGATGGCCATCCAATATCTGCACAATAATAATACACATCGAATCATAGCATCAGACAGTTAGGAGACACCCCTAAAGGCCATGCAGTATACAATCCAAGCACTCCCAAGAGATGGCCACCCAGCCTCTCAATACTAATACTAATAAAAATAATAACAACATCATCATACAATCCTAAGGTTTGGAGTGACCCCTAAGGATCATCCAGATCAACTTCCTTCTACCATGCAGGAGGACACTCCTGACAGATGGCCATCCAGCCTCTACATAACAATGATTATGAAGATGATAATAATAATAATAATAATAATAATAATAATAATAATAATAATAATAATAGAAGCATAGAATCCAAGAGTTTGGAGAGACCCCTAAGGGCCATCCAGCCCAACCCTTTCTACTATGCAGCAGGACACAATCCAAGTATTCACATGGACAACGTATAAATACTATACAATACTACACAGGGACATAGACCCCCTCTACCCTCACCATTTTCACAGTACACAAACAACCAAATGCATACTAAACATAAAGATAACCATACAACAGACATTCAATACCACCACTACCTCAACAAGTTCTCACCAACACCACCAGAAAACACCACAGCAATGCGTGGCCGGGCACAGCTAGTGTTTTATATTGAGAGAAATGTGTTCCACATGAAGTAGAGGCAATTAAATAAATCACACTATGTAACAAAATTTGGGGGGGGGGTGAATCTGTTCCTGGTTTGAAAGTGTTATTTCCTGTTTAATTGTGTGGTACTTATTTTGAAAATAGTTGTTATACTCCAGAAACTTTAGTTTTTATGGCTGCCACAAATTCTATTGAATTGGTTGAGACTCTACGAGATATTCATTAGAAAACTATAGCAAAATGTGCAGCAGGATGTCCCACAAAAACAATAGGCCCTTCCACACAGCCCTATATCCCAGAATATCAAGGCAGGAAATCCCACAATATCTGCTTTGAACTGGAATCTATGTCAGTGTAGGAGCCCGGTGGCGAAGGGCGTTAAAGCACTGAGCTGGAGACCGAAAGGTCCCAGGTTCAAACCCCGGGAGTGGCGGGAGCGGCGGCTGTTAGCTCCAGCTCCTGCCAACCTAGCAGTTCGAAAACATGCCAATGTGAGTAGATCAATAGGTACCGCTCTGGCAGGAAGGCAACGGCGCTCCATGCTGGCATGCCGGCCACATGACCTTGGAGATGTCTACGGACAACGCCGGCTCTTCGGCTTAGAAATGGAGATGAGCACCAACCCCCAGAGTCAGACATGACTGGACTTAACGTCAGGGGAAACCTTTACCTTTTATATGTCAGTGTGGACTCAGATATCCCAGTTCAACACAGATATTGTGGGATTTCCTGCTGTGATATTCTGGAATATAAGGCTGTGTGGAAGGGCCCATAGTTACTGCAGTTTAATAAACTTTTCCCATGTTTTATGATGGAACCAATTAGGAAGTGATATTTATAACCCTGGAACAAAAATAGTTTTACATAGTGTTATTAGTTTTCACTTAAGTGTATGTGTTATTAGAGCAGTAGAAAGTCTCATACCTCAAACATATTAAAGTATTGTAACAACTATTTTGATTATAGTATGTGGTATCCTTATTATTAGTGACAACGTTTATTAAAGCAAGGGCAGGAATCATGCAACTCTTCATATCTTGTTTGACTGCAAATCCGAGCAACCCTACCCAACAAAGTAAATAATAATAAATATTTGGATGGCAATCCAGCAACTGGAAGGTTGCATGATTCCTATTCCTGCTTTGTAGTTTGATCCTAATTATTATGTTTTAAATTAGTGTGGCTTTTGATAGCATAGCTCGTTTTTAAAAACAATTATTGAATTTTAACTTTGTATTATTTTAATCTGTGTTTGAGCCACACTAGGACCCCTCCCAAACAGCTGAATAAAATCCCACATTTTCTGCTTTGAACTGAAATATATGACAGTTTGGACTCAGATAATCCAGTTCAAAGCAGATATTGTGGGATTTTCTGCCTTGATATTCTGGGTTATATGGCTGTGTGGAAGGGCCCTAGATTTCATATCGTGAGAAAGCTATAGGCTTGTTGTACACATTTACATACATTCATTGGTAAGATAACTGATTAATCAGCAAGATTACTCAATAGACAGATGTTATTTCTCATTGTGAAGAGTATAGGATACAGTATTTCACAATGATGAGGCTTTTAGACTATGAATGTGGAGTTGTTTTTACTAGTTACTCATCACTGAGGAGTCATCTCATGACCACATCTTGCATTTCCTAAATAATGGTTAACCACACTTTCATGATGCACCCAAGTCTGGCTTAATCTGTTAATACCTATTTTTGAAACTGTCATCTTTACTAACATTTCATTCTAAGACCAAGGACAGGTCAAAGTCCTCTGGTGCAAATAGGGGATGAATCCATTCGTTTATCAATTTAAATGAATTATTATTATTAACACAACAACGTTGTATGGCACAGCAAACAAGATAGATATGCTGGATTTCGTTTCGCAAAACCACAAGTCGAACACTTCCCAAGTGTCTAGGACTGTGTGATGTATTTTCTGATGATGTGTGCAGATCCCAGTAGGGTGGCCTTTTGCAGTTGGCAGATGGTGATTTTGTCAATGTCTATTGTTTCCAAATGCCGGCTGAGATCTTTTGGCACAGCACCCAGTGTGCCCATCACCACCGGGACCACCTGTACTGGTTTCTGCCAGAGTCTTTGAAGTTCAATCTTGAGGTCCTGATAGCGGCTGAGTTTTTCCTGTTGTTTTTCATCTATGCGACTGTCACCTGGGATGGCAACATCAATGATCCAAACCTTGTTCTTTTCCACAACTGTGATGTCTGGTGTGTTGTGTTCCAGAACTTTGTCAGTCTGGATTCGGAAATCCCACAGTATCTTTGCGTGCTCATTTTCCAATACTTTTGCAGGTTTGTGATCCCACCAGTTCTTTGCTGCTGGGAGGTGGTACTTGAGGCATAAGTTCCAATGAATCATTTGGACCACATAGTTGTGCCTCTGTTTGTAGTCTGTCTGTGCGATTTTCTTACAGCAGCTGAGGATATGATCAATGGTTTCGTCGGTTTCCTTGCACAGTCTGCATTTTGGGTCATCAGCTGATTTTTCAATCTTGGCCTTAATTGCATTTGTTCTGATGGCTTGCTCCTGGGCTGCAAGGATCAGGCCTTCTGTCTCCTTCTTCAGGGTCCCATTCGTGAGCCAGAGCCAGGTCTTCTCCTTATCAGCTTTTCCTTCAATTTTGTCAAGGAACTTTCCATGCAGTGTTTTGTTGTGCCAGCTGTCAGCTCTAGTTTGTAGTGCGGTTTTCTTGTACTGGTTTTTGTCTGCTGTGTTTTGAGGAGTTTCTGATTTTTGACTTCAATCAAAGCAGGTTCTTCACTTTGCTTGACATATTCTGCCAGGGCATGTTCTTCTTTGACTGCTTGCTTTACTTGTAAGAGTCCTCTGCCCCCTGATCTTCTAGGCAGATATAGCCGGTCAACATCACTGCGAGGGTGCAGTGAATGATGAATGGTCATGAGTTTTCTTGTTTTTCTGTCCAAATTGTCCAGTTCCACCTGTGTCCAATTTATAATGCCAGCAGTATATCTTATGACAGGTATGGCCCAGGTGTTTATGGCCTTGATGGTGTTGCCTCCATTGAGCTTGCTTTTGAGAATTTTTCTGACCCTTTGTGTGTATTCTTTGCTGACCACAGTTTTCACATGTTCATGCTTGATGTTGTCCAGCTGTAGTATGCCCAGATATTTATAGGCCTCTGGCTGGTGAGACTTTATTGTTTGGCCATTGGGCATATTTATGCCCTCACTTTCAATGATTTTTCCCTTCTTCAATGCCACTGTCGAACATTTGTCCAAACCAAACTCCATGTTGATATCAGTGCTAAAAATTCGGACAGTGTTGGTCAGAGACTGGATTTCAGTTTCCGTTTTCCCATATAGCTTCAGGTCATCCATGTACATCAAATGTGAAATTTTGTGAGAATTCTTAGATATTTGATAGCCGAGATTTGTTTTTTGTAAGATTATTGACAGAGGGATCATGGCAATAATGAAAAGGAGAGGGGACAATGAATCTCCCTGGAAAATTCCTCTCCTGATGTTGACAAGTCCATAGCTTTCATTTCCAACAAACAGTTCAGTTTTCCAGTGCTCCATCATGTTTTCAATGAAGGTGCCAACTGTTTTACAAATCCCGATGGCGTCCAGGCACTTGATGATCCAGCTGTGTGGGAGTGAGTCAAAGGCCTTTTTGTAGTCAATCCACGTCATGTGAAGATTAGCTTTTCGGCTCTTACAGTTCTCCAGAATCATTTTGTCAATCAATAACTGGTCTTTTGTGCCCCTGCTTTTCCGTTTGTTGCCTTTCTGTTCATCTGGCAAGATGTTTTTTTCTTCAAGATAGTCTTGAATTCTGTCAGCTATGATGCCAGTCAGTAGTTTAAACATAGTGGGCAGACACGTTATTGGCCTGTAGTTTCCTGGTGCTGCTCCTTTTGCTGGATCCTTTTGTATCAGGTATGTTCTTCCAGTTGTTAGCCATTCACTGATACTTCCTTTCTGCAGCATCTCATTGAATTGTTGGGCCATTTTTCCATGTAAACTAATCAGATGTTTGAGCCAAAATCCATGAAGTTGATCACTACCAGGCGATGTCCAGTTCTTGACTTTTTGCACTCGTTTGCTGATCATTTCAGTTGTTATTTCCATCCGTTCCATTTTGTTCTGTGAGAATTTTCCTTCAAACTCCTTTATCCACCCAGCGTTTTTGTTGTAGTTTTTATTATTTTCCCAAAGTTCTTTCCAGAACTTTGTTGCTGCAGTTTTCTCTGGCTTTATGGTTACTGTGTCTGTTGTTTGGTTCAGACTCTGGTAGAACCGTCTTTGGTCTGATTGAAACAGTTGATTTTGTCTGTACTGGATGATTCTGGCTTCATACCTTTCAATTTTTCTGGCTGTTGCTGTAATTTGTTCTTTCACGATTTCCAAAGCTTCTTCAATTTTTCTGGTGTTCAGCCAGTACTTTCGGATCAGGTATTGCTTGATTTTGTCATTCTTCAGTTTCCTCTCTTTCATATTTTTCAGGTTACTTGCATCTGATCTAAGTTTCTTGATTTTCAACTCTAGCCTGACCTTCCACTTTGGTTTTCCAGTCGATTTTCTTTGGGGCTGCCTTAGTTGTAGGAGCCCAAGTTCTTCTGTTACTATCACTGCTGCACTGTAGGCAAACTGGTTTGTTTGTTCAATTGATGTTATTTGGACAGTGGAGAGTGCTGCATTCACATCTTTCATGAGAGGCGCCAGGTGTCTCTTGGGCACTGTTTTTAGAGTTGGGAGCCGCTGTCTTATTGCATTTGCTGCAGCATGAGCCATGATCTTATCCTTGAGCTCTTGTTGTCTTGCTGTCAAGGTTCCTGGTTGTTCAACAGATGTTTCAAGTGCTGGTTCCTCAAATTCTTGCAAAAGCTCCACCCTTTCTTCTGGTTCAATCTGTTCCACCATTCCAAGTGTTGCTGGAGTCTCTGCTGCTGTCTGTGCTGTGGTCTGATGGTAATCTACTTTGCAAATTTTCTGGATTTCTTCGAGTTCAACTTCACTGAACACTTTGTTTCTGATTATGAATCTTCGTTGGTCAGCCAGTTGGGGTTCTGTTATCTGTGAGTCAGGGTACTCTTGTTTCCATAGCTGATGCATCCTTTTTTGGTAGCCACGCCTTTGAGGTTCAGATTTGTAGTAGCATTTCATAATTGTGCGGTTTTCTGGCATTGTATATTTTTGCCGCTTCTGTGACTGTTCATTTGGGTTTTGATGATTCCGTAGCCCACTTGTCGATGGATGTCCAGAATCAGCAGCATCCACCGCGGTCCTTTTTATCCTGGGCGACGACCGAGCCAGTATAGACTTCGTTTGGGTTTGATTCTCCATAATGCTAATGGGTTAGGTGCTCTTGGTTGTGCTCCTCAGCTGAGGCCTCTCTGGCTTGGTTGGACCTGCCGGTAGTTACACTACCGCCAGCACAGCCCTCAGTCATCATTGGAGCAGCTAAGCCCCCCCGCAGGTGCCACCTTGACGGGGGGGGGAATGATGATGATTATTATTATTATTATTATTATTTTATTATGACACAGCAAACAAAATAGATATGTTGGATTTCGTATCACAAAATCACAAGTCGAACACTTCCCAAGTGTCTAGAACTGTGTGATGTATTTTCGGATGATGCGTGCAGATCCCAGTAGGGTGGCCTTTTGTAGTTGACAGATCGTAATTTTGTCAATGTCTATTGTTTCCAAATGCCGGCTGAGATCTTTTGGCACGGCACCCAGTGTGCCCATCACCACCGGGACCACCTGCACTGGTTTCTGCCAGAGTCTTTGAAATTCAATCTTGAGGTCCTGATAGCGGCTTAGTTTTTTCTGTTGTTTTTTGTCAATGCGACTGTCACCTGGGATGGCAACCTCAATGAACCAAACCTTTTTCTTTTCCACAACTGTGATGTCTGGTGTGTTGTGTTCCAGAACTTTGTCAGTCTGGATTTGGAAGTCCCACAGTATCTTTGCATGTTCATTCTCCAATACTTTTGCAGGTTTCTGGTCCCACCAGTTCTTTGCTGCTGGGAGGTGGTACTTGAGGCATAAGTTCCCTTAGTCATCATTGGAGTGGTTAAGCCCCCCCCCCCCCCACCATGACAAGGTGGCACCTGCGGGGGGGGGGGGTATTATTATTATTATTATTATGAGGAGGAGGAGTTATATCCCACTCCTTCTTTCCCAAAGGAGACTCAGGGCCCATCCAGACAGGCCTGTCTCAGTTTTATTGTAGGCATCCAAACACCTCCAGTAAAACTGAATTAATTAAACACTAGGTAAGATCTGGGTCTTACCAAGTGTAGGTCTTGTGTGGATTGAACTCGGGAACCATGTGACGCTCCAGGAGCCCAAAAAACCAAGAGGAGACCCCCCCCCCCCAAATAACCCATCGTTTTTTAAAAAAACCTCAACTGGCTGCCATTATGTTCCTCCATTATGTTGTGCCATTATGGGCGGCTTCGGGATGGCTGCATGCCATCCCAATTGTTATCAGGATGGCATATTTGCTGTTTTTGTTTTTGTTGTTTTTTACTTGTTAACACAAGTAAAGTAATACAAATCTCAATAATGTAATTTCACTTACATTTTCACTTGATATAACAAGCTAGCTGGCATTGCCCCCTGATTTGTGATGGAAAGTTGCTGCCAATTGCGAGAGACAAAAAGTTGAACACTGTAAAAGCCACCCACTGCATGGCTATCAGCCTCCTCCCAGTAGACTTAAATTAAGGAAAAGTTTAATGAGAACCACCACACCTCTAAATGTTCCCCCAACAACAACAAGAATATCCCTGTGGGCAGCAAAATCAGGCAAGTCCAACTGGATGGCCCCCCATGAGGGTCTTCCTCCTGGGGCAAACCAAGACTGGGCAACTTGGAAGTCCTTGAACAGATTCAGAAGTGGAGTGGGCAGATCAACAGACAACCTGGCAAAATGGCACTACCTAGAACAGAACAGTGGTTCTCCCCAGGTGTTTTGGCCTACACACCTCAGAAATCCCAGCCAATCTACCAGCTGTTAGGTTTTATGGGAGTTGAAGGCCAAAACATTTGGGGACCCACAAGTTGAGAACCACTGACCTAGAAGAATCCTCCACCTTGAGTGACTGTGGAGCAGAACAAACAACTCCGCATCTGTATGCTTGCCCATAATGCCCTGCCTAATGCACAGAGGAAGAACTGTTTAAAGCTACAGACAATGCAGTCACTGATGCCCATTTTTGGTCTAAAACTATTTGTGATCCCTTTATTTTCTCAGTTTCAAATGTATTTATTATGCAATGCTTTTGACACAAAATAAATAAACTCAATATAATATATCTTATTGATTTAACCTTACCAATCCCAATTCCACATGGCAGTGTAGAAGGGGTTTTGGGACATATAGTAATCCAAATTATTTGCTTTGAATTGGATTTTGAGTCCACACTGCCATATAATCCAGTTCAAAGCAGATAATCTGGATTTTATATGGCAGTGTAGAAGGGGCCAGCGTCGCAGCTTTGTGAATTTAGTGATTTTTATATCCGCTGTACGTATTTAGCTGTTTGACTTTCCTGCTCTTAGAAACTTGTTCATTTTGCTCTTTAACCTGCGGTGTATTGCAGATTAATACTTTTTTGGAATCCAAAATACTCTCAAAATCTGAAATTGCTCACGAGTGGCTGAGGGCCCTTCCACAGTCATATCAAGGTAGATAATCCACAATATCTGCCTTGAACTGGATTATCTGAGTCCACACTGCCATATAATCCAATTTAATGTGGATTTTATACAGCTGTGTGGAAGGGGCCTATGATAGTGACGCCTTTGCTTTCTGTTCAATGTACACAAATCCTGTTTCACACACAATTTGATAACTAATATTGTGTATAAAACTGCCCTCTGGCTATGTATTTATAGTGTATATCAAGCATAAAATAATTTCGTGTTTAGACTTGGGTCCTGTCGCCAAGATTTCTCATTACATACACAGATTATTAAAGCAGATAATCCACATTATCTGCTTTGAACTGGATTATGAGTCTACACTGCCATATAATCCAGTTCAACTCAGATAATCTGGATTTTTATGACAGTGTACAAGAGGCCTCATATAATCGAGTTTAAAGCAGATAATGGGGGTTATTGTTATTATAATCCGCAGTATCTGCTTTGAACTGGATTATCTGAGTCTACACTGCCATACAATCCAGTTCAATGTGTGTGTGGATGGAGCCACAGTCCAGTCTTTAGATATTTAAAACGAACGGAATCTTCAACAAATAATTCAGTATTGAGAATCGTTTCATGCCCAAGGATAGCTGTTTACGTCACTGTGAACTTGGCCTCAAAGAACCCAGATTAGGTTTAATTGTTTCCATAAGGCGAAAATAGAAAAGGAAGTGGGCCATGCAAGGGACGCCGGGACTTGTAGTCAATAGACTTGTAGACTTGGCGGCACCGCGTGTCGCCTCAAGGGTCATTCCATTGTGTGCGTATTATTTATCCCTTGGGCTAATGCAGCCGGGGGGTTGTTTCAGATTATAAGTACCCGGAAAATTCCAAAGAATGAACACGGGCCATTTTCTTCATATCTATTTGCTACTAAAGTCCAATAAAGGCATCAGTATATTTAGCACCTCCTGCCTCGGTGCGCAAATGGTACAGCCCTCCTTTGCTTAGGCTAAGGAGGGAGGAGGCGGCGGCCGCCATCATCTCCTCAGCGGAGTCTCGCGGAGGCTTGTCCCCGCCTCCGCGCTCGGCTTCAAAAGCCCGTCGCGATTGGTTGCGGCTTCGCGTCCGTGCCAATCAGGAAGCTGCTTCCATGGAGGAAGGGAATAAATACAAGATGGCTGCTCATATAAAACCAGGCGTCTGGCTTCTCCCTGGTGATGGAGGAATAGAGGCTTTTCCCCGCGCGGTTCGTGTATCGTGGCTTTGCCGCTGGGACAGGCATAAGGAGGGCGGAGTGGGGCTCGGGCTGCTGCCGCTGGGGACTTTCCCGTTTCGTTGTGCGCCCCTCAGGCCCAGACTTTCCTGTCAGAGCTGCTCGGCTAGGCCCGACCCCGTCTTTCTGCTGCCATGGCCGTCTCCAGGTTGGTCTGTGTGTTTGTGTGGAGGGTGTATGAGAGAATGTGTATCTATTCCCTACCTCATTGTGCCTGGTTTCCCCTCAGCGAGACAGGCCTCGTGGGGTCGCAGCGAAGAGGTAGGCCTCTGTATCCTTTCATAGCCTCTTTCCCCTTCCCCCAAATGGGGCTCTGTGGCTTACAAACCTGCGCATTCCCCCCTTCAGACTCATTTCGAAAGACTTCTGATGGGAGAACTATGATCTGAGGGCTCTTCCGCACAGCCTTATAACCCAGAATATCAGGGCATATAATCCACAATATCTGCTTTGAACTGGTTTATCTTAGGCCCCTTCCACACAGCTGAATAAAATCCCACCTTTTCCTGCTTTGAACTGGAATATATGGCAGTGTGGGCTCCGGGCCCTTTCACACAGCCATATAACCCAGAATATCCAGGTAGATATTCCACAATATTTGTTTTGAACTGTTTTATCCGAGTGCACACAGCCATATAATCCAGCCCAATGTTGATTTTATACAACTGTGTAAGACCCCCAAAGAGCGAGCCACTGTTTAGTAATTATAGGTGTCCGGTCCTGAAATGAATGGGCAGTCAGGGCTTCCTTGTTTTGTATACATGCTCTTTCTTTGCCCATGCCTGGAGCATTCATTCCAGTTTCAGAAAAGGCCTGCCACCTCTCTCTGCTGCTTGCTTGCTTGCTTGCTTGTTTATCCTCCTGCTTTAGTATCAAGTTGGAAAATACCCCCACAAGGCCATCCAAACCAACCTCAACAACACAACAACCTCATTCTGCCATCCAGGAACACACAATCAAAGCATCCTTGCCAGATGGCCATCTGTCCTATTCTTGAAAATCTCCAGAGAAGGCGACCTTATAACACTCACAGGCAGTGTGTTCCACTGCTGAACAGCTCTTCCTGTCAAAAAAACTTTCCCTAATGTTTACATTCCAAGTTTCTCCAGAAATGAATGGGGCTCCCTTCCACACAACTGAATAAAATCCTACATTATCTGCTTTGAACTGGACTATATGGCAGTGTGGACTCAGATAACCCAGTTCAAAGCAGATATTGTGGGATTTTCTGAAGATTTAGATGGTATACTTTTCAAGTTTGCAGATGTCGCCAAATTAGGAGGAATAGCTAATACTCTGGAAAACAGGATCAGAAATCAAAATTACCTTAACAGATTAGAGAGCTGGGACAAAATGAACAAAATAAATTTCAACAAGGACAAATGCAAGATACTCCACTAATGCTGAAAAAATGAAATACAAAGATACAGAATGGGTGATGCCTGGCTCGACAACAGTCCGTGTGAGAAAGATCTTGGAGTCTTTGTGGACAACAAGTTGAACGGAGTATAGTGCCTAGATCGAGGGAAGTCATGGTGTCTTTGTATTCTGCTTTGGTTAGACTTCACCTGCAGTATTGTGTCCCTTTCTGGGCACCACAGTTCAAAAGAGATACTGACAACTAGAAGGTGTCCAGAGATCAATTAAAATGAACAAAGGTTTGGAGATCATGTCATGAGGTGTGTTGTAAAGAACTGGGTATGTTTAGCCTGCAGAAGAGAAGGCTGAGAGAAGACATAACCATGTATAAATATGTGAAAGGATGTCACACGGAAGAGGGAGCTAGTTTGTTTTCTGCTGCCTTTGAAACTAGGACTTGGAGCAATGGGTTCAAAAACAGGAAAGGTGATTCCACTGGAACATTAGGACCATACGAGCTGTTCAGCAGTGGAACTCCCTGCCTCAGAGTGTGATGGAAGCTCCTTCCTTGGAAACATTTAAACAGGCTGGATGGCCATCTGTCAGGGGTACTTTGATTTTGCTTTTTCTACATGGCTGGGGTTTGGACTAAATGGTCCATGTGGTTTTTTCCAATTCTATTAACCTATGATTCTATATGGCTGTGTGGAAGGGCACTTTATATTTGCCATACGCTGTTCTATGCATTGAGATAGGTCAAACCATTCTTGAAACCTTGGCATGGATGAGAGCTATAAAATTCTGGCTGCATATACGTTTTCAAGCAGACATTGGGCCCTTCCAAACAGGCCCTATATCCCAGGATCTGATCCCAGGTTTTCTGCTTTAAACTGAATTATATAAGTCTGCACTGCCAGATAATCTGGGATTAATAGAAAACCTGGAATCGGATCCTGGGATATAGGGTCTGTCTGCAAGGGTCCCTTGATAGTTATGTTCCCTCTCTGTTATCATTTTATTTCAGAATGGTATTCTTTGATTCTCATCCATGCCCTCCCATTGGCTGTATTAGAGGGGAGATATCTAAAGACCCCCTTCAAGGAGAGATTATGCCCATGTGAGTCTGGATACACAGAAACAACCGAACATATAGTCCTTCAATGCATGTTCTACAGAGACATTAGAACTAGTCTAATCACTCCATGGCTTCTTAAATAACCAGGGCACACCAGAAAATTATATACTACCCTGCTGCTCTCGAACTCTAGCACTTCAATAACTTAAAGTGTTGCTAGCACTGCAGCACTTAAAATTTGATGGATGATGATCAACCCTGCAGGGCAGCACCCTGATGGGAGCGCATTGGAGCAACCTGTTGCAGCTGAGGTGTTGCTGGACTTGCAGTGTGCCCCTCCCTCTCCCTCTAGTGCTCCCCTAGTGTTTTGACTCCTATCAGACTTCCCTCCCTCGGTCCCATAACTGCTTTGTTAAACATCTCTTTAAACAGTACTGTTTTTTTAAAAAAATATTTTCTAATCTCTTTTATGATTGCCTCCATAGGGAACTGTGTTTTCCCATCCCAGGGCCTTTGTTCCCCTCTCTGGGCTGGTCAATAAAGTCTTTATTGATTCTCAGAAAGATCGAGGAAATTGGTCTGTCCTTGGAAGCACTCTCAGGGCCCTTCCACACAGCCATATAATCCACAATATCTGCTTTGAACTGGATTACCTGAGTCCACACTGCCGTATCTTCCAGTTTAGTGTAGATTTTATACACCTGTATGGAAGGGGCTTACATCAGTCTTCCTTTCCGACACTCGATACTAGATGAAACAGGATTTAAACAGATCATTCTTAAATACCTAACACCATTCTTAAAGTCAACATGAGAAGCCGCACTGCCATATAACCCAGCTCAATGCAGATATTGTGGGTTTTTATACGGCTGTGTGGAAGGGGCCCCCATCAAGAGTAGACTTTTAGATCTTGGCTTCCATAACCTGACTCTTGGAGCAAAGGCAACTTGTTCCCCTATCACAACATTAATTCTATGCAAGCATGAAGTCATGGGAGTATGTCTTCGTATTTTGATTAATCCCACCCAGAGGAGAGCTTTGGCCATTGCAGGATTTAATGTGTTACCATCAGTTCTTTTGGATGGGAGATATAAAAAGTGGAACGTACCAAAAGGGTTTGTTCTTGTGACTTGGTCTCTGTTAAAACACTTCATCATTCTTTGTTTGTCCCAAATATGATAATATATGGATGAAATACAGGAGTTCAATTTTTTCACAGTGTTCTCAATGGCAAAAGTGTTATAAAGTTCCATATCTTCTGATGCAGCCTTTTTATCCTTGAGATTAGTAACTTTTAAATATGTTTTCTTTTTATCTGTGATTTGCTCTTGTATATACCTGTGTTGTATGCCAATTTTGTCATTGTGTGCCAATAAAAGCTCTCTCTGTGTGTGTACATAGAATCTTTTTCCTGCAGCTTGGAATCTCTTTTCCTGCAGTTTATTTTATTTTATGACATGCGCAACACTTGGTTCAGATTTCTCTGTAAACACATCTGCCATTTTCAAAAGCTAACCTAAGCATCTGCGTCAACATCCTGGTATATTATTTTATTTGTTAAGTTTAGCTGTTTTGCAGTTTGCCACACTGCCCTAAATGTGTTTAGAATACAGCGCTTTTCTCAATTGCTGCTCTTAGTGTCATCATTAATGCTCTTTATGCTTCATTGCAATTACTTCCAAGCTATTAATAACCCATTCTACATACTTTCAAAGTGATTCTTCTTATAATGTGTAACAGTGTGACCCTCCAGATGTTGTTGATCTACAAGTCAAAAGGCTTCCATAGCCAGCAGTGCAGGCTATGGCTTTTGGGAGTTGCAGTATAACAAGTTCTGGAGGCTGTCCATCCCCCCCCCTTTTTTTTAAAGAGAAAAAGAGTAATGTTTTGAAAACTAGTGGTCAGTAATTATAAAACTAGTAGCTTGCATTGAAAACCATAGAAAGTGTAAGTAATACAGTACTCAGAAATCAGCTTATCACTTAAAACTTTGTGGCTTGTGTGTGTGTTTCATATTAAGGCAATGCAATTGGAAAATGACAAGTGACATATTGATGTTAGCAAAACGTTAAAACCAGTTCTAGTGTGATATGCTGCATCTTACAACAGGTAGCCATATTGATGGATTAAGTCTCTTTCATCATGGTCTGCATGTTGAAGAGATCTCGTGTAGCCATAAACAACATTTATATTACTAAATCTGGTTCTGTCAAACTTGTGTTTGTATCCTTGTGTTTAGAAACGTGTTAACCTTGTGCCCATTGTGCTTAGAAAATGTTTTATTTTTACATGCTACTTAGAAGCATTCTTCTGGTAGTCTGCAGTTAAGTGGGACTGTTTTGTAGTTGCTATTCATAGAAGAGGCGATTCAAAATCTTGTTTCTGAACATGTAAACTAAAACCTAGTCCCCTCGTGCTGTATTAACTTCCAATAGATTTTGAGTTTCTGTCAAGGTTCTTCTCTTTCTTACTTCCTAAAAGTCAGTTTCCCTTTTGTGTAACTGCTAAAGTATTATAATGTAGCAGATTTAGGAAGTCCATTATTTCATGGTTGGCACATTTGCTTCCCATACAGAGAGTTTGGGTTCAGTCTTCAGTATTTTTAGTTCAGCGAGAGCTAAAGAAGCTTTAAGAAAGGTGCCAATTGAAGGCTTAGGGATCCAGTGGTAATTGAAGTTAACAAGATTTTTCTGAAACAGATACTTTATGTCTAAATACTCAAAAGGCTCAAGATCATGTTTGATCTTGGAAGTTAAACCATAGTTAGTACTTGTTTAGGAGACCACCGATGTATAACAGGTGCTGTAGGCAATATTTCCGAGGAAGTAACTGGGAAAACCACCTCTGGGCATTTCTTGCTTAAGAAAACTCTTTAATATTTGTAGGGTTGCCTCAAGTTGACAGATGGTTTGACAGCACATATGACCAACATATCTGCATAACATGACACTGTAGAAAGATGAAAAACAGTATTAGAATATCCAAATGGTCCAACCTCCTTAAGGCAGTTTTACCTTTAAAGGTCATTCAAAGTCAAAATGCATTGATAACCTAACTTTCAAAATGCTTCTGTTGCTTTAAGATAACAGTACTTCTAGCATTTTTAAAGCTGTGGTTTTGCACTGTTGTGGTGGTGTGCCTTCAAGTAGTTTCTGAGTTATAGCTACCCTATGACAGAGTTTTCTTGGCAGAACTTATTCAGAGGGAGTTTGCCTTTGCCCTCTTCTGGAACTGAAAATGTGACTTGTCCAAATCATCTAATGGATTTCCATGTTCAAGCAGGGGTTTAAACTGTGGTTTCCAGAGTTGTGGTCTAGTGCTGAAACCATTATATAACATTGGCCCTCACCCAGTAACTGTATATATTTTATTCAAAGGTTGGTGGCTGTAATAATATCTGCAAGTTGAACTGTAAGATATATACTATAAGGTATATAAGTATTTGAAATTTTGATTACATTACATATTTTTGTTTAACAAGATGAAGAAACTTTTGCAGAATTAATAAGTGACGGAGAACTGAAAATGTTTAAGATTACAGTACTGTACATTCCTTGATATATAGCCTCACATATAGCTGTATACAATCACATTAGCACTTAAAACTGATGAACTCCCTCCCCCCTCAAAGTTTTGTATTATTAGTACAATAATGATTTTATTGGTAAGGAAATGAAATTGAACCAGGAGATAGTAATGCCTATTAAATCTCAATCTGTTTGGAGAAATGAGCTGGAGGACAACAATATATATAGATAGGTAGATAGAAAGCATTATTTGGTTCTAAAGAATCATTCATGCTCCCAGGCTATGGGACCAAAATAGCCACATCACTACGTATGAATGTAGCAACAATATCAAACTCAGTTGAGATTCTCACTGATCCTGCACATAATTGAGATATTATTGAACATGGATGGGAATTGTGTGCAGTTCCCATTATAGATGCTAATTGACAATGTTATGTAAAATTGACTTTAATTTTGGAAGTGGTTATAACAAATCATTCTGGAACTGTTAATTCTTTTATCTAAAAATGTATGGTAAAACTCCCAAATTCCACCTTTTCTCCTCTGCAGACCCTTTTCCATAGTTTCTGTGTTAAGAGAAACTGAGATATATCAAGCTACTTTCTTTTAGCTGGACACTCTGTGATATGAACAATCAAGATTTCCCTGATGTTATGGTTGTGCATCCAACTAAAAGAAATAGCTGAATGTGCCATTGCTGCTCCCTCTACTCTCCACCAATATAGGAATAACTATTAGGGAGAGCTGTCACAATGAAAAGAATGGGGTTGAGGGGAGATTTTGGTTGCTGGCCCCAACAAAAAAGATGGTTACAATAGTACCAATAGGTCTTTAGCCATTATAACCCATTAACAGGAAGCCATCTCTTTGTGGTTTGTTCAGACAGTGGGTAAGTGTAATATCTTATATATAGTTAAATAAGAAGCCTATGAGTTTTGTCACTTAACATAAGTGACAAAGCCTTTATGCTGAACTTTTATTTTGGGAGTGGGTATGACTGTAGTGGTGGAGGTATTTAAAGGTTTTTCCAGATGTTAGAAGTGAAATACTGAACATTCAGCCCACTAGAATTCATGGGACTATCAGATGAGATGCTGTATAATGTATTACCATTTGTGTAAAAAAAAAAAAAAAAAAGCAACATGAGAGTTCAAACAAGTTTGAATTCTAGCGGTGAGTCATACAAAAATGGAATTTTATAAATGAGGTCAATGCATTTATCAAGGAAAAGTCTAACGCTCATCTGTAATCTTTGATGTAGAATTTCTGTTTTCTTTAGTTTGCTTTATGGCAGTGAATGTTTGCCATTTTTTATGGAAACTGCCCTGAGTCCCCTTGGGGAGATAGGATGGGTTACAAATAAAGTCTTATTGTTATTAGTATGATGTGAGGACACATAGTAGTTTCACTAGGGATACATCAACTGTAAAATATGCAGTTTGCCACAACTTTTAATTGCCATGGCTCAATGCTATTGAATTAATAGAGTTGTAGTTTGGTGAGGCACCAGCACACTTTTGCAGTGAAGGCCACATACCTTGTAAAACCACAACTCCCATAATTCCATAGCACTGAGCTTTGACAGTTAAAGTGGTGTCATACAACATTAACTGTACAGTGCAGATGTACAGTTCATTAAAGCACATGTGCCTCTGTACAAGAAGATGCCATGAGGAGCTATAAATGGAACTTAACATTCAGAAGTAACTTGGTTGCGGATCTACACTGTGTGCTAATGTTGCATAAGATAAAGACAGAATAGTTCACACAATATAGAGGCAAACATGGGTTTATTGCAGAGCCATAGTTCTAGGAGCACTGTGCTTTAATAGCAGTGACATGATGAATCCAGTTCTCTACTACAATTCCTGTATTTCTCATCAAAATTCCCAGGTGATAGTCCTGAGTTGGGCTGACACAATGACTCCTTGGCCATGTGGACTAAGGGAGTGTTGAATGCAAGTGATCCATTTGAGTTGTGTTTGCATTTCTTGGGGCCTTTTAAGTCCAGGGAAGGCTGGACTGTACATAATTGTATAGTAGTGTTTCCAGTAGGAAGTGACCTGAGAGTTGAATTACACATGGAAAGTTTATCTTGGCTCTGTAATGGCCCAAATAGCCCAATAAATAAAGAGAAGGTGATCCTACTACAGGAATCAAAAGAGAATTGGGAAGATACTACTCTCATGTATCTTAACTTGAAGTTGATAGATATATTAAAAATTACTGCATATAATGTATATTACACTCGGTGCTTAAGTATCAGTTCTCTTTGTCTCTAAAAGAAAAAAAAATCACTGTTTTAAACTTATTGAGAACTAAATTCAATGTGGCATGTGAAATAATTTTGACTCTTTAAGAATATTCACCAGCTGTAGTCCAATATTTATGCCACTTATCTACAAGTTTTGGACTAAGAAACAGCAGTCCTGTTATTACTGGGGAATATTTAAATGGCTGTGAAGGGAGAATGCAGTAGCTGTATGATAAGTTCACGAGTGTCAAATTCAAATACATAGCAGTATTAGTCTGGAGTATCAGTATGCAAGTACAGGGATCTTGTAGCACCTTAGAGACTTGGTGAAAGAAGTTGTAAACAAGCTTTCTTGGATGAAGTTGATTTCTGTAGATGAATAAGTACATGGGATTGTGAATGACTAGCTGGAAAATAATTTCAAATCCTGAGCCACACAGGATTTGATCCATAGATAGTAAAGAGCTCCATGATTAGAAGAGATGCTTGTGAAGGGAATGGTAGTCTAGTCGTGTCCGACTCTGGGGATTGGTGCTCATCTCCATTTCTAAGCCGAAGAGCTGGTGTTGTCCATAGACACCTCCAAGGTCATGTGGCTGGCATGACTGCATGGAGCACGGTTACCTTCTCGCCGGATCGGTACCTATTGATATACTTATATTTGCATGATTTCAAACTGCTAGGTTGGCAGAAGCTGGGGCCAACAGCGGGAACTCACCCTGCTCCCCTGGATTCGAACTGTCAGCAAGTGCAGCAGCTCAGCGGTTTAATCTGTTGTGCCACTGGGGGCTCCCAAAATTTGATATGTGAAATTAAGTGAATTTTATTGTTTAATTTTTAGAATTCTAAGGCAAACATGTGATTTTTCACTATGTAGATATTGAATGCATTGAAGTTTTTATCTTGGTTATCAATTTAATGCAGTTTCAAAAAGTAGGTGAACATATTGTTTACCTTTTAAGATGGCAAAGTTTTATTTAATTATGCTATACAATGAAGCAGGTGGGCAATCTTTCTCAATTACTATGTCAGTAGGCACTGACAACAGTAACATTTTTGTTATTGTATATTAAAATATTTCTGGAGGTTTTTTGAATAATTGATTTCTTTTTTTGACTGTAAACCTTTGTCTGTAATCTTAAGAAAACTTGTTTCACTTAAATATCTAAAGAAGCTCACAGAAGCTCCTTTATATCATCAAATACCTTCCTATATTTGTGTAATTTAAAACTATTTACATCTTTTATCTAATAAAACTTTAAACTTCTTTTTTAAGGATGTCAGGTAAATAAAGTTTGATCAGGGAAAGGCCAGAGAAGTAGAAAATACAGTTGTAAAGATAACTTTGTGGATTCTTCTGTGAAAGACTCTTGTTTAAACCTGGAAATCTCTTGCCAACTAATGTACAGAGAACTGCCTGACAACAAAAGCCAGGTTGCTATATTTGTTTAATTTACTTTTACTCTTCTGCCTTAAAAGGCACCCTGAGCATCTTGGAATAATCAAGAACAGGAGAGTTCCTTTCCTTAGGCTCTCAGTGCACAAAGCAACGAGTTTGGAAATGGGCAAAATTTATCTGCACTGTCACATAGCTTTCACGACAAGGAGAAATATACTAAATTATAAAAGCAACTGTTCAAACTAAATCTGTTTTCTTGATAACAAAGGCTGTTCACAGATCATTGTGGGTGATTTGACACTAGAGGAAACACAAACACAAAAACCATTCTTGATACAGCATGAGACTGAATAATTCTTAATACTACTTTCTTAAATATTTGCAATTTCTTAGCTATCTGGTTGTTGCAACATTTCTTGGTAAAATATAAAGTAATTGGTGCTGAATAATACATTTTGTTGCCAGCCTCTCCTAACAGCTCAAGGAGGAATACAGCAAAGTGAAAACATATGAACATAATATACATACAGTATAATAGATAAAAACACACTAATATAAAAAAACAAACAAACACAAGGTACAGAACATACATATAGCAGCAATAGAATGCACATTCAAAATCCATAAGTAGAAGTTGATTGGATAGGCCTGCCAGAAGAAATGGTTCTTCAATTAAATTCTGAAAGCTAGTTTAGCTGTTGAAGCTCTTTTGGCAGGTTTTTCCACAGTCTTGGGAAGGCCAATGAAAAAGTCCTCTGGGTGATGGTTACTAGTCGCGTTTTGGTAGGCTGGAGTAGCCACTCCCAGAGGACCTCAATGTTTTAAGGAGCGGATTGTGTGGGAGAAGGCGATTCTGTAGATAACCTTGACCCAAACCATGTAGGACCTTCAAGGTCAAACCTTATTGTACTGTAAAGAAAATGATAGTGCTTGAAAAAGTGGGCTTTCCTTGTATTTTAATTTTTTGAAAGATCCAGACATGAGACATGAACACTTAACTGAATTGTAGGATAGGAAGAATCTGTGTCACATGTAGGGTTTTTTGTTAATGTGTTTTATGCTAATGGGGCTTGACAATGAATGATTTTAAACTGATATTTAAAAAATCCACATAAATATTAAGAAGAATTTCCTGATGGTAAGAGCTACCTCGGGAGTCTCCGTCTCTGGAACTTTTTAAACAGAGGCTGGATGGCCATTTGTTGAAGGTGCTTTGATTGTGTCCTGTATGGTGGGAGTTGGACTGGATAGCCCTTCGGATCTCTTTCAACTCTATGATTCTTTGATTTTAATTGATCCACTTTATAGGGCAAAATAAAACCATTCTGGTATTTGGTAGGAAATCCACATGGTGCCTTCTGTGTGTGTTGTATCAGATCTTCCTTAAAACTGGTGATATTCACAAAGTAAATCAAGTAACATTTTTATAAACAGACCCATGACATCACAGTCCCCTAGAAAGGTTTTGCTGGCTCTTGTGACCAAACCTAGATCCCCAAATGTTGGCTCTTAACCATATTTTCAAAGCTATTTCACTGATGGGTTCATGCTGTTGAGAGGGGTAATACATAGTTTTGTGGGATGTGAAAGTCGATCAGCTGCCATCAGCTAAAATCTGCTTCAATGTCCTAGGGAAGTAGATGGGGTTTTGTAAATCTGGATGAGGGATTGTGATGCTAAGGAAAGAAAGGGAGGGACAAGTTGGTGGTGTTGGCAGGACAGAAGATGAGGAGGCAGAGGAGTGGGTTGAGGAGATGGATCAGCTGCTAAAATTGGCCTCAGTGTCCTAGAGAGGCGTAAGGGCTTTGAAAATTTCGTTGAGGTGTCACAGTACCAAAGTGGGAAAGGGAGTGGTGAGCTTGTGCTGTGAGCATAATAGAAGACATAGAGGAGGTTGAGCTAGTTAAGCAGCAGACACAAAATCATGAATAATCAAATCAGTGAAAGAGAAATCCTTGAATGTGGATGGCAAACTGTATGAAATTGACAAGACTTGTTACTTGCAAATATAGCTCTGTTAACTTGGTTGTGTCCTTCATAAATGTGGCAGATAGTCAGTGAGAATAGACCATTTGAGGAAAATACACTGTGTGTCTGTGCATCTGTTTCAGGGGTGTATGTGTACAAATGAGAATAGTCAGATTTAGCTCGTATAGCACTCAATCTAGTACTTTTGCTTAACATAATGACTCAGTCTTCTTTAATCAGAGATTTCTATAATTTCTGCATACAATTTTAATATAATTTCATTACAGCATATTGGTTTTGTATTATCACTGGAAACTGACTAACAGACAAACTTAAGAGAAAATCAGAATTCTGTCTCTTTCAGAAACATATCCATTTAAGATTTTTTGTTCTCGGCTAAATGGCTTATGGCACCCTTACAAAGAATTTTGGTTTTGGAATAAACATATTTCTTTTAGCTTGCGTTCATTATTCTTTTTAACCTCTGTGCTTTGGTTCTGGTTTCAGTATCCTTCCCTCTTCCCACAACATCCTTGAATGTTTGCACTTCACATCTTAAAATGGTTCTAATCCATATGCCTTAGTATTTTTTAAAAGTTTGCTTTTGTTTTTAATGAGGATGTTATAGGGCTAGGTAAAAAGGCTTACAGTGTTATACTATATTATGTCACCATGTTTTCCTACTATATAAAAGAAATTACTTCTGATAAAGAGGGAATACCTTCGTAACTTTGGTAATTATATTGAGCTGACCAGAACACTTCGCTTTCATGGAGTGAAAATCAAATGTTTACCTTCAATAGGCAAGAGTGTAAATATTCATGTTTGAAAAATAATCACATGGGATTTCTGTTTACACAGAGCAGTCTCCTATAACCTGGTGTAATGGTTACAGTCATTCATTCACTTCAGAATATAAATATTCATTAATGGTTAGAAATAAATATGATATATGCATTTAAAAATTAGGTTTCTTTTTAAAAATACAATATCTACAAGTGACTTTTTTCCATTCTGCTTAACACCTGCTGGTGACTAGGATTTTTGTACATACAGTAGAGTCTCACTTACCCAAGCTAAACGGGCCAGCAGAAGCTTGGATAAGCGAATATCTTGGATAATAAAGAGGGATTAAGGAAAAGCCTATTAAACATCAAATTAGGTTATGATTTTACAAATTAAGCACCAAAACATCATGTTATAAAACAAATTTGATAGAAAAAGAAGTTCAATACGCAGTAATGTTATGTTGTAATTACTGTATTTACGAATTTAGCACCAAAATATCACGATATATTGAAAACATTGACTACAAAAATGGCTTGGATAATCCATAGGCTTGGATAAGCGAGGCTTGGATAAGTGAGACTCTACTGTAATAGTGGACATAGAAGGCCAGTGTTCAATCAGCATAGGGTTTTTTCAATAAAAGTGCATTCTTACAATCACTTAATACATAATGGGTATATGTTAACTGCAAAAGATAATGAGAATTCTTGCTTTGTAAACTAAAAGATATTTGTGGGTTGTTTTTTTTTTAAAAAAGGTGATGAAACACTGAATATGGTCAACCTCTGATGTAAAATGAAGTTGGAAAAATGAGTATTTACCAATAAAGGTCACATATTGTCAGGACCCAGGCTGCAGAGCACCAATAACCATGCACAGAGACCAGAATCTATCTAATATCTTTAAACTATCTAATAACTATCTAATATCTATCTAATATCTATTAAAGGAATATATAAGGTCAATAAAAACAAGTGAAGAATATAGTTCAGAGGTAGACCTTACAGGAAAGGTCAAATTTAGTCCAGGAAAGCAATGTCCAATATGTGATATTAGAGTCCAAAGTTATAATCCAATAACCGAAACACACACTTTGCCGAGCAAAGTGTGGGGAAATGACAAGGTCCTTTAGTCCAATGGAGCTTAACAACAAGGCTGGAAAACAAACCAGATTCTTGGCAAACAAGACTCGATACGAGGCAACAAGAAGCAAGAACAAGGTCCGTGGCGAGGTCCGGGGAACAAGGCAGGCTTGGAACAAGAACAAGGTCCTGGAAACAAGGAACTGGAGTAGCGTAGTCCACACACGATCTCACTCCTGAAGCTGACGAATTGACTCCGCAAGGATCTCCTTGCGGTAAAACACCTATATAGGATCTTGTTTTCCCGCCAAGGAACACTTTCCCTGGGGAACAAGAAGTGAAACCCAAACTGTGTCCAGATGCATGACTCCTTAAGATTTCCCAAGGGAAACAGGCTTAATCAGCTAATTGTCTGGCAGCGATTCTGGCGCTTCGGCGCTTCGCCTCCCTAGCGCCTCTATCTCTATTATAATTATCCTTACGAGAGAACGGGGGAGAATTCTGCCGAAGGCTTGTTTGGCTGACTTCTTGAGGGCAAACATCCTGCAGGTGCAGGGGCTCCGATTCTGGCTGAATCGGTGGGAAACCCAAGTTTTCCTCTTCGTCTGCCACAATAGTACTAGGAACGGGACTACATGGCCCATGAGACATCACACATATGAACAATGTTTTGAACTAGGCTATTAATTTGGTCTGAACTATATGGTTTCTTAATTCTTTAAATTGTGGAAAATAAAAAACCAAAACTAAATGAATGAGCTAGTTATGAGTAATAGTAAGTCATTGACCTATTGCTTCAAGAAAGAATTGTTATTAGGATTGCTTTTATTCTCATTCTTTTTCTGGAAGAAACACAACCTTGCCTCAGTGATCACTTCCCATTCTGTGCCTTGCCCTTTTTATCTTCATGAGAACAGTCAAAGCTGAAATGTTGAAAGTGCCTTTTGAGGGAAGTGATAACTAAATCTTGATACTATTGAGCACATGGGGTTGTGGAAAGAAGTAGATAATGAAATAAATGAAGGATAGGAGCCATGTGGACCTCCAGATGTTGAATTACATTTGGTATGCCATTGAATTGCCATTGGGTATGCTGGCTAGGGCTGCTGGGACTTTCATTCCAATAACAGCTGCAAAGGTCCCAGCATTACCATTTATTATCTAGGCAGATAGTAAAATCCCTTTGGAATCGGTGGTACATGGTTCTTAGGATTGTACTGCTCATTTTTAAATTGGCTTCTGATATTAATCCCAACTCAGGAATTTAATCTAGACATTATTTTCAAAGTGTACTAAGTAAAAGTAAGTAAGTAAAACTATATTTCTATCCCACCCTTTCTCCCCATGGGGACTCAGGGCGGCTCACAGCATAAAGGGCAAATATTCAATGCCGTAAAATGCAACAAAAGACTACATCATTCAAATAGACGGTACAGAACATTAAATAAAACAACAAATCAAATAAAAACAATAATGACAAGTTACACAATATTAATAAAAACAAAGTTAAAATAGGTTAAAAGCCATGTCCAAATTCCATTCCTTATTTAAATATTCACATCTCCAGATGCCTGAGTACATAGAAAAGTTTTTATTTGCTTCCTAAAGGAGGGCAGCAATGCCATTCTCATCTTCGGAAGGGAGTTCCAGAGGCGGGGGGCAATTGCAGAGAAGGCCCTTTCACTCGTTCTCACCAGTCGGCTTTGAGACGGGGGGGGGGGCGACCGAGAGGAGGATGTTCACTGATGAAGGCTCATATGAGATTTGGTTGGCCAGGTAGTCTGGACCCGAACCATTTAGGGCTTTAAAGGTAACAACCAGCAATTTACATTTCACTCAGTAGCAAACTGGAAACCTATGGAGCTACCGCAGCATGGGAGTTGTACTCCCTGTACGGTGCTCCCGTTAGTAGTCAGGCTGTTGATCTCTGAACCAGCTGAAGCTTCTGAGTGGTCTTTAAAGGCAGCCCCACATAGAGCATGTTGCGGTAGTCCATGTGATATGTAACTAACGCGTGTACTACCATGGCCAGATCCATCACCTCAAGACACAGGCGCAGCTGGCACACAAGTTTTAGCTGTGCAAAGGCAATCCTGGTAACTGCTGTCACCTGAGTCTCGAGGGTCAGAGATAAATCCAGGTTCACTCCCAAGCTGCGTACCTGTGTCTTCAGGGGGAGTGTAACCCCCAGCTAGCACAGGTTGTATCGCTATACCCTGATCTGCCTTCCAACTGACCAGTAGCACCTCTGTCTTGTCAGGATTTAATTTCAATCTATTCACCCTCTTCTGTCAAACAGTTTGCTGGCTTGCTTGCTTGCTTTGGACAGATATTGAGCATTTGAGTATTTCTGTTCATACTGTTAAGGATAAAAGTAGCATAATTGTTCTGTCTTTTAAAGCTGCATAAAAATACCTAACCTTTCAATGTTGCAAATCAGTTAGATTGTATTTAAACGCTATGGTTAAATATCACACATTACATTACTGAAGACAGATAGACAAAGAAAAAGAACTCATTGAACCAAGTTGTTATTCTATTCCAGGAATGGAAAGCCTATCAATTTGACTGGTAACTTCTCCACATCTGGGCAGTAGTTAGGTGCGTGTGTGTGTGTGTGTGTAAGTTATCATTTTTCTAATTGCCACATTGGTCAAAGGTCTACATGGCAGCTCAATTAATAATCGCCTTTTTGCCATTCCCCAAATGTTTCTCTTCTTTTGCATTAAAGACTGCATTTCTGTAAAAACTAAATTTTGGCATGGGTGAAACCCCGTAGCATTAGATGACAATTAGGATAGGGTAGAAAGGGAAAATAAAGACAGTTACTTCAGTCATGCTTATAATTGCCATTTAACTCCTGGAAAGGTATGTGTGGATGAATTGTTCTGGAATAAAAATTCTCTTGTGCATTCCTTGGTAGCTTCCTAAGATATTTAACCTTCTACAAAGTACATCCAATCTGACATACTATCATAATCCAGTCAGAAGTTGTTAATAATATAATTGTTCTAGTTATGTGCTTTTAAAAAAGTGTTGTACAATTGGTATCAAATAAGAGAAGAAGTGGGCGAAATATTTATGTAGTGTCATTTTGTCATCCACGTTAGACTTGATCGTCTCTTTATTTTACTGGATACTGGGACGACACCAGTTACGAGGAAAGCGGCTGCACAGCAACTTGGGGAGGTTGTAAAACTTCATCCACATGAGCTAAATAATCTGTTGGCTAAAGTAAGTATTTTCTTGAGTGTTTTGATAAGGAATGCAATGGGATTTTTCCCATAAGTCTAAATAAGACTAAATGAGACAAACTTTTAGTTTATAATGGTTGTAGTGATTGTTTTAAATTACACCATTCCATCTGCAGACTATCTAAATATATTTAATAAGGGCCGTTCACTAATTTATTTGATAGACTATGCTTAGCATATTAATCTGTCTATTAACATTTTATTTAATGAGTTTGTATAGAGATTATTTACTAAAATTACAAGTCCTAAAACATGTCACTGTGACTAGATATTTAAGGAAATGTCTTTAGTTTTAGTATTACTAAATAAGTCATGTTAATAATGTTTTTTTCTGCTGTATTTTTATCACATAAGCAACTGACAAAGGTGAGCTATGCATACTTGTGCTTGCCATGCCACTGTCATTTCTATCCTCTCAGTCACATGAATGTTGTGAAAAAATATGATGTTGGCAAGGGATGAAGGGCTGAACTTCAGAAGTCTTATGCTGATGTTTTATGTAAGAACAGATATTATATCTTTCATTCCCTCTGGGGTATTATCTATGCCAAAAACCACAGAATTCTTTGAAAAGCCAGAAAAATTAGATTATTACTTAAGATGTATATATTCAGTTTTATCATATTTATTTACTGTATTGTTATAAGTGTTTTATTTATGTGTTTTATATATGGTGTGTAATCATGTTTTATCAAGTCTTTTTGTTTGGTGTGGTACTGTGATATGGCCTAAGGGCTAATCAATAAATTTACTTCTTAAGATGTAGAGAAAAAAATACCTAATTTTGACAGGTTATGAGGACCTTTGAAATTTATAGATGCAAATGGTTATTTCACTTTCCTCATGTATTCATGCCTCTTTTTTAATCCAGTCCTTTTTATAAGACTTTTAATGTGGTCCAGAATGGCTACTGAGCGAGTGACATATCATTTAAGATATGTAATAACCTGTCTAATTTTTGAACATTTTACAGGTGTTGATACACCTAAGAAGTACAAATTGGGATACCCGAATTGCTGCTGGACAAGCTGTGGAAGCAATAGTGAAAAATGTACCAGAATGGAACCCAACTCCGCGCCCCAAACAAGGTGCTGTGTACAGAAATTGTTGTGAATTAATTAACGTTCGTTAAATTGTTTTTCTAAAACTGCTCTGGATTGAGTAAATTATTAAAATAAAAAATAATAAATTAAATCTGCTTCCTCTTTAAAGATTTTGTTAACATCTACTTTTTCACTTTGCTTACACATATAATATGCCAAAACATTGCTAAAACATGATTTAAATGCATTTTATCAGTCTTCAGTTTAATACTGAACTCATGTTAAGTGTTTGCTGTCTTTATCTAGAACGTAGCTGTGAAAGTCCAATGGAAGAGTCAACTACCTTTGATCGATTGCGATTTGATCGATTTGATATCTGCCGACTTCTAAAACATGGTGCATCTCTTCTTGGATCTGCTGGTGCAGAATTTGAGATTCAAGAGGACACCTCTGGTATTTATCCATTTGATACTTTACACTATATATTTAAGCAATAGTTACCATGCATTATGATATCCAGAATCAGCCAAAATGTTTTATTGCTTTACACAAGGATTATATAGGGCCAATTCTCAGTTCCATAGACTTGTAGCTTATTATCTTCCATTGTACCTGATACTGTGGTTATATTGGAATACACAGTTATACCTCTAGGAAAAGAGAACATTGGGAAGATAATACTATTGTCCGCTGCTATTTACTGCTGTTTATTTTAACTCAGTTCAATACCTTTTATAGTATTTCCATTTATTGATGATTTTAAATTTTCATCAGAATCTATAATTAGATTATATCTATTTAAGAATATTTACCTCATTCCTTCTGCTTTAAGATGGTAAACTAATGAAGACTGATAGCACACCCATGGATTACATTCTTATACACACTCAGAAAAACTAAATAATTTTTAGCAGTTACACTACTCTTCTGTTACGTTTTAAGGCTACTTCATCTAGGATTTACATAGCTTGTAAGTCATGTCTCGTCACAGCCAACAAAATGTACAGTGTATATTTCTAACAGGTAGCAAAGCTGGTATAATTATTGTTAACTTGTTATGTACTGAAATTGTTGTTTAAATAGTGAGTTACTGTGCTGTATACAATGTGATTCAACCTAGATTATTATATTACTTATATTGTGGTTTCCCAATACCAGTGAAAGTTTTCCTAGGCAAAGTTCTGCTTTGGTCAGTGAAGAGCAGACACTCTTGTTTTTACAACTACAGCACTGGAACAGAGTTGGGTGGGCATAATAGAGTGGGAAGGGAGGAATTGGTGAAGATCAGCTCTGTCTTTGTTGCATTAGCGCAGTGGTTCCCAACCTTTGGTCTTCCAGTTGTTTTGGGCTTTAAATCCCAGATATCCCAGCCAACTTACCAGCTGTTAGGAATTTTGGGAGCTGAAGTTCAAAATACTTACAAAACCAAATGTTGGGAACCACTGCATTAGTAGATGTGGAGTCTCCATGAACAGAATGAG
The DNA here is from genome assembly GCF_035594765.1 of Anolis carolinensis. Classification (NCBI taxonomy): domain Eukaryota; kingdom Metazoa; phylum Chordata; class Lepidosauria; order Squamata; family Anolidae; genus Anolis; species Anolis carolinensis. Next base: position 206,848,682 of record NC_085843.1, read on the forward strand.
CCCAGTGAATATATACTCTGCATTTAAAACAGCAACAAAAACCAGTCTCTTCTGGCAGTCCTGTCCAGATGATTTTTAAATTATGAAATTTAAATTTATTACTGATTGCTTATAATTCCATTAATTGTATATGTTCTTTTAATTTAATGTTTTAGCTAGTGTATGTGTTAAGTGTTTTTCACTGATGGTTCATGTTGTGTTTTAATATGTTGTTCTTCTCTATCTCGAAGCATGGGAGGGAAGTAGATTAGAAGTTCTTGTTATTATCATTATTGATGAGTGGTAGATTTTGAATCAAAACCACTATCTCTCTGTAGTTTGACATTGAGTTAATCAGTCTTGAAGCTACCCCCACTACCTTGTCATTACTGGTTTACTGCTTACACTAAATAATCTGAAATAGCAAGGTAGCCTTTTCAGAATGCTGGGCTTTCAGCATTATATATTTTACCTAACTGGTTTTGACAAAAAGTCTGCCTTGAAAACATTTATGATGGAAATACGAATTTTAACAAATTTGAAGCCTACTATTTAAAAGACTGTTAATATCTATTAAATCTTCCAAAGAAACAGACATGTATCTCTTTAAATACTGTTGAAGTGAAGGCAGTGCCAAAAACTTAATATAATACAGGATATGTTTTTTAAATGCGGATTGAAGAATCATTTTATTTTCAATTCAAGTTTGCTACGTTCATCAAAAGGCAGCCACTGAAGGTAAGAAGCACAAATAATCTCAATGGTGTGTTTTGAGAGAAGTTTGTTACTCTTTTCAGTTTGCTTCTAGATATAGATTCAGTGGTTTATTTTAGCAATTGATAATTATGGTGTTGTACTTTTCACTCTTAAGGGGATGTTGATCCGAAAGAAAGGATTGCAAGACAAAGGAAACTACTTCAAAAGAAGCTTGGTCTTGATATGGGAGCTGCAATTGGAATGAATACAGAAGACCTCTTCAATGATGAGGATTTGGACTACATTCCTGCGTCATCATTTCTTGTACACAAACAGCCGGTAGATAAAACTTTAGGCTGCTTGACTATAGAGGCTTTTGTAAAGCGTTTTCACTTCAGTTATAATCACTTATAATCACTTCAGTTTTTATGAAGATAAAATATATCAAAATATAAATATCTGTGGTATATTGTAAAAATAGTTTCTATAATAAGCACTGAGCAATTTCTGACTGTTTTAAAGCTGCAGTTGGATAGGGTCACTTGGATAACTGTGATTGGATAAGCCACTTCTGCTTTCACATAGGTAGTTTCTGATTTCCAGTTATTGCTCCTTCCAACTACAGCCATATATGCTGTATTTTACTGTCTTCCAGAAAGTTTTTGACACTTGCAAAGCTTTTGGCTGGAAGTAGGAGATGCTGTTTTACACAAATAGAACTCTAGCTTTGTTTATTTTGATTGAAAACAGGCTAGCCACTAAATCTTTGCGTCTTTTCAGACTCTTCAGGCTGCTGAGTTGATTGATTCAGAATTTCGAGCTGGTATGAGTAGCAGACAAAAGAATAAGGCTAAAAGAATGGCCAAGTTGTTTGCAAAGCAGAGATCAAGAGATGCAGTAGAAACAAATGACAAGAGGTACTGTCACAGATGAACATTATTTGATTCATTGATTGAATACATGCTGATAAGTTACAAGAATAACAAATAGGATGAAATACAAATGGCACATTTCCATCTCTTTCCAAAACTCTGTGGTGCGTTTTTTTCAGTTAGCTAGAGAAAATGGTACCATACCAAATGACTCTATTGGAAGGCTTGATAAAACTTCAAAGTACACAGAAGTGCAAAAAAAGTAAAGGACAAAAAGTAATCCTGCAATCTCATTCTCGTTTTACCCCTTTGAGCAGCCATAGGAAAACGACAGATGGTGAGGGAACTGAAGAGGAAAGATTCCTGGCTGAAAGTACTTTATATGTACAACATTTTGTTGTAGGCACTATCTGAGCCTGAAAAGCAATCTCATCAGTTCCATTTCAGTACTCCAGAAATATGTTTGTCTGTCTATCTGTCTATTTATCTATCTATATTGCACATTATGTTATGTGCTTACAAGCCTTTTCTGACTTATAGCTACCCCAGCATAAAGGTATCACACGAGTTTCTGAGCAAAATGTTTTCCTCTGAGGCTAAGAGAGTGTGACTTGTCCGAGGTCACACAGGGCATTCCCGTAGCTGAGCAGATATTCAAACCCTATTCTCCCAGGTTCCTAATAAAATCACATTCTCTCTTTTCATTGTATATTATTCCACTATGTTTTCATAACTGAAAAAAAATCTTAAGAAAGTGTTCAATCTGCAAATAATAATTCTGTCTTTTCACTAGAATTTGGATTTTTTTCCGACAACGGAGTGTCACAAAATAATATAATGCCAGATTATAACCAGTTTTCTTTCTCTGTATTTTCAAAATGTTCTGATTTTTATCATTAAATATGATAATTACCCTCATGTATTCAAAGAAAGTACTGCATAATTAAACAGGAAATAACACTTTCAAACCAGGAATAAAAAATTGGTTCCATAGTGTTAAGATCACAGGCTTACATTTTGTCACAGATGTTACTCTGGTGTCAATCGAGATGGTTTTGAGAGATTTCTGTATACCTACCGTGTATTATCTAGTTAATAAATGTTTTGTTAAGTGGTGTTACGTGACACTTCACAAATACTTAAATGTTTTTTTAGCAATGATAGCACTGATGGAGAACCAGAAGAAAAGAGGAGAAAAATTGGAAATGTTATCCTCAGTCAACCAGCATCTGACACCAAACTCTTGGTAGAGAATATTCCAGAAGAGGTACAGAATACATTAATAACAAATTCAAGTGACATCAAAAACTCACTGCATTAATAAACTAAGGTCTGAATCAAATTATTAGTTCCAACTAGAATAGCTCATTGAATCAGTGAAATTTGCATTAAGTGTGAACATAGCAAATTCCCTTGACTCAGTGGTTCGACTGTAGTTAGGACTAGCAGTTGGTAGTGAGACATTAATAGCTTGGACTTACAGTAACTAAACCCAACAATCAGTTGTACAGCTTTCTCCCATTGAGGGTAATAGGACTTGAGTAATGTGATTGTAGCATTCTAGAAGCTTGCAGCAGCGAAACTGGTCAAGGCTTCAGGATGATGTGGAAAGTGATACTTTCCTGCCCTTCTGGACTTGTTCTGTGTAAAACAGTGGTTCTCAACGTGTCGGTCCCCAGGAATTTTGTCTTGCAACTCCCAGAAATTCCAGCCAGTTTACCAGCTGTTAGGATTTCTGGGAGTTGAAGGCCAAAACATCTGGGGACCCACAGGTTGAGAACAACTGGTGTAAAAGGATGGAGAGGTGACTTAAGTGAAGAAAGCAATTTTTTACAATCTGCTTATTGTGATTTTTCTTAGCAACCAGTTAACGAGACTCAATTTTCTTTCAAATGTTCACAAGGAAAAGTTAGAGGAGCTGAGTGTTTGCCAAGGTGGATTAAGGGAGATTGCCTGTTACCTATCTAAAATAGCTAACATTAACCGAATCATACTCTTTGAGAAAATGCAGTCTTAATCTTGAATTACTTGACCATGCAAGCAACTTCTATGAAACACTGAAAGAAATTGATTACTGGAACAATTGCTTAGAATTACTTTTTTTCAAAAGTACTTTTGGTAATTGCATCCTTCAGTGCACACTAGAATAGACATCTCAAAGATGCGATGAAATTGCTTAAGAAGCTCAGTTGTTAAGGATTTCTTTTGCAGTTGCCCACAACTGTAGTTTAATACACCTGTCAGAATCAGTGGAATTTAAATGTGCAAAAATGAAACATGGGGTTACATGTTTCATGTTGCTTTGGTGATAGGTACATCAGATTAACAAATAACAGTTTTTGAGCACTTTCAATAAAATACTAAATTTCTATAATTTAAAACTGATAGGTACTATCCAGAGTCTTTCAAAGAAAGAAGAGACCCCTAGAAAGATGCCAAGAGTAGTACAAAGAAGGTGCAGAGTTCAGAAGTCAAACGCTCAATAAAAGATACATACATGTATTAGAATACTGTTTTAGTGTTTTCTAAGGAAGCAGATATACTGATTTAAAGGCTGAAAAGGACAAGAAGGAGTTGAGTTCCAACTAAGAAGAACAGCAGCAAAGAAATGCTAAATTGGTTGCATACATATAGTTACCTTAGGGCAAGCCAAGGTGAAAATGTCAGTACAGCAAAGAAAAAAAGGAAGAGATTAAAGAGAAAAGGTGAATTTATAAAAAACTAAAAGGTAAAGCCTTGAACTCAAATAAGGAAATAGAAGCTACTGAACAGAGCATAGCAGAAGAATGGAGTGGACAAAACTCGAACAGCACAAGGCAGAAGACTTAAATATGAGGGGGAAATGTAATTGAGTGGAAGTTCAGTCTCAAAATTTCCCATGAAAAAATGCCATGGATTTCTGATCCACAACAGGATTGATTACATTAGAATTTGACAATTTCTTCTTTCTAACAAAACTGCCTTAATGTCCTGTAGCTAATTTCATGTGTTTATTCAAAGTGTAGACTAAGGTTTAATGTAGTAAAATGTAATCAAGATGGTTTATCTTTTACAAAATAATTTGGAAGCTAAGTCTTCATAGCAGTTTTTTTGGGTCTTTTTTAGACAAATGAATGGCCTCTGGAAAGTTTTTGTGAAGAAGTGTGTAATGATCTCTTTAATCCATCATGGGAGGTAAACATTTCTCTTAACTGTCTTCAGTCATATAGGAGTGAAAGGAATATATTTTTATCAAGATTCTTGTGGTGTAGTTTTCCAAGCCATCTTTCTGATTTAGTAAGGACACCAGTTTTATTTGCTCAAATAAAAAAATATTACAATTGTGTTGATTCTTTGCACAAAGATTTAACAATGTATCAGTAAATTGACATGCAAGACCAATAATACCCAATTCAAACATTGCATATACATGTAGTGGGAAAGTTGTATAGGCATCGGTACTGTGAGTGCCAAATCTTCCTTCATTAGAAATTTGCTTTACTTTTGGACATTTCCCAGTATGCAGATTACCTCAGCAAGGTTTTAGTTTGCTGCAATATTTGTAAAATATGTATGTATTTTGGAAAGCTTTTCATTTAATTGGACTTTTAACTACAGTCTCCCTCCACATTTGCGTTTTTGACTTTTACGGTTTTGATTATTCAAGGATTTGATTTAAAAGTTATTTTCTGGTCATCCAGTCTTTGTTGTTAACTTCCTCCACTCATGCTGTAGGATATAGAGATTTTTAGAGAGAACATCTCTCTAGGAATCTCTAGATCCTCCAATACAATTCTGTAACCAGCTTCCAGTGGAAATTGACCAAAAAGTTCTGCTGGAAGACCTAGAAATTACTAGAGAGATGTTCTATCGGGGGGGGGGGGGGGGGGGACTGGATGTCCCATATGATTTCTTCTAACTCTGATTCTATGTATCTGAACTGCGTTTTAATGGCTTTTCAGATTCGGCACGGTGCAGGTATTGGACTGAGAGAAGTACTTAAAGCACATGGAAAAAGTGGAGGTAAAATAGGAGACAGCACTATAGAAGAGGTAAAAATAGTATGCAAACCTAGATAAAGTTTAGTCTGCACTGACACATTTAGTTGCAGTGCTGATTGTTCAGCTCCTCTGTGCCTGTGTTTGTGTGTTTAAAATGTGGACACAGATTGCTAAGGGAAGTAGAATACTAGGGAATTCCATCATATGTTAAAATAAGCATTTTTTTTTGCAATATTGTAATTACTTGTTCACACCTCCTGCCAACCTGTTATCAAACCTAAAATCAAGGACTGTATTTTAGCCGTAAAACATTGTTTTTTTCTTTTTTTAAAATGCTGTCATTTGTTGTTTATTCTCAGGGTTTTATAACAAGATGGTGGTAGTTACATAAAAAACTTGGCATTGGTCTCACCATGTAATTGAATTAACTGGTAGAAAAAACTATGCTGCTACTTTGATTTCTGGAATGTATGTTACATTTTAATGTTCTTAATGAATATGGATTTTTAAAAAAACAGCTCTGATGGAAAATAGCAAATAAATGCCTTAACTTAATCGGCTTTGGTCGCCTTGGTGGATGAACTAGACAGGGGGAGTGTGTCTTTGTTGGTTATCTTGAACATCTCGGCAGTTTTGGATACAATTGACCATGGTATCCTTCTGTGACAGCTCTCCGGAATGGGTCTTGGGGGCACTGCTTTGCAGTGGTTCCACTCCTTACTGGAGGATCATACCCAGTTGATGAAGCTGGAGGACCCCTGCTCAAATCCCTGGCCATTGATTGACCTGTGCGATCCCGCAAGGTTCCATTCTATCCTATGCTTTTCAACATCTACATGAAACCGCTGGGTGAGGTCATCCGGAGTTTTGGCATTCAGTGCCATCTCTATGCAGATGACACTCTATTACTCCTTTCCACCAAATTCCAAGGAAGCCCCCCAATCTTGTACCAGTGCCTGGCCCCTATGATGGACTGAACGAGGGCTAATAAGATGAAGCTTAATCCAAACAAGACAGAGGTCCTCCTGGTCAGTCATGAGGTTGATCGGGGTATAGGGAGGCTACCTGTGTTTGACGGGGTTACACTCCCCTTGAGGACACATGTCCACAGTCTGGGGGTCCTCCTTGACTCAGCGCTGACACTTGATGTTCTGGTGTCAGCGGCGGCCGGAAGGACCGTCGCACAGTTAAAGCTTGTGCGCCAGCTGCGACTGTATCTCAAGACATCTGACTTGGCCATGGTGGTCCATGCCTTAGTTACATCCTGACTGGATTACTGCAACGTACTCTACTTGGGGCTGCCTTTGAAGGCAACCTGGAAACTGCAACTGGTGCAAAGGTCACCAGCAAGGTTGCTAGCTGGAGCTAATTATAGGGAGCAGACAATGCCCCTATCAAAACAGCTCCACTGGTTGCTGATAGATTTCCAGTCCCAATTCAAAGTTCAGGTTATCACCAACAAAGCCCTAAACGATTTGGGTCCTGCCTACCTTCGCAACCACATTTTCCCCTATGAACCAGCGCAGACTCTTAACATCTGGTGGGGAGGCCCTTCTCTTGCTCCTGCCACTATCACAAGCACGATTCGTGGGGACGAGAGAGAGGGCCTTCTCGGTAGTGGCCCCCCAGCTTTGAAAGTCCCTCCCCAGGGAGATTAGGCTAGCACCCACTCTATCTACCTTCCACAGGGATCTCAGAACATGGATGTTCCAATGTGCATTTGATAATGGTTAGGCCCCTGTCCATGAATGCCCGGCCCAAATTGATTGTCAGATTGAACTCAGCACTTTACCCCCAGCCCTGGCCCTATAATTCACTTTTTGCACAAGCCCATGCCCAGCCCTCTCTAATTTCTGATCTGCCCATCGTGTTCCTGGTTCTAGTTATTGAGGTTTGCTTTTAATCATTTTGATGTTGTTTTTATACTCTACTGTTTTAATTGTTTAATTAGATTCTTATTGTTTATTATGTTTTTAAATGTGTTTTTAGTTGGTTAACTCTGTTCTTACTGGGCTTGATCCCACTTGTAAGCCACCCCGAGTCCCTTCGGGGATATGGTGGCGAATATAAAAATAAAGTTGTTGTTATTATTATTATTGTTATTAATATTATTATCCTCGTTTTTTTATTGGCTGTTCTTACATGCTAGAAGACTAAAAAATAATGCCACCCACCTACAGCCTAAAATGATATTTTACAAACTTTGAATTCTAAATGTTTATTTTCTTGCTGGTATAATACAGTCCCAAGTTGGTGGTTGCTCTTTATTAGTATTCTTTTAGTGTCTAGGTCATAGAATGGGTGTGTCTTTATCTTGGTTTTATTAATTTAATAACATTTGTTAAAATATTCATTTAGTTCCATCAATAAGATGAGGTAACACTTGCAAAATATTTAAACACTTTAGCCAATTATATCTTCTATTGTTTTATCAAATAGATGTTTCAACAGCACCAGGACTGGCTGGAAGACTTGGCTATCAGACTTCTTTGTGTATTTGCACTAGACAGATTTGGTGATTTTGTTTCAGATGAAGTAAGTATCAATACTGAAAGTCTGCTGTGTCTACAGGGGCTTACTTTTGGCTTGTATTTCTACTATTCTGTTTATTGCTGTTATTGTTTTTAATTTTAGGTTGTGGCTCCAGTACGAGAGACATGCGCGCAGACTTTGGGAGTAGTACTCAAATACATGAATGAAAGCGGAGTTCATAAAACTGTGGCTATCTTGCTGAAATTACTTGCACAAGAGCAGTGGGAAGTGAGGCATGGTGGTCTGCTGGGGATAAAGTATGCACTGGCAATTCGTCAGGTATGGTTTTAAGTTTTACCAAGATGTCATAGTTCATTCCATTGTTCCAATTATATATGGCATTATCCCATTGTGTTGAATCATATGTATGAACGTGTTAACCAAGTAAAACCAGTAGGAAGTCTTTCTTGCCTGATCACAACATTTGGGTTGCACAAGCTTATTATTTACAATTAGCTCCCCTTATCCACGGGTTCTGTATCCATAGATTTTTTCACCAACTTATTTTGATTTTTTTTAAAATTCCACATCCATACTGTAATTCTACATAAGGGACATCATTTATGCTACACCATTGTATGTGTGGTATTCACAAAAGGGGAAAGGGTCCTGAAACAAGCTCTAGTGGATAACAAGGGCAGACTAGTTATTTTAGTGATTTCCTCCCCTCCATTTTTCAGTAAATTCTGGAACTTCGTGTTTTTTATATATATTTTTTTAAATTCCAAACATACTTTCCACTAAAGTAGATTTTTGGTAACCAGCCCATTATTAATTTTGGTGTGTTTCCATCCATTTCCTCTAATCACCCACTGGATCAAGTGGGCTGAAACATTAAAGCTTCTCCCATCCTCTCATGATCCCACATTCTCCTTTTGCAAAGCAGCGACAAAGGGATAGTCATCTCAGTGGAGCTTGCAAGGTGGAATAGGTGTTAAACACTAACGCCTCTGTGATTCTGAGATCCCACTTTCATATTGTTGCTTATCTCTGGTAGTATCTATGGAAAAACAATAATTCCATTCAGGATTGCTGGAATGCAGATGGAAACTTTTTTTTCCCTCTTCCAAGTAATCCCAAAATTTCAATGTACAGGAATAGGGAAGGTAAACTTTCACATCTTGTGTCCGAAGATACACATATGGAAAATGCATGCTCAATAATGTGATGGGGAGTAAATGTACATATATGTTGAGATGCCAAGCGTGTATGTGCACACCCCAGTGTGTTTGTGTTCTCTGGTTTCCTGGTACATGCCAGTTGTGAAGAGGTTGTGCATTCCTTGACGAAGCAGTCTCTTGTTTTTAAGAAACCTTACTTTAGATTTGCTCATTTCACTCAGCTATTTGCTGGTATTATGATAAATTGTATAAAAAGGCCATAGGGTCTACTGTACTCTTAAAAAGTTGACTTTTTCTTTTGATTTTAAGCCTACTATTTCTTGCTTTTGCAGGACTTAATTGATACTTTATTGCCAAAAGTCTTGCCTGCAATAACAGAAGGACTACAAGATCTAGATGATGACGTTCGAGCTGTTGCTGCAGCATCTTTAGTACCAGTGGTGGAAAGCCTTGTCCACCTTCAGCCAGAGAAAGTGAGTCAAAGTACATTGGCACTGATGATATAGATATACACACACATATATGCATTGTTTGTGTTCTAAATAAAATTACAAGGACTGAAAGTTACTTTGTCTTGTGTCTGTATTTCAATTTTAGGTTCCCTTTATTCTTAATATATTGTGGGATGCACTCTTAGATCTTGATGACCTCACAGCTTCCACAAATAGCATAATGACTCTTCTGTCATCCCTTTTGACTTACTCTCAGGTCCAAAAATACAGGTAATCTAGATAGAAGCATTCTTGCCTTTTTCTTTCATAGCAGCTCAATTTTGCTTTTTGCTTGATAGGAAAGCATTCATAGTAGATTTGCATGTTTTAGCCTACATATAATACATTTTATGGTAAATTTCAGGCATGTATGGTCTGGAAATGTAGGAGGATTTTAAAAAGGATTAAGGATGCTACGAAAGGAGCAAGATTTGATGAGGGAAAGGTTACTCAGTTTTTATGCATATATTTTAGTTCCTACTCAGGAAACCTAGCCTGAAATGTTTATGTTAACGACAAAAGATAAGATGGAATGCAATAAACAGGAGGAAAGGAAAAAGTAGGTGGTAAGATGGCTTTTGCACCTTATGTCTGGCCTTGGTATCCCAAAATAGTTCCTACTAGACAATAAGATTATAATAAAGTGCTGCTATATTATTATTGTTATTGTTATTGTTATTAGAAACATAATAAGATGAGTCCACAGCAGTCACTCTGCTGGCTGTTGCGTTGGATCACACGTCGGACACTTCCCAAGTGTCTAGGACTGTGTGATGTATCTGTGAATAATGCGTGCAGATCCCAGTAAGGTGGCCTTCTGCAACTGGCAGGTGGTAATTTTGTCAGTGCCGATTGTGTTTAAGTGCAGGCCAAGGTCTTTAGGCACTGCACCCAGTGTGCCGATCACCACTGGGACCACCTTGACTGGCTTGTGCTTATTATTATTATTATTATTATTATTATTATTATTATTATTATTATTATATTATTTTATCCACCTTTCCTCATGGCTCAAGTTGAGTTACAACATAGTTAAAAACACATAATCTTTGTATAAAATGCACATATTAAATTGTATTTCTATAAAATACATATTAAAATTCACAGAATAAAACACAAGAGACGAGTTAAAAATTCGTGATTAAAACTGAGTGGGTAGGCCCTCTGGAAGATATAGGTTTCCAATTGTGTCCAAATTTCTGTTAGCTGATTTAGCTATTGGAGCTCTTCCGGCAGGTTGTTCCATAGTCTTGAGGCGACCGATGAAATGGTCCTTTGGGTGACTTACATGAAGGATGCTTCTACATACAGGAAGGATTTGCCATCTAGAAAATGGCAACCTACCCCTACTTTTATGATTTTTTTTTCAAGAAAAAGGAACGTCTGACTCAGTAAATAAGAGTAGTACTCTTAAGACAACTGCCAAGCTAATTGAAGGAAAGGGAAAAATAAAATGCCTCAGATGTCCGCTGCCCAGCGAAACTCTGAGATGAAAAAAAGTGCCCAGACTGCTGCCCTGAGGCTGAGAATTGAAAATTATTTTCATTACTTCCAGTGAGAGTGAGGCAGAAGACATTCAGTCAGAAACAGCAAATAGAACCGTCAGAAAAATTTGTAACATGGCGGATTGAGGAATATATTTTCCTGGTATGCCTAAGCAACAAAATGTTGCAAGCACACTCTGCCAGTTTAGCAGCCATGTCAACAACCTTCTCAACTAACACCTCTCTGGAGGAAATTTGCAGAGCTGTTACTTGGGCACTCCTACTTTTATAAAACACCATAGACTCAACGTATACTCTTCCAAAGCATCAAATGGCAGCTGGATTACTCAGCGGGTGCTATTAGATTAGTAAATCTTCTTGCCATCTTCCTTCCCATTAATGATCCATTGGGGAACTTAGCATAAAAGTCCATTCTAGCCAAGGAGAAGGAGCCACATAGGGATATCTTGTAGTGGGAAGACCTTTTTTCTTTCTTGAGATCATTCTTTTTTCTTTTCCTCAGTTGAGAAGGATTCAGGGATCCAATTCTGTTTCAGCTAGAATGGATCTTAATTGTAAATTCTCCAATATGCTGATTTGAACAAAATTTGTTAATATAAACCAGTGGTTCCCAATCTTCAGGCCTCCAAGTGTTTTGGGCTTCAGCTCCCACACTTTCTAACAGTAAGCTGGCTGGGATTTCTGAGAGTTTGAAATCCAAAACACCTGGAGGCCCAAATGTTGGGAATCACTGATATAAGCACAATACACTCCAAGTCAGTGGTTCTCAACCATTGAGTCCCCAGATGTTTTGGCCTTCCCAACAGCTGATAAACTGGTTGGGATTTCTGGAGTTGTAGGCTCAAACACCTCTGGACCCACAGGTTGAGAACTTTAAATGCTGTAACTGCCTCCTGCAAAATTCTGGGGTTTGTAGTTTAGGGGAGGGGGGCTTTAAACTGCTCATCCAGAGAAGCTCTGGGCCTCCCTAAACTATAAACCCCAGAATTATGTAGGAGGTAGTTTCAGCATTTAAAGTGGATCGGCAAAATGCTCGAGTTTGAGGCTCCAAGTCGAGAGTGGTTTATTTAACTTTGTTCTTGTTGTCTCGACATGCTTAAGTTTCTGTATGCCCAATCAGTTGCATTTTTTTTACTTTCCATTTTTTAATACAATGTGTTTTTCCCCTTTCTCAGTATTGGATTAGTAAATTTTTTTCAAGTGTAGGAAAGTTAAAAGATCAACAGTATGAGTAAGGTGAGAGAGAACTCGCTTGAAATCTTGGGAGAACCATTGGGCTATGTCTTTTACCTTACGTGCTATAATTTCTTAATATCTATACTTTATGATATATAGAATGCATTTTTCTTAATAAAGCATTAAAATAACATTTTATTTTAAAACATGAATATTAATTGAAAAGCAGTTTAACTTTTTGTTCATTATTTCTTTCCTTTCCATTGCACACCAGTATTCAGCAGTCTCTTACAGTTCTAGTACCCCGCGTATGGCCATTCCTACATCATACAATATCCTCTGTTCGAAAAGCAGCATTAGAAACTCTTTTTACCCTCTTGTCTACTCAAGATCAGGTAAGAGTGCTGTTATAGTGAACTTTAAAAGAAAAGAGTTGGCATATACTTAATTCCAGTTATGCTTAAATCCTATATCCTATGGGATATCCTATAAATCCTTTATTTTTTTCCTTTGAAAGGAGAAAGGCATTTTACAATATTACTAAAAATTCACAATACAGGAACATTTCAAAACTCAAAGCAGTATGAAAAAACAATCTTCAGGAAAAAGAGAATGAATGGGGATAGGGCGGAGTGGGGACAAAGAAAGAGAGAAATAGAGATGGTGTATGTATGTATGAATGTATGTATGTATGTGAAAGACAACAGGATGGAGAAAACAAGGCGGAAGTAGGAACTAACAGGAGAAAGCAGAGGTTAAAAATTATTTATTTATTTATTATTTTATTTATATACTCTTTTTTCACTCCTGGGGAGTCTCAAAGCGGTTCACAGCAAAGTAAATGGCAAAATTCACATAAAATATAAAATACATGGCATATCTAAAATAGCATATAACAATATATTAAAACTGTTAAACTGTATACATTGGACATAGTCAAAAACATAAAACATAGAACATTAGACATTGCATAATCCTGAGGTATCTTGAGACTAATTCATCTCACTCCCTGAATGCTTGCTTGAAAAGCCACATTTTAAGTTGTTTCCTACACGCCAGGAGGGAGGGGGCTGATCTACTCTCTCTGGGAAGGGAGTTCCACACCCAAGGGGCCACCACCGAGAAGGCCCTGTCTCTCGTTCCCACCAGTCTCACCTGCAAGGACGACGGGACTTGAGAGCAGGACCTCCTCAGCCGATCTTAATGCTCTAGCTGGCTCATAAAGGGAGATGCCTTCTGATAGGTAAGCCGGACAGGAGACAGGACAGAAAAGGCCAAGCATGTTTATTTCTCCCCCCCCCCCCCCCCCCAAACCCTTGTCAGCACTATAGTCTGAAGAAATTCACGTTAGGTTCCAACTTACTTTGTTAAAAATAATGAACTTCGATGGTTTCTTTTTCTTTTGTTAGGATTCTGCAACCTGGCTTATACCCATTTTGCAAGATATGTTAAGGCATATCTTTCAGTTCTGTATTTTAGAAAGTAATCAAGAAATTCTGGAACTAATACATAAGGTATGTATCATTGTAGAACTTAAATTCACTGCCTTTCTATAGAATCATAGAATAGTAGAGTTGGAAGAGACCTCATGGGTCATCCAGTCCAACCCCCTGCCAAGAAGCAGGAAATCGCATTCAAAGCACCCCCGAGAGATGGCCATCCAGCCTCTACTTAAAAGCTTCCAAAGAAGGAGCCTCCACCATAGTCCGGGGGAGAGAGTTCCACTGCCAAACAGCTCTCACAGTGAGGAAGTTCTTCTTGATGTTCAAGTGGAATCTCCTTTCCTGTAGTTTGAAACCATTGTTCCGCGTCCTAGTCTGGAGGGCAGCAGAAAACAAGCTTGTTCCCTCCTCCCTATGACTTCCCCTCACATATTTGTACATGGCTATCATAGGGCTTGTTCTCCAGACCTTTGATCATTTTAGTTGCCCTCCTCTGGACACATTCCAGCTTGTCAACATCTCCCTTCAACTGTGGTGCCCAGAATTGGACACAGTATTCCAGGTGTGGTCTGACCACACACATAGATGTGAATGTTTGTCCTTGGGTATGATTGTCTTTTTTTCCTTCTTTTCATAGGTGTGGCTTGAACTGTTAAGCAAGGCTACCGTACAATACGTAGTAGCAGCTGCATGTCCGTGGATGGGAGCTTGGCTCTGCTTAATGATGCAGCCTTCTCATTTGCCCATTGATTTGAATATGTTGCTAGAAGTGAAAGCTAAACAGAAGGTCAGAAAGGAAAATGCAATAGACGACATTGCAACAATATTGTTTTTAATACCATATCAGCTGGAATTGAATACTTGTAACACCGCAATAGTTTTTCACTTAATTTAAGTAATTCAGGGTCACAGTTGTTGTTTTGTTTATTTATACTCTCCCCCCCCCCAAGATTTTGACTGAAAGAGCCATAATTTCTGTCAGACAATATATGTTGGCACTTTACATATCCTTGGCCTAAGCATGAAAATCCAGTATTGAAAAATAATAGCATGGGCAGTTATATAACATTGTCCTTTTTATTCTTAAAAAATTCAGAATTACTATTAAATAGCCAAATCATCTTTTAAAACTACTGATTACATGGACTATATCATAGTGTTTGTGTTTATGGTTAACTTTGCAATGTCTTTGTACGGTATGCACAGCTGTACATATACTGCATATGTAAAGTATAAAGTATTGTTACACCTTATACCCAATATGTTTTTCTTCTATTCATTCATTCCCCCTAGTTTCGGTGTTGAGATCAGAAAGATTGAACACAAATATTTAAATGTTAAGCACATATATATGGGGTTAGAAGCCAGAAATAATTTCTGCCAGAAAGCAAGTCTATAGAAGTACTTGGGAGCAGAGTTGCTCCATTTCCACACTTTCCACAGAATTAAAGATAAAAGCTGGTGATGCAGAATTAAAGATAAAGGCTTGTTTTCCACAAGCCTGAACCCTATATACATCTGTCTTCAGAGGCCACTGACCCTTCTCCCCTAATATGGCTCAGCATAACTATGTAAAAAACCTATTTTCAGTGATAGGGTTAAAAGGTTTTTAAAGGGCAAGATGGCTCCCAGGTTCTTTACAATTGTTTTTATTGTGGGTTTTATTGTAGTAGTAAAGTCAGGCGTCCACATTCATTCGGTTTAAGGACAGGGAAACCCCTGTGAAAGTGAGAAACATGATGGTATATCTCTGTAGAAATTTCTAGGTCCTCCAGGATGACTCTGTGGTCAACTTCTGATGGAAGCTGACCATACAATTACACTAAGGGACCTAGACATTTATAGGGTGAAAATTTTAATCCACAAATGTGGAGGGTCGATTGTAGTAGTAGTACTCAAAACAGAAAGGGGTCTTTTGGACCTCCCTGGGAAGTGAGTTCCTGAACCCAAGGACATCCACCAAGAAGGCCCTTTCTTGTGTTCCCACCAACTATGTTTACAATCATCTCAGCACTCAGTCAAGCTGTTTATGTATTCATTAACGAGAGGACAGGACAAAGTAATGTAGTCCTTTTTTCTGGTAAGGAAGGTGGAATTGAGTGAGAGAATCTAGTTGCGAACAGCATTGTATCTAAAGGGGAGATCTTGTAAATTCCATGCTTCAATCAGTTTGCAAAGCTTCCTTGTTCTTAAAAACAATATTGCTGTTGAAATAAAATCATACAATTGACAATTGATTAGAAAACATGTATTTTCAAGCAGCAGGAGGAAAGCTTGAGGATATCTGTTCAGTTCCAGAGAAAGAGATAGTGCTATTGGAAGGCATAATAAGATACTGCCTTAAAAAAGCAGCTGTGCATATGGAAAAGGAGAGAAATGAAATATGATTTGGGACTTTCACGCCCTCATCTTACCAGTCAAACTTTCTGTATATCCTAGAAAAGGAGCAGAGAAGAAAAGGCAAAAACCCTTGCAAATGATATTTAGAACTAGAGAACAGATATTCTCTTTCCAAAATATAGCCCCCCTGCTATTTTATCTGCTAAAGTGCAACCTCTCTCTTTTAGATTTCTTACTTTCCGAGTTTAGATTTTCTCATCTGTTGATAAGTTGGTGTGTAATCATGGTTGTAAGACCTTGCTACCTAAAGGTCATTGAATGGTTTGAATAGTTTTTGTTGGCTATTTTATTATCCTTTTTCATTTCAACAGTTTGACACAAAAATTTCTGCCACTAGCACTTGCAAATATACAAGCAAGTAGTTAGTCTAGGCTGTTGATGTCAAGATCTTTCAAGTATTGATGATTGGTGGTATGAGTGTCCTCACTGTTTGAGAAGAGTTTGGAACAAAAGACTAATGGTGTGGGTCCTAGAGAGAAGGAGTGGCTATCAAAAGTTCAAGTAGAATAGTATGATAAAAATATGCACTCCCAGTGTTTGGAGTTGAGTTTTAATTTTAAAAAATTATATGTGAAATTAAAGGGGACACTCACCTAAAAAACACCTTCTATCTTTTTCACAGGAAAAGATTGGTGGCAAAGTGCGGCAAGGTCAAGCCCAGACTAAAGAAGTGATACAAGAATACATTGCTGGTGCAGAAAGCATTGCTGAAGATCCAGCAACCAGGGATTATGTTGTTATGAGAGCCAGGATGATGGCAGCAAAGTTAGTTTATTATTGAAAATCTTAAACAAAATATTTAAGCATAAGGATTTATAGACAAGATGCTTTTAATATAGCTCAAATTAAAATTGTACAGAACACTATGTTACTTGAAATGTAACTAATATAAAATTGATTGTTGTTTCAGATTGCTTGGAGCACTCTGCTGTTGTATTTGTGATCAGAGTGTGAATGCCATCTCCCAAGAAATAAAGCCAGCTGAATCACTAGCTCAGCTATTGCTTTTCCACTTGAATTCCAAGTCAGCTTTGCAAAGGTTTAGTGTCGCATTAGTAATCTGTGAGTGGGCTGCCTTGCAGAAGGTAGGACACTTGCTGCTATGAAAATGATATTGTTTTAAAATATAAATCATTTTTGCCATGGTTCGGCACGCTTAAGTTATAATTTTGCAACAGATTACATTTTACGGTGTTGATAAGTGAAATGCAAAATTACTAATTTTCAGGTTGAAAATGTGTAATTTCCAGAATTTGAAGCACAGCAAGCAGGGACCAAAAATGCTTTCATATAAGCAGAAAGTGAGGCTGTCTTTTTTAATGGGAATATTGACTTCTATGTAGCATAAAACTGTTTTCAGAAATAATTCAGAGTTTATGAGTGGGTGATAATACAAACATTTGCAATCTTTTTGGGAACTCAGTTTACTGTTCCTTCCCACTGTGGTCCAGGTAACAACCAAGAATCATAACTTTTGTTTTATTCGTATAGTATACTTATTAGCAAGCCCTGTTTATCACTTTTTTATCATTGTGGTTACACATTGGCTTTTGCATTATTATTGCTAAACATCAATTTTCTCTATTGGAATTATGACACTGTGCTTTAAATGTCGTTCTTCAAAAAACCTGGTGATCACTTAGACTCAATATGTAAAAATGGCCCACTTGTTAGCAATATTATGATTGAAATCTATTTTCATTTCTAGGAAAATAAAGTGGTGGCTCTTGCTGTCCAGTCACGCTTGCTTAGTGTCCTCTCTGAGCATCTTTATTATGATGAAATTGCTATCCCCTTCACTCGAATGCAGAATGAATGTAAACAACTCATTTCCTCATTTACTGATGCAAATATTGATGTTGCCAGCAGGGTAAACTGCAGTGTATTTACAATAGATCAAGCTAATGAACTGGTGAGTAAATCGGTGAAAAAGCTAGCCTTTCATGCTTAAATGAACAGTATGACAAGTTACCTGAAGGGTTGCAGCAGCAAATGGATAAAAAGCAAACTATTGTATCACTGAAGGTGGTTCTAAAAATAATCTTGTTCATCCATACATATAGATACAGTCTAAGTGCTGTGTCCTTGATCCTTTGATTTATGTTGGACTGTAACTTCCATCATCCCACGCTAGTGGTCATGGATGATATGAGTCATAATCTAAAGCATCTCTGGGCCTAAAGTTGATATCTTGAGTTAACTCTTTTAAGAGTGGGATGGCATCCCTTCCTCAGTCCATCAGTGGCAGCCACAGGCAGATCGTTATTTTGCATATAAGGTTGTGCTAATGTTCCACTTTGACAGCTAAGATTTTTAAGCATTTCAGATTCTCTAGGTTTAGAAGTTACACTTTAAATGTCAGTGTATTAATTCTTCAAGAGGGAAGTTTGTAATGCCAAGAGAATAGAGACATGCTAGACCTTTAAAGGAGTGACACAATCTGAAAGAATACATTACTTTTTTTTTAACTGTACCCACTTTCCAATAAGAAATAAGCTCAATTGTAAATGAGCTCATTGTAAAAATTGTGAAAACCCAATTGTAAATAAGCACATAGATTTCAGATCTATTAGCCAGATATTGTGAGTAATACTGTAGCTATTTTGTCTTCTTCTAATTATAGATATAGAAAAGCCAGTGGGTTTGTCTTTGATAAGGTTAAGCATTATTGCTTCTGAAGAAAAAAAATAGGTATTGCAACTATTGTTCACCTCTTTGTTATGTTGGAATATGCTGGTTCTTCCTATATCCCATTTTGTATTGTATCTGGTGATGAAAGGACTCTAGTTCCTCTGTTTATGTTATTAAATGGGAAACATGTAGAATGTGCCATAATCAGTCCGTTGCTTTCAACTTCAGTGCTATGAAGAAGCAAAACCTTCTATCCTAGGGTGGTCATGAGCGTGGTCACATTTGAGTGAAACGGCAGCCAGGATCCAGTGATGTATTTTCACTGGATTATGTTGCTTCTGCTGATAAAGTTCGGTAGGAGTGATCTCCCCTCCTGTGGCTCTTGTACACCCTAAAAGGTGTTACAGAAGATAGGAAATCCTGTGGAACAGGTTCTTAGTGCTACAAAGGGTTACAATGGGAAGAAGAAAATCCCAATTCTGCTGGCAGAAGTACACACACACCCTGCAGAAGTACTTTGTTGGCTCCTAGCCGCTGTGTCTCTCTTGATGACAGATTTGCAGATGGAGCTTTTCAAAAACACTACCTCTGTCTTTTTTATTGTGGTGCTGCTGTTGCAAAGATAACATTCTGCATAAGCCAGTTGTCCTCCATTATACATACAGTGTGTTTGGACCATAGCATGACTTTACTAAATACACATTTTAAAATAGTCATGTATTATTTCTTTATTAGACAGTTAACCATGTTAATTTATATATACTAACTGGTCTATTAAGATTGCTCTAGACCAGTGCTTCTCAAACTCTGTTCCTCCAGGTGTTTTGGACTTACTAGCTTCAGGAATTGGGGGAGTTGAAGTCCAAAACAACTTGAGGGCACCGTTTGAGAAACTGTGCTCTAGACACTTGCCTTCCATCTACTTATGGTATTGAGAGAAGCCCACGCCATGTTTATCTTCATAAATATTTATTTTTAAAATACTGTTTGGTAAAGTTTAATTTTTTAAACGTCTAGGCAAAGAACATGGGGTAGGGAATGCCTCTGACTACTGTATATGAACATAGTAGATATATAGAAGTATAGCTTTGGATTGTTTCTGTACCAGTTAAGATGTTACAGTCATCAGCCTGGAGGCGAATGTTCTTTACAAATTTTCCACATAGTATTCTGGGTGATGAAGAAAAGGAAGCAATTTTTAGTCTCAAAGGTAATATAAGGAAACCAATATGATTGTGATGTAGGAACTTATCATTGCAGGCTAATGAAACATGAGAATACAAGAAGATAATGTGTTTATATGTAGTGTGGATGTATTTAGACGCTTTAGAAAATCTTGCTCAGTGTACTGTAGGTTTATTGCCATTCTCCATTATTGACTTTCCAGCTTTGGCTTTTTTGTTTAGAACACTATAGCACATATATAGATATGCCCAGTGCCTCTCCAACCAGGTTTTAAGTGTAGTCTTCTTGTGAACTTGAATATACATTCTGCTACTTCTGGAGATGGGAGACAGCATGGTGTTGAGTGGTTTGAGTGATGAACTATGATTCTGTAACCCAGAGCTTAAATTCCTGCTCAGCCATGAAAACTTCTGTGTGACATTGGACAACTCTCAGCCTCAGAGGATGTCAAAAGTAAGCCCCTCTGAAAAAATTCTGCCCTAAGTCAAAAATGACTTGAAGGCACGCAACAGAAACAACAAATGTCTAGTAATACAACAGTTACCTGTGTAACAACATTATGGAAGAGTATCAATTTATATAGCAACTAGCTGTGCCCGGCCACGCGTTGCTGTGGCAAAGTATGGTGGTATGGGAAATAAAGTATTGAGGAATTGGTGGTAGTTAAGGTCAAGGGTAAAGGTTTTCTCCTGACATTAAGTCCAGTCGTGTCTTACTCTGGAGGTTGGTGCTCATCTCCATTTCTAAGCCGAAGAGCCGGCGTTGTCCGTAGACTCCTCCAAGGTCATGTGGGATGACTACATGGAGCGGCGTTACCTTCCCGCCGGAGCAGTACCTATTGATGCACTCACATTTGCATGTTTTCGAACTTCTGGGTTGGCAGAAGCTGGGGCTAACAGTGGGGGCTCTCTCCGCTCCCCCAATTCAAACCTGTGGCCTTTCGGTCCAGAAGTTCAGCAGTTCAGCGCTTTAACACGCTGCGCCATCAGGGGATATTATTTCCTAAAGGTTGTGAATATACAATATTTCTGATTGGTTTTTTTTGTTTGTTGGAGGCAAGTATGAATGCTGCAATTAGGAAAAATGATTAGGATGTAATGGCCTTGCAGCTTTAAAGCCTGGCTGTTTCCTCCCTGAGTGAATTTTTTGTTGGGAGGTGTTAGCTGGCCCTGATTGTTTCCTGTCTGGAATTCCCTTGTTTTCAGAGTGGTGTTGTTTGCGATATTTTATGTGCTTCTACTGTCTGTGGCCCTGAGAAAACAGAGGATTTTCCAGACTTTGATGATGGGAATACTTTGTTGGGAGGTGTTAGCTGGCCCTGATTGTTTCCTGTCTGGAATTCCCTTGTTTTCAGAGTGGTGTTGTTTGCGATATTTTATGTGCTTCTACTGTCTGTGGCCCTGAGAAAACAGGATTTGCCAGACTTTGATGATGGGAATACTTTGTTGGGAGGTGTTAGCTGGCCATGATTGTTTCCTGTCTGGAATTCCCTTGTTTTCAGAGTGGTGTTGTTTGCGATATTTTATGTGCTTCTACTGTCTGTGGCCCTGAGAAAACAGGATTTGCCAGACTTTGATGATGGGAATACTTTGTTGGGAGGTGTTAGCTGGCCCTGATTGTTTCCTGTGTGGAATTCCCTTGTTTTCAGAGTGGTGTTGTTTGCGATATTTTATGTGCTTCTACTGTCTGTGGCCCTGAGAAAACAGGATTTGCCAGACTTTGATGATGGGAATACTTTGTTGGGAGGTGTTAGCTGGCCCTGATTGTTTCCTGTGTGGAATTCCCCTGTTTATTTACTGTCCTGGTTTTAGAGATTATATTGTTCTGCATTATTCTATCCCAGTAATTATTTCATATTAAAGAAGAATCTCACTTATCCAACATTCGCTTATACAATGTTCTGGATTATCCAACGCAGTCTGCCTTTTCATAATCAATGTTTTTGTAGTCAGTGTTTTAAATACATTGTGATATTTTAGTGGTAAATTTGTAAATACAGTACAGTAGAGTCTCACTTATCCAACATAAACGGGCCGGCAGAACGTTGGATAAGCGAATATGTTGGATAATGAGAAATTAAGGATAACCCTATTAAACATCAAATTAAGTTATGATTTTACAAATTAAGCACCAAAACATCATGTTAGACAACAAATTTGTCAGAAAAAGTAGTTCAGTACACAGTAATGCTATATAGTAATTACTGTATTTATGAATTTAGCACCAAAATATCACGATATATTGAAACGTTGACTACAAAAATGCATTGGATAATCCAGAACGTTGGATAAGCGAGTGTTGGATAAGTGAGACTCTACTGTAAATACTATATAGCATTACTGCGCATGGAACTACTTTTTCTGTCAAATTTGTTGTATAATATGATGTTTTGGTGCTTAATTTGTATAATGATTACCTAATTTGATGTTTAATTGGCTTTTCCTGAATCCCTTCTTATTATCCAACATATTCACTTATCCTGCCGGCCTGTTTACGTTGGATAAGTGAGACTCTACTGTATATTTCTAATCTTATATTATCTGCTCAGAACTGGATTATATGAGGCTCCTTCTTCACAGCTGTATAAAATGCACACTGAAGTGGATTATAGGGCAGTGTGGAGTCAAGATAATCCAGTGCAAAGCAGATAATATAAGATTATAAATGGGTTATATAGCTGTGTTGAAGGGCCTTGAGTCTACACTGCCATATAATCCAGTGCAAATTAGATCATCTGTGGAAGAAGTCTAAGTGAGGCCTAAATCTGCCTGTCCCCTAACTGAAACCTGGCTGTCCCTTGGTTGCTAGGCAACCAAGTGGGCAGAGATTAGCCCTCTAAACTGGCAGCAATTGGATAAAAACAATTATTGCTCTCCCTGTAATTAGGACTTTATTTTTCTTTTCTTTTTGTTGTATCAACCTTGAGGCGTGGATGATGGGTTGTGTTGTCAAATTTTGAGGTTGGGGGGCCTGTACTTTTGTTGTTTTGTGAATCGCCGTGATGCCATCACTCTTTTATATATATAGATATGTGTCATTGTTTTCTATATTTTACTGTCCTTTCTTTCACACATAGTAATTGGGATGTTTTTGTTCTTGACTAATTTTTCTTAGGTCAGCACAATCTTCAGTGAAGTCACATCCCCTCTTAATCTGAATCCTCCAATTTTACAGCAGCTTGAAAGCAAACGACAGCAAATCCAAATGACTGTTACTGAAACAAATCAGGAATGGCAAACGTTACACTTGAGAGTACATACTTTTACTGCTTGTGCTGTTGTCAATCTGGAACAGCTTCCAGACAAATTAAATCCAGTCATAAAACCATTGATGGAGGCAGTGAAGAAAGAAGAAAACATATTGGTTCAAAATTATGCTGCTTTGTGTATAGCAAAGCTACTTCAGCAGTCCACAACACGGTCTCCGTGTCCTAATTCTAAGATAATAAAAAATCTTTGTAATTCACTCTGTGTGGATCCCCATCTCACTCCTTTAGCGTCATGCCCTGCACAACCCTTGAGTAGCCATGAAAATTCAAAAGGTGAGTCAACAATAAGTAATTAAAATGACAGGGAATGTCAGCCATTGTTTCCAAGACAACTGTTGATGTTTCCAACTGGATTAGATAATGTACCTCAAACAGGATTAGATAGTGTACCTAATTCTCAGATACTAGGAATGAATCAACTGGATCCCAAAAGTGGAATTTTGACAAACTGTCCCATTTTTTTGTAGTCAGCTGTGAAATTGGTATTGTTCACTGATGATCCTTTATGAATGTTTGTTTGGGAATCTGAAGAATTTCTAGATTCTGAGAAAATTATATTGCATGAGGGCCTAAAATGTTTTAAATCAGAGTGCTATGCACTTATTACAAACTACAGTTGTACTTGTAGTATTTTCAAAGGGTGGTTTTTAAAAAAATGAGGAACATTTTAAATGAGTAATAGTTTCATTGTTACACTTTCAGTGTTTCAAGTTTCTAAAAGGAGTTGAATACATTTGGATGTCAGTTTCCTGTGCACAAATGCTTATTTAGGTGTTGACTTTCTCTACGAACTCACTCATAAGAGCAGTTTGAGAGCTTTAAAGTGTCTTCCTCGATTCTTACAGGTGTGGGGAGGGAGAGAAGAAATTAGTTTAGATACTTAAAGATGAATATGTCTATGAAATACCAGGATGGATCCTATATCTGATAACCATGTTTCATTAATTCACTGTCCCCAATGATTACAGTGGTGGATTTGTGTGAAACAGAATATCTTTTCCAAAGCTGATCCCAGGAAAGAGTGTGGAAATGACTTCCAAAATTTATCCTTACTAATTTCATTTCTACCAAGTAATAATGTATACCTGTTTTTTATTGTCCCCACTAGTATGCCACTTTGTTAAGTAGCTTCAGTCACATCAATTTGATAGTTTCTATTACAGTAGATCCCCTAAATTAGTTTTGGAATGCTAGGTGGATACTTACATAAGTACTGTTGATCCACTATTTCTAATAGGAAGCAGCAACTGGATTTAGGCCTTTTCATTTTGTAGTGATTGATCTAGCGACCATTCTTCTTTTTAGATTTGATCTTCTAGGTTTATTTGTGAATTGATATTTCAGACTCAGCGTTTTCTTTCTGTTCCTCCTTCCAAATTTCTTATAGGTAAACTTCTGTTGATAGGTTACCATGTTGGTTCTATCAGTGCAGTCATCTTGTTGTAAAAATGTTTTCCGTTATTTGCTGTGAAAATGTTTCCAATTATCTTTATTTCTTTTTAGGATCAAATTCTGAAAGAGATGGCATGCACCACACGGTCACCAAACATAGGGGTATAATCACACTGTACAGACATCAGAAAGCTGCATTTGCCATCACAAGCCGACGAGGCCCGACGCCAAAGGCCCCAAAAGCTCAGATGGGAGATCTTCCTACAAGCAGCAGTGGAAACATAACTACAGAGCTTGATGAAGTGAGTACATATCTTGCAATTTTGCTAATGCTATTATGCGGTGTCCTGCATATAATTTAGAGGATGTTTATGTTGTTTTTTATGGCTGGGAGCATAGTTATTTTCCCTTACACATAACTTCATAATCTCCTTCTCTTTTTCTCTCTCTTACAAAGGATAATTTTCTATGCAAACTTAGCCTAGCTTTCATTCTCCTGGTTAATTTTTTTAGTATCTCAGTGTTGAAATGAGAAAATATTATACATGTTTCTGTTCATAACTTCTGCTTGAAAGATTTTATTTTAAGATAGGATTTGGGAAATGGATGAGGGGTGTGTTGAGAGAATAATAATGCTAACAACAGATAAAGCACTGCTAATATAATACATGTGGTGTAGTGGTTTGAGCACCAGGGTTCAAATCCCTACTCAGCCATGAAACCCACTGGGTGAGCTTGGGTAAGCCACACTCTTTCAGCCTCAGAATAAGACAAAGGCAAGACCTGTGAACAAATCTTACTTGAAAAAACTCAGAATAGGGTTCTCATAAGTTGGAAATGACTTGAAGTTACACAACAACAGCAGTCTACAAAATTAGATGATACTGATGAAATCATTTTGTTCTGTGGGTGAGCAGGAAAAATGTTTCAATCCTCAATCTAAACTTTTTCATATAATATTTGCTTTTTAAATTATGATTCTGTGGCAAAGCAAAAGGGAGGGGGGGTACCACCATCCCCCATCTTTTGAGCACGTTACAGTGCAGCTTTGGAAAATTCTAGAGCTGCATTTTGATACTCCCAATCCTTTATGCATTTTCACCATAACCCAGTTCCTTTTAGACTGCCACAATGGTAGATTCATTAGGAAATCTCTGAGTTTGGTTGTTCAGCTACCTATAGATTATGTGGATTGTAATGGACTGAAAACTAAACACAAACTAAATTAAATCCAACTCTCTGATTAAATTTGCAGGCTCAGAAAACCTATGTAGTACAGAGGAGAGGTGCAGAATTTGCTTTATCCACTATTGCTAAACATTTTGGTGCTGAAATGGCAGTGGGTTTGCCACATCTCTGGGATGCTATGGTTGGTTCCTTAAGGAACAATATTGACATCAACAACTTTGGTATGTATACATGCTATGTGTAAGGATGTGTGAGTATAATAAAAGTTTAATTTTAACACTTTGTTGATAATTGGATATTTCTTGTAATAGATCGAAAGGTTCTATTGGAAAAAGGAGATGGCCCAGCCCAGGAGTTAGTGAATTCTCTACAGGTTTTTGAAACAACTGCAGCATCTATGGATGTTCAGCTTCATCCTTTGGTAAATACATGATTTGAATGTAATTTTCAAAATCAGTTTTCATTACTGACAAGGATGCTTGAAATGAGTAGCATTGGTATTGATGTCATAAATACAGTTTTTCTTTTTCCATGTTTCCTAGAATACAAGGACTGTTTAGAATGGCAGTTACAAAATAGTTCATTAGCCTGTGTTTAGTTTGACAATATTATAATTTTTAAGCTGCCTTGAGTCCTAGTTCTGGGGAAAGGGCAAGAAGTAAATAAATAGTATAGTAATACTAATAGTACAGTATTAATTACAATTACAGAAAGGTTTGGTGGTTCCTAGCCAAAGTTACCAGCTGTTTTCTGAAGCTGTTCTTAGTCTTATTTTGATTAGAAAAGAGCTGAAAGTTCATTTGAGTTAACTTCTTAAATGATTGCTATACATTTTAAAATAAGAGCCAACACCCCAAAGTGCTGTAACATGTAATATACAGTATTCTTGTTTTCATCCGTGTTGTAACATGCATATTGGCTATACGAATATATCTCTTGTACTTCTTCAAGCTGTGTTTAGACTGAATCTCATGTGTTTAAAACCATTGCTTGAAATGTTGCAGGTTGCTATGTTTTACTGGAATAGAATAAACTCTTAAATAGCATTAAGTATATTTACAATTACTGGTTTTTTTTCTTTTTGCAGTTAATACAGCACTTGCCTTATCTTTCTATGTGCCTTCAACACCCTAATACAGCAGTGAGACACATGGCTGCTCGTTGCGTAGGTGTAATGAGCAAAATAGCTACCATAGAAACGATTCACATTTTCCTGGAAAAGGTTCTTCCTTGGCTGGGAGCGATAGATGATAGTACCAAGCAAGAGGGTGCAATCGAAGCTCTTGCCTGTATCCTTTAATGATTCTAAGGGATAATTACTCGTGTATTACTTTGAAGAACCCAATATTTTCCAAATGTATGACTTTGTAGAATTATTTCTTACAATTTATTCATGCTAAAGATTTGTGCTTCTCAAGCAATGTATTTGGTATTCTTTGTTTCTAAATAACAGAGTATATGTGATCATTTGCTATGTAGGCTCTTAGCAGAAAGGTCACTTTGTAGGAAATATATATGAATTGTTGAGTCACAGTCTGCTGATCCCCACCCAGTCCAGAATTCCGTCTGTTGACATTGGACAATGTTTTCCTGTTGTGCAGAGAAACATTTTTAAAAGCCTATACCCTGTAATTTGTCTGTATCCAATACATTTGATGCTGGACATGAAAAGCCATTCCTACCCTGATGAACACTGGAAATTTGTTCTTTAATTTCCTGTTGAACATGGTCTCAAGCTTTCTATTATAAAATGATTGAAATTCCTTTTTTGACTGGTTAGGCAGAAAACATTTATCCTTACGTGGTTTGTGTGAGAGAATTTCCCACTTGCATCTGAAAATTTACAGATAGCCATAGTAAATTCATTTTGCTTGTGATATGTTGGAATCCATTCTGGAGATCCGTTGATCTTTACGAGCCCCAACCCTTTGTTCTGCCAAGAAGTTGAACATAAGAGCAGTAAACATAGAGTTGTACCATTGTTTTGTCTTAAGAATTGAAATAGGTTTATTAGACTGAAATGTGACAATAGACCAAAGGCTAAAAGGGAATTTAAAGGTGAAAGAGTGAGTCCATTTGTCATCACATAGTAAAACTTAACAATTTCACTTTCTTGCTTCCTTCACCCATCCATACTTTGCATTTATTCTGTGGAACACTTTTTTAGAGCTGTATTGTTCTGTTGCTTATGAGAGGAAGGCTAGTAGAACAGTAGTTTTAGTTTGTAATTGAACCAGTTATATTTCAGTTCTCATTATTTTACATTACATAAACATGGTTTATATCCAAAGGTGCCATTGTACACAAAGAATTTATGTACACAAGTTGTGAGAGGGTAGCATGTTTTATGATGTGGTTTCTGTTCACAGAAATTAAAGATTCAAGCTTATATATATGTTATGTATGTATATATGTGTGTGTGTGTGTGTGTGTGTAAAAAAGGGTATATATAAGGTATATATAAGTATATTGTGTGAACCCTGTATCCATAGGAGATGTGTTTCTGAACTTACCAGGGAAACAAAATCACAAATGATAGCAAATCCTAATAATATGAACAATTTCTTCCTGAAGTTAACATAGTCAAATTTCTAGAGAGGATACCTCTCTAAAAATTTGCTAGGTCCTCCAGGCAACTCTTATGTTAACTTCCAGTAGATGCATGCCACAGAATGACCTGGTTGACCTAGAAAATGCCTAGATAGAGTATATTTTGTTTCAATTGGTTAGGTGAAATTGTGGGTACCGATACCACTGATATGGGACTTGTACTGTAGCCCCTCTTTATTTTATTTTTGTGTGAGAAGTGACTTGAGAAACTGCAAGTCGCTTCTGGTGTGAGAGAATTGGCCATCTGCAAGGATGTTGCCCAGTGGACGCCCGGATGTTTTACTGTTCTGTCGGAGGCTTCTCTCATGTCCCCGTGTGGGAGGCTGGACCTGACAGATGGGAGCCTACCTCACTCCTCGGATTCGATCTGCTGACCTTTCGGTCAGCAGTCCTACCGGCACAAGAGTTTAACCCATTTCGCCAGTCTCTCTTTAGATTCTACAAATAAAACTCTTCAGTGAGTTTAACCCATTGCACCAGTCTCTCTTTAGATTCTACAAACAAAAATGAACTAGAATTCTTACTGATGTTGAAATGGCCCTGAAACTACTAAATTACTAAATTCCTTAATTCTGAATTCAGGTGTAATGGAACAACTAGATGTTGGAATTATTCCATATATAGTTCTTCTTGTGGTCCCAGTTCTGGGCAGAATGAGTGATCAGACCGACAGTGTACGTTTCATGGCCACTCAGTGTTTTGCAACGTTGATTAGGCTAATGCCTCTTGAGGTAAGGAAAAGTCTTACTTGTTCAATTTGTGTGCTTACTTGTACATGTATGTTTCCCACACAGTATTCTCTAAATTCTAGGTGCTCCCAAATAGATTACATGGACTGGGAAATCTACTGTGTTTGGTAGTCAAGCAGCACCTGTCTTGTCATTTTCTCTGAGAATTACATTTCCTCAGAACTTGCCCTAGAAAAATTTCTCCAAGGAACCAGCCAAAGGATATGCTCAATTCTTGGTGCAATACCTCCTGTGCATCTCGTCTGCCTCCTATCTGTACAAAGCAAAATTTGGTCTAGTCAAGAGAGTGGAGATTAAGGGAAGGGATGAACACTTTTTAGAATAATCCTTTGTATGCCTTTAAGAATTCATAATCGGAGGCAAGGAGAATTGTGAAATATATATATTTGTGTACAAGGATTGTTGCGTGAACAATTCATTCCTCAAACAGAGGAATAATTCTGGGTTGGAGTAGATTCTTTTTACAGGCAGTATCTTTCATTGAGTATTCACTGAGTAAGTTTAATACTATAATAGTCTTTGAGGATAGGTTGTCTGTGATCCTCATGCTACTCTTAGAGGCCACATATGAGACAAAGAATAATATATAACTGGATACATTTTATGGAATAGGAAAATAAAATGTGTGACAGAAAATAGTTTTTATGCATTTTGCAGTATGGGCTTTAAGTAGGACCAAAGTTATTTCTTAGACAAGAAAAATATAGAAATCTATAAAGATTTTATAACCTCCTATTAATAGTATTTTATTGGGATCAGCCCCCTGATTGGTCCATTTCCGATCAAGAGGATACATGAACAAAATTCCAACTTTGGGTCAAACTGATTTCCTGCAGATATTGTCAACACCATGCAGCAGTGTTTTTACACCACTACTACAGCATTTATTGCTATCTGGAAAGTGTAATGTAGAAATAATAGATGGTATTGGGTAGATCACAGAAAAGTGCCTGGTGTAAGTGAGGGCTTATAGTAAGACTTCAGGTGAGGCTACTGCACATATGTTCCCAGACCATCCAGGCAACATCACATGTTACTCTAAGGACATAACTGTTGCTCATAAATTAAAATACAGCCAGTCCTGCATATTCACGGATTCAACCAACCACAGTTTGAAAATATTCCCACCTGTATCCATAGAGGGTTCTGGAACCAATCCCTAGCATGTCCATTGTATTATATCTTTTTGTCAATTGTAACAAATAATAAAAGCAGGGACTCAAGTTAGATGGGAGCATCAAGATCATTTCATCCATTTGGTTTTCACTGTAATACTTGTAAGCAAGGTTTACCCTGCCCGACTTGTATCCAATACAATATTTTTTGATCTTCTTGGATTTACTAATCTGTGAGGGTATAAAGAAAGGGAGGGAGGCAGTATATTGAGGGCGGGGGTGTTGGGGAGGGTTTTAAGCTGTTATTCATTGATCAGGCAATAAGACCTTGCAAGTTACAAGTCCTTGTTCATATTGTGTGCTTTTCAGAATTGTGCAATATAAGAACTTAACTCCTTAACAGCCAACTAACATCACTGGAATGAAGTGGTATAATGAGAGGCAGGAAGGAGCTCCAGGGGCTCTGGGGAATACTATCCCTGTGTTCCAACATCATGGGAGGAGGAGGCAGCCCGGGAAGCGCAAGAGATTTCTCGTGGCTCCTGAACCACCACCTCCTACCAATGGTCTGGGTAACCAAGAAGGCAGGCCCCTCGGGTTGAAAGTCCTGTTGCTTAATGCCAAGTCGGTAAATGGAAAGACATCTGCCATCCAAGATCTACTTCTAGAAGAGCACACCGTCCTGGCTTGCATTACTGAGACCTGGTTGGATGAAGGAGGGGGAGTAAATCTCTCCCAACTTCGTCCGCCAGGTTTCAGTGTGCAGCAGCAGGCAAGACCTGGAGGGCGGGGAGGAGGAGTCGCAGTGGTCTATAGAGATTCCATCCACCTGACCAGGTGTCCTGTCCCACAGTCAACCACATTCGAGTGTGTCTACCTAAGGGTGAGTGGCCAGGACAGAACATGGGTCTGTCACAAATGGTATTTGGACCCACCCCATAGTGCTGGACACACCTTAGATCTGGTCTTCTGTTCGGAGCAGGATGATGGTGACGGTATTGTGGAGGAACTGTCCACCATTCCTTTGTCATGGGCCAAAGACTACCTGGTCTCTCTGGGGTTCTAAACCTCTGCAGGGGTGGAGGACTGAATAGGAAGGTCCACCCCAGGAGGCTTATGGATCCAGATGGATTCCTGACAGCTCTTGGAGATTTTCCTGCCTCCTTGTTAGGTGATTCTGTTGAAGCCCTAGCAGACCTCTACAACATGGAGGTGGCCAGGGCAATTGACACAATTGTTCCTGTGCATTTCCTTTCACAAAGCAGATCTAAGTCAGTTCCCTGGTGATGAAGGAAGTGAAACAGAAACTAGAGCTGTGTTGGCGTAAAAGTCGCAGCGAGCCTGATCGAGCATGGTCTAGAGCTCATTAAAAAGCTTATTCCGCAGTAATTAAGTAAGTAAGTAAAAGTTTATTTGTATACCGCCCTCTCTCCCGAAAGGGACTCAGGGCGGTTTCCAATATAAAATCAGCATAAAACATTGTACAATAAAACACTGAAAACACTATAAAACGCTATAAGAATTAAAAACAAAACATAACAATTGACTAAAACAATCACATAAGCAGAAGGAATATAATCACTCAAATAACATATGAATCTGCAAAGAAAAAAGACCACTGGGATGGAGGAGAGGATGGCCTGGAGGGACCACTAGAACTAAAATACAATATTATATTCTAAGATGCTTTCGGGCAGAGGAATATAGTGCAATGTTTCAAGTCTAAAGAGATGGCCTGTGCAACTACTATAGCTATGGGCTCGGTTATTCAAAGGCGCAGCGGAAGAGCCAGGTTTTAAGCAGCTTTTTAAAGGAAGCCAGGGTGGGTGCTTGCCGGATCTCCTCCGGAAGGGAATTCCAGATCCGGGGAGCAACAATAGAAAAGGCCCGCTCCCTCGTCCCCGCCAACCGAGCCTGGGATGGTGGCGGGAGCGAAGGAAGTGCCCTACCGGATGAACGAAGAGGATGAGTGGGTTCATAGCGGGAGATGCGGTCAAAAAGGTAGGCGGGTCCCAAACCGTTTAGGGTTTTATAGGTAAGAACCTGCACCTTGAATTGGGACCGGAAAATAATCGGTAGCCAGTGGAGCTCCTTAAACAGGGGAGTAGATCTCTCCCTGTAGTTTGCTCCAGTTAACAACCTGGCAGCAGAAGGCAGCAGAAAAAGTGTTCATAGCCGCCAACATTGCATCTGCAAAGAACCGCCCGAGAGAGCTGTTTCGAGTGCTATGGGGAATCTTAAACCCTGTTCAGCCATGGACCCCTAACCAATCGGCAGCTCCTTTTTGTGTGTGTGTCAGGAGAGACTTGAGAAATTGCAAGTCGCTTCTGGAGTGAGAGAATAGGCCGCCTGCAAGGACGTTGATAGAGAGAGCTTATCCGCGCTCTCCCCGGGTTGGATTCGAACCTGGCAGCCTTCAGGTCAGCAACCTTCAAGTCACAAGGCTTTAACCCATTGCACCACCAGGGGCTCCTTGTTAGGAGTTTGCAAGGTTCTTTGCAGATAAAGTCACTCAGATCCATTCTGATTTAGACGTCAGTGTTGATGCAGTCTCTGTGGCTGAGGCATCTGGTTGTCATTGTTTATTGGAGTCCTTTCAACTTGTGCAGCCTGAGGATGTGGACAAGATCTTGGGAGAAATGAAGGCGACCACCTTTTCTCTAGACCCTTGCCCATACTGGCTCATAAAATCGCCCGGGGGGGGGGGGGGGGGCGCTGGCAGGGTGGGTGAAGGTGCTGGTGAATGCCTCCTCGACTCAAGGCATAATGCCAAGTATTTTCAAGGAGGCAGTAATACAACCTTTTTTGAAGAAACCCGAACTGGATCCTGTCTGACTTAACAACTATAGGCCATTGTCAAACCTCCCCTTTATGGGCAAGGTTCTGGAGAAGGTGGTGGCCTCACAACTCCAAAGGTTCTTGGAAGACACTGATTTTCTGGATCCATCTCATTCTGGTTTCAGGCCTGGTTATGGGACAGAGATGGCATTGGTCGCCTTGGTGGATGATCAACAAAGAAAGCTAGACAGGGGGAGTGTGTTCCTGCTAGTTCTCCTGGACCTCTCAGCGGCATTCAGTACCATCAACCATGGTATCCTTCTGGGCCATCTCTGCAGTCCAGGCTATTTGTCAAATCGCATCTCCCTGTATAGACCATCTTGGGCACTTCGGTCAGTGGAGGAGGCCCTGCTCTCAGCACAGCTGGTGGGAACGAGAGGGAGGGGGCCTTCTCCATAATCTCCCCCCACCTCTGGAACTTCCTCCCTAAAGAAATTAAAATTGCCCCCACCCTTCTCTCCTTTAAGACACTTTTAAAGACACATCTATGCACCTATTTTCTTAGGTGTTGCTATTTTACTGTAACATAAAATTTACATGGTAAAAAAATGGGCGAACATTAGCAGTTGTCCGGCTGAGAAAATAATTCATGAAAAGCACTTTTCTATGTACAGTGGATTCTTCCTGTTTGGTGGCAGGTTATTTTTTCTCCAGAGGAACCATTAGTGTGGGATATAACCATCACTTGCATATATATATATAACAATGATCTGCTTTATATATTGTAAAAACTTAGCTGACCTTGTAAAGTTAACAGCTCTTTCCAGCCATGTGATTTCAGTATATTTTCTTGTTAGGGTTGAGATCAAACCTAATATATTGGGATTTCACAAACTTTCAGGAAATCCTAAACTTCTGTTTTATTTTTATTTTTAGGCTGGTATTCCAGATCCACCTGAGATGTCTGAAGATTTAGTCAAAATTAAAGCCAAAGAACGCCATTTTCTGGAACAATTATTAGATGGGAAAAAACTAGAGAACTACAAAATTCCTGTACCAATTAAAGCAGAACTCAGAAAATATCAGCAGGTATGTTCTTACAGAAAGTTATTGATTCTTCATTATGATCTTTGTATTTGCAAATGTGGTGCACATTTGTACAGAGTTAATTTTCAGTAAATTTTACTTCTCTTCCCTTTTAAATGTACATCAAAAAACTCAGGAATGAGAATGATGCAGACCTCCAGATGTTGTTGAATAGAACTGCCAATGTTCCTTATAATCTTGGCAACCGCTGCTGGGAACTATATTCAACAACACCTGGAAGAATGCCCAACCCTTCTGTAACAGATGCTCTTCAAATAGCCATCTGTACACACAGCCCACCTGTCTTCCACTTAGTGGCATATTAATATTTATTATCTTTTACCTCAATGTCAACCGATGTGCATATTTGGAAAAAGGGCAGGTACAGCTGGAATCTCAACTCTCTCACTGGTTCCAAATATAGGCACATGTTCTGGAGAAGTTTTAGATGTTCTAAGGATAGAGTCTGGACAGGCAGAAACGTTTATGTGTAAAAACATAGATATTCACTCAGAGAACATTAGATATAAGTGAGAAGCTTGCTTCTTCTTAGACAAATATGATTTTCTTGGCAAATTTGGAACCCTATTTTTGTTACGATATAGTGTTTACATCAAGTGTCCCTCTCAAGCATAAGGATAATTGAGTGTAGGTTCAGTATGATTTCTCTCTCCTAGGAGAGAGAGAGGTGTTGGTGCCATGAGATGTTGGGAGTTAGTATGGGGGAGGAGTTATTTTTGAGGCATTGCCCCATTTGTGTAACGCAAGGGCTTGATCCCTTCTGTTTATTTAATTTTAGATGAGCAGCTTCGGAATTGTTACACATTGGTCTTTGTTATATATTTTAGTTTTGCTTGCCTTTGGAATTTCTTTCTTTCATCTGGACAGTGATTGCAATTGTAACATATTTAAATACCGTGAGCTGTTTTTTGAACTTTCTTGAAGACGAAAAGAAATCCATGAGGTAATGAAGAAATATCGTATATAAGAAAAGCTTAAGGTGCATGCCTTGTCCCCTGCTCTTAGTTTTTTTTAATTTCTCCTTTATAGGAAGGTGTGAACTGGCTGGCTTTTCTTAACAAATACAAGCTTCATGGCATCCTCTGTGACGACATGGGGTTAGGAAAAACCCTGCAATCCATCTGTATTCTTGCTGGAGATCATTGTCACAGGTAGCTATCACATTTACACTGAATAAGCTGTCTTCATCATAATATAATTGCATACTGTAATATTGTGATGTGACACTTCTTGTAATGTTCCTCAAAGGGCTCAAGAATATGCAAGAACTAAGATCGCTGATAGTGTTCCTCTCCCATCCTTGGTGGTGTGTCCTCCTACACTTACAGGTCACTGGGTAGATGAAGTGGGAAAATTTTGTTCCAAAGAATATTTGAACCCGTTGCACTATACTGGTCCTCCCACAGAAAGGGCAAGGTAAGCCAGTATTGTAGGATTCTGTTCTTAGAGTTTTGTGTGAATTGCCATTTCTTTCTTTGGGGATTATTTAGAAAGCACTAGAACTATTTACAAAATTTATTTATTTATACTTTGTCCTCTAAAGGCTGCAGCACCATGTGAAAAGGCACAATTTAATTGTCGCTTCCTATGATGTTGTGAGAAATGACATTGATTTCTTCAGGTATGAACTGTTATTCGAATCCTTCTTTTTTCTTTTTCTTTTTTCTTTTTTGATAATACATTATTTATTGTGCAATAAAGAAAGATATCTAGGTTACATCCAAACATTGACTAAACAAGATAGCTATGTTCCTAGTGACCTTTTGTGGAACAGCAAGTTACTAAATAAATGTTATGTACCATGTAGTTTGGTAAAAAATCATTCACCATATGCAAAACAAAGCATCAGTGATTTTCAGCTACCATATATAGCAATACCATCTCACAAAGCCCAGATTAAAACAGTGGAATTGTTACATTCATGATGCTCAAATGTAAAATTATTTTGATTTTTTAAAAATAATATTTTAATTTATTATTTCCATATTTTTTCACACAAGAAGGAAAAATAGAACAGTCGAGTAAAAACGAAAAAGGAAGGGTAGGGATAATGGAGTTATTGTTAGGAGGTTAACTCTTTACAACAACATAGAGTCTCACTTATCCAACATTTGCTTATCCAATGTTCTGGATTATCCAACGCAGTCTGCCTTTTAGTAGTCAGTGTTTTTGTAGTCAATGTTTTCAATACATTGCAATGTTTTGGTGCTAAATTCATAAATATAGTAATTACTACATAGCGTTACCGCATATTGAACTGGTTTTTCTGTCAAATTTGTTGTAAAACATTATGTTTTGGTACTTAATTTGTAAAATCATAATGTAATTTGATGTTTAATAGGCTTTTCCTTAATCCCTCCTTATTATCCAACATATTTGCTTATCCAACATTCTGCTGGCCTGTTTATGTTAGATAAGTGAGACTCTATTGTATCTAGTATGTCACTGGTGAAGAGGAAGGGTTTGAGGGAATGGAGGGAAAGACATTGTACAAAATTATAGTTGTTACTTTCTGTCATTATGAAGAACGATCAGTGTTGATCAGTTGTGTCTTCTTTCCTAGAAATATTAAGTTTAACTATTGTATTCTCGATGAAGGCCATGTCATCAAAAATGGAAAAACAAAACTATCCAAAGCAATAAAGCAATTAACTGCCAATTACAGGATAATACTCTCTGGGACACCAATTCAGGTATTCTACATCTTCCTGCTGAAAATGAACTAGAGAAATCAATATGTTTCCTAGAATATTGTAAAGGTATCTGACCAGATGCATGTAGTGGAAGACCAGTTAGGGTTAGGGTTAGCACAAGTATCTGTGCCACTTCCATGGCTACTGCATAGCACATGCACATCTGATTTGAGAAATCCAGTATACATCTTGTTCCAAATCATGTGCTTAATTGCACAGTTTGAATTGAGGTGTGTTAGATTTTTCACAAGTAAGACTGAATGGCATAAAAGGCCTATGTCAAGACTCTAGTGAACCTTGAGATGGGAAGGGCGATCATGATGAGATGGACCCGTGATACTGTCATCTTTATCAATCACTAGCCAGGTTTATTGTAATTCTCTGATTCTATCATTAATTTTTTCTCTCCCAACAAATGTTTCTCCTATATTCAGAACAACGTCTTAGAACTCTGGTCACTGTTTGACTTCCTTATGCCAGGATTTTTGGGTACAGAGCGCCAGTTTGCAGCTCGTTATGGCAAGCCTATATTAGCCAGCAGAGATGCTCGGAGCTCCAGTCGAGAACAAGAGGCAGGTGAGAAGGAAGCTCCTATTTCAGCTTAAAGTGCTGTTGCAACTGGAGGAAACGAATGCTTTCTGTAATTCAACTGATACTAGAAGAAAGCCAGTCCATTTAAGGTCTTTACTAATACATAAATAAGATTTTCTTCTGCACATTTGTAGGTGTTCTTGCAATGGAAGCATTACATAGGCAAGTCTTGCCATTTTTGTTGAGGAGAATGAAAGAAGATGTGCTGCAGGATCTTCCACCAAAAATTATTCAAGACTACTATTGCACCCTCAGTCTTCTGCAGGCAGGTTCCATGCTTTGTGTTATATTGGCATGCGTAAGGAACAAAAGCATCAGTTGTGGGTCTTCTCAGCTCTTAGATGTGTTTCGACTGGAAATTCTATGTACTTTTGCATGGTTATCTTTTAAATTAAAAGCCTAGCATATGTAAATTGTATCATCTGTTGTTCTCTGATTGAAACCATGGAATTCAAAGTAGCATCTGTCTCCAAGTACAGGCAGTGCTTGGGTTATGAGCAAGATAGGTTCTGTAGATTTGGTCTTAAGTTGGATTTCAGTGTAAGTTGGAACAGGAACAACGTTTAAGTGTTACTCCAGCCAGAAACATTTTTTAAAGTTTTGGATGGCACTGGGAAGGGTTGACATCTCTGTTTGTTCATTTGTTTGTTTTGCTGTTTGTGCCTCTCGCTTCACATTCAGTGCCTGTGACAATAGGATATTGAAAATTTTAGGTTGTTGTGGAAACAAGAATTGATTATAAATCTTCAGTGGAGACATCTTTTCTCTATGTTAACTTCCAGAAGCAAATTACCCTTCCTAGGGGTAGATTTCACCTCACTTCCTGTTGTCTCACCCCCATTTGTAACTAGGAGTTGGAAGTTTGCAACTCGGGGACTGCCTGTAATGGCAGAGCTTCTTCCATCCCCAAATTATTTTGATCCAACAAAGTAATTCCCTCTGTTTCACAGGGTTAGAATTCAGTTAATCACCACTTCTGGACCATCTAAGGATTTCCTCTTAAAGACCGGAGGAATGTCTGTTATAGCTGGAAGTGGCTTCACTTCCATTGCAAGGGAAGGGGGAGGCTGTTAAAAATGACTTCTCTAGTTCCGAGAGGGCGGTTAACCTCAGTGCTTTGTTTTTATCTCGACTGTGCAGCATCATTTGATTTAACCAGCTGTTTCTATTTAGTACATAAGCAGTAATGTGTCCTTTGATGAGTCCATCACTTAAAATGGAGCAATTATTTGATGTACAAAAAGAGTTTGATTGACATTTAAAGCATTTATAGTTGAAACAGTAGTTTGAAGTATTACAGCAGGGTCAGAAATATGATGACAACTCATATTCTCCCTGATGTGGAGCAGTTATTCAATTGGTCATACTAGCTGGAGATTTCACTTTTTGTCTGAGTAGCATATATTTTCCTTTATGTCCTGAAAAATACATAAAAGTCATATATTCGGTGGGGTGTTGTGTGGTTCCCAAGCTGTATGGCCATGCTCTAGTATGTCTCACCAACATTGTTAGCCAGCCACAGATGCAGGCAAAACGTCAGGGGAAAATGCTGCTAGAACACTATCATACAGCCTGGAACACCCCAGTGATTCTGGCCATGAAAGCCTTTGACAAGTCATACATTCCTTTTAAAGGAGACAAGTGTTGGCTTGGTCCAGAAATGACAATCCGTGGAGAATCCAAAAGTTGTCATTGACTTCTTAACTTAAAGTGAAAATAGATTCCTGTTTATAAAGGACATGTATTATTGAACACCTCCCTGATTATTTGTATATATATTCTCTTCTTTTAAAATATAGGTTCAACTTTATGAAGATTTTGCCAAATCGCGTGCCAAATGTGATGTTGACGAAACCGTTTCAGCAGTTTCATTAACAGAAGAGACTGAAAAAACAAAACTTAAAGCCACAGGACATGTGTTCCAGGTTGAAATTTATTTTGTTGCACTTTGTTAATAAGTATTCAGTAGATTCTTGCTTTAGCTGTAATTACAAGCAGAATTTCCAACAATGGCTTTCGTTTAGGTGAATTGTTTTTAATTACAAACTTTACAATAGTTTGTATCCTTAAAGAATGTCGCATCTCATAAAATGGGAAAACAAAAATCACCAGACATTTGTAATGATGGTAATTACTATACTAGATATCAGTGTACTAGATTTTATAGGAAATCTGCTATCGGGCACATAGTTTTCCATCTTCGATCATATAACTGTCGCAAAGTGATAAACATTAACAATTGATGGCAATACAAAAACATCTATATTTTGGCAAGATTTTAAAACAAGAGAAGGACGCTGTATTCTGCCATGTCTGAATTAAATAAAACTGAAATAGTTACGAATATTTTCTTCTCTGCTTGCTTTTTAAGGCACTGCAGTATTTGAGGAAACTATGCAACCATCCAGCATTAGTTTTAACTGCTAGTCACCCAGAATATAAGAGAATCACAGAGAAGCTTGCAGCTGAGAACTCTTCCCTTCGAGACATCCAGCATGCCCCTAAACTCTCTGCTTTGAAACAGGTGGGCAAGCTTAGTCATATGTGCCTTGATATTAAGAGGACATTCTTTAAAACTTTGAAAATATGTTTCTGCCAGTGTTTGTCATCCTCATTGCAAGGCAGACTGAAAGAGAAATCAACCATGTATGGGTTTGTAACCCCTCATGGCAACCAGATCAAAAGGGGATGAGAAAGGGAAAAAGCGGGGTATAAATAAATATTATAATAATCATAATAATTCCCTCTGAAGTAAGCCTTAATAAGGGCTTATTGCGTAAAGAACTCTACAGAGAGACTCCGGCGGTCATTTTAATAGGGACTTAATGTAAACTCTATTAAAAATGGCCACCTCTGTAGAGATCCTTATAAGGCAAGTCCTTATTAAAAATGTTATTTTCCTTGCTTTTCTCCTTCCCCCCTTTTTTCCCTTCATTCTTTTTCTTCATTTATATTCCTTTTCTTATCTGTATACATGTAAATACTTACCCCCTACCCCTTGCAACCCCTCAAATAAACCGATCATCTTCTTTAGCTCTTCTTAAGTATGCATTTTTAAAAGGAGAGGGAAAATATGTCTTTGATGCTGCTAAATTTTTCCTTCAATTCAATTTTCCTTCAACAGCTTTGGCCCCAAAACTTGCCTTCAACTTATATACAAGTATACAGTACTTCATGAATGTGAAATAGATTTCACTCCCAGTACCTTAAGAAAAAGAAATGAACGATGACAAACCTGATCTGGTGTTACCAGTTCTTAGTTTTCGTAGTGTACATATATGAACCTTGAAGAGTCTGAGGCTGAATCTTCACTGCCCTATATTCTAGGATTTGAACCCAGATTATCTGTTTATCTCATATTAACTGGCAGTGTAGACTCATATAGTCCAGTTCAAAACAGATAATCTGGGATCAGATTCTGGGATATAGGGCAGTGTGGAAGGAGCCTGACCTGTCTATTTCATGTTTTGTTTATATGAAAGAGAGGAAGATATTTTATACTAAGTCAGACTGTGTGTTCGTCTAGCCTACAGTACTCTGCTCTGACTTCAGCTTCTGTGGGTCATAGGCAGAGGTCTTCTGCATCCCCTAATATATGACCCTTTTAAAGTCAGATGCTGACTAATTTATTCTGGGGATTTCTGCCGTTAAGACATGTGCTTTGTCATTAAACTGTAGTAGCTTCCCATAGATTTAAGTCTTAAGTTGGGGAATGTTTTTCAGCAGTTGAGGGAATATTTTTGTTTGTTCCTTTTAAGCTGCTGCTAGATTGTGGTTTGGGAAATGGCGGCTCTTCAGAAAATGGCACAGAAACCGTAGTTGCCCAGCATAGGATCCTTATCTTCTGCCAGCTGAAGAGCATGCTAGATATAGTAGAGCATGACCTTTTGAAACCTCACTTGCCCTCAATTACCTATCTACGATTGGATGGCAGCATACCTGCAGGTCAAAGACATTCCATCGTTTCACGGTAAGGCCATTATCAAATGTTTTCAAATGGAGTTGTTAATTTTTTAGGTATCCCGTTGTTTCTGAAATGCATGACATTTTACCCCTTTTGGGGGGTAAACCTGTGGTTTATTTGAGTAGATTCAAAAGGCCATAAAGGTAACTTTTTATGTTTAGCATCGAAAAAAGGAGTGCTGACCATAAACAAAACTGCCATGAAGCTTCACATCTGTGCTGGGTATTTGTTAGACCTTTTCTCCCTGAGGTTTAGCATCAGGGCCCCCAATTCAATGCACAGCATAAGTTAGGAATATTCCACCAAGGAAGAAGCAG
This sequence comes from Anolis carolinensis, assembly GCF_035594765.1. Lineage (NCBI taxonomy): Eukaryota > Metazoa > Chordata > Lepidosauria > Squamata > Anolidae > Anolis > Anolis carolinensis. The sequence continues at coordinate 206,890,464 of NC_085843.1, forward strand.
TACAATCATTTCTTGGATGGTGCAGAGAAGAACAATCCAGAGGCCTCTGAAATATATCACTTTGTTCCAGAAGCAGGTTCCCCAGTTCCAGAAATAGGAGCCCAAGAGGTCTTTTTCCTTCAGTTGAATCTTTCAGCTTTCTTTATCTTGCAGTCCTTTTTGCAGTCCTCTTGCAATCCTGCCTTGCACCAATGACAAAGCTCCCTTCATTTACTATTAATTTCTAGGACTAGGGTAAAGTTTTATGGCTGGCTGCTATATAATTTGGGCTGTGGCTTAAGTCCCTGGCTGTGGTCAGTTGGTTCTCTGTTGACATGTTTCCTACACATCTCTCTTCTCCTGGCTCAGAAACTAAGGAAATCATGAACAGCATCCTGTACTGTGCTCTTTCTAGAAAGCTCTTCTGTGATTATTTTTCTTTTGCTCAACAACAAATGCACAATTCCCCTTGCCATATAGTTTTCTTTTAGAAACTCTTTTATTCTCACTATCTTGGAACTTCTAGGTATTTTTATTATTAACATGAAAGCACTCCTAACTTTTACTTCATTCCCACTCCTCACTCATGCCAAAGGGTTTATGTATGTTTGTGTGCCTTCAAGTCACCTGTCAACTTATGGTGACCCATGAATTTTATAAGGTTTTCTCAAGCAAGATCCTTCCCCTGAAACGCAGCCTACACTATCTGATAGTCATTGATGATCTCCTATCCAAGTACTAACCAAGGCTGGCCTAGTTTAGCTTCTAAAATATGATGGGATCTGGTGCCTTCAGCCTATTTCGGCTCTTTGCTCTGTAAAGGTACAATAGGAATAGAGTTGTTATGCTTAAAAGCTAATCTTCACCAGCCGTGCAGATCACAAGAAAACTCCCACTGGAGGGAGAGAAATTGTAGCAGTCAAGCATGGTTCTCTGCTCTTTGTAGCGGCCTGTTGTCATGACCAAAATCTTCCATGCAGTGATTATCCTTAAGACATTTTAGTGCCTCCCAACTAGAAGAATTCTCCACCATGTGCAACTATGGGACAGAGCAAACAACACTGAATCTGTATGCTTTTCTGCAAAGCCCTACCTCATGCACAGAGGAAGAATTATTTAAAGCTTCAGACAATGCGGTTGCTGTTGCCCATTTTTGGTCTAAAATTATTTAGTCGTTGGTGCTCCTCTATTTTATCAGTTTTATATTTATTTATGCAATGCATTTGACACAAAATAAATAACTGCCTCCAGCAGGAACAGACGTAGTCAGGCTGTTGGAAGTAGCCTTGCTCTTCTGGCTTTTCCCTACAAAGATCACTTCAGTTTGAACTCTTGTGCTTAATTTAAAATGAATCCATTTCTCCAAGACACCGCCAGATGGTGGTACAGAGCATTGAATATACAGCCCCAGTAACTTCAATATGATTGGAGGAGTCAAAGGTCATTGCAGCGGTGCTGCAATGAATGTTCAAGTGTTTTTCACTAATGCCTCTCTTGGCACATCTCAAAAAATATAAGAGGCCTTGAATTTTCCTGAATTTTTTCTTTCAAATTCAGCTTGTACAACAGCAAGAGAAGACCATTTTGTGGAAGGAACATCTGATTCATACCTTAGGAATTACTCTTCCCATACAACAGGAAGTAAGGGCAGGAGCAACCATTTTGATACTTCAGATTGTTTCCTCTAAACCCTAGACCAGTGGTTTTCAACCTGCAGGTCCCCAGGTGTTTTGGCCTACAACGCCCAGAAATCCCAGCCAGTTTACCAGCTGTTAGAATTTCTGGGAGTTCAAGGCCACTGCCCTAGAGGCTCCAACCTTTGACTATTAGCTCCTAAAGGACAATTACAACACAGTATTCCAAAAACCAGATTTACCTATGTCCATCTTCCAGGGAAATACATAAACAAGATATTATCACTCATTTATTGGAAGCTGTAATAATGGTGCAAACTGATTATCAGATATCGATTTGATTTTGTTTTGAGAGTGGAGAAGCTTGGCATACAACCTGTGCTTCAGTCTTCTCCACATCTGTATTTGTTCCTAACTTGGGAACGAATGCAGATTATCATCTTGGGCATCAGCTTGCCTTTATCCTACAAAATGACTGATATGAAAGGTCACATCCTATGACTCATAGCCTCATGTACAAATCCTTCTTCAGGCCTGCCTCTTTCTAAGCATGAGTTCCTATGCCCTTTGGAAGTCAACTTTGTCAAGTGGTCTCACGCCATGCTCCCTTTGCTACTTGGAATTGGTCACTTGCTCAAATGGCACAACATTTAGACAAGGGAATCTACAGATAACAGTCCTAGAGATTGTGAAACAAAATTCAGAGGGACAGGTCATCCAAGGAAATTGCCCAAATCAGAAAACCAGACGCAGAGTGAACTCTGGAATTCTTTCAAACCTGTTCTCTTGGCCTTTTTGCACATAATCTAGCATTTCTGCATTCCTATAAGAACAGATAGCTGTCTGAAACATTCTGTTTTTTCACCTAAGCAGAAAGAACATATCATATCATCTGAGAAATTTTCTGTGTCATAACAAATTGACTAAAGTTACCAGGATCACAGTCCATTGAAATGCGGTATCGCCCAATTTATGTTCACTGCCATTCAAGAAGCATTAATTTATCTATTGTATAAACTACATCATATACGTTCTTCTCCCATTTCCTGCCAGAAAGCTGAATTAACATTAACTAGGTCCAAGAATTGTACGCCTTTGATCCAAGTACACTGCCATGAAAAGATCCTGTGCAAAATCTGGTATGCATTAGTATACTATAAAATAGACCTTGTCTGAACCAAGTGTTGAGTAATATAGTATCATTTGCATATCTTCCTGTTCTAAAAATAAAGTTTTGAGGAACCTTGGGTTAGTTGATTTTGTGTGATTTTTATTCCTAGTATGTTTGACTTCATGAAAGAGAGAAAGAGAGAGAGAGAGCAAGAGAGGGGAGGCTGGAATGAGTACAGTATGAAGAAAAGAATGCTTCTGCCTCTTCATTTTGTGCTTCCTTGCCACAACTTTGTGCTTTTGTTTTAAAGTTCATATTTCTTTTTATTGTTCCATGTGAATGTGCATTTATATATTATTTGTTACTATAAAGTACTTTTTCTTGTTTAAAAACACATAACAAAAATGGGGGTGGGAGTCTGTGGTCGGAACCCCTGAAATCGATTAATAGCATTTAATTGCTTTTCAGTGAGAAAATTCACTTTGAGGCAAGAGCGATTTGAGTTAAGAGCTCAGTCATGGAAAGAGAACTCTTAACTCAAGGTATCACTAAGTTTTTTTCCCCTTCTTGTCCGCATGTAATCAGGCAGATGTAAACTCTTTTTCATGCTCAGGTTTAACAATGACCCATCCATAGATGTACTCTTACTGACTACCCATGTGGGTGGACTGGGTCTAAACTTAACGGGAGCCGACACAGTAGTGTTTGTTGAACACGATTGGAATCCCATGAAAGATCTCCAAGCAATGGACCGAGCACATCGTATTGGTCAGGTGAGACATTTACATTCGTTAAATCAGGGACAGTTTAAACCCCTTGAATGAGTCAAAAACTGGTTAAAACTTCCAAAACTAGTGTTCTATGAATCCATCATCCTACACTTGTTTTCGAAATTAACAATAAGAGATTAATTATATTTTTCAACATTTTCAAGTTCCTAGAATGCTTCACACACACATATACACACACACTCAGAAATATAGTTATAGTAGTAGTTTTAATAGATACCTGTTTATAATGTGTATAGGGTTATATGTTGTAGAGAGAGGTGTTAGTTGTAGATTTGTTTTATATAGAAAAAAATATTTTATGGTGGTGATTTTTACTTTATTCTTTTTGGTACTCTTTAATTCCATCTTTTTTCTTTTTCGTGTTTTGTAAGTCTGTACCTTTTCTTTTTTCTGTATGTTTGAATAAAAAGGACACTATCTAGCACATTTTTTGTTCTTTGGTTATAGATGTCATTTCCTAATTGGTTATATAATAAAACATGGAAAAAATTATTAAACTGCAAAAACTTTGTTTTTGTGGGACCATCTAGGTGCTCCATCCCACAGTCGTCCACATTTGAATGTGTCTACCTAAGGGTGAGTGGCCAGGACAGAACAGGGATCCTGTTTGTGTACAGTCCAACCCACTGCTCAACAGTCTCCCTGCCTGAGCTAGCCAGGGTGGTCTCGGGCATGGTGTTGGAGTCCCAACGGCTAAATGTGCTGCGGGTCTTTAACACACATGCCAAGACCACCTTATCAGGAGCGACTCAGGAATTCATGGCCACCATGACAACCATGGGTCTGTCTCAAATGGTTACTGGCCCTACCCATAGTGCAGGCACACACTAGATCTGGTTCTCTGTTTGGGATGAGATGACAGTGACGATATTGTGGAGGAACTATTTACAGTTCCTTTGTCATGGATCGATTACTACCTGGCCAGGTTTCAACTTTCTGGGACTCAAAACCTCTGCAGGGTGGGGGATCAATTAGGATGGTCTGCCCCAGGAAACTTATGGATCCGTACAGATTCCTGGTGGCGCTTGGGGATTTTCTTCCATCTCGGTAGGTTATTCTGTTGAAGCTCTGACAGACATCTGGAATAGGGAGGTTGCTAGTGCATTTGACATGATCGCTCATGAATGTCTTTCACAGAGCAGAGCCAAATCAGCTCCCTGGTACTCCAGGGAGCTGGCAGTGATGAAGCAAGTGAAACAGAGACTACAAATCTCCCCTTTTTGGGCAAGGTTCTGGAGAAGGTGGTGGTTTCTCAGCTCCAAAGTTTCTTGGAAGAAACCTGGATCTGGATCCTTTTCAATCTGGTTTTAGGCCTGGCTGTGGAACAGAGACAACATTGCTCGCCTTGGTAGATGATCTATGGAGAGAGTTTGATTGGGAGTGTGTCCCTGTTGGTTTTCCTGGACTCTCCGTGGCCTTCGATACCATTGACTGTTCTACCGTGGCTCTGCTCCTTCCTGAAGGATCGGACCCTCAAGGTGGTGCTGGGGGACTCCTGTTTGACCCCCTGGTCTGTGGGGTCCCTCAGAGCTCTGTTTTGTCCCCCATGCTGTTTAATAGCTACATGAAACCACTGGGTGAGATCATCTGGAGTTCGGTGTCACATATATGCAGTTATTTATATTTATCGTTTCAGAAGCAAGTTGATATACATACAGTTATAATGTATTTTAAAAACACACAGTTAAAAACTTGACATTATGCTAAATTTCCTTTAACCAGAAGCCAGCCACTTGGAGTGCCTCTGGTATCACTGTGAGAAGGTCCTCCACTGTGCATGTGGCAGGGCTCAGACTGCATTGTATCAAGTCTTCTGTGGTTTGCTGTTTTCTACACTCACATATCGTGAACTCCAGTTTGTAGCCCCATTTCCTACGATTGGCTCTACTCTATTACTCCTTTTCACCAAAAGCCAAGAATGCCGTTCTGATTCTGAACCAGTGCCTGGATGAGGGTTAATAAATTGAAATTAAATCCTGACAAGATTTACGGCATTGAATGTTTGCTGCTGTTTGCTGTGAACCACCCTGAGTCCCCATGGGGAGATAAGGCGGGATATAAATAAAGTTTTATTTATCCTGCAGCGCATTCTGCTATAGTTTTTCACTGAATATCTCATAGAGTCTCAACCAATTCCACATAGTTTGTGGCAGCCACAAAAAAGAAGTTTCTAGAGTAGATCAATAACTTTTTAAATACTGTACCACACAATTAAACAGGAAATAATGCTTTCAAACCAGGAACACTTTTTAAAAAAAATTGTTACATAGTGTTATTCTTTTAAAAAGGAATATTTCAGTGCTATCAGACTGTAGACATTCAGGTTTGAACTAAAACAGGTTGAGTATCAGCCATCCAAAATGCTTGGGACCAGAAGTGTTTTAGATCTGAGATTTAAAAAAAAAAAGTAGAATATTTGCATATACCTAATGAGATTTGGATACATTATCCAAATCTAAACATTAAATTCATTTATGTTTCATATCCACCTTTAAACATATCCTGAAGGCAATGTTATATGCAGTATTTTTTAATTATTTTGTGCATGGAACAAAGTTTATGTACACTGAACAATTACAAAGGAAAAGGTGCCACTATCTCATCCACATGTGTGAACAATGTTCAGTTTTGGATTTCCAGCTAAGGAATACTCAACCTGTATTCATTTCTTCATTGCTTTAGTTGATGTGACTGACTGTTGTATTTTCTCTTGTCTTGTGTTTTCTTTTAACTGACATCTTTAGATATTTGCATAAATGCTCACTGTTACTAACTTGTCCCACAGAAACGTGTTGTTAATGTTTATCGCTTGATAACAAGGGGCACCTTGGAAGAAAAAATAATGGGTCTGCAGAAGTTCAAAATGAATATTGCAAACACAGTTATTAGCCAAGAGAATACCAGTCTGCAAAGCATGGGGACTGATCAACTTCTTGACCTCTTCACTCTTGACAAGGTAAAGAATAGTTCATAACGTGTCCAAAAGAGAATGACTAATGCTTCAGAACAGTAGTTCTCAGACTGGGGTCCCCAGATGTTTTTGGCCTTCAACTCCCAGAAATCCAAACAGCTGGTAAACTGGCTTGGATTTCTGGAAGTTGTAGGCCAAAAACATCTGGGGACCCAGGACGAGAACCACTGCTTCAGAAGATGTTTTATCAGTAGATTGGTTACATTTGGGAAAGATAAAGGGAGGTAGTAGTAATAATAAAAAATAATGGTAATACTATTTCTTACCCACCGCTCCTTGTGGCTCGAGGCGGGTCACAGGTAGTACTATTCTTCCTTAAGGACAAGAATCCCTGTGAGATCATCATCCTAATTATTACAATCATCATACTTAAGATTGTGTTGCTGTGAGTTTTCTGGGCTATATGGCCATGTTTCAGAAGCATTCTCTCCTGATGTTTCGCCTACATCTATGGCAGGCATACCCAGAGGTTGTGAGGTCCTTGAGACTCACAGCAACCCAGTGATTCCAGCCATGAAAGCCTTTGACAATACTTAAGATTATCATCTTGCAGTATACAAACTTGTCTTGCTTAAGATTTTGTTTTATTATTTCCACAATTATTTACCACAATGTGGTTCTTAAAATACTTCTATTTATTTTTCCTTCATCTGCTCCTCTCACCCAATACCTTTCAAGGATGGAAAAACTGAAAAATCAGATGGTGCAACTTCTGCTTCCGGTAAAACAAGTATGAAGTCAGTTCTTGAAAACCTTGGAGACCTTTGGGATCAAGAGCAATATGACTCTGAATACAGCCTTGAAAAGTTCATGCACTCTCTCAAATAACTGTTCCTGATGGCATTTTTCAGCTGATATTCAGCAAGTTTCAAAGCATAGAGTGGACTACTAACGTAATGTGTAAATATCCCTGTGGAAGAAATGTGAGGAAGGGCTGGCCTTTTGAAGAGAGCCACCTTCTTCGCTTTGGAATCATTTTAGTCTTAAATACGGATGTCATAAAGTAATTTTGGATTTCCAAAATAGATATGAACTCTTATTTGATTAAAATAAATAAGGGGAGGAAAAAGAGTTCTTAACAGGTTTTGCACATGTTGACAAGTGTTACTTCTCTTTGAGCTAAGTCTGTCACTTCCCCTTTTTTTCCTGAATCCGCAGGAAATTTGTACAGGTTGGTTGGATTCCTTTCGTCTTGCTTTAATGGTACATTTAAAACAGCGCTCGGTTTAACAAGTTAGAATGATGTTTAGTTCACTTTGGGATGTGATATTGATGCGATAATGGAAGAGCTTATCATCCTGGAATGATATTGGGGAATTAAAATGAGACTTCCAAGTATTAAAGTTCCCATTTTTATATACATATTATATATTTAAGCACATGGTGCTCTTCAGTCTTCTCACATTTGAGAGCAGTTGACTTTTTAATAGGAATTGCAGATAATAATGGCTTACTTCAAGCCATATCCTCATCCTGTTTAGAGGGTGCCATTTTTAAACCTGTGTGTGTGTTTGGTGCGTGTGTGTGTGAATGGCCAAGTTGTAACCCCGATTCAGAGAATTAAAATATGCAGTAGGTTTCAGTCTTATATTTTTTTTGTAATTGAAAGAGGAGATATATAGACAAGAGCTTTTCCGGGAGCAGATCTTATAAAATTGAGACTCCATGCTGGAAAGACTCTATAATGTGTTACTGCATGAACCTCTTAAATGGGAGAGAAGAAATGCTTTCTCGAGGGATCCAGACTATGAACGGTCTTGGAAATGCCTACACTGCATCAGAAGGAATTGAGTATTTGAGCTGAAGTCATGTCATAGGCATTTTAAGTGGCTATGGAAAAGGACAGTAAGAATATTAATAGTTGTACATTTTTTTAAAAAAGGTATCTTCTAAAAGGGAGTCTTTAGTGACATATGTCTGCATAGATGTGCATGTCTGTACCAAATGTGTACACAAGTTTTCTAAATATATTAAAATCAACATAAGCTGTCTCAAACGCATACACAGAATATATGAATAGATATCATATCTACAGTTTTGAGCTTGCACTTCAGCCTCAGAGCTTTGAATAGCCATGAGACCTCAAACAATGTAAAGTAATTGCTTTGCTTTTTTTTAAAAGAGGAAAAAACACGTTGGCTTGCAGAGCAAGATTGTTTTGCAGCACTTGGATATGAATGAACATGTGTCATATTTCAATGGATCTCTGAACTGCTATACTGTACCATTAAATTAGCATTCCATGGGGAAAAGAAAATAAAAAAGGCCAAACTGGCATTAATCAGCAGCCTTTATACTTCTTGCCACTCTTTCTGTGTGTTTAGTCATGAAGATTATGGTGAATGTAAGAAAAATAAAATAACATTCATGCGTTGTTTATTTGACTTGGGGGAAAACGGTTGGTTCCCTTCTCATGGGACACATCTATTTATTTATTTGAGAAATTTATATACCACCTTTCTCTGAACATAGACCCAAGGCAGTTACAACAGAATAAAAACATACAATACAAAGTTAAAACAGCCCATTAAACAAATATTTGAGATAGCAAACACAATTTTTTTTAATCATTTCAGAAGCGACTTGAGAACATACTGCAAGTCGCTTCTGATGGGAGAGAATTTGATGTCTACAGAGACGTTGCCCAGGGAATGCCCTGATGTGTTGCTTGGAGGCTTTTCTCATGTTCCTACAAGCTAGAGATGGGAGCTCACCCCATCTCGCGAATTTGAACCGGCAACTTTCAGGTCATCAACCCAACCTTCAAGTCAGCAGTTCAGCTGGCACAAGGGTTTAACAGTGTGAATAATAAAACCAAGATAAAAACTCAGCTTCCACGACCCCTTTTTTGGCTTAAAACCCAGAAAGGAACGTCTTTACACCCTACCAATTGTGTGATCTGACTTTTGTATTGCATGTTGAGGAGAAAACGCATGAGGGCACAAAAGTTATCCTGATTCATGAATCCTGCCTGTCCAAGCAGACAGTTTTAATGTTTAATCATCATATATGCCCAGCATTTTAAATAAAGCATTCTTGGGATATTTTTGCTCATTGCACTATTAAAACTCTATCAATATGTGAGCTCTGTCAAGACATTCCTTAAAACATTATTGAAATTTGACTACTTATCTGTGTGTGTGTGTATGAGTGTTTCCCAATCTTTTTTTGACCGGGGACCACTTTGATTAGGGACCACTCTCCAACATTAATACCAAAAGGGTTATGAATCAGTTTTTGGTCAACTTTAGTTTTGGTTTGGTTATTTGGGGTGCTGATTTAGAAAATTTCACATCAGCTCTAGTTTCTGATACAGAACATATGCCATCCAGTAGTCGCCATCTGCTTGCCCGCAGAAAACCATATTTAATAATCTAGAGCTGATGTGGTCTATCCAATTCAATTTTCTGAATCGGCACCCCAAATAACCCCAGGAGCAGACCTAAAAACGAATACACCAAGGCATCCCCACTTCCAGGCGCCACATGGAACAACTCCGCTTAGGGAAAGGGAGGAGGAGAAAAGCAGCAGTCAGGAGACTTGTCATGCCTTTCGTGGGCAGTCAGCCTCCCCCCTCCCCATTGCCTTGGCACTATAAGGGTTTTGTGAAACTAGTCACTCTTGTACTGGTGTAGTAACAGTGAGGCCACAGACCATATTTTAGTTCTTGAAGCCACTGGTAGTCCACAGACCACAGGTTAGGAACCACTGATACATATAAACGTCAAAATATGTACAGTAGAGTCTCACTTATCCAAGCCTCGCTTATCCAAGCTTCTGGATAATCCAAGCCATTTTTGTAGTCAATGTTTTCAACATATCATGATATTTTGGTGCTAAATTTGTAAATACAGTAATTACAACATAACATTACTGTGTATTGAACTGCTTTTTCTGTCAATTTTGTTGTATAACATGATGTTTTGGCACTTAATTTGTAAAATCATAACCTAATTTGATGTTTAATAGGCTTTTCCTTAATCCCTCCTTATTATCCAAGATATTTGCTTATCCAAGCTTCTGCCGGCCCATTTAGCTTGGATAAGTGAGACTCTACTGTATATATGTTTGTTCCAGTAAGGCTCCTACATGGATTTGATGGATCAGGACCAAACTTGTGCACATACCCTTTATTGTTCATCTAAAATACTGATGGGGTTGCAACTAAAAAAAAACCTTTGGGTTTTTGGGTCAGGGCCCCAAAAACAGAAAAACATGTAGGTAATACTCAGATGCGAGCACAAGAGGGTAGTATATAGATAGAAACACTATCTCGAACAGATGAGAAATTGAAGAGGACCACTGACATTTCAAGTTTTAACAGGCCTTCTGAGAAGGCTAGGCAAAAAAATGGAAGCTAACTGAGGAAAGGAGTCCTTAAAATGACAAAGCTTGGGTAATAATTGAGTTTGTTGTCGAAAGCTTTCATGGCCGGAATCACAGGGTGGTTGTGTGTTTTCCGGGCTGTATGGCCATGATCCAGAAGCATTCTCTCCTGATGTTTCGCCCACATCTATGGCAGGCATCCTCAGAGGTTGTGAGGTCATAATCTCTAGGATGCCTGCAATAGATGTGTGTGAAATGTCAGGAGAGAATGCTTCTGAAACATGGCCATACAGCCTGGAAAACACACAACAACCCAATAATTGAATTCATGACATAATCCTATATCCAGAGCAGTGTCTTTTGTGCATGCATGGAAAAAAGGGTTAACCTGAGTAAATCTATCCGGAGACGCTGAGTACTGAAACTTACAAAAAGGAAGCTTGTGTGCCCAACTTTGCCCGGGTATGCATTTTCTGATGGTAAACATTCATAAAATCATAAAGCTAACAAATGAGTATTTGCAAAAGAGCGCATTTGAAAATGCAATGCTCGTAACAAATACGTACAATCTTCTCCCCGCTTATTCCCAAATAACTTCTCCTTAGGCTGCAAAAAAGAATTTTAAGTGTAAGTACACGATCCCATTGTCATCAGTTCTATTCTCCATCGCCATGGCATTTCATTTACAAGCCGAGCCTTGCACTGTGTTTAGAAATCGTGGACTTTATTTCATTTTCTCTGTGATGCCATACAGTACAGCTGCAGGCAGTGACAAAAGAAAGCGCTGGCTATTTATAGCGTCTGTAAATACAACCCACACTGTCTGGCGTTATCTGGCTTGCTCTTTGTACCCTTCTCGTCCTTATTCCTGATGGCAAAGCAATGCTGTTTTCTGGTCATGACTCACCAGAAAGTCATGCTAATTATATTTTCGGCACATCATTGATGATTTAGATGGAGAATCACTCCTGTTCTGCAAAAAGATAGGTGACTTGAAGTACACCCTGGGAAGAGGGTCATAAGAGATGTGAGCAGCGAATGTCAGCTTAGGTGAATTTTGGAGGCATGTGAGAACTGATTTGGCAATTTTGCCTTTATTTATAAATATGTAAGCAAGCAAAATGGAAGAGCTTAAATATTCAAGACAGATTCTCAGAGATCAGCTCCAGTGGTTACTATACACTAGATATAAAGTAAGTGCAAACCACCAAATTGCAGGAAAGAAGATTCCACTTGAACATTAGGAATAACTTCCTCACTGTGAGAGCTGTTCAGCAGTGGAACTCTCTGCCTTGGAGTGTGGTGGAGGCTCCTTCGTTGGAGGCTTTTAAACAGAGGGTGGATGGCCATCTGTTGGGGGTGCTTTGAATGCGATTTTAATGCTTTAATATTTTAATGCTTTAATATACAGTAATATACGATATTTATATTCCACCCTTCTCACCCCAAAGGGGACTCGGGGCGGATCACATTATATACATAGAGGGCAAACATTCAATCCCCATATACACATAGAACCGAGACAGAGACAGACACAGAGGCAATTTAACCTTCTCCTGAGGGGATGTTCAATTCTGGCCACAGGGGGGAGCACCTGCTTCATCATCCACTGTGACGGCACTTCCCAGTCCAATGTTGTAAATTAGTTAAATTTGCCTCCCCACTTTATAAGTGGTATCTTATTTCCTACTTGATAGATGCAACTATCTTTCGGGTTGCTAGGTCAGCAATAGCAGGGGCTATTTTTTATTTTTTAATTGACGGGTGCTCACCCCGCCACGGGCTGGCCTCAAACTCATGGTCAGAGTGATTTATTGCAGCAGGCTGCTCACCAGCCTGCGCCACAGCCCGGCGCTCTTCTTGGCAGGCGGTTGGACTGGATGGCCCACGAGATCTCTTCCAACTCTAGGATTCTATTATTCTAAGTGCATACATCTTACAATGGCCATTTAATTCCATTCTTCGCATTTCTTTTTACTAAAAAAAATACCCCCTGTACCACATTTTCTGGGACTCTGGGTTGTACTCAGACTAAGAGGGAGGCATTTATATAATCATGAAGTAAATCAAAAGTCAGCTTTGCCAAACACCTTTTTTCTGCATCTTTATTGTTGGATGTGTTAACCCACAACACTCACCGGATTTATTAGTGGCCTTCTTTCTGGGTGAACAAGCAAAACTCCAAAGTAATGGTGGTACAGAGATGTAGAATCTATACAAATGTCAAAGTATGTAAGTTTTTTTTTATTTTTGAACATATTTTTATTTTTATCCAACCGTGCAATCCACCCTGTTTGAGGGCAGAGGGCACCATTAAATGTAAAGGACTCCTCACAACCAGGCTGAGGGAATCTTTTCACTGATTTCCCGCCTTTGCCAACATTAACTATGGGACATCAGATCCCACAAAGGCAGGGGACGATCCTTATTTCAGGATCCCATCCACTACCAACAATAAACACCTGAGTGTGTGCGTGCGCGTGTATGAGGCAATGTACTGAGGGGAGAATGAGGGACGAATCCTCTCAGACTCAAAGACACTATCTATTGAAAACAAAGAAATATTTGTTTATAAGTTCTTTGGCACATAAAGCGTATCTTGTTACAAAGGTTCTTTACTTCAGTTCCACTTGGGTGTTATAAACACAAATTGTCTTGCGTTCACTTGGTTACACAAAGCTGTTGCTATATATAACTTAGTTCAACTTGTTGAGGCACTGTTTTTCCTTTCAGAAATATATCTTTCTCCACACCCTTCCTGACTGGGCACTTACTCTATAGTCAAATTGACTGAAACCTAGTCTCAACAGACTCCTTTTTCCTCTCAGTTCTACCTAACTGAACAGCAGACTTAAATCACCTCACAACCTCTGAGGATGCCTGCCATAGATGTGGGCCAGAAGAGAATACTTCTGGAAAATGGCCACACAGCCCGGAAAACATACAACAACCCAGACTTAAATTTGTCTCTTAATACTTAACATTGTCTTATATTAATTTTTGCTCCCAAAGACATGCTAGGCCTTATTTTCAGGGGATGTCTTATTTTGCTCCCTTTTCATCCACTGAGGAAGATCCCTGCGGCGCGAAGGAAAAGGAGAGAAAGACATGCTCCTTTCCCTCCTTCTCCTTCCTCCGTGGAGGAGGAGGGAGCCATTGCCACCGAGGAAGGCCAAGGAGGACTTCTCTTTCGACTTCCTGGACAGGAAAGGGAGCCGTCACTGCCGAGGAAGGCCAAGGAGGGCTTCTCCTTCGCATTCCTGGGTGAAGGAGAAAGTAGCTACCGTCGCCAAGGAAGGCAAAGGTGGCTCCCTCCTCCTAGGTCTTACTTTCAGGGGATGTCTTATATTTGGTAATTTCCCCCAAACCTCTACTAGGTCTTATTTTCAGGGGATGTCTTATTTTCGGAGAAACACGGTAGCTAGAAAGGATTACTTACTGGCCTGTAGGTAGGTAGTGCTCAGATGCAGCCACAAGAGGGCAGTTTATGAATAGAAAGTGTTAACTAGCCTCTTTCCCCGAAAATAAGACATCCCCTGAAAATAAGACCTAGTAGAGGTTTTGCTGAATTGCTAAATATAAGGCCTTCCCCGAAAGTAAGACCTAGCATGCCCGCCAAACAGAACACCAGAGTATACAGGATTGGTAAATGTATTATTTATTTATTTATAGTATTTATATTCCGCCCTTCTCACCCCAAAGGGGATTTAGGGCGGATTACAATGAACACATATATGGCAAACATTCAATGCCAACAGACAAACAACATATATAGACAGACACAGAGGCATTTAACATTTTTTTTCCAGCTTCACGATTCCTGCCACAGGGGGAGCTGTTGCTTCACTGTCCACTAGTGGCTGTACTTCCTCATTCCTTTCCTCGTGTTTTGCTGGCAGTTTTATGATGTTGTAAATTAGTTAAATTAGCCTCCCGCATAAAGCGTACCTAAATTTCCCTACTTGACAGATGCAATTGTCTTTCGGGGCTGCATAGGTCAACAGCAAGCCGGGCTATTTAATGGTCGGGGGTTTAACCCGACCCGGGCTTCGAACTCATGACCTCTCGGTCAGTAGTGATTTATTGCAGCTGGTTACTAGCCAGCTGCGCCACAGCCCGGCCCTAATATGTACGTACCATATATTGTTACACATGGAAATAATGGTAATAACAAGAAATTCTTGATGGGATTCACAGTTTGTCTGGTTATGCTGGTTTGTGATGACAACTACTGTACAGTATATAATAAATGTTCATTTTTTTGTTCAACAATAAATGTGAATTCTTCTTCATGGAAAAATAAGACATCCCCTGAAAGTAAGACCTAGCGTATCTTTGGGAGCAACAATTAATATAAGACACTTTTCCTGGTGGCTATCAACGTACTGTTTTTATGGCTAGTAAAGAAACCGTGACTTACACAACACAAAGGCAAACACTAGGTTTTTTCAGTGTTCGCCATTTTCATAATATTGATAGAGGTTGATTTATAATTATTATTTTTTATCACCCTCTTTTTTATATACAAATAGAAATGGGATACGCAAAGGCAAAGATGGAAGTCATTTTTTAATGCACTTTTATGCTTTTTTTTCTTTTTCTTCTATTTCTTTCTTTCTTAACTTTCTGTTACCTCACATTGTTCCCACTTTTTCGTTGTATTCAATAATTTTATACTTTAATAAAATCTATATTAACAATATAAAAAAAATATAAGACACTGTCTTATTTTCGGGGAAACACGGTACCATGTTTCCCCAAGAATAAGACATTGTCTTATATTAATTTTTCCTCAAGAAGGCACACTATGGCTTATTTTCAGGGGATGTCTTATTTTTATTACGTATGGCACAACAATCTGCATTTATTTTAATATAGTTACATTGTCTTCTTCTGGAACATTGTCATAACTCTTCGAACCCGGAATTCCACCCTGAATTTCTTGTGACTCCAATTCATTTAGAAATGCTGAGTGAAATGGCAGTCACTGCTTTACTTCTTTCCCCTGAGGACACACAATACTTAAAGCAGAGCATCCTGCTCCTCACTTCACTGAGGAGACTTTTACTTTCTATGTTTCCTTCTATGCCTCAGCTTGTATCACACACAGAACAACTGGGACCTGATTTGGGGGGGTAACCTTATTGATGGGGCTGCCCGCACCTCTCTGGTCACGTCCGAGATAGCAGCTGTCATGATGGGGCAGATGAGCAGGGCTGCCCATCTTCTTTATCGCTCCGTGCCAGTAAGCTGTATAGCCACGCCTATCACCATGTCTTATTTTCGGGGTATGGTTTACATTGTGCAAATGCTTAGAAATCCTGCTACGGCTTATTTTATGGGCATGTCTTATTTTGGGAGAAACACAGTACTAGTAGAAAGCATGATTAAGCCTACAACACACCCCTGAAGTCAGGACATCCACCCCATAAGGAAGTAAGCAAATTTATAATGATTTATATTTTGGAAGGCTTGTGTGTCTGTGTGTGTGTGTGTTGCTTTGAGGCTGAGAGACTAAAGAAAAGACTGGATGAAGGAAGAAATAGGAAAGGGGGGAATTTATGAAGGGAATTAAGGAAGGAAGGAAGAGAAAAAAGGGAAGGGGAACTAAAATAGGGAAGAAATAAATAGACTGGGAGAAAAAGGAAAGAAAGAAGAGGGGGAATTATATGAGGGAAAGCAAGTGAAGAAGGGAAGAAATAAGAGGAACAAGGTGTATGAAGGGAAAGGAGGAAGAAAAGAAAGCCACAAATAAACCTGGATTATAAAAACTAACCAAGAACAAATAAGTATTATACAAGAGGCAGCAAAAGCTGAACAATAGGCTTTTAAAAATGTGACCTACATATGCACTTTTTTTCTTTTTCTCCTAAATTACAGTCTACCTGTCAAAAATCCGGCTGCTTAACCGAAATAGTGCAATGAATTTAAGTTAAAAAAAATGGTAGGTGCTTTGCTAACATCTGCTTGAGAACGGGAATAAATTGAAAAGAAAAAATGAGAAATTAACTTATGTTCTAAACTTATACACCAGGTTGCTGTGAGTTTTCCGGGCTGTATAGCCATGTTCCAGAAGCATTCTCTCCTGACATTTCACCCATATCTATGGAATTCTTTCTCCCACCCTGGACATTCCACAGATATATAAACCCCACTTGCCTAATTTCCTACAGAACTCATAACCTCTGAGGATGCCTGCCATAGATGTGAGTGAAACGTCAGGATAGACTGCTTCTGGAACATGGCCGTACAACCCGGAAAACTCACAGCAATCCAGTGATTCCGGCCATGAAAGCCTTCGACAACACGTCTCATACACAACTGCTCCAGAAGAGTTTGGGTTTTTTACACTTGCTCTATAGACATGGGAGCCCCTGGTGGCACTGCGTGTTAAAGCACTGAGCTGCTGAACTTGCGGACTGAAAGGTCACCGGTTCGAATCTGGGGAGCGGAGTGAGCCCCAGCTTCTGCCAACCTAGCAGTTCGAAAACATGCAAATGTGAGTAGATCGATAGGTACCACTCCATGCAGTCATGCTGGCCACATGACCTTGGAGGTGTCCATGGACAACACCGGCTCTTCAGCTTAGAAATGGAGATGAGCACCAACCCCCCAGTGTCGGACACGACTGGCCTTAATGTCAGGGGAAAACCTTTACATACCTACCATTATAGACATACATTTTCATGTCAATACTGATTGGAGTTGCCATCTGTATTAAGATGTTCTATAACACTACCAATGGTTGGATCTGTTTCTCTCTTGCTCCAATCCAAAACTAGTCAAGTTGCTTCAGAGCACAGAGGATGTTTCCTTCTCTGTTTAGCTGCCGATTTGTCTTGTCTTCCAGCAGGAATAATATCCCTGACAGAGGCCTTTTCAAGGCAATAAATGGCTTTTGCATTTTGCAGTCATTGATTGCTTTGATCATTTTGGCTTTTTGCTTTTAATCAGCCGCAATAGCTGTTTATTGCCTCATATTCCTCTGCAGCAAACATTATCCCTTAATTAATCCCTGTGAATGATTGGGCCTGTGGATGTAACATACTAAGCGCCGTGGAAATCGGAAAGCCAGACCCCTTCTGCCCTGTGCTTGTTTTGCTGTATATATTTGCTTGTTGGCAGAATTTCAGCCTTTCATTCAGCGAAAGGTAGTTCAGAGGTTAGTTCGTAGAGGAATTTGCTTGCCAAGAGTAGAGTTTGTCAACAGAGAGTTAATGATAGCATTGGTTTTGAGCCATAAGAACATATATAAGATGGAGAAAAAGGCTGAGAACTGCCATGACTGACCTCAAGTATGATTTGTATTGAAATCTTACTGCCAAATAGGACATTATATTATAGCTGGAAATGTCCTCTTTCTTTAACTCAGTGGTTCCCAACCTTTTTTTGATTGGGGACCACTGTCCAACATTAATACCAAAAGGGTTACAAATAGTTTTTGGTCAACTTTAGATTTGGTTTGGTTATTTGGGGTGCTGATTCAGAAAATTGCATTGGATAGACCACATCAGCTCTAGTTTCTGATACACAACATATGCCATCCAGTAGTCGCCATCTGCTTGCCCATAGAAAACCATATTTAATAATCTAGAGCTGATGTGGTCTATCCAATGCAATTTTCTGAATCAGCAACCCAAATAACCCCAGGAACAGACCTAAAAACGAAGACACCAAGTTCCAGGGGCCACATGGAATGACTCCACTTAGGGGGAGGGAGGGAGGGAGGGAGGAGAAGCAGCAGTCAGGAGGCTTGTTGTCATGCCTTTCATGGGTAGTCAGCTTGTCCTCTCCCGACATCCCCGTTGCCTTGGCACTATAAGAGGGTTTTGTGAGACCAGCTGCTCTCGTTGCAATGGTGTAGTAATGGTGAGGCCACGGACCGTATTTTAGCTCTTGGGGACCACTGATGGTCTATGGGCCACAGGTTAGGAACCATTGCTTTAACTTAATAAGATGGTATGTATGAATCTAAAAGAAACGTATCAGCTTCAGAGGTTCATGTCTTCAAGGCTCACGGTTCATAATTATCTTCCTGGCAGCCTTATGTATGCTAATCATCATCAGTATGTTCCCAAGTTCTGTATCTTCAAGGCTTCCTTGCCGTGTTTTCAGAATGTATGTTCAACATGATTTTTGTTTCTGGATTATAAATGTCATTTCCTAATTGGTTCTATCACAAAAACATGGAAAAGGCTTATTAAACTGCAAAACCTTTGTTTTCGCAGGACATCCTGCAGTGCATTTTGCTATAGGTTTTCAATAACTATATCATCGAGTCTCAACCAATTCAACATAGTTTGTGGCAGCCACAAAAATTAAGTTTCTGGAGTAGAACAACTGCTTTCATGGTACGTACCGCACAATTAAACAGGAATAAGACTTCCAAACCAGGAACAGATTTTTTTCTATTTTTTCAAAAAATTAAAGAGAGACATGATGTAATCACCCAACTGTGAAATCTGCCCATGTTATTATACATGTCAATGCAAACAGTGGCCCCATTGCATTCAGTGGTCTTCCTCTCAGACAATTGTCTCCAAGATTGCTATCAAACAACAAACAGCTGCCAACTCTGTGTATTTAACTGGCATATAATTTTATGAAAGTGATCAGTGATGTCTCATCCTTATTTCCTGGAGAAGCAGGTGTCTGCGCTGTTTTTTAAAGCAGCTGCTCTTCCAAAATCAGCAAAATGTTGCAGTAATCAAGGCATTACCAGTGCAAATTTCTTCAACAAGCCACAGTGTATAGATTAACTAGAGCAGGCATAGAAACCCCCTGATCTACCCTGTTTCCCCGAAAATAAGACAGTGTCTTACATTAATTTTTGCTCCCAAAGATGCACTAGGTCTTATTTTCAGGGGATGTCTTATTTTTCCATGAAGAAGAATTCACATTTATTGTTGAACAAAAATGAACATTTATTATATACTGTACAGCATAACCAGCCAAACTGTGAATCCTATCAAGAATTTCTTGTTATTGCCATTATTTCCATGTACAGCAATCTATGGTACATACATTTATCGATCCTGCATGCTCTGGTATTCTGTTCAGCGGGCATGCTTCCAAACAAAAACTTTGCTAAGTTTTACTTTCAGGGGAGGTCTTATATTTAGCAATTCAGCAAAATCTCTACTAGGTTTTATTTTCCGGGGATGTCTTATTTTTGGGGAAACAGGGTATGAGTCTGTGTGTGACTGGTGGGTCATTGTGCATGTTCGATGTATGTGCTCATAAGAAGTATATGTGTGTGGGGGAGAAGAGGGGGCTGATTGTTTTTTAGTTCTGCCCCCAACTGCTGTCACGCAACTCCTATAAACGTCAGCAAGGTTGAGCTATAGAGCTTGAAGTGTTTTAGCTGGTATTTGCATTGGGAGGGAATCAGTCACTGGTATTAATGTGAGATTTCTCCTATCTCAATAACAAAGAAAACAGCATCAAAAGGAAGGATTGTCCCAAGATGACATCAAGGGAAGGGGCATGTTAACCTTGTCTCCTCACTTGTCCTATTCCTGATAGTATCTACTTACCTTGACAAGCTGATTGTTTCAGCAAAGACATTAATTCTAGCATGTCCTTGGAGTTTTCCTTCCAAATTCTTCACTATCTTCTTTTATAGATTTTTTGACCCTATTTCTACCAAACAAACATATGAACTAAGTTTGCTATTTAAGATGGCAGGCGAAATATTAGGGTTGAATGAAAAGTAATGCCTCCGCCTTCCTAACTCTTCAACAGAAGGCAGTACTAGTATGCAGCAAGTACTGGGTTGTTCAGTAGACTCTCCTCAGTTCCATTTGGTGGGAAGTCTTAGCATTGAACGGTTGTGTCGTTAAAGTGCGAAGTATGGAACCCTGTGCAGACAGTCAGCCAATGCGACTTAAGCAATGCGCAGCCATTGAATTCTTTACAGCAGAAGGTGTCACCCCAAAGGAGATTCATCAGAGAATGCAAGCTGTTGTTTATGGTGATTGTGTTGATGTGAGTACTGTGCGTCGTTGGGCGAGTAAGTTTAAAGATGTGAACATCTGACTTGCATGACAAACAAAGAATTGGACGTCCAGTGGCAACAACTACTGAGTTTCACAAGCAAAAGATTGACAGATTGATTCAGGACAATCTTCCTATCACTCAGAGAGAAATTTCAAGCATAATCGGCATTTCACAAGAATGTGTGGGTCACATTATTGCTTTGCTTGGGTATTGGAAGATTTGTGCAAGATGGGTACTGTGAGACGCTGGTTGCGGAAACAGAGTGTCAACTTCTTCCGTGTCGGTGTCAGAAAACTTGTTCATCGTTGGCAGAAATGTATCCAATTGTCTGGTGAATATGTGAAAAAGTGAATAGTGGTAGTTAAAGAGCACCTTCTAAGGATTATTTCTGCATTTGATTTATTAAAATAATCCTACCCAAACCCAAGTAACAAAGGTGGAGGCATTACTTTTCATTCAACCCTCATAGTAAACTACAAACTACAGTCACAGAAAAGTTTGCCTACATTACCCTTATCATATAGAAAATGGAGAAATTCAACCTTGAGCAACTTTTATCCAGAATTTTAAAAATCTGAAATACTCCCACTTTTGCTTTCTGATGGTTCAGTGTACACAAATCTTGTTTTATTCACAGCATTATTAAAATACTGTATATAAAATTACCTTCGGGTTATGTGTAGAATGTGAAACATACATGAATTTTGCGTTTAGAACTCTCTGCGGGATATCTATCCTATTATATACAATAAATATTGCCAATCAAAAGGTTGGCAGTTCGAAGCCCAGGTCGGGGTTGAGCGCCCGACATTCAGCCAAGCTCACTGCCCACCTAGCAGACCGAAAACAGCAGTGAGTAGATAAATAGGTACCACTTAAGTGGGAAGGTATTTTAATGGCACCATAAGGAAATACCAGAAAAATGCAGGCAATCAAAAAAAAGGGGGAAGTGAGTGAACAGGGCTCTTCGACATGGAGGATGGAGCAACAGCACCCTCCTGTGGCAGGAATCAAGCACAACCTCCAAGACACCAAAGATGGGAAATACCTATATACCTCTCTATCTATCCTGTTGTCTGTCCTGTCTGTGTATAACGGGATTGAATGTTTTGTCATATATGTGTTCTGTGATCTGCCCTTAGTCCCCTTCAGGGTGAGAAAGGCAGAATATAAATACTATAAATAAATAAATACATACATACATACATACCCTGTTTCCCCTAAAATAAGACATCCCCAGAAAATAAGACCTAGTAGAAGTTTTGCTGAATTGCTAAATATAAGGCCTCCCCCGAAAGTAAGACCTAGCAAAGGTTTTGTTTGGAAACATGCCCAACGAACAGAACACCAGAGCATGCGGGATTGGTAAATGTACATACCATAGAGTGTTGTACATGGAAACAATGGTAGTAACAAGAAATTCTTGATAGGATTCACAGTTTGTCTGGTTATGTTGGTTTGTGATGACAACTACTGTACAGTATATAATAAATGTTCTTTTTTTTTTGCTCAACAATAAATGTGAATTCTTCTTCATGGAAAAATAAGACATCCCCTGAAAATAAGACCTAGAGCATCTTTGGGAGAAAAATTAATATAAGACACCGTCTTATTTTCGGGGAAACACGGTACATACATAAATATATGCAAATACTTGGAGGAAAATTCTGAGTGTGTCTTGGACCGCAAGATGATCCAACTAGTCCATCCTCCAGGAAATAATTCCCGACTGCTCACTGGAGGGAAGGATATTAGAGGCAAAGATGAAGTACTTTGGCCACATAATGAGAAGACAGGAAAGCTTGAAGAAGAGAATGATGCTGGGGAAAATGGAAGGAAAAAGGAAGAAGGGCCGACCAAGGGCAAGATGGATGGATGGTATCGTTGAAGTGACTGGCTTGACCTTGAAGGAGATGGGTGTGGCAACAGCCGACAGGAAGCTCTGGCGTGGTCTGGTCCATGAGGTCACAAAGAGTCGGAAGCGACTGAACAAACAAACAACAACATTCCAAAATACAAAACAATTTGGGCCCAAATGTTTTGGGATAAGGGACACAATCTCTTCTGGCAGGCCTAACCATCCAGTTTTCAACATGTATTTCAAACACATCTTCTATCCGCTATATTTGAACAATTGTTCTGTGTATTTTAATATATTTATTTTGTCAAAATCCATATTTTAATATATGTATCTCATATAATGATTATGTGTTTTAAGCTATGTTGTAACCCGACTTGAGCCACAAGGAGAGGCACATAAGAAATAAATTTATTACTATTATTATTACTCAGCCGGCAGTATAATCTGTAGTATCCCAAATTCAACATAAGTCACAAGTGTTCATTTCTGTTACAAACAAATTGCTATGTGCTGCATAGTGTCTTATGAGCACACCCTCCCCAAAAATGGCAGATTTGACTTATTTGACTTCATTGTTGAAAAGTCTGAAAATCCCTTGTAGAAGGACAAAAGAAAGAAAAACTATGAACTGTTGTCCCGCCGTTTCATCCATTCGTCACATTCCTATTCACCATAGAACCCCAGAAAGTGTATCGTTCATAATGCCAGGGTGTTCTGGTGGGGCGATTGTCCTTCCCGTTAGAGAATTATTGCTTCAGCCAGCTTCTCTGCCATTTGCCATCCGGCTGCTGACAAATCAGCATTTACACTGGCAACACGCTTTGCTGTTTTTTCAGTTAGCTCTGCCTGCCTGCCAGCAATGATGTTAAAGATCTTGGGCTATTCGAGAAAGAGCTTTGCTGAATTCAACATTCAACTCTCTCTCTCCCCGCCACCCCCATCAACAATTGTTGGCAGACAGAAGTGGAATCTAAAAAAGCTGCTCGAGCTGCAATTAATGTAGCAGAGTGAACTCCTGCTACAACAACAGTAGATTGAAAATGTGGTATAGTGGGGGAGGAGGCGGCAGCAGGTGGATAATGATTTTTTTAAAGGTTGATTTGTCACTGCTAATATCTCACTCTAACATTAGTGTATAATGCACAGAATCCTCAAGGCTTCGTGCTGAGAGATTCTGACAAATATAACCCAAGACGTAATGGCCAGAATCCTCTACTGCAATAGTTCCCAACCTGTGGTCCGTGGACCACCAGTGGTCCCCAAGAATTAAAATATGGTCTGCAGCCTCGCCTTTACTACATAGTTGCAACGAGAACAACTGGTCTCGCGAAACCCTCTTATAGTGCCAAGGCAACAGGGATGTCGGGAGGGGAGAGGCTGACTAACCATGAAAGGCGTGACAGCAGACCTGCTGGCTGCTGCTTCTCCTCCTCCTCCCCTTCCCCTGAGTGGAGCCATTCCATGTGGCGCCTGGAAGTGGGGGCGCCTTGGTGTCTTCGTTTTTAGACCTATTCCTGGGATTATTTGGTGTACTGGTTCAGAAAATTGCATTGGATAGACCACATCAGCTCTAGATTATTAAATATGGTTTTCTGTAGGCAAGCAGATGGCGACTGCTGATGCTCAGTTGTTTAGTTGTCTCCGACTCTTCGTGACCTCATGGACCAGTCCACGCCAAAGCTCCCTGTCAGCCGTTACCGCCCCCAGTTCCTTCAAGGTCAACCCAGTCACTTCAAGGATACCATCCATCCATCTTGCCCTTGGTCGGCCTCTCTTCCTTTTTCCTTCCATTTTCCCCAGCATCGTGATCTTTTCCAAGCTTTCCCGTCTCCTCATGATGTGGCAAAAATACTTCTGGATGGCATATATTATGTATCAGAAATTAGAGTTGATGTGGGCTATCTAATGCAATTTTCTGAATCAGCATCCCAAATAACCAAACTCAATCTAAAGTTGACCAAAAACTGATTTGTAACCCTTTTGGTGCTGATGTTGGAGAGTGATCCCTGGTCAAAATGGTCTCTGGTCAAATGTTTTCTGGTCAAAAAAAGATTGGGAACCACTGCTCTATTGCAATTAGAGTTACCCATACATGGCTGATACATAGTCACAATCCCTATCTTGCCCCTACTCAAACTTCAGGAAACGAAATTCCTCTTAAACATTAGGAAGAAATTCCTGATGGTTAGAGTCGTTTGGCAGTGGGATATGCTGCCTTGGAGTCTGGTGGAGGCAATACTGTTGTAAGTAAGTAATTAAAACCCATTTCTGCCTCACGGTGCCACTTCTGACCATTACAGCATGACAGTCCGTAAGGCATGAAACTCTGGTTCCTGCTCCCTGGAAAGGGGTGTGTGGCTTAGAGGGGTGGGTGTGGCTCCTGCTCAAGGGGGCGGGGCTGAGCCTCTCCCCTAGTCCAAGATGCAGGGCTGAGAGGGGGAGCGGGACGGGGAGGTGGGTGGGGACACAAATGGGCAGCCAGGACTGAGATGGTCAGAGTTACGAGCTCTGAGGCAGGGCTGAGCTTCTATCCCTGTCCTGCAGTACCTGCCAGAACACAGGGGGAGGGGCTAGAGGAGGGGGTGGGGCCTCTTCCCAAGTGCCTGATGGGGCTGAACCTCTATACCCTGCCCCCGTGTTCTAACAAGCGCCTCAGGGGAGGTATACAGAGGCTCAGCCCTGTCTCACGCTTTTGGGAAGAGGCCCCACCCTCTTCCCTAGCTCCTCCCTCTGTGTCCTAACAGGCGCCTCAGGAGAGGTATAGATTCTCAGCCCTGTCTTCGGCACTTGGGAAGAGGCCCCGCCCCTCCCCTGGCCCCGCCTCCATCTCCTAATAGGTGCCATCACTGCCCCCCTGGATCACTGCAGTGCCCACCAAGGGGCGGTAGCACCCACTTTGGGAATCACTGATTTAGAGCTATATGTAAAACGGCAACTCAGCCCTCATATCATCCTTATCATTGTACTTGAAAAGAGGTGTTTATTTGGGAAATGGATTGCTGTTGTGTGGAACGGCTATAAATGAAAGGTTCCCTTCAGCGTTGCTTTCCCCACATTAGTAAAATTGCTTTCAATTGTAGCATTGTAGTATTCTTCGTATATAACAAACTCACCAGCCAACAGAGTTCTGTAGAAAAGCTGTTTATTCAAACACCAGGAAGGCTTTGGCTGCAAAGGCCTTATATCCCATACTATCAGTAGTTTAAATACATTGCAGGTGTAACAATCAGAGAGTGTGGCTTAAAGGCACAGTATACCACAAGCATTACGTAGACACTGAATTAAAAACTCAGTTAAACTGTAATGGGTGTCATTAGCTTGATTTGCATGCTTTACCAGTGGCTTTTGAAAAACCTATATGCTGAATTAGATGGACCTTAGGACTTACCTACCGTGTCTCCCCGAAAATAAGATAGTGTCTTATATTAATTTTTGCTCCCAAAGATGCTCTAGGCCTTATTTTCAGGGGATGTCTTATTTTTCCATGAAGAAGAATTCACATTTATTGTTGAACAAAAAAATGAACATTTATTATATACTGTACAGTAGTTGTCATCACAAACCAGGATAACCAGACAAACTGAATGCTATCAAGAATTTCTTGTTACTACCATTATTTCCATGTACAACACTCTGGTACGTACATTTACCGATCCTGCATGTTCTGGTGTTCTGTTCGTTGGGCATGCTTCCAAACAAAAACTTTGCTAGGTCTTACTTTCGGGGGAGGCCTTATATTTAGCAATTCAGCAAAACCTCTACTAGGTCTTATTTTCTGGGGATGTCTTATTTTAGGGGAAACAGGGTAGGAGTGTAGTTCATTTGTTCTTACCACACATATAGATTGAGATTAAAAGTAGGCCAGAAACTGTGCATTTCCTCCAAACACTTTATAGATGTATTTGTGGAGGGCGGGGTGGGGGGGATCAGGGATGCTCTACTCCCGGTTTTCCTGCATGGAGCAGAATTTAAGCAAAATGGATTATTCAGCCATTTCCCACTCTTAGGATCTAATCATAAATAAGGTTTATCTAGATGTTAATGCTGAATGTGACAGGAACAGATGAATGATTCTTCCTTGCAGTAGAAGGAGACGGAGGCTTTTGCACAGTAGCCTTTCTATGCAGAAATTCAATGTGCAATGTGAACGGTTCTAAGTTCATGCACAATTAGTTCATAAACACTGATGGCGGAAACGTCTAATTTTAGCTGTAATGCATCATATGTGAACCAAGATGTAAACAAACATATGCTATCCTTGAAATGACTAACATCAAGAACATGAAAATGAAGTCTTGGTCTGATGTCTATCAAGTTTGGCCTCAAATATTTCACGAATATAGGCACACATAATTCCATATGTGTATGTGTATGCTTTGTGTATGGGTGCCTTTTGTATCAATTTATTAACAGGGTAGTACTGTGCAACTGCTACATAATACCAACAATTAAATGTAATCTCAAATTTATTGGCAGCTAAAATTTGAGTATTTACAAAGCACAGGCAGTTCCCAAGTTACAAACAAGATAGGTTCTGTAGATTTCTTCTTAAATTGAATTTGTTCAACTATATACAACATATACTTATATATATATATATATATATATATATATATATATATATATATAGAGAGAGAGAGAGAGAGAGAGAGAGAGAGAGAGAGAGAGAGACAGAGACAGAGAGAGACAGAGACAGAGACAGAGACAGAGAGACTAGCAAAGGGTTAAGGTAAAAGGTAAAGGTTTCCCCTGATGTTAAGTCCAGTCATGTCTGACTCTGGGGGTTGGTGCTCATCTCAATTTCTAAGCCGAAGAGCCGGCGTTGTCTATAGACACCTCCAAGGTCATGTGGCCGGCATGAGTGCATGGAGCGCCATTACCTTCCCTCCGGAGCTGTACCTATTGATCTACTCACATTGGTATGTTTTCGAACTGCTAGGTTGGCAGGAGCTGGAGCTATCAGTGGCCGCTCACGCCGCTCCTGGGGTTTGAACCTGGGACCTTTCGGTCTCCAGCTCAGTACTTTAACGCACTTCGCCACCAGGGCTCCTAGCAAAGGGTAAACACCCCTGTGATGTGTGTTCAGAAGATTTCATCTCACTTTCTGTCCTTGTGATAATTAAATTTTGAAAAATTTGGCTTGTTGTAGAAACAAGGATTGGTGAGAAAGCTTCAGTTGAAACTCCTTTTCCTCATGATAACTCTTTCAGGAATGAATTTCCTTTCCTAGGAGTAGATTTCTCTCATTTCCTGTTGTCTCACCCATTTGTAACTATGAGTCATTTGGAAATTGGATGTTTATAACTCGGGGGACTGCCTGTACATAACCCAGAAAGTAAGATTGGTGGATAGTGTTGGTTTAGGTCCTACATTGTTTGGGTCCAGATTACCTAGAGGATCACCTTCTTGCATACAATTTGCCCCGAACACTGAGGTCCTCTGTGGGGTGCCAGACTTTTTTATTGGCCGCCCCAAAACTGTGGAACAACTTGCCAGAAAATATCTGACAGCTAAATGAGCTGTTGGAATTTAAAAACCATCTAAAGACCTATCTCTTCCAGTAGGCCTGCCCAGCCAGGTTTAATCACAAATTTTAAACGTGTGTCTTATATTTAATCTTTGTTAATATGTATATTTGGGATAATGCTTTTAGATGTTTGTATGTTTTTAGCAATGTTGTAACCCACTTCGAGCCATGATGAAAGGCAGGCAAGAAATAAAAATATTATTATTACACATTATATCCTTTTTTTCCATAGCAGCTGTGAGACTCTTTGAAGAATGAGTTAAGCTGCATCTACCTTTTTGAGTTTCTGGTAAGTAGCTAAGACGGTAATATTTTGCATGCCCTTCAGTCCGTAACACCAAGGAAAGCTGTTCTGACCGTCTCTTATGTCTTTTCATTTGTGTCATGAATAAACATTTGTATCTGCTGTATATTACACTTGGTAGGTTGAGTTCTGACATACAAATGCTTTCAATAAAACAGCAATAAATTAGGTCAGTTTTTGTCAGTCTTAGAACAGTTAAAGAAAATTTCAGATTTTCTGACTTCCTTTTTAGGTATGAAACTTTTGGTATGACGAGAATAGGTTGAATTTTGGCATGTTTGGGGACTCCTATTTTCTAAAATAAAATGCAGCTTCACATTTTTCTTTCAACATTATATACTTTCAGTAGATGTGATGGAGCCGGGGTGACAAAATGGGTTAAACCCTTGTCCTGGTTGAACTGCTGACCTGAAGACTGGGTTGCTGACCTGAAAGTTGCCGGTTAGAATCTGTGAGACGGGGTGAGCTCCCGTCTATCATCTCTAGCTTGCAGGGACATGAGAGAAGCCTCCCAGCTAACACATCTGGGCATCCCCTGGGCAATGTCTCTGTAGGTGGCCAATCCTCTCACACCAGGAGCAACTTGCAGTACGTTCTCAAGTCATTCTGACACGATAAAAAAGTGATATCAAAAAGACTTTCACCTAATAACAAATTTCCAGAAAACTTAATAGCAATCAGCTTCTGAATTATTGCTCTCATCGACACAATTTCTAGGTGAAAAAATAATCTTGAGAGCTTAATTTAGCGCAGCAGGGTTGAATTTTCCAATAAATGCAAATAGAGTGTTGCTCCTCCTTACAATATTTTTCTCTCACACACTAAAAAGACCTTGTTTAGTTTCAGTGACTTCTAAGATTATGTTGGTTGAAATTCATCCAACCACTTGATACTGTGATGTTGAGAGTTGTTAAATGTGCAGTGAGCCCTTTGTATCTGCAGGGTTTTGTTCCAGGACCTTTCATAGATACCAACATTTATGAATGTTCAAGTCCCATTATATATACAAGTGGCATATAAAATATAAAAGGACAAAATCAAAATTTGCTCTTTGGAATTTTGTTTGGGAATATTTTTAAGCCATGGCTATTGAACCCATGGATGCAGAGTCTATGGATACAGAGGGACAACTGTGCCACATTTTCCCCAATGAAAAAGGCTGTATCTTATTGGATTGAAAGCTCCAACACATGGACTCTTGTAGTGGATAAAGAAAACTGATTGAAACTCTGTCATTGTAAAATCAGAGAAGACGAGACTGTAAGCACACATTGTTAAAGTGTAATATGTAGAGCAGTGGTTCCCAACCAGTGGTCCGCAAGAACTAAAATATTGTTTGTGGCCTCACCATTACTACACCGTAGTAACGAGAGAGACTGGTCACATGTAACCCTCTTATATTCTGAGGCTTATTAAATATGGTTTTCTGTGGGCGGGAAGATGGCGACTACTGGATGGCATATGTTGTGTATCAGAAACTAGAGCTGATGTGGTCTATCCAATGCAATTTTCTGAATCAGCACCCCAAATAACCAAACCGAATCTAAAGTTGACCAAAAACTGATTCATAACCCTTTTGGTACTAATGTTGAAGAGTGGTCCCTGGTCAAAGAGGTCCCTGGTCAAAAAAAGGTTTGGAAGCACTGATGTAGAGGAATATTTAGTTGTTATCTTCTAAGTTTTCAAATTTGTATCCCAACAGTACATTTCCCTTTGTATATTTTTCAGCATGCAAAGGATGACAAGTGTCAGTACTTCATACAACTAGATTTAATAAGTTATTACAGAAAAAATTAAGTTCAAACTACAAAGTTGAAGCAGTAGTAAGCAATAGCAGCATTGAGCTTCATGTTTAGTCACAGTACTGCAGTTCCATACAAAGCATTAGTTCAAGCCAAAAAAAGAGATAAAAGCCTTTTAGGGTTACTAGCAAAACCAGTCTAAGAGAACATGTAGTAAAAGATATGGTACATTTAAAATTAGTTGAAAAAACAAGTACAGAGATCTTAGCTGTGAACACTCTAAAAGTTATGTCCATTATTTTGACAGCAAAATTACAAATATCTAGTACTTTATACTCCAACAGAACTACATCCAGAAACAAAAAACAGCAGAAATGATTATCCCGTATTAGCACCCTGGATATCTATTTGTTGCTAAACGTTATTATTAGGTAAATTTAAAATGTGCAGAATGACATAACAGCCCCTGATCTGCTACCCATTCAGGGTATAGAGCAAACCACCAGCATGAATATAAAATACTCTGTGGTCAGACAGAAACACTACAACAGTGGAGATTGAGAAGAAAAAGGTTTCCTGGTTAAAAAAAATTAAGCCGACATTATACAAACTGGTGTAAAAAGCAACTACATACAAGCCAGGTTTAACAAAAGATTTTGTTTTGTTTTGTTTTTTTACAAATCTGTGACTAATCTTTCACTCATATCTTGCAAGTAGAGATGTCACAATACTGAAATATTAACATGGGGGGAATCTCCCCCAGTAAAGCACTATATTTTTTTGTACTACTCTAACAAAGATAGTGAAATCAGCAAAGTTAATTTGCTAACTGCATATTTGTAATACAATTTTCTTTTTTAGCCCCTGCCTTCCTAAAAGGCAAGTGTGTAGACAGAAATCTAAGCAACACACTTTGTACCACTTTGCAGGAATTTGAAAAGTTCTCCTTCACGTCTAGTATACTTTGACAATTTATGTTCATCCCAACCAGTAGTACCTAATTAGAGTCTAAATTTTACTCACTAGTTTGATTTTTGCCTATAACATTACACACAAAGAGGACAACAATGGGCCAACTCTAGACATTTCTACAAGAGATCATAAACATTGCCTCCCTTCAGTAGAAACCAATTTGAGACCAACTCTGGGAACTGATGCATCTAGGGAAGGCCATTGTATGTTCTGTTTATATAACACCAGTTTGGTTTGCAGGATCTTAAGGAATGGATAACAGTGTCTCTAGCTTCAGCACAGAAGGTCTGGTGGGATAGCAGCAAAAACAGTAGGGGATCCACAAACATAGGGGGTGATGAACTACATAAAGTGAAGCAGTGTTTCGATAGCAGCAACGGACGTTGCACTTGGAATGCCGAAGGACAAACTCAAAAAGAAAGGGAGGAATATACAAGGAAGCTTGACAAAAGTGCTCTGATACAGTCATAAGGGTCGCTACGCATGCATTATTTAGCACTAACTATGCAGTAAATTACACCGTATGGTAACGTTATGCAGACACTATACAACTCCCTCCATTGGTTCTGGGTTACCGCGTAAAGAAGTGCATGGAAATGCAGCCTGGGAATGGGATGGGGAGATGAGTAAATAAATAAAATCATGGCAGATCACACTGAAACTTGGGAGAGAGTGAACGTAACAGTCCAAAAGAGACTGCCATAGTGGGTATGAGCGGGGTAGGGGTAGGGAATTGACCAAGCATTAGTGCTGTGTAACCTCCATTCGTGGCTGCCCCACGAGGCCCCCGTAGTGCTGAGAGCGCCTATGATAAAAGTGGGGAGGAAGCAAATTCGTGTTACGCTCAACCAGCAAGGTTGCACGCCTGTTACTTTTAAAGACTGGAGTCCATTACAACAGCAATAGTGTTTTATCAGCATTGGTGTTGTATAAATCTAGACAGCGAACTGGTACTGTGACATCCCTATTATCTCCCTAAATCATTCCGATAAAGGAAAAAAGGCTTCTCAAAAATATCACATCCATTTCCTGCTTCATTCTGTAATTTTATTGCCCAATTATTCATTACAGTTTTTTCAATCATTTCACATATCCAACCATTTTCACACCATTGTAAACCACATCAGCGAGTTAATACATAAAGCTTTGCATTTCAAAAAACTAGACACTTTAGTAACAATATTACAAAGGTTTTTTAGCTTCAAAAATAACTGAAAATGAAAAAAATAAACTTTTAAAGAATTAGCATCATAAAATTAATTTATTCCAAGTAAAAATACAAAATAATATTAATGACATTGACCAGATATGAAAGTCTCTCCCAGAAACAACTATATTAATGGTTGAGAAAGCACTCCTTAAAGAAAAAATCTGAAATAAAAATGAAAAATATGTCAATGTTTAAATTTCTCTTAGCAAAAAATCTTTCTAAAAATAACAATGAAAATTTGTCTCAGTACAAAGGCTACGTTACTATTGAAAAAATACCAGCATGAAGAAAAGGTACATATTTGACAGTAGAAAAATGATCTTAGTGAATCACAATGTCTAAAGTTTGCAATGAAAATAAATCTGCAATAAAGATTTATGCCTTTTTTCTTTTCTTTTTTCTTTTTTTATACAAACAGTACAAACAGTATTGCACATAACAACAAAGAGTCGAGGTTAAGTCGCCTTCAAAAAAAATCGACTAGTTCAAGTCTCGCATCAAGAGAAGGCCACAAGAGGACCTGTGCCCAGGGGCTTCTTAGTCAAGTTGCAGTTCAGAACACCTTATTTTAAAAAATAACTTCTTTTCTTGAAGGACCCTCTTTAATAATAATAATAATAATAATAATAATAATAATAATAATAATATAACATATTAACAACTTAGGGGGCACATTCATTTACAAAACATAAATGGGACCATGT